>NC_059168.1:84779698-85426376 GCF_019923935.1 Bubalus bubalis
CTGTGGACAGAAGACCTGGAGGGCTGCTGTCCATAAGGTCACACAGAGTCAGACATGACTGAAGCGACTTAGCATCCATGCATGCATTGGAGAAGGAAATGGCAACCCACTCAGGTATTCTTGCCTGGAGAATCCCAGGGACAGAGGAGCCTGGTGGGCTGCCGTCTATGGGGTTGCACAGAGTCAGACACGACTGAAGCGACTTAGCAGTAGCAGCAGTTGACCTTAAAAATAGTGAGACCAAGCTAGCAAATGTAACCTATTGGGAAAATTTTCAATGTTTAATCTAAAAAATTCATAAGTTAGGTATTATTATCCCTATTACAATACGAGTGAGTGAGTGAGTGAGTGAAGTTGCTCAGTCGTGTCTGACTCTCTGCGACCCCATGGACTATAGCCCACCAGGCTCCTCTGTCCATGGGATTCTCCAGGCAAGAATACAATATGCTGCTGCTGCTGCTGCTAAGTCACTTCAGTCATGTCCAACTCTGTGCGACCCCAGAGACAGCAGCCCACCAGGCCTCCCCGTCCCTGGGATTCTCCAGGCAAGAACACTGGAGTGGGTTGCCATTTCCTTCTCCAATGCATGAAAGTGAAAAGTGAAAGTGAAGTTGCTCAGTCGTTCCCGACTCTTAGCGACCCCATGGACTGCAGCCCACCAGGCTACTCTGTCCATGGATTTTCCAGGCAAGAGTACTGGAGTGGGGTGCCATTGCCTTCTCCAGAATACAATATGAGGAAACTACTATTCAAGGGTGCAGGGCATGGTTTGTAATTATAAGAATAGCTCAAGAACATTAAAGCTTAAACTTAAATTGGGGGTTCCTAGCATTTAGTAAATCACTTTTTACATCCTTGGACAAACCAACAATATCCCTTAATAAGGTCAAGGTCAACACTTGAGTCAGAGTAGACTGCCCTCCCAGTCCTGGAAATGTATTAGTCTATAGATGTATCCATGTTTTTATACAAGCAGTGGATAGTGACCAGAAGTGATCTAGACAGACCCTATTCACCATTGATTGGTTAGGCTAGCATAGTCGAGGTAGAAAAACAAAACCTTGGCAAAATTTTTATGGGGATTGAGTAGGAAAGTGTATGTCAGTTGCCTTGCATGGTGCTTATATGTGGTAAGATCTGAATTTTAGATCATGCATAGATTTCAGAAGGACTCCGATCTTGGGGAAGTCCTCATTCTTTGGGAACATTTTAAAAAATGTATTTATTGATTTCGACTGTGCTGGGCCTTTGTTGCTTCGCGGGTTTTTCTTGAGCTGCCGTGAGCAGGGGCTACTCTCTAATTGCAGTGCATGGTCTTCTCACTGCACTGGCTTCTCTTGTTGTGGAGCACAGGGTCTAGGTGTGCACGTGGCAGTATTTGTGGCACCTGGGATCAGAAGTTGTGGCTCCCAGGCTTTAGAACACAGGCTCAGTCATTGTGGTCCACAGGCTTAGCTGCTCCGAGGCAAGTGGGGTCTTCCTGGATCAGGAATTGAATCGGCATCTCCTGCACCAGCAGGCGGATTCTTTACCACTGAACCACCAAGGAAGCTTGTTTGGGAGCCTTTTTGTGAACTTTCATCCGAGATGTGTGGAGATCAAGCTTCATCAGGGACCTGTGTCTCTTGCAGCCACGCCTGGGGAAACTGAATTGCAAAGACCTAGAGACTGTCAGACAGAGTAAAGTAAGTCAGAAAGAGAAACACAAATACCATATCTTAGAGCAGATATATGGAATCTAGCACTTTCACTTTTCACTGTCATGCATTGGAGAAGGAAATGGCAACCCACTCCAGTGTTCTTGCCTGGAGAATCCCAGGGACGGGGGAGCCTGGTGGGCTGCCGTCTATGGGGTCGCACAGAGTCGGATATGACTGGAGTGACTTAGCAGCAGCAGCAAGCAGCAAAATGATACAGATGAACCTATTTGCAAAGCAGAAATAGAGACACAGACATCAAGAACAAACATATGGATACCAGCGTGGGATGAAACGGGACACTGGGATCGACACATGTAACACTGCCATGTATAAAACAGATAACCAACGAGAACCTTCTGGATAGCACAGGGAACGCTACTCAGTGATCTGTGGTGACCTAAATGGAAAGGAAATCCAAAAAAGGGGATATATGTTTATGTAAGGGCTTCCCAGATGGCTCAGATGGTAAAGAGTCCACCTGCAGTGTACGAGACCTGGGTTTGATCCCTGGGTCAGAAAGATCCCCTGGCAAAGGACATAGCAGCCCACTCAAGTATTCTTGCCTGGGAGAATTCTGTGGACAGAGGAGCCTGGCAGGCTATTGTCCATGGGATCAGAAAGAGTCAGCACAACTGAGAGACTAACACTTTTACCTTTATGTATACATATGGCTGAATCTCTTTGCTGCACAGTAGAAACGAATACAATGTAAAGCAACTATACTGCAATAAATATTAAAAAAAACAAAAAAAGCAGCCTTGTGCCTTTCCTAGTAAATGGCTATCTCTTCTACCCAAAGGACTCATAAGATGTTGCCTGAGCCGGCTTCCCTGTTCTTGTCCAGAGCCACACATCCGGCACTAAACCTGACAGCTTCTCCACAGAGTGCAGGAGGGCAACCAACCAGAGCCTTGGGGAGCCCCCACTGGTGGTCTGACTTCAGTCATATTTGGCAATATCTAGGCCATGACGTAAGACTGAATTGTTTGCTTGACCTTTTGGTGAGATCAGTATCTAAGTCTCTGCTTGTATCTTTCTCTGGCCCCTGATGTCTCTGCTGCTGGTCTATCTCTCCTCTCTCTAGAGTCAGCTATGTGCTGTGGAATGCTCTTATATAAGTTCCCTGCACCCCCTCCCCACTGCCTACGCTCTTGCCATACCCCTTCATTTCTCACCCCTGCCCACACATTCAGATTTGTGGGATAGGAAAAGCCCTCACTGATGAAAAGTGGCATGTTTCTAGCTAACTGACTTGTCCCACATCACAGCTAACTCTGAGGACAATGACCTTGGAATGGCAAGACGCTGGAGTGGGGTAGGTGTGTCTGAGAGTTGTCATCCGACAGACAGCAAGATAGGTGTGACAGTGAGTATGCTCAGGTTTCCAGGGTTTTCAGTGACCTGGTTGCTGCCCTTCTTCTAGAGAGAAGATTCATTTCTTGCCTTGAATAGAAGTAGTGTGCATAAGGATTAACATGCAGTGATCTCCAAGGCAGAACTAGCTGAGTTCCAGGCATTTTCATCTAATCAGCTGCTCTGAATTCTATCTGGATGCTTCATGGACATCTCAAAATCAACAAGTCTAAAGGTGAATTTATCACCATCCCATCAAACCAGCCTCAAATGTCATGTTCTCTACAGCCTGAGATTAGACCCATGATCTGCCCAGTCACCAAAGCCAAAAACCTCCCCTTCCCTCACTGCTCACCTAACTTGTCCCTAAGTTTCACTGAATTATATATATCTTGCATATTTCTTCCCTACAGTCATCTCCTCTGCATATCCTAACCGTCATCATGCCAGTACTTCCCTTCATCATTTCTTACTCAGACTACTAGAGCATGTCCTTTCACAAGGAAAGTTTTACAATCATAACAACTTCTGGGTCCCATTTCTGATCAGTTAGAATTACTGGGAGAGGGGTGGAGTCTGGGCACCAGTATATATATATATTTTTTTTCCAATCTTCTTGGATCATTCTAAGCCAAGGCTGGAAACCATTGTTCAATAACAGATCTGATCCTGTTCCTCACTCCCATGTTTGAGCAGCCTTCTTCCACTCTTACCTGACCTTGAAACAAGGATCCGACCTGGGCACGCATCATGGTGTCCTTTACCATTCTCTTATGCCATGTCACCATGCCCTCATTTGCTTTTAAACAGAATCTTCCCTCTATCTTGAAAACTGTCCTTGTTGTTTAGTTGGTAAGTCGTATCCAGCTCTTTAGCGACCCCATGGACTGTAGCCCACCAGGCTCCACCATCCATGGGATTTCCCAGACAAGAATACTGGAGTGGGTTGCCATTTCTTTCTCCAGGGGGATCTCCCTGATATAGGGATCAAACCAGCACCTCCTGCATTGGCAGGCAGATTCTTTACTGCTGAGCCACCAGGGACGCCCCTTGAATATTGTGCTTGATATCAATTGCTAGGGGGTGCAAGCCATCTAGGCTAAATGAATCATGCTCATATTTTTTTAATTTTTTTTAATCTGGGCACTTCCCAGCAGGATGGTATTTTGGAAAACTCTAGTCTTGAAGGGAAGAGACCTCATTTCTTCCCTGGATATATAAACAGTCTTGTGTGATCTTGAGTAAGTTACTCTCTCTTTCTTTCTCTCTTGGCCTCAGTTTCTCCACCTATAAAACGAAGGAACTGGATTAATTTCTTATATACTAGTTACAAAGTTTTATGATGATCTGCATTAGTTAGCATTTCCCTCAGAGCTATCTGTGTTCCTTGAACTTATTCCTTACCTGGAAGCATTTATTTTGCTCTGCTGTTGAGCTACTTCCAGCTCAGATTTTATCACGACTAGTCATTTTTGTCTATTTTCTAGAAGACAGAGTCTGGTACAAATCGGTTTAGTTTGATAAGTGGGTTAAAGGCTTCATGGTAAGTGGGGGAGAAAGAGAGAGGGATAACAAAATTCTGAAACTTCCAGGAGGTACCCATGGGATTGAGACAAAAGATACAGGAGACTCAGAGTCTTCCACTTCCTTCAAACATGTGACCATCAGCACCACCTCTGGTCCTGATAATAAACACTTCAGCTCTTCTGGGGTTCCCACTCACAGAGGGCACATTTGGACACTGGCTGGATCCTTTGGGCTTTCCACTCCAATGCCTGCTGGACCCAGCCCATGCCACTTTGTTTCCAGTTTGAGCAACCAGGTCTTTGCAAATAGAGTCCTGAGCCATCAACATATTTTTACAAAATAGCATTCCAATGATGACTTGTGTCATTTAATTAGAAACAGATGGTTCACATTCTCTCTTATATACATGTCTAAAAACTAAAGGAAGGAATATCTGACATAAGCTCATGAAGGATCTCAATATTTTAAGGATTAGGGTACCAGTGTGTCATATTTAGTTGAATCCAAAGACCAAACACGTTCAACAGTCCGTCTTCTCACCTGTAGAGATGAGATAAGCTCCCGGTATTCTAACAGATCTTCCCAAGTGGCACTGTGGTAAAGAATTTGCCTGCCAATGCAGGAGAAACACAGGAGACATAAGTTCAATTCCTGGGTCAGGAAGATTCCCTGGAATAAGAAATGGCAACACTCTCCAGTATTCTTGCTTGGAATATTCCATGGATAGAGGAGCCTGGCAGACCACAGTTCAGAGGGTCTTAAAGAGTCGAACATGACTGTGTGATTGAGCAAGCACACACATTCTGACAGATCAGCATTTTCAACCTTGGCTATACATCGGAATGACCTGGAAAGCTGTGAAAATGCAAGTAAGCCTTTGGTTCATCTCCCCAAAATTCTATGGAATTGGTCTGTGGTAGATCCTGGGCATCAGGTTTTATTTTACATTTTTCAGGTGATTCTGATGAGCAGCCAAAGTTGACCGATGGAGGACTCCAAGGAGGCCAGGATTTTCAAAAGGAAAAAGCATTTTTCTTCAAATTCTCTAGATGAATCAGAAGGAAACTTAAGTTGATATGTGCTGTGTCTATGAGGGCTAGAATCATAGGAAAAAATAGGCACTTCAAGATGTTCATGGACAGTTTGCCTGGGAAGGTAGTGTGCTTTCATTGCTTAGTGCAAAGGTAGGCACAGAGAGGTCATACATGGGATTCTAGCATCAGTTGGAAAATAAGTGTTAAGGGTTTATTGCATCCTCTGAAAACTCAAATACTGAAAATCTAGCTCCTGGTACCTCAGAATGTGATTTTATTTGCAGATAGGGTGTTTTTTTTTTTTCCCAGAATAATAAATTAAGATGATGTCATTAGGGTGAGCCCCAATCCAATATGACTGGTTTCTATATGGAAAAGGGAAAGTTTGGACAAACAGGCAGTTGCACAGAGCGAACACGATGTGAAGATGAAGCCTGAGATTCGGGTGATGCTTCTGCAAGCCAAAGAATAACAGAGATTGCAGCAAACAACCAGCAGCTAAGAGAAAGGCATTCTATAACCCAGGTTCTCTGGAGAAGCAGAACCAATAGGAAATGTGTATATGTCCTCTACACACACGCGTATATACACATTTACAGATATATGTTTCTTAAAGAAGATTTATTATAAGCAATTGGCTCACACAATTATGGAGGCTGAGAAATCCCATCATCTGCAAGCTGGAGACCCAGGAAGAGCCTGGGGACTGTCATTTCAGTCTGAGTCTGCAGGGCTGAACACCAAGAGAGTCAACAATGTAAATCTATGTCTGAGGGCAGGAGAAAAAGAGATGAGATGTCCCAGCTCCACAGTGAGGCAGAAGAAAAACATGGGAAAGAATTCCTCCTTCCTCCGCCTGTTGTTCTATTCCGGCCACCCACACAGGGAGGACAATCTGTTTTCCTGAGTCCACTGACTCAAATGCTAATCTGGTCCCAAACACCCTCGCAGACACACCCAGAAATCATGTTTAATTCGGGCACCTCTGGGACAGGCAAGTGGACATCCCACTGACCGTCACCTGGATGGAACAGATTCTCCCTTATGGACCTTAAAAGGAACCAGTCCAATGACACTCTGACCTAGAACTTTTGACCTCTAGATGGTAAGACGATACATTCTGTTGTTGAAGTCAGCCAGTCTGTGATGCTCTGTTATAGGAGGGCCACAAGCAAATATGATAAGCTTGATGGTACTTAAGATTCCCTTCCCACAGAGACTCTCAGAGGAGATGGGATTAAAACGGGAAAGAAATCAGCATTAGCTGAATACATACTATGTGTCCAGGACTCTGTTAAGTGCTTTGTAAGTGAACGTGAAAGTGAAGTGGCTCAGTTGTGTCCAATTCTTTGCAACCCCATGGACCAAAGCCCACAAGGATCCTCTTTCATGGGATTCTCCAGGCAAGAATCCTGGAGTGGGTTGCCATATCCTCCTCCAGGGGATCTCGACCCAGGGACCAAACTTGCATCTCTTATGTCTCCTACATTGACAGTTGGGTTCTTTACCACTGATGCCACCTGGGAAGCCCAATGATTGGTGCAATCGTCTTTAATTACAGATGAGAAAACTTAAGTGAAGATCACTTAGCTAGAGGTACCATCATAAGCAAGGAGAAAGAAAGGAAGAGGACATAAGTCCTGGAGTCTGGCAATCGAAGCCAACTGTTAGGATAGAGCTGCTGGCTTTCCATCTGTAAAGTGGGAATGATGTCATGATAACAGTAATAGCAATGCTTAGACCACATGATGGGCGAGAGCATTTGCTTCCTCTGAAGGAACTGACATAAGCACGAAGATAGTAAGAGTCAGCCTTGGCCTTTCTCCTCAAAGCCAGGCAGTGAGTCAGGGAGCAGAGAACTGTAGCCTGGGAGACAGCACTGACTGGTGGCTCCCTGATGCCTTAAGCAGGCATAGCCATACTGGAGAGGGCTTCATATAGTCAAAAATAAATTCAGTAGAGTCTGCAGTGAAAGACAGGACAGCCAGGAGAGGGAGAGCTGCCCTGTACCAGCCACAGATACTGGTGCCTTTGAATTCTGGACACATTTTTATTTATTTAATTATTTTTCCAGAAGAAAGAAGAGGCAGGAAATCAAAGAAAAACAGCTCTACAGACCCTTCAGCCTTCTCTTGGGGGACCATAAACCAAAGCCAGCTAACCCACAGTCAAGGGAATGGTTAGTTCACGCCTGGGACTGGGTCTGTAGGCAGTCCTGGAGCCTCCACTTGGCTATCATTTTCCAGCACAAATGCAACTGAACATGTTGCCCAGGAGAGACCTGGCAAGGCCAGATGGAGGCGCCATACTGCATCCTGACCTGTAGACGCAGACACGCATGCTGTTTGGTGTGTTGCACAAGACTTACTTTCATTTCCTTTGGCCTCTTCTGCTGGCTGGTCAGTGGTGAGTGAAAGGAGGGGGTGTTGCCTGGCACTTACTAAAAGGAGAATTAAAATCACCCCAAGCAGATGGAAGGATCTGCTTCGCACAGGATGGTGGCCTTGACCTGGGAACCATGGGAAACTGGGGAGAGAGAGGACCGCTCACTGCTCCATTTTACAACTGGAAAGCGGGGCTCAGAGAAGGAAAATCCATCCACTTAGCTGCACATAGAGAACTTCAAACTGTTGGAAGGGGGTTATCCAAGACTCTCAGTGCAGGGATTGTCCCAGTTCCTCCAAGTCATATGTTTACCTCCCAGACCTGTGTCCCCAGGGCCCCTCTATCTAGAATGCCTCTCCCCTGGTGCGGTGTGACTTAAAGCCTCAGCTCAATCCTTATCCCCCCCAGGAAGTCTTCCTTGACCCTCACACTAGTTCCAGGTTGAGCGATGGATCCATTCTCTGGGCCCTTACAACACTCATCTCACTATCCTGTAATCGTGGTCCCATATTCTCCTCCATCCTCTGAAAGGCAGGGTCCAGGGTGCTGCAGAGCATGGTACGGGGTCCATGTATGACTGTGTGTGTTGAACTCCATGATGTGACCCCAAGAGTCCTGGATCTGTTTACCCACCTGCCAGACAAATCCTCTGGAACTTTGGGAATGCCGTGGTCAACTAGGATTTACCTCTAAAGAAAAATGAATCCTTCATTAACTCCAAAGAAAAATTAATTCAAAGGTTCAGGAGTGGGCTTCAGTTAATAATCAGATGATGCTTTTCTAAGGGATGTTTGCATTCTGGTTTCGATTGGCTTGAACTCGATGACAGCACAAAGCTTCCCATGCAGTCTTCTTTGCGTGTGTGTGCTAAGTCGCTTCAGTCAAGTCTGACTCTGTACGATCCCATGGACTGTAGCCCACCAGGCTCTTCTGTCCATGGAATTCTCCAGGCAAGAATACTGGAGTTGGTTGCTATGCCCTTCTCCAGGGAATCTTTCTGACCCAGAGATCAAACCTGTAGCTCCTGCATTGCAGACAGATTCTTTACCACTGAGCCACTGGGAAAGCCCCAAATTGTTCTAAATACTATTATTTAGAAGCCTTCAAAAGGCCCCTTAGATCTTCTGTGATTTCTGTTGTTGTTAAGTCAGCAATGCATGCGGACTCACTCACATCCGACGCTTTGCAACCCTATGGACTGTAGCCCACCCGGCTCCTCTGCCTATGGGATTTTCCAGGCAAGAATACTGGAGTGGGTTGCCAGTTCCTCCCCAGGGGTGTCTTCCTGACCTAGGGACAGAACCTGCATCTCCTGTGGCTCCTGCATTAGCAGGCTGGTTCTTTTCTATTTGAACCACCTGGGAAGCCCAGAAGGCATCTAAGTCCCTTTTTAAATAGAAGTGCTCTCTGAGCTGGGGAATCCAAAGAGTTAGTGCCCTGGGCTGAATTAGCATGCACCATTAGCAGGTATAGGAAGCTGAGGGAAGGGAACACTGAATGTCAAGTAGTAAAAGTCAGTGAAACTGAGAGGGAAAGCTGACACCACATGATTCATCCCTGACATTGTGCAAATGGGTCTTATGGAAGATGAGAGAATTCTCCAAGTCATTGATTTCAAACTTGCCTGTCTGTTAGAGTCATTTGTGAAGGTTTTAAAAAATGCGAATGCCTGGGATGCACCCTAGACATTGAAGTAGACTTTGGGGGTGAAACCAAAGTATCAAGTATTTGTTAAAATTGCTCCAAATTATTTTAATGTTCAGGCCAGGGGGAGAACCAATGATGGGAAACCTCAATTTGGTGAGGATGGGAAGACCCACCTACTTTTTAGTGGAAGCTTAGGATCATTTGGGCTTCCCTGGTGGCTCAGCTGGTAAAGAATCTGCCTGCAATGTGGGAGGGCTGGGTTCGATCCCTGGGTTGGGAAGATCTCCTGGAGAAGGGAAAGGCTACCCACTCCAGTATTCTGGCCTGGAGAATTCCACGGACTATACAGTCCATGGGGTTGCAAAGAGTCGGACACGACTGAGCCACTTTCACTTTCACTTTCTCTTTTAGGATCATTTACTGTTATTGTAGAAAAACAATATGAGATCTATCCTCTTACATTTTTTTCAGTTTTTTTTGCACAATAAAATTTGTTAATTTTAAAAGTGTTTATGATTGAAGAGTTTTGACAAATGCATGAAATCATGTAATAATCATAAAACTCCAGATACAGAATTTTCTGTCACCCCCTCAAGTTCCCCCAAACCCATGCTCAGTCTGTCCTCTACCCTCCCTTGGCCCCTGGGGACAACTGATCTGCATTCTGTTACTTCATTTTGCCTTTTCTTGAATTTAACTTTTAGAAGGAATTGCATGTAGTATTTTGCATAAGACTTTATCTCTGCATATATTATAAACCACAAAATTCAATGTTATAATTTTTGCTTTTAAACTATGAGTTGTCTCCTAAATAAGAGAAGAATATGAAATACAATCTTTTTACTTACATATGTATCCCACTTTTCAAAAATTGGAATTGTGTCATTTGCAGAGACGCGGATGAACCCAGAGACTGACACACCGAGTGAAGCAAGCAAGAAAGAAAACGTTGCACACTAACACGTACCCATGCAATCCAGGAAAACGGCACCAGATGAACCCCCTCACAAAGCAGAATCTGAGATGGATGCAGAGAACCCTCCTACATTTTTAAGTGCACAATGCAGCGTTGTTAACTGTGGACACGGTATTGCACGGCAGAACTCTACTTGCGCTCCTCTCTTATATCTGAGACTTTATACCCTATGAATAGCAATTTTCCATTTCCCCCTCCCTGAGCAGCTGGCAACCATCATTCTACTTTCCCCTTCTATATATTTGATTATTTTAGAAACCTCATAAAAGTAGAATCATAATGTCCTCCAGGCTTATCCATGTTAGTGCATATGGCAGAATTCCCTTCTTTTTCAAGGATAAATAGTATTCCTTTGTATGTTGGTGTATGTGTGATCATATGAATGCACAATATTTTATTTATCCATTCATTACTTTGATTGTTTCCATATTTTGACTATTGTAAGCAGTCCTCCAGAGAACATGGGAATACAAATATTTCATTGAGATCCTGACTTTAATTCCTTTGAGTATATTCAGAATCCTGAATTCTTTTTTTCAACAGAATTTTTATTGGAGGATAATTGCCTTACAATATTGTGTTAATTTCTGCCATACATCAATATGAATCAGCCAGAGGTATACCTATGTCCCCACCCTCTTGAAACTCCCTCCCACTTCCCACTCCATCCCACCCCTCTAGGTTGCCACAGAGTGCTGGGTTTGATCTCCTGAGTTGTGAATTATATGATAATTCTAATTTAATTTTTAAAGGAATCTCCATACTATTTCCCATGTGGTTGCACCATTTTACATTCCTGCTAACAGTATATAAGAATTCCAATTTCTCCACATCCTTGACAGTACTTGTTTTTTTTTGTTTGTTTGTTTGTTTCTTTTCTGTAATAATGGTCATCCTGACAGGTGTGAAGCAATACTTCATTGTTGGTTTGCATTTTTATGATGATTAGTGATCCTGTACACCTTTTCATGTACTTGTTGGCCATTGGTATGTTTTTGGAAATTTGACCCTTAATCTCACACAAATATTGACTAAAATGAGTTAAAGGTTTAAACATAAGACCCAAAACTATAAAACTCCCAGATGAAACCAGGGGAAAAGCTTCACGACATTAGTCTAGGCAATGATTCTTGGAAATTACACCAAAAGCACAAGCAAGAAAAAAAAGAGTGGATAAATTAGACTACATTATACACTTAGAAGCTTCTGCACAGCACAGGAAAATATCAACATAGTGGATGGGAAACATAAAACAGGGAGTATATTTGTAAACCACATATCTGATAAGGCGTTAATAATATCAAAAATATATAAAGAGCTCCTACAACTCAGTTTTTCCAGGAGTCACGTATGGATGTAAGAGTTGGACTCTAAAAAAGCTGAGTGCCGAAGAATTGATGCTTTTGAAGTGTGGTGTTGGAGAAGACTCTTGAGAGTCCCTTGGACTGCAAGGAGATCCAACCAGTCTATCCTAAAGGAAATTAGTCCTGAATGTTCATTGGAAGGACTGATGCTGAAGCTGAAACTCCAATACTTTGGCCACCTGATGCAAAGAGCTAACTCATTTGAAAAGACCCTGACGCTGAGAAAGATTGAAGGCAGGAGGAGAAGGGGATGCCAGAGGATGAGATGGTTGGATGGCATCACCAACTCAATGGACATGAGTCTGAGTAAACTCCAGGAGTTAGTGATGGACAGGGAGGCCTGGTGTGCTGCAGTTCATGGGGTCTCAAAGAGTCAGACACAACTGAGCAATTGAACTGAACTAAACAACTCAGTGGCAAAAAATAATAATAGTAGCAACTCAATTTTAAAAAATGGACAAAGGATTGAATAGAAGGGGATTATTTAAACTTATATTCCAGACTTTGACTTTGACTTGATCTCTGGATTTGTACCCATTGTGAGTAGCTTGTTAATGGCTTTAGGTTGATTGAGGTTCTGAAAAGCACCCACCTCTCCATGCCAGCATACTTCCTAGAGAGCGGTTCTGTTGCCTCTCCCGACCACCCATGCCCCCCTTGCTCATATTGATTGGCCATGCAGAGAATGGGCCCATCCAGGAGTCCCAAGCCAGTGCCATCCATCCATCTTTAAGCATAAGGACTCAAACTGGAAGCAGCTCAGGCTGTTTATGGCCTTGTTCAGATTCTCTTAAGTTTAGTATAACGGCAGACAGGGTACACTTTCCACTCATCTTTGGAGACCAGCATATAGGTGAGCTAAGACAGAGATTTTGAACCACATGTACCTGCTTTAGGTCTCAGTTCCAACATTTCCTGGCCAAGCAACCTTGTGGATTCCACCTAGAAATCTGGGTGTCAGTTTCTTTTTCTATAAAGTTGGGGATCCCAACACTTCCTCAAATCACAAGAGAGAACAGCAACGTTAAGAACACTTGTCATTTGGTAAGCCCTCCACATGAGCTAGATTGTCTCCCTCACCCGTCTTGTCCCCATGCCCAGCATAGCTCTGACACATTGCTGATGATGAGATATGGGGCTGCAATGAACACAAATAAATAAATTCATTGATTCCAAGCGTGTCGTGATCTACAAACAGAGCATGAACTTCTTAGGCTCCATTATAGAATAATAAATGGGTTTCAGAAGTCCTGTACTAAGGGGTTTTCATTCATCATTTACTGGAGGCTTCCCTATAAAATATGGGGCTATGTTAGGGAGCACATGCAGAATGAAAAACACCAATTACCCTGATATACAGACCCAGCGCCCACTGAAAGGATAGTGTATCAAAGAAGCCCATCCATTCAACATTGTTAGATCTGGTCCTGTCAGGAAATGCCTGTCCACAGACTGGGCCCTGCCGTTTCCTCCCCTGAGGCCTTTCCCTGCAGACTCCAGGTCTGGGGTTTCTTCACAACAACGCCCTTGTACAGGTCAGCCCCTGAGCGCCAGGTCTGCCACGTCCTCACCCATCTTACATCAGTCCTTGCCACCTCCACTCACCCTCCTTCACCAGAGAGGAAACTGAGACCCAGAGAGGTGAAGTGATGTCCCAAACCAAGTGCCAGGGGCAGCCCACAAACACCTGTGGACCTCACATCAAAGTCATCACCACCATCTCATTCTCCTTTAAGAGCCCAAGACAGAATCTTCTAAGACAGAGGAGAAGGTGAACCATGAGCTTTCATCCAGGCCAAGCCCGGATCTACAAGCTGCATGGATTCAAAGGTCCGCATCATGAGGAAATACTGAGAAGTCCTTAACACATGTACACCCATGGCTGATTCATGTCAATGTATGGCAAAAACCACTACAATTTTAATTAGCTTCCAATTAAAATCAATTAATTAAAAAAAACACTGAGATTTCTGCAGATGAGTCAGGCACACACGCAGAGTAATCAAAGAATGTAGTATAAATATATTTTAGCACAAGAGTTGTAGATAGCATCTTCTGATTTTCCTGGGATGGATAATGATGACAAGAATAAGGAAGCCCCTTAGACTCTTAGACCAAATCTTGCTCCAGGGAGACAAATCTTCCCAGCCTGTAAGCCAGAGGTGAGACGGACTGTTTGCAGCCTGCAACCTCATGTTTTAAAGTGAAGACATTTAAAGTGCATCAGACTTTCAAAATGAAACTTCACAGGAAGTTTAAACAACGTGGGCAGTTCCATACACTATACTGCATATCATTTGTTCTTTCAGCCTTGGCCATAGTTATCTCATTTTTGTTCTGTGTCCCTACTGTGTGCTGAGCTCTTTCCTGGTCCTAGTCATTGGCTGCTCCTCTTCCAACCAAACCCCCTTCATCTTATAACTCCTATCTCTCTTCTACTTTTGTTTCCCATGTTCTTCCTTCCAACATCTTCTTGAAATTAGCTCAGGTTAATTTTCATAATTGCTTTGTCTGATTCTACCTGCCTTGCTAGGTTTTACTTTCTGCATTGCTCATCTTCCTTTCCCCCAGGACCTGGCATATGCTTGAAACAGTAGAAACTCAGCCACGTTGAATGAAAGGATGAGTGTTAAATTTTCAAAATGGGATATAAATGGTATGTGTATGCCTGAGTTATATAATCTTCTCTCAACAATACATTTTTGGGGCTCCCACACACAGAAAACACAGGCTATGATTATTTACCATTAGGTAAATAGTCTGGGATTATAGGCACATTTTGTCTTATTATTTTTTTGTCTGTATCACCTGTATTTTCCACAACAACCATATATGATTTTTATAATCAGGTAATAAAAATAAAAATAATTGTCCTATGACTTAGTGAAGACTTAAAAGCAATACATATATCACCATCTTTTCATAATGCTATTTATACAAAATGTGCATTTCTACTGCTGAAAAATAACAGTAGTCATTTACACATTCAATGCAATGTCACCTCCTTTCGAGGTGATTTTAATGTCCCCTTATGGGACCTTCAACCATCCTTGACATAACTAGCAGAGAGGTTTGCTTTTCACAGATGAGGGTGCAAAGGCCCCAGCCACATGCAGTAGGAAAAGAGTTGGGGCTTAGGCATCTTGGGTTGAGTGCCCACCTGGGAAGGGCAGCTGATGTCTCTTGGCCACAGTGCCCTTGTCAGTTAAATCCAAAGAGAAGCACTAATTAGAGAATCAAAGCACCATGCTGGAGTCATCACCCGCACACAGATGGGCAGAAACCTCCCTGACTCACATGGGGTTTGTCACACGTGGAGATGAGGAGCTCGTCTGGAACTTAGGCCTGGGTGGATCTTTTCCATGCATGATGCTGTTCATTGAGAGCAAGTCATGGCTTCCACATAATGAAAAAGATCCTACTGATAGGGATGATGGATCGGGATGTACCTGGAGAGGAATGGCCTTTGTCTCTAGGACAGCAGGGCTTCGGCCTGTAGTGGGCTGAGCAATGGGTCATGTCAGTAGATCTGAGCAGGCTGCCTCTTCCTTCCAGCATATTCCTGGGGCATTATTGCTCATGCTTTCTTCGTATCACTGTGTTGGTGTCCAAGCCAGAGCCTGGGAACTCTGCCTGTGGAATTAGCAGCTAGAGGAGAGTCGAGGTTGGGGTTGAGGCCATGTGGCCATCATGGTGCTGTCAAGGGATGAGGATAACTTTTCTTCCACAGATGCCTAGACCAGAGCAGTTGTCAGCCTAGATCATGTGCTGTCTACTTTGTCTCTACCCAGAGTTCCTAAATCTGACCATTGTTGCTTAGTTGCTAAGTTGTATCCAACTCTTGCGATCCTTTGGACTGTAGACCACCAGGTTCCTCTGTCCACGGGATTTCCCAGGCAAGAATACTGGAGTGGGTTGCCATTTCCTTCTCCAGGGGATCTTCCCAACTGAGGGATTGAACCTGCATCTCCTGCATTAGTAGGCAGATTCTGTACCTTGTGAGCCACCAGGGAAACTTGCCATGCTGGGGATACAGAAATAAAAAGCAGGGTCTGGTTACAGATCTTTGCACCCTCAGCCTCAAGTGGGGATGCACAGTACTCAGTAAACCCCCAGGAGACTGTGAGGACTGAATGGATGCACATACAGGAGATTTCTTCCAACTGTTGACTCCACTGCATTTAGAGATTCCCAGTTAGTCAATTTTGAATTCATATTTTACAGAATCTGAGGAAAATGCCCAGCCTGAAGGCCTTTAACACTTGCACTTAAGCTCTTTGAAATGTCTCTTTAGGGTGGTTTCCTGGGCCTGTGACCTGTGCAATCTTATAAGATCCTAGCCTTAGAAAGGTCTCCTGCTTGGTTTAATACTCTTCTCTCACCCTTTGGAAATTCTTAGCAGCCTTTGAATAAGAGTTGCCCATTTGCACTGGGCCTGGAAAATCATGTTGCTAGTTCTGTGTCTTTTCCTTTTCCAAAAAAGACTCAGGGTACTGGAGGATTTTTTTCAAAATTAACTTCCTTAGACAAGACAGCATACTGAAGAATGGAGTGGGGCTGAATCAGAAGCATGTTTTAACACTGACTCTGTTTGAGCTTAAGAAAATGGGGGTAAAAGAGGAACCTGTATAAAAGTGCTTAAAGTTCAACTGATCAACAAACACTCGAAAAAATTCGAAAATGTTGCTCCAGAGTTGTTCTGTTGCTCCTCTATCTCTCTGGCTTTAGATTCTGAACAACTTAGCCCAGCATTTCCATTTATGAAGTGAGTATGCTCCTTGCATCTCAAGCTGAGAATTTTACTTGTTTGTTTATTTTGCAGCTTTTCAAATTTTATTGAAGTATAGTTGATTTACAATGTTGTGTGAATTTCCTTTGTACAACAAAGTGATTCAGTTATGCTCACGCACACACAAGAAAAAATATTCTTTTTCATATTCTCTTCCATTATGGTTTATCACAGAATATTGAAGATAGTTCCCAGTGCCATACAGTAGGAACTTGTTGTTTATCTACACTATATTTTATTTTATAGTTTTTAAAGGTTGCATTCCATTTACAGTTATTAAAAAACGCCAGCTATCTTCCCCGTGTTGTACAAATACATCCCTGAGCCTATCTTACATCTAATAGCTTTCGCCTCCTCCTCTCCGTCCCTCACATTGCCCTGCCCACCTCCACCCTGCAGCCCACTAGCTCATTCTTTATATGCCTGTCTGCTTCCCTTTTGTTACATTCACTCCTTTGTTGTGTTCTTTAGATACCACGTGTAAGTGATATCGCACACTATCTGTCTTTCTCTCTCTGGTTTATTTCAGACAGAAACTGACTTCTTCAGCTGGAAATGTTTGCTTCAAAATAAACTGGTATCTTCAACACAGTAGCTTTATAGTGAGTCCAGAGAACATTATTAACCAGGGCAGATATTCTGCTCAGAGACTGAGGAAATAAAAAGAGTCAAAGCTGGGAACTGGGGCCCCCTCAGTCCAGAGGAAGTTTCTGGATATCTAAGTCCAAGTTTGCACTCAAATCTGGAAGAATAGAAATGTGCCCTTGGGATTCTTGTCATCGACCTCATCGACCATTTTGTTAGAGAGACTTAGAGCAACAACCAGTGAGTATTTTGGTGTCTGAGGTCCTGCTCTCAGAGGAGTGGGGCTGTGCCTGGGGCAGCAGGGCTGACCATCACAGGGAAGCTGACATCTGTCAAGAGGGACTCATCCCACACCTCAGGTGATTGGGCTGAAAACTCCAAATTGCTTAGTCCTCCCTGCCATGAAACCCCTTTGATGATGTGATGACATTGCCCTCATATTTTAATCTATTTTTTTTTCTCATGTCTTTCTGTAGCCCTGACATTCAGGCTTGCTTCTCAAGCTGAGAATTTTGCTTGTTTGTTTATTTTACAGTTGACCATTATATCTAGTACTGTGGGCAAGAATCCCTTAGAAGAAACGGAGTAACCCTCATAGTCAACAAAAGAGTCCGAAATGCAGTACTTGGGTGCAGTCTCAAAAATGACAGAATGATCTCTGTTCATTTCCAAGGCAAACCATTCAATATCACAGTAATCCAAGTCTATGCCCTAAAGATGGAGAAGCTCTATACAGTCAGCAAAAACAAGACCAGGAGCTGACTGTGGCTCAGATCATGGACTCCTTATTGCCAAATTCAGACTTAAATTAAAGAAAAGTATGGAAAACTACTAGACCATTCAGGTATGACCTAAATCAAATCCCTTATGATTATACAGTGGAAGTGAGAAATAGATTTAAGGGCCTAGATCTGATAGGCAGAGTACCTGATGAACTATGGAATGGGGTTCATGACATTGTACAGGAGACAGGGATCAAGATCATCCCCATGGAAAAGAAATGCAAAAAAGCAAAATGGCTGTCTGAGGAGGCCTTACAAATAGCTGTGAAAAGAAGAGAAGCAAAAAGCAAAGGAGAAAAGGAAAGATATAAGCATCTGAATTCAGAGTTCCAAAGGATAGCAATAAGAGATAAGAAAGCCTTCTTCAGTGATCAATGCAAAGAAACAGAGGAAAACAACAGAATGGGAAGACTAGAGATCTCTTCAAGAAAATTAGACATAACAAGGGAACATTTCATGCCAAGAGGGGCTTGATAAAGGACAGAAATGGTATGGACCTAACAGAAGCAGAAGATATTAAGAAGAGGTGGCAAGAATACACAGGAGAACTGTACAAAAAAGAGCTTCATGACCCAGATAATCATGATGGTGTGATCACTCACCTAGAGCCAGTCATTCTGGAATGTGAAGTCAAGTGGGCCTTGGAAAGCATCACTATGAACAAAGCTAGTGGAAGTGATGGAATTCCAGTTGAGCTATTTCAAATCCTGAAAGATGATGCTGTGAAAGTGCTGCACTCAATATGCCAGCAAATTTGGAAAACTCAGCAGTGGCCACAGAACTGGAAAAGGTCAGTTTTCATTCCAATCCCAAAGAAAGGCAATGACAAAGAATGCTCAAACTACCACACAATTGCACTCATTTCACAAGCTAGTGAAGTAATGCTCAAAATTCTCCAAGCCAGGCTTCAGCAATATGTGAACCGTGAACTTCCAGATGTTTAAGCTGGTTTTAGTAAAGGCAGAAGAAGCAGAGATCAAACTGCCAACATCTGCTGGATCATCGAAAAAGCAAGAGAGTTCTAGAAAAACATCTATTTCTGCTTTATTGACTATGCCAAAGCCTTTAACTGTGTGGATCACAATAAAGTGTGGAAAATTCTGAAAGAGATGGGAATCCCAGACCACCTGACCTGTCTCTTGAGAAACCTGTATGCAGGTCAAGAAACAACAGTTAGAACTGGACATGGAGCAACAGACTGGTTCCAAATAGGAAAAGGAGGACATCAAGGCTGTGTATTGTCACCTTACTTATTTAACTTATATGCAGAGTACATCATGAGAAACACTGGGCTGGATGAAGTACAAGCTGGAATCAAGATTACCGGGAAAAATATAAAAAACCTCAGATATGCAGATGACACCACCCTTATGGCAGAAAGTGAAGAAAAACTAAAGAGCCTCTTGATGAAAGTAAAAGAGGAGAGTGAAAAAGTTGGCTTAAAACCCAGCATTCAGAAGACTAAGATCATGGCATCTGGTTCCATCACTTCATGGCAAATAGATGGGGAGACAGTAGAAACAATGAAAGACTTTATTTTGGGGGGCTTCCAAATCACCGTAGATGGTGACTGCAGCCATGAAGTTAAAAGACGCTTGCTCCTTGGAAGAAAAGTTATGACCAACCTAGACAGCATATTAAAAAGCAGAGACATTACTTTGCCAACAAAAATCCATCTAGTGAAAGCTATGGTTTTTCCAGTGGTCATGTATGGATGTGAGAGTTGGACTATAAAGAAATCTGAGTGCTGAAGAATTGATGCTTTTGAACTGTGGTGTTGGAGAAGACTCTTGAGAGTCCCTTGGACAGCAAAGAGATCCAACCAGTCCATCCTAAAGAAAATCAGTCCTGAATATTCATGGAAGGACTGATGCTGAAGCTGAAACTCCAATACTTTGGCCACCTGATTTGAAGAACCTACTCACTGGAAAAGACCTTGATGCTGGGAAAGATTGAAGATAGGAGGAGAAGGGGGCGACAGAGGATGAGATGGTTGGATGACGTCACCAATTCAATCGACATGAGTTTGAGTAAACTCCGGGAGTTGGTGATAGACAGGTAGGCCTGGCGTGCTGCAGTCCATGGGGTTGCAAAGGGTCAAACACGACTGAACTGACTTCAAGTAAAATTCCTGATGGCGAAGGGATGTATCTTTAAAGAACAGGAGAGAGGAACTCAGATTTGTTGGGAACTTAAGTATCATACTTATATTCAGACATTTTTATCTTCCAGAAATCCCATGAGATGATTACCATTTTATAAATAAAATTAATTTGTTAAATGACACAGAGCTGTTGAATAACACAATAAACTACAGAACCTGGGTGTGCAGACAGCATGAACTCACTCTGAATACTTTACTCTCTTTCTGAGGCCACACACAGCAGCTCTGCAGCCATGGAAGAAAGATCCATTCTGGGGTGACCCCTGCGTGAAGTGGTTTTCTGAAGGCACTCTTCCTGCTGAGAGTCCGAGGGCCAGGACCTGGGTCAAGGGGGCCTGAGGCACTTTGTCATCCCGAGAAAGCTAACTGCTTCACCTCTGTGTGTCTTCCTGCTCCTGATTGGCCAGTGCAAACAGGAATCCCTTCCCTGCCCACCTCCCTGGACTGTTTGGAATTAGAGGGAACGTGTCTCAGGTAGAAATCCTCCCCAAAAGGTCAGTGGCACGTGATGGCTAGGTTACTGTTGGTGATGTCATTTGTTTTTGCAGGGGCCTGAATAGGTTTATTCTGGAGGTGATAATTGGGAAGGGCTGTCCCCAAGCCGCCAGGCACCATAGGTAGGTGGGTTGAGCTCTTAAAACAGAATTTAATGAACAAGGCAGAATAAGACATTTAACTCCTGTGCAGGCAGGGCGAGACAACGGCGTTCACTGATGTGGCAGAGGCAAGATGGGCTCCTCGGGTCTTAATTAATGGACCCTGTGAACACTCCTTCTCCAGCATCTTTTGAGCATGGAGAGCAGCATTGTCCACAGAGGGAATGGTCCCCTTCCCCGTGTCAGCCAGCTGACTCCCAACCCTGGGATCTGGGGTTCAGGAAGATCAGGTTTACATCCTAATCCTTAGGAAACTTTGCCTCAGCTCACCAGGTCCCTTCCAACCGAAAGGTGAAAGGAAACGAAGAGTTAGCTGAACCAAGAAAGGCAATCGCACCCACACAGCCCAGAACCAAGTTATGTCACTCTGGGCTCTCTGCACTGTGGCCACCATTAACACCTGGAAAGCCTTTGATTCTCACATTAGCAAAACATGCCATAAAGCACATGCTTCCCTCTTCCCACAGACTGGGCCCCATGGCAGGGGAGGGGGGCTGTCACAAAGGCGCCTTTCAGCCCTGGCAAGGCCGTCTTGATCAGGCCTCCCAGGGGAGACATAACGGAGTCTCTACACAGAAACGAAGGCAGTTACAGCATCCGATCCCAGAGGCCACTGCGGGAGGGCCTCTTGGAGCATCGTAGCCCAGAAGGACAGCAGAAATGCATGAGTCAAACCACCTTATTCTATAGAGAAGGAAACTGACACCTCAGGTGAGGATTTTCGCTTGCAAAATGAATTTTTGTCTACCATGTGTCAGACAACATGCCAAACGCTGAGGATGCAGCTGAATACCTAACTTCAGCTCATTCAGAAGAGACTGTCAGTCATGGACTTGGTACCAAAAATGTTCCATTTATGAATGTATCATTTATGACCAAATGCAAAATAGCTGTGAATGCAGTGAGAGCCCCATTTTCAAAATTAGAAATTCCAAAATAGAGCTGTGCACACACACACACAAAATCATGCCCAATATGTATGTAAGTTGGCCAAAGGCTTCGTAAAATATCTAAATTTTAAATTGGTTGTACATTTCAAATTACAAAATTTATAAGCAATGCTAAGTCTTTCTACTCTCATTTTTATGATGTAAGTATATTCAAGTTCTCCACATACCCCTCAGTGTCGGTATCCCCTCGTCAGGAGAACTGTTTTTTGAATCATCTGACACTTGGCATCTTTACTTCCCTCTGTGTGAGAGGTTGCTCTGCTCGAATTGATGTTGTCACAGGAAATTTTCTCTAAAGCTGCAAGTTCCATTCACTCTTTATGAGCTTCTCAGCATGAATCTCTTTCTCTAGTGCTTTTGGAAAGTGATATTTTTTAAAGCCTTGTTGGTGACCACATGCCAGGAAAGAACTTAAGAGGTCATAACCTCCCCCCACCCAGAGGAATAATTACACCTAAATTAAATTTCTTTGCCCCATTTGTTAATAATTCCATTAGGTGACTACTATGGGGATCCAATACCAACATTTGCTGAGGTTGCTTCATGCTAATGTCTCTTCTCCAAATACTATTCTGACTTGAAAAACAAAATATTGGGGGGAAAGAGGCCCCTGTAATAGACTTTATATGGAATCAGATAGCATAGAACTTCCTGTCTTCAGAAGGATATTTTTTGAGGAAGATATTTGGCCTTTAAATCTGGCATTTGTAGTAATAAGTATAAATTAAAAGGTGACAAATGGGAAAGTGTGATTGACTTGTTCTAGGGGAGAGAGTGGATGAGTTACAAAATTTCCAAGGAAGAAGTGATGCCTGAGGATGATGTGGAGGAACCAGAGGATAAGATGCTAAGGAAATTCAGTTGGGGAAAAATCACTCATACAGAGGCATGGCTGTGAGACGCAGCATGGCTAAGAACCATGAAAGGTCGACGGGTTTATCCTCGGATTTTATTGTTTATAACCCAGTGAGCAGCATGAGCTTCACAGTCACATGGGTTCTCCTTGTCCCTCCGTTTTCCTGTAGCCAACATGAAAGCCAACCCAGGAGTCACTGTACGCACAGTAGGTCTGCATCACAGATCAAGAATCTCAAGCTCAGAGCAATGGAAAGCTTGCAATTGGATGGCAAGCCTACATGTGCAACTTTTGCCCTGGAGAGAGATGCAATCTTTATTTTACTGGACAGTAAACAAATCTGTTCTCCATTCCAAAGGGTGACACCATCTCCAAGGCTGTTGATAAGATAGACTGAAACAAAATTGTTCATACTTCAGCTTGCAATACAGGCTAAAATCAGAGAACCCAGTGAAGAATAGTCTCCCAACAGGATAAGCAAACATACTTGAAGTGATCTGCTTGCATTCACAAAGATGACAAGGTCTGCTCATGTCCTGGGAGGGTCGTGTACACTGCCCTCCCTCCACTATGTGAGGCTTTTCTGTGGCATCAGTGGCTCCCTTGACAGCATGTGAACCCAAGGGGCCACACAATGAGGGATGAGCCCACGTGGTAGTGAGAACTTTAACATGACCCCCAATGACCCATACCCTTATAAAATCCCTTCTCGTCAAATGCAGGGAGTGCATATGGGGGTATCATTTCTATAATTTGTTTATGATCAAATCTAGGTCTCCCACATTGCAGGCAGATTCTTCACCATCTGAGCCACCAGGGAAGCCCAATTTGGTTGGGTAAAAGTAAAGAGATATTGAAGATATAATTAAGGTCCCTAATCAGTTGATTGTGAAAGTGAAAGTTGCTCAGTCGTGTCCAACTCTTTGTGACCCCATGGGCTATACAGTTCATGGACTTCTCCAGGACAGAATACTGGAGTGGGTAGCCTTTCCCTTCTTCAGGGGATGTTCCCAACCCAGGGATCAAACCCAGGTCTCCTGCATTATAGGCAGATTCTTTACCAGCTGAGCAGCAAGGGAAGCCCAAATCAGTTGACTGTGAGGCAACCTAAAGAGTGATATCCTGGGTGGGTCGGACCTAATCCAGTGAACCTTTTACAAGGGGTTAGAGCAGTGGTCTGGGCACCAGGGACCAGTTTCTTAGAAGACAATTTTTCCACAGATGGGGGAGTAGGAGGGTTTGGGGATGATTCAAGGGCACTGCATTTATTGCACAATTTATTTCTATTATTTTTACATCAGCTCCACCTTAGATCATCAGGCATTAGACCCTGAAGGTTGGCGAGAGCAGTAGGCACTCTCTTCCACTGGTCTCAAGAAGCAAACTGTCTTGTTGTAGAAGTAGCCATGTGGCAGAGGATGATGAACAGCCTCCAGGAGCTGAGAGTCTCAGTCTCACAACCACAAGGAGCTGAATTCTTTGAATAACCAGTGAGCTTGGAGGAGAACTTTGAGCCACAGATGAGGCCCCAGCCCTGGTCAACAACTTTAACTGCCTGAGCAGTTCAGTTCAGTCGTTCATTCATGTCCGACTCTTTGCAACCCGGTGGACTGCAGTACACCAGGCCTCCCTGCCCATCACCAACTCCTGGAGTCTACTCAAACTCATGTCCATTGAATTGGTGATGCCATCCAACCATCTCATCCTCTGTTGTCTTTGCTTGAGCAGAGAACCAATTAAACTATCTCTGGACTTGTGATCCACAGAAATTGTGAGGCAAAGATGTCCATGTTGTGTTCAGCCACTAAATGAGTGGCAACTGGTTACACAGCAACACATTCAGCCCCAAAGTAATTTCCAGCAGTTATATACTCTTATCTCTGCTTCCATGACAGAGCAGAATGAAGACCCATGTCTACTGAGCACTAAAAACATGCAGGACACTAGATAGACACCATGAAGTTTAACAAAGATACTCTCTGCAAAACCTTCCTGCAGTCTCTTTTGGCTATTTTTAGAGAAGGCAACACTGTGAAAAAGTCAGCTCCGAAACACAATTCATTTATTTATTTGTTCTTCATTCAGTACACACGAACTGAACACTTAAGTATATACCAGTGTGCACTAATCCTGCTGGAAAATCCTGACTTCACTTTCAGTATATCAGTATAACTCCAGCTTCTATATGTTTCCCTCTCTGCCACAGTGGAGCCAATTATATTCACCTACAAGCTTCCTTATACTCTAGTCCAGTAGTTCCTATGTGGCTGTTCATATAATCACCTGAGGAGCTTTGAAACAATACTCAGCTCATTCCCTTAACCAATTAAGTCAGAATATCTGCTGGTGGATCCCAAGGGTCAAAACATGTTTTTAAGGCCTCCCCTTTATTTTGGGGGGCTCCAAAATCACTGCAGATGGTGACTGCAGCCATGAAATTAAAAGACGCTTACTCCTTGGAAGGAAAGTTATGACCAACTTAGACTGCATTTTAAAAAGCAGAGACATTACTTGGCCAACAAAAGTCCATCTTGTCAAGGCTATGGTTTTTCCAATAGTTGTGTATGGATGTGAGAGTTGGACTATAAAGAAAGCTGAGTGCCAAAGAATTGATGCTTTTGAACTGTGGTGTTGGAGAAGACTCTTGAGAGTCCCTTGGACTGCAAGGAGATCCAACCAGTCTATCCTAAAGATCAGTCCTGAATGTTCATTGGAAGGACTGTTGTTGAAGCTGAAACTCCAATACTTTGGCCACCTGATGGGAAGAACTGACTCATTGGAAAAGACCCTGATGCTGGGAAAGGTTGAAGGCAGAAGGAGAAGGGGAAGACAGAAGATGAGATGGTTGGAAGGCATCACCAACTCAATGGACATGAGTTTGGGTAAACTTCGGGAGTTGGTGATATACAGGGAGGCCTGATGTGCTGTGGTTCATGGGGTCGCAAAGAATCAGACTTAGCTGCTGAACTGAACTAAACTGAATTGTGATGTCAGTAAACAACTAGGACTTTTTTTATTGGTAAGTCACTTCAATCAAGTCTGATTCTTTGCCACCCTATGGGCTGTAGCCCACCAGGCTGCTCTGTCTGTAGGGATTCTCCAGGCAAGAATACCGGAATGAGTTGACATTTCCTTCTTCAGGAGATTTCCCCAACCCAGGGATTGAACCCACGACTCATGTCTCCTGCATTGGAAGGCAGGTTCTTTATCACTAGTGCCACCTGGGAAGCCCCACAACTAGGGCTCTAAGCCATTGATATAAATTATATTTAGGAAAGAGTTTAGATCCTGAGACTGGTTGCTCAGTGAACAAGACTCAGAGCCTTCCTCTTCTGTGTAGAGAACAATTTCATCTTTCAACTAATCAGGTCAAAATTCTTGCTCAGTTTTCTCTTCTCTCCCATAATTTTAATGGTTTTTCCTTTTCGTCCAGAGACACAGGTTTCTCTTGTTAACTAGTCCTTTACATCAGATGCTGGCAAATTTTCTCTAGAAAGGACAAGATAGTAAATATTTTAGGCTCTATGAGCTGTTGGATTTCTGCCCAAATACTGCCTCTGTATCAGCTGTAGATCATATGTAAATAAATATATGCTAATAAAGCTTTATATATGACATTGAAATTAAAATTTCAAATGTTTTATAGATCACAACATTTTATTCTTCTCGGATTTTTTTTTCTTAACCATTTAAAAATGTAAAAATCATTCTTAGCTCAAGGGAAATATAAGGGCAGAGGTGGCCCAATTTAGCTTTTGGACCATTATCTGCCAAACCTTGTACTACATCATTGATTCCGCAAGTATTGATCCAGCCTTTTACTGCCTCCATTATATATTTTAATATTCTATATTGTATTTTGATTTAATTGTAGTTTTTCTCTAACTCTGCCAGCTCCTTTAAAACCTTATCTACCAGCACAAATTCCATGGCACTAATATATTCTTACAAGCTAAGAGCAGAAAGCAGAGCAGTCTAATTATTTTTCTGCCATTTGTATTGAATTATTTTCATAAATGTGCCTTTTCTCTGAATCTTTATGGCTAAGACTTACTTTTTTATGAGTCAGAATCTTTTCCTACAGCCCATATTGTCATTTCTGTTGCTGTCTTTTAGTTTCTGCTCTATGAAGTGAGATCTGTATGTGTCTGCGTGTTTGCTTTCATCTTTTTTATTGTCCACTTGGGTCCACTGATATTTCTCTCACATCTTAAACTGTGTTTTAAGCACCATCTGTAACCTCATGTCTAATATCTGGCAGAACTGTATCTAATGCTGCTTTATTAAAGGCAGGATTTTTTTTTCCCTTGATCCCCTTGCTATGGTGTTCTGACTATCAGAAGAATTTCTCCTCAAGGGAATGCTCCTATGCTGTAGGTAGGAATGTAAATTGATGCAACCATTATGAAAAACAGTATGGAGGTTCCTCCAAAAATTAAAAATTGAGTTGCTATATGATCCACTATCCCACTCCTGGGCACATATCCAGACAAAACTATAATTCAAAAAGATACATGCACCCCTATGCATAGCAGCAGTATTTACAACAGCCAAGACATGGAGATAGCCCAAGTGTCCATTGACAGTTGAATGGACGAAGAAGATATCATATATATGTACACACACACACACACACACACACAGTGGAATATTACTCAGCCATAAAAAGAATGAAATAAATCCATTTACAGCCACATGGGTGGGACCCAGAGATCGTCATACTACGTTTTCAGTAAATCAGACAGAAAAAGACAAATACCATGTGGTGTTACTTATATGTGGAATCTAAAATATGACACAAATGAACTTATCTATGGAACAGACTCAGAAACACAGAGAATAGGTTTATGGTCATGATGGCAGGAGAGAAGGATGTGAGCTCACCCGCTTCTTACAGACTGCCAAGAAGGGGGATGCGAGAGAGAAGGATTGGGAGTTTGGGTTGGCAGATGCAAACTATTATGCAGAGGATGAATAAACAAGTCCTACTGTATAGCACAGGGAACTGTATTCAATGGGATAAACCATAATGGAAAAGAATAGAATCAAGACTATATATGTATAATTGAATCACTTTGCTGTACCATAGAAATTAACACAATATTGTACATCAACTTGTAACTGCAAGTTTATTGTTATTGCAATAAAATTCTTTCAAAAATGTTTCCTCTTCCCATCCTCTGTTCTGTGGTTTGAAAGAATCTGTACTTCTTGCCGTTTCTATAAGCGTGTGAAAATGCACTCCTCAGAGCCCTGTGCTTCTAATTCACTGCTGCCACTGGTGGCTACTGACAATGTTCTACTGTGGGATGGCCTTTCCACAGTTTGGTTGGCTGAGATCAAGGCTGGGTGAGTGTAAGTGGGCAGTGGGGTGGGAGGAAGGGAAGCAGGACCAGTCTCACCTGCGTAGATGACAGGCATGTGCCTGGGGGTCACAAAAAGCCTTTTTGTCAGCATGGAGATGAGGGACTTGCAGAAAAAGACACACAGTGAAGGTGGCAGCATCCTCCATTCTCCCTGCTTTCAAGGTCCAGGTAGGAGTCATTCACTGGTCTTTCCTCAGTTAGCTCATTCCTGCTATAGTTAGAAATAGTTCCTTCAAACACCAGCGTGCCATTCATCAAAATGCTCACTTCTAGCAATACTGGGTCTTCCAACAGGGTCTTCCCTGGTGGCTCAGATAGTAAAGAATCAGCCTGCAATGCAGGAGACCTGGATTCAATTCCTGGGTCAGGAAAGTCCCCTGGAGAAGGAAATGGTAACCCAATGTAGTATTCTTCCCTGGGAAATCTCATGGACTTAGGAGCCTGGCGGGCTACAGTCCTCTGCATCTCCAAGAATCAGACATGACTGAGCAATTAACACTTGTAGTAATACTGTGCCTTTGCTATTTATTAAAAAAAAAGATGTTCATAGGTATGAATTCAGAATCACTAAGTGACTTGCCTCAGATTGTGCAACATGTAAAGACTGGAAAGAAGATTTAAGCCCACTTCTCTCTTCTACCATATCTCCTGTCTCCAGAGGTTAGATGATCAAGAAGCTAGCTGATAAGTCAAAAAGTAACATCAAAATGCATAGTATGTTGCTGTAAAAAGAAATGATAGATTCCTTCATCAACAGGCTAGAAGATGAATTGCTTTCAACATGTTTTATGGGGGGTTTCGTCCAGTCCTCTCTGACAATTCAGTGGACACAGGCATGAAGATGCAATTTAGAAGGGAAGTCCAAGTTGTCATAATTCCAAGTCCTCTGGCAATAGATTTACAGTCTGAGGCAGTGTGGGGAATGCTGGCGCCCAGGGTGCAGATTGTGATCCATAAATTAATGGGTGATTAAAACCGTACTAAGGCAAGCACATAGCCACCAATCTGAATGATGCACGATTATTACCAGCCATAGCCAGCAGATGTATAGAAATAATTGGCTTTTAATGCTCATTAGTCAGTTTTATTACAAATAATGCATTTGCATGATGTTTGTAAATTTATGCTCGAGTGGGAAGACATGTGACAGCACATATAAACAAGCAGAGCGATTATGAAAAATGCGTCCAAAATGTATGAATATGCCCCAAATTACATTTATTTGTATATTTATTTGTTTTTAACCTTGCTTCCTTCCAAAACAAAATAATTTAAGGCAATTTGAAGAAACAGAACCATTATGAGAATTTTTCAATGAAGGCATTATGAAGAAAAGAAAAATGAAGGTCAGAAAATACAATGAACCAAGCAGCGAGTTAGTATGCCAGATGAATATCATAATATTCTGTGCACAAGATAAAAATGTAATTCAAAATAACCCTTGAATTTATTAGCATTCAAAGCAAAGGAGTCAAAACTGATTCGTGTAAGATTCATGTGTTCATGGTGGAAAACGTAAAGACAAAAAATATGTTTTTCTCAAGGGAAATATAACATTTCTCAGTTAAATGACCAGAGGGAAATTTACCTTATAGTTGTTCAGATAGGTAACATGAATATAAAAGGAGGTGATCTTCAAATATTCTCTAAAGTAAATGCAATAGAGATTTTTTTTTTTCTGATAAGCTCAAGCAAGTGAGCTGATAACATTTTACCAAATCACACATTAGTAAAAATCAGGCCCTTGAAGATGAGAATTTACTTCTCTTTCCAACCCCCTTCCCTGCTCTATTCATACACATTTCTTGGCCCATCATTGTTCCCATTTCATGCATGCTTAGTCACTTCACTCGTGTCCGACTCTGTGACCTCATGGACTGTAGCCCGCCAGGCTCCTCTGTCCATGGGATTTCCCAGGCAAGAATGCCAGAGTGGGTTGCCATTACCTTCTCCACACTCATCTATAATTTTAACTTGATAAAAATTTAGTATTTACATTATTGTGACTGTAAAAACTGTTCACAGTGGAATGATATATGACACTTTGATGAATTTCCTTGCATAGCTTTGTTTTTCCTAAATTGTCCTATCTCTATTTATTATTGCTAATTCAACTCTCAAATCTTTACCAGAAAGAAAAATCTCCCCATAATGTAGTTGGGCATAGGCTTCTATTCAGAGTGGCAGCTTGTTGAGCCTGGGATTGCTTCTCACCATCACCTGGAGACACCCCCTCCATCCCGCCTCCCAGCCCCACTCCCACCCCAGCCATCTCTCTTGTACTGAATTCTTATTTTAATGAATCCAAACTTTGTTGATGCTTTCTCCCTTTTAAAGTAAAATACTTCCTTGAATAGTTATCTAGAAAGGAGTATTGGGTGGGGGGGTGGGTGTAGTTTTTGAGCCTGCAAACATCTTAAAATGACTATTTTATTATCATGCATAATTGATGGTAAAGATGGCAGAGAATAATGGCTGGAGGTATTTCTCTCAGAATTCTTAAGGAGGTGCCACTTTGGCTTCTACCACATTGCTCCTGGAACCACATTTTTTCCTATTAGGAACATAGCACCATCTAGACTCCAATTCAGTGAGTCTAAGGCTGGATCATCGAAAAAGCAAGAGAGTTTCAGAGAAACATCTATGTCTGCTTTATTGACTATGCCAAAGCCTTTGACTGTATGAATCACAATAAACTGTGGGAAATTCTGAAAGAGATGGGAATCCCAGACCACCTGACCTGCCTCTTGAGAAACCCATATGCAGGTCAGGAAGCAACAGTTAGAACTGGATATGGAACAACAGACTGGTTCCAAATAGGAAAAGGAGTCCGTCAAGGCTGTACATTGTCACCCTGCTTATTTAACTTCTATGCAGAGTACATCATGAGAAACGCTGGGCTGGAAGAAGCACAAGCTGGAATCAAGATTCTTGGGAGAAATATCAATCACCTCAGATATGCAGATGACACCACCCTTATGGCAGAAAGTGAAGAAGAACTAAAGAGCCTCTTGATGAAAGTGAAAGAGGAGAGTGAAAACGTTGGCTTAAAGCTCAACATTCAAAAAACGAAGATCATGGCACCCGGTCCCATCACTTAATGGCAAATAGATGGGAAAACAGTGGAAACAGTGGCCGACTTTATTTTTTGGGGCTCCAAAATCACTGCAGATGGTGACTGCAGCCACATGAAATTAAAAGACGCTTACTCCTTGGAAGGAAAGTTATGACCAACCTAGACAGCATATTAAAAAGCAGAGACATTACTTTGTCAACAAAGGTCTGTCTAGTCAAGCCAATGGTTTTTCCAATAGTCATGTGTGGATGTGAGAGTTGGACTTTAAAGAAAGCTAAGAATTGATACTTTTGAACTGTGGTGTTGGAGAAGACTCTTGAGAGTCTTCACCCTTGGACTGCAAGGAGATCCAACCAGTCCATCCTAAAGGAGATCAGTCCTGGGTGTTCATTGAAAGGACTGATGTTGAAGCTGAAACTCCAATACTTTGGCCACCTGATGCAAAGAGCTGACTCATTTGAGAAGACTCTGATGCTGGGAAAAATTGAGGGCAGGAGGAGAAGGGGAAGACAGAGGATGAGATGGTTGGATGGCATCACCGACTCAATGGACATGGGTTTGGGTGGACTCTGGGAGTTGGTGATGCATAGGGAGGCCTGGCGTGCTGCAGTTCATGGGGTCACAAAGAGTCAGACATGACTGAGTGACTGAACTGAACTGAATGCTTCCAGAAGGATGGCATTCTGTCCTCCGTCAGTCTTTGAGCTGGGGCTTCAGCTGTGCTCTTGCTCTTCCAATGCTATCTCAGGCCAGCAGCTTCTGGGTGGCACCATATGTATGATCAGTTCTATGGTCATTGGCCAGGACTTTGCCACAATGGCTCATCAGTGGGTCAACTGGTTTTCTGCAACTTTATGTGGAATCCCATACCAGGGCAAGCAACATGCCATAAGTTTTGAGACAATGGTGCTGCCCAAGAACCTGGGTGCAACAGTATCTAAAGCATCTAACAATTTCTCTCACTATGAAATGTGAGCATGTCCAGTGTGGGAGGGGCCACCAGGTGACTAGCTGGCCTGCTGAAGGGCTAGTGCTGGACCAGAGTCTCCATGTCACACTGGATGGTCAAGGTGTGCCCTCCATCCACTGGCAAACATTCCTACAAGAAATATAATCCATGGAGATCTGGCAGACACAAGGGCAGGAGGCAACGTGACCATGGAGGCTGAGACTGGAGTGAAGGAGTCACAATCCAAGGAATGTCTAGAGCCACCAGAAGAGGAAGAAGAAAGGGATGAAAATTCACCTAGAGCCTTTGAAGGAAATTTGCCCTTGTAAGTATTTTCATGTTGTACAGCTAACCTCCAGAATTGTAAGAAAATAAATTTCTGATATTTTAATGGGACTTTTTTTGGAAGCCACAGGAAACTAATATATAGATGGAATTCTGGTTTGCCCTTGAACACTGAAGACTTAAATATTCTATTGACGTGAATCTTTGTAGGAGTTATCCCCCACCTTTGTTGTGTGTCTCACTAAGGCTTCATGAAATTGAACAAACTCTGGGAGATATCGAAGGACAGGAGGCCTGGTGTGCTGCAGTCCATGGTGTCGCAAAGAAGTCAGAAACAGCTTAGCAACAAGGCTTCAAGAAGGTAGCCAGTTTTGGCTCCTCTCTTCTGATAATGGTGTGGGTTAATGTAATATTCTGTGGGATATCAGATAGTCCAGAATCTTCAGACTATATTATTGACAAGGTGAGGGAAGGAAGGAATTAATAAGACCCTGGGGCACAAGCATGAACCTACTGTTTTGTCTGCTCAATGTAATACAAACTATTTTTGATCTTCTTTTCTGATAGGGGTGGAAAAGAAGGGTCACAATCAATGGCCACAAGTCATGCACTGAAACCATGTTAACATGCAGTATCGACAATGCTCAGTCTGGAACAGAGACTGAAATTGCAGTTGGGATTACTACTTGATGGGGTTTATGGTAGTTCATTATCTTCCTCTAAGACTCATCTGGTTTCTGCAGGAGATTGATGAATTACATGGGGAGTTGACAAGGACCACTCCCTATGTATCATTTACATACTTGAATGAAACTAATGTTCACCAAATGCCTGGTGAATGAAACTAATGTTCACCAAATGCCTGGATGTGATACTGTTTTTGATTTACTATCTTGGCTTAGTGGGAGGGGCAGCTGCGGAAAGAGCTGGTGAATGGAGCTGACGTTGTGAACCCACAGGTGATTGGATGTTGGCTAGAATTTGGTCCCTTTAGTTGGCCCCACTCCAACACTAGGGCCATGATGCCTTTGGAGTCTGATATCAATGTCAGGGTGGGTTTTTCTACTTCCTCCTTATAAAGTTATCAGAGTAACTGTCTATTGAGCCCTTTGGGAAAGTAGCGGGGGAGGTTATGAAGCCATGGCATTGCAGGGTCCTTCATTCTGTCCTCTTCTTTATTTAATTGATTCTCAGTATGAAAACTGGATCAGGTGCAGAAGTTATGTGGGAAATCATAATTTATTTTTTTGAGTGGAGTCAACTGTTTGTAGCCTCCCGATCATTTGTCCCTGATTTTTCCTGGATCCTTGATGAAACAATTTGATTATTACCCTAATTGACTTTCCATCTACTCTGATGCTAGGGACACTGCATTCTACTGATTTTCTCTACAATCTCCTCCTCTGCTGCTACAGTCTTGTCATGTATTACAATAATCGTGTTTACCTGTATTTCAACAGTTAGTGCCACCACCTGGCTTAAATAGGGATTCTATCATTCTCAGGGCCAGCTGGGACTCTAGTTCTGTGATGTTCTCCCTATTGTCAATCCTGCCCAAAAAAGAGAACCACCAATGAACTTCTTAGTGATGCTGGTATCCCTCTAACCTGCATATTCCTTGTTTCCTCTAGGAAAATTCATAAAGTGGGTTTTTCATACATTGTTTATATCTCCAGCATGCCCATTTCCTAAGCCTTTGAGTCTCATCAAACACAGACATTCTGGCATTTAGTCCTCACTTACCCTGGGTATCACTTGGTCCATGCTATTAGGAACCCTGTTTGCATTGTATCCAAGGGTTTTTGCTAAGTATTAACTTCTGTATCATGGGAAAGTGGTCCCAAATCACTAAATTTTCCTTTATCCATTTTTATTCTCTAGCTTCCTGAATCAAGCACCTTAAAAATCCAATCCCATCCCTGCTCCCCTGGCCCCTGCTAGTCTTGCGGCTACTTTAGAGTCTAATCTCTTTGCTTCCAGGTATGACATATTCTTAGCTGGTACGTAGCAACTTACCCTAGTTCTTGAGCTTTCCCAGTGGCTCAGGGGTAAAGAATTTATCTTCAATGCAGGAGACACAGGTTCAATCCTTGAGTCAGCAAGATCCCCTAGAGAAGGAAATAGCAACCTATTCCAATATTCCTGCCTGGGAAATCCCATGGACAGAGGACCTTGGCAGGCTACAGTCCAGGGGGGGTCTCAAAGAGTCAGACATGACTTAGCAACTAAACAACAACAACAGCAATCCTAATTATTGGATTAATGATCAGGAAGGAAGATAGGAACAGATTCTGAGGGGGATACCTGCTGTCCTATAGGGGAGAAATCTGAGTAGATTAACAGCCTTTGAGCAGGCTCAGAGATGTGGGGAAATTTAGGGATTCAAAATTCTGGGAAGCATCAACCCATATGTCTTCATTCCATGTGTCTTGGACCCATTCTTTGCAATAAGGCTCTTTCCTCAGGCATAGACAGATGTTAGCAATGATATCACTCTTCTTTGTAGCTCAGCTATGATGATAACTAAGTTGTGACCCCTCAGCTCTCTCTGTCTTTCTACTACAAGGAATGGGAGCCTTTCATATGTTACTCAAGAGGCACTGGCTTTGATACCTGGTGTCTTAATCACTCTCAGTCTTAGCTTTATGTTTCACTAGATATTGAATAGAGCTTAACAATAGTCATATCGTCTCACTCTCATTATCATTCTTATTTCCTCCATACTTTTAAGATGTCTGATGGACTACCCGAGCTACTGCATTTTCTTCCACTGGCCAAACAGCCCAGCTCAGCTCCAGTGAGAGTTTTGACAAAGGGATACCACTTTGTTATCCAGAACCATATATGCAACACTGACCTCAAGTGCCTGCATCTTAACAACCAACTGGGTAATGGATAATCCAGCTCAAAAATCTTGTCTTAGTTCTGCTTGCTTCAATCGACTTATAGAGTCATCAGGATGCTGACTTTAACGTGAAATCCAGTGTTCAGAGGTTTTACTAGAGTATTCTCATAAACGATCTCCATGGAAGGGAATCAGACAAAGTAGGATTGGCCAAAAGGAAAAGTTGAATTACATCACAAGGACAGCCTCAGCCAGTCCCCTGAAGAGCATGGAGAACTTGGGAACTGGAGGTGAGTCACTCTTGGAAGGCTATGATCTTGGGCAAGGTGGTTCTCTGAAACTGAGGGAATCCCTGAAAAAGATGACAGTTAAAGCTTATCTCTTAATATCTCTACCAATGGTGAGGGGGCCAAGTCCTTCATTCATGGGAGAAATGGGGAAATCTCTCTATGGCTACTGTGCTTTGATGGCTGTGTGGGTAAAGAATCTGCCTGTGATGCAGGGCACACAGGAGGCTTGGGTTTGACCCCTGGGCCGGAAAGATGCCCTGGAGGAGGAAATGGCAACCCACTCCAGTATCCTTGCCTGGAAAATTCCATGGGCGGAGGAGCCTGGCGGGCTGCAGTCCATGGAGTCACAGAGGGTCAGACACGAGTGAGCACACACACACACGTAGGAAGATGTAGGCGGGAAGTTAGGATTCCTTCCAACTTCTGCAGAACCAGTTTTATTCTCGCTATTGCAACAGGAAATTATAATCTCATTCTGAGTTGATGTCCTTCCCAGATCTCAATAAATCCCAGAATGATTATCAATGCACCATAAAAATAACTATCTCTAGGTATAAGTAGGGAGTGTGGAAGCTAAAGTCTTAATTCTCTAGAGCATGGAAGAAGAGTTTCAAAGTGATCTGGTAAATACAACATGAGTGTCTATGATACGTGAGATACTATGCCCAGTGGCAGTGATTCCAAGACAGATGCTCCAGATTGAGTAGAAGAGACAGACAAAAACTCATTGGGCATTAATACTGTTCAATACATGTTACCATTAAGTAATGTCCTAATTATACTGAGAGCTCAGAAAGACAGCACCCCAGGAGCACTTTACAAAGGAAGCTCAGATACCTCTAAGCAGGAATATCTGACACACAGCATCCATTCAACCAATGCTTGTTGAGTAAGTTAGGTGTGGGATATTAGCAGGCAGCAGAAATTAGGGTGGATGGGAGAATTCCAAGCAGACCTTGAAGGCCTACTTGTTTTCCGTGTATAGAAAGCAGTAGGTAGTCCAGTGTATTTATTAGGTGAGGCTCGAAATATGGGGTGATGTCATGTTGCCTTGAATTCTCGTCTGAGGAGTACTGTCAATATTCTGTACAGGGTGGTGGAGGGCATGGGTTTCTTGAGGCTTTGAGCTGGTGAGTTAGCAACACATCCGTGGTTTATGGTGGTCCCCTTGCAGAAGTGAGAGAAATGGCTTGGTTGAGGGAAGAATTATGACAGGCTGGCCAGGAGGAGGCTGATGCAACAGGCTGGTGAGTGACTATGAGGTTTAAAGTAGGATACAGAAGTAAAGGTGGACCAAAGAGGAAAGCAAGGTGGGGTAAATTAGGAGTTCGGGATTAACATATACACACTACTGTATATAAGGTTGATAACCAACAAGGACCTGTTGTATAGCACAGGGAGCTATTCTCAGTGTTTTATTATAACCTATAAGGGAAAAGAATCTGATAAAGAATATATATGTATGTATGGACTTCCCCAGTGGCTCAGCGGTAAAAAATTTGCCTGCAATTCAGGTGATGCAGGTTTGATCCCTGGGTCAGAAACATGCCCTGGAGTAGGGCATGACAACCCACTCCAGCATTTCTGCCTGAAAGTCCTATGGACAGAGGAGCCTGGTGGGCTACAGTCCATGGGGTCTCAAAGAGTTGGACATGGCTGAAGTGACTAAGCGCACACACACACACATATCACACACACACACACACACACACACACATATATATATATATATATCACAAAATACATATACACACACTCATATCACTTGTATAGCAAGTGTTTTTTGTTGTTGTTTAGTTGCTAATTCATATCCGGCTCTTTTCTGACCCCATAGACCATAGCCTTCCAGGATCTTCTATCCATGCTATTTCACAGGCAAGAATATTGGAGTGAGTTGCCATTTCCTCCTTCAGGAGATCTTCCCAACCCAGGGACTGAACCCACCTCTTCCGTATTGCAGGCAGATTCTTTACTACTAAGCCACCTGGGAAACCTACATGAATCACTTGCTATACACCTGAAAATAACACAATGCTAAAAAATTAAGTATTCTTCAATAAAAATAAGTTTATTTTAAAGTAAAGGCAGAGAGAAAATGTTCCAGAGTGATGTTGAGACATTTCAGAAAGATGCCTTGTGAGCTGCAGTGTCACATGTCCACTGACCCTCACAAAACTCAGTAGCTCCTCTGCCTTATCTTGTTTATCCTTTCCAACAACCAAATGCCTCAGTATTGTGCCCCCCCTCCCACACACGCACAGAGGAGAACTGAGCACAGAGGTCATAGGTGACTAGCGGAGATAGGATGTGAGCTCAGTCCTGTCTTGGAAATCTAGCCACTTTCACTGCAGAGGTCAAGATTGCATCACTTCCACTCCATCCATTTCTTTCATAATAACTAGATGGCAGGAACTACATTTTTCTTCTCCATCTTTTTGGGGGGAATACTATTACAAGATATTTAGAAAGCGAAGATACTCAGTGAACTGTACATCCGTTTGTTACGGATGACCTTTAGGTCTGAGCCTCCCAGAGGCAATGAACTCCAGAACTCAACGGGGAGCTAACCTGAGGAATGAGGCAGCGCACAGCAGGGCCTTTCAGCCCTATGTCAAAACAGACCAGTTTACCAATTTGTTGCTTTCTGAGCCCAAATTAGCTCCTGCTGGTGAGCCAGGTCACTGGCTCTGTCGCCCTCTTCACACCCCCCAGGAACATCTTTTCCAGACACGGCTGTCCCCTGAAACCAGATGTGGTCTCAGTTACCTGCTCACGGTCTTGTCTCTGGGCTTTGGAAGAGTTTTTTAGCAGGAGGACAGTCACCCTGCTTGTGTCTGCCATGGGCTGATCATGGAGGCTCAGGCCTGCAGCTGGGGGCAAGGCTTCTCCCTAATTGACTGACTGCTTGAATGGATATGTGCAAAAAATCCTCTAGCAGAGACCACTGAGCTGTTGCTCAAGATAAAATCACTCAGTGGCTTAAGCCCAAAAGGACTTTTTTATGTTATCATTATTATTATTATTATTATTGTTATCATCACTATTATTTTAAAGAAGTACCAAAGATTGGCTCATAGTGTTGCTGTAAGTCCATCAGTGACCCATGCCCCAATTTTACAAAGTCACCTAAAAGCATCACTCGTCACTCAACTGGCCACCAGCAGATTTGAACTGAGTGATGACTACTGGAGGAAAAGATCCATCCACATCTGCTTCTGAGCATCAGGTGAAAGCCTTGTTTTACAGTCAGGTGGCCTTGCATTTGGCTCACAGCACCATCGCCTTCTAGCTCTCCAAATTCCTCTATACTCTTCTTCTTGTACGTGGAAGGCAGGGTCTAGCTGTGCTAGATGTACCACCTGAAATCGAGTGCAGCATCTCTCAGCCCAAACCACTTGACCTATATAGAGGGTGCAAAGAGACTCAGACACAGAGCTGGGAAATTCTCAGATAAGGAGACCAGGGGTGAAAAAGAACAGGCAAGCTGAGCATGAATAGGGAGGGAGCAGGTCCCAACAAGCATCCATCCTCCCCTTCTGGCTTTGTTCTATGTCCAGGGGAGTCTGCCAGTGTTCACTGGGTAACGTTAGCCTGTCCATGTTCCCTTTGAATCTGCTTCTCATCTCCAGTAAGAAATAGCAGTCTAAACTTTTCATGGTCATGATAAAAATTAAGAGAAATAATATATTATATATATAATGTATATTTAAAGCCTGGCACGTGAGAGGAATTCCCCAATGGAGGTCTCCCTGTTACAGGGACTTTAGAATCACCAGGTGCTTTCATAGGCATTATTTAAATGTTTGAAAACTCTTGGTGAAGAAATTAGGATCAATCTGTTTGTCTACCTGTTTAGCAGATGAGGAAAACTGAGGCTCAGAAAATCAGTCAAAACCCTGAAACTGATGTGCACCATAGTACTCCCTCCCCTGCCTATATCTTGAATCCTGGTGAATTTCCCCTTATTTTAAGAATTTCCAACGGGGCTAGGGTCATTGTGGAACTTTAAGATATTGATAAGCTCTGAATTGTTGCTTTTCAGAGTCCTGCACTCTGGAGATGAGAAACTCCCCATTGTATTCTGCCACCATATTTGAACTTTTCACAGAGCTTATGGTTTTCAATATTATCTACCTGGGACTCTTCTAGTCTCCTCTGTTGAGAAGTCAAACTTAAAATAATTTATTTCATAAAATTGGACATATATTAAACGATTTAACAAATCTAACTTCCCTTCATTCCACTCATCCATTTCCATTTTGAGAGAAACACCACATGTTGAATGCTCCCAATAAAAGGTAATTCAAGAAAATAGACATTTGAAAAGCAGACACTTGTTTCACTTGCTTTCTAGGTGCACAGAAGGGAAATGCAATGGGCTGGCCCCTCACCCAGCTGTCTGCGCTTTCTTTGCTGCAGAGAGGTGAAAGAGGGATTGCTTTAACACTGTTCCTCTCAGCCCCAGAGGTGGGAGGCAGAACTTTCTGGAAGACAACGGTGCTTCCTGGAGTCAAACAGTGAGCCATCGAGTCATGTCTGCAGAACTGCAACACAGCGCCCAGTGTGGGGCTGTGTTGTGAATCACATCCTCAGGTGTCAGTGGGAAGGGACTTGGGGGCCCAGGTTTCAAGAAAGATTGAAGCAAACGCTGCCTTGAAATAAAAATGATGGCTGTGTTAGAGTGGTCAGAGTAGTATGCTTTCATTTTTAGAAAGCTTGCGGAATGTTTTCTCAAATTAATATTTCTATAAAAATGAAGTGAGACTAAAATTGGCTCACTGGAACCCACATGAGTTTTAGAGTGATCGTCATAATGTCTACTTTGAGTCAATGCCTTTGCTCGTGTAGACAGAGCACTCCGTAGGGCACTTTCTGTCTTCTGAAGCACTCACCTTAGCCATCTTGACCGTGTTCATGGTCAGGACTGGCTACTTAATTTGCTGGGCCTATTATAAAATAAAAAATATGGGACTTCTGGTTCAAAAAGCATGCCCCAGTTTTGCATCTGACTTCGCTTATGAAATACAGGTTCAAATATAAAATTATCAAGAATTTCAAGCTGGCAACAGCAGAGCATTAAACAGAGTGTGGAGTCCTTTCAAGCTTGGACCCCTGCATAGGCGCTGGTCACATATCTGCTCTTGACCTTCGTGGTCCATCAAGACTTGCTTTCACTCTTACTTATGGCTTATGGCTCTGACCTGGACTATATATTATGATCCTAAATCTTTTTAGGATGTTTTGTAGCAGTATGTTTACTGCTTTTTACCCAGATTCTTTGGGTGGCCTTTCAGGCATTAGCAGGCATTTGGTCATGTCCAAAAAGTCCATAAGAACATTTGGTAGATGCCAACGTGGCTTCCCCAATGGCTTTGTGGGTAAAGAATCTGCCTTCAGTGCAGGAAACACAGGAGATGAGAATTCGATTCCTCGGTTGGGAAGATCCCCTGGAGGATGAAAGGGCAACCCAGTCCAGTATCCTTGCCTAAAGAATTGCATGGACAGAGTAGCCTGGTCGAGCTACAGTCCAAACAGTTGCAAAGAGTTGGACATGACTGAGCAGCTAAACACACAACATACAAAAGATCCTCGATATTTGGTCATATATGATCCTGCCTAAAACATCCACGAAAGCATTCAATCTGTGCCAAAAGGTCCTTGATATTTGATTATATTTTTTCCTGTCCAAAGTGTTCATGAAGACACTTGATCCATGCCAAAAAGTCTGTGATATTTTTGTCTTGACCAAGACCACTTCACATAAACCAAATATGCCCATGGACATTTTGGATAGGATCAAATTTCAAGGACCTTTTGGCATGGACCAAATGTCTTATGGATATTTGGACAGGCCAAATGTCCTGCAAGGCCACTGAAGGTTTTAGACAGTCTCGTGGGGCTCCAAACCTAGCCAAGACATGCATGGCATGTCCACTGGCCTTTTGCTCAAGTGGAAGCAAACCTTCATGGTTAACTGTAAATCCAGGCATGGTATTTCAGCATTTGAGATTGACTTTTCTTTTCCTTCCCAGCCTCTAATGCAACTGTTTTCTATCTCTTCTTCACCATTCTAGTTCTAACAAATAGCCACAAGATGAATGAGCATCTCTGTCTTTGTGCTTCTCACCCTCTGGGAAGGATGCTACAGGCGGTGGTATGCAGAGACAAGGGTAGTAGGGGAGAGGATGAGTAGAAACCTGCATCCTGGATTATCATCAGTTGTCAAAAAATCAGTAAACTGCTGAAGGACTGGTGCTCATAGTATCTCTCTATCCAGAACAGGGTTTGTTGGATGAGAGTTAAGTCTCCTAATTAATTACCATTTTCTTCTAAACCTTTTTGGGGAAATAGAAACATGTTTTAAATTTTATTTATGATTCTTTTTTAATCTGGGGGGAAATGTGAATATTTAAGGGAATCCCAGGTGGCTCAGTGGTAAAGAATCTGCCTGCCGGTACTAGAGATGCAGGAGACACAGGTTTGATCTCTCGGTCCGGAAGATCCCCTAAAGAAGGATCCCCACTCCAGTACTCTTGCCTGGAAAATTCCATTGACAGATGAGCCTGGCAGGCTGCAGTCCATGGAGTCACAAAGAGTCAGACACAACTAGTGACTGAGCACCTACGTACCATGCACATAATCATTTAAATATGGACTTGTTGTCACCTCTTAGGAAAGTCCTTCAAACTCTTGTCAAAATACCCATTACCCAAGAGCAAGTACATTTTCCTCTCTGTCATCCTTGTGTTGTCAAACTTTGATCTATCCTTTTCTTACATGGTGCTTTTATAACTTGCAGAATGCCTTGTAAATAATCCAAATAGATGTGCAGAAAGCAGGTCAGCCGTTCCTGTCAGTGAGGCACCAGGCAGCCCCCAAGAGGAAAATGCTCATTAGCGGTTATTACTTTGATGACATCACCAGAAATTTGCCTCATTCACTTGCTCACATGTTGTAATTTTGCTTGGAAAATGCTGCACAGAAAGAATTATGGGCAAGGGCTTTGAACTGCCACATCTCAAGTCATCTTACAAGTTAACCCTTCCAAAACTGATCACTTCCTACCAGCCTACCCCTTGAGGGAATGCCTGTGTACATTTCTTCGGAGTATAAATTTCTAAAAGTGAAATTGCCCAATCAAAGGTTATGTATATGTTAAGTTTTAGGTGATTGTGCCTGAAAATTTTCTAAACTAATTGTACAGATTCATACTTCTACAAGCAATGTTGAGAGCTGTTACACACCCTCACCGCCAGTAAGCTTTGATAGGTTTGTTTGGTTTTGTTTTCTCTTTCTTTTTTTTCAAATTCAGTCTTTCAGTTAATGGTGGCTAATTGTGGCCTTCAGGAGCCATTTTTGATTATTGTGATACTGAAAAAATTTTTGTCCATTAAAAAAATGTATTTTCTATATTGGTCTCAAGGAAGGAATAGACAAACCTTTTTCCATTCCTGTCATAAAGTACAACTAATATCAACATAAGTAGAAGGAAAAATTATAAAGATAGGATCAGAATTTAATGAAATAGAAAGCAGATCTAAAATATGAGAACAAAGTTGACATTTTTGTGAAGATTTATAAAATTAATAAACTCTCAAAAAGAAACTGTTGAAGACACACATACAAAACACCATACATTTCCAAAACTAACAGTCCCCATGGGACTGCACAGGTCACATGCCTGCTCTTGACCTTCACGGTCCGTCGTGACTTGCTTTCTCTCCAGTTTATGGCTCTGCCCCTACATCTCCCACACGAGGTCACCTATTATGTGTCTTTGATCTTCCTTGACTATGTTTTGTAGCAGCATGTGGACCACATTTTATCCATCTTCTCTGGCTAACCCAAAGAAGCTTAACAGTCCTTAACAAGATCATAAGAAAACACAGAGCCTACATGTGTTAAAATAAATAAAAATATTTTTTTGTGGCATTAACATGTTTGGGTTTATCATATCTTTTTTTGTAATGGATTTTGGTCATATGTATGTTCTTAGAAATTCATCTTATGAGGGGATCACAATTTATGTACAGAGTTTAATGACACACTTTGGCACCAAGGAGCAATACTGAATATGTGTTTTCCCTTTAACTGAGCAATTTCATCTGATTCAGAATAATCTACAGGCAAAGGTGAACAAAGAGGGCATTTGGCAAGAGATGCATCTTGCATGATTTTGTTTCTACAAATGTTAAAAGACCTCATGATTTCAAATATACTTCCCAAATATGCATGTATATGTTGTTCATGGGAAAACATGCTGTTTTAGAAGTTGGCTCAAAAGGTATTTATTGATTTCATGATAGTGACTGCCTCAGAGAAGAGGGCAAGGAAAGAAAACGAACAAAGAGCTAAGAAGACATTATATCTGTGATGCTTTATTTCATTATTTAAACATGCCTAGAAATAAATACAAATAATGTGAAAAACTCATCAATTCAGAATAATAGATACATAGTAGATGCTTAACTTACTCCAAATATTAGTCTGTATTTCCAATTTTTTTTCTCAAAAAAGCAAACAAAATAAAAAAGAAAGAAGAATATTACTCCCCCTGCATCTCACAACTCCACACTTCCCTGCTGCTCACAGCTTGTCACACACACCTTCGTCCCTTCCTCCATACATGCACAAATGTACATTTCAGCTCTTCCAGAAATGATGAATTATGAGAAACAGTAGTTTTTGTCTTCAATTTGCATTTTAAAATAATTTGTAAATATTTTGCCTTTTGTTAGTTCTCCTCCTGTTTACCTTCATACAAATATTTTTTTTCTCATAAACCTGCCCTCTCTTGACTTTCCACCATGATATCGGAAAATAGGAAACTTACAAATTCTCCTCTCCCTCCCTACTTCCTGATATTTTATTATAAAACACTTTCCATGCTCCATCATAGTTAGAGTTATTTTTCTTCCTGAAAAAAACCCTTAATTTCTCCTAAATTTTATAATCTCATGTATATTTTAGGTAGCCATAATTGCCTCAATTATTTCACCATAGTTTTATATTTGAACAGTTTAGTATTCACTGCCAGTCTTTTCATACCAGGCCTTTCTATTTTGTGAGTTTGATTTTTTTTTTAAACTCTGTAAATTGCTTGTTTTTTTTTTCAGGGAGCTTTCTCAAGAAGGTTTTAGTTTCTGTATCCTATGATTTTTCAGAATGCCTGTTGATTTTCTTTGTACCTGAATGACTCTCAGTTTGTCGATAACATTTCTGAATCATACAGTTTCTTACTCTTCCTGCCTCTGTTGACATCTCCTCAACATCTTCTAATAATGATGTATGGATGTCTGAATGCAATGTGATTCTTCTCTTATTTCTTGTCCTCAAGTGTTCAGGGAGTTTGCCAAGATCCAAACAAAGGCAAGTAATTACAAAGAATATCCTCTGTTCCTAAGTACATTATATGTTAACTCATGTAATTCTCACTCATAGCAAATTATGAAGCTGGTGTTTTTCATATTCCCATTTTACAGATTAGACATCAATTTGAGAAACCAGCCCAGAATCATGTAGCTGCTCATAGATAGAGCTAGGATTCATGTCAGTCAGTCACTTAACCTTGGGATAGATAGTTCTCATATTTGAAGATTAAGTGACTTTTTATTTTCAGGAATATTTCTATCTATGAGGGTTCTGTTTTTGTTCCTTTATTTCAAGGACACAGTTGTCCACAGATGGCTTCTCTGATGTGTAACTCCCACATCTATCATTACTCTCATCGCTATAATACTGTCCTGCTATGCTGTCCAATGTCCATCTTTGTGATGATCTCAGTTCTCTCATCAATCACAGACCTTATTTCCAGTTAGAACTCACTCTTTTCCCCATCCCCTGAAGTACATTTATTATAGCTATAGTGATATTTTTTTCGATATTCAACTTCATTTCTCAGTTTTTACAAATTAACTTGACAATCTTGATATTTTAGACTTTAATTTTTCTTTGTATCAACTGGTTCATCTTCATATTAGCATCCTTTTTTAATAAGTTCCCCTGAAGTGTTTTATACAAATACTTATTCTGTTACTTAGGCTTCCCTGGTGGCTCAGATGGTAAAGAGTTTGCCTGTAATGCAGGAGACCCGAGTTCCATCCCTGGGTTGGGAAGATTCCCCTGGAGAAGAAAATGGCAACCCATTCTAGTACCCTTGCCTGGAAAATCTCATGGACAAAGGAGCCTGGTAGGCTACAGTCCATGGGGCTGCAAAGAGTCAGACATGACTGAGCGACTTCACTTTCTACTCTATTACTTGGATTATACTTTCTTCCAGAAGATACTCTTTTACTTTTCTTACTTCTTCTCTGTTTTCTTTTTGTTTGTGATTTTTAATGGTATCATGACATTTATTTTTAATTTTAGTCATCTTTCACATTGGTTACGCTATCTGGACACTTTCTTTCTTCAAATATAGAATATGCCGATTGTTCTTGCTATCTTGCCTGACTTAGTGGAAGTGTAGCAGTGTCTTCTCCTGGAGGTTCCCTTTGGGAACTGATTATTACTGGTGTTTGTTTTCTTAAGGAGCTTCAGATGCAATTGTGACTGTTTTGATTGATGTCTGTTTCCTTACAATTTTATATAACTGCATTATTACAGTAGAGTTTCTGCTGACTAGTTCAGGGTGTATCCTTCTTACGTGGGCAGAGAAGTTGATGTTTATGTTGGATGGTTCTCCACATACAGACACAGGCTGACAGATACCACAGCTTCATCTCACTGTTCTCTTTTCCTCCCCAACCAGAGGAGAGGAACTCGAGGACTTTTATTGTTTGAACAAGCATCATGGCATCACATGTGCATGCTCAGTCATGTCGACCCTTTGTGGCCCCATGGACTATAGCCTGCCAAGCTCCTCAGTCTATGGAATTATTCAGGCAAGAATACTGGCGCGGGCTGCCATGCCCTCCTCCAGGGATCGAACCCTCATCTCTTGCATCTCCTGCATTAGCTGGCAGGTTCTTTACCACTACCACCACCCGGGAAGCTGTTGGAAAAAAGACCAGGTAGAACTCCTTTTTCTCCTTCTGCACGCTTTCCTTTCCCAAAGGACAGCCAAATCCTAACAGGTTTTGTCATATTTTATTGCAGTTTGTAGTGGAAATAGTTATGATCAGTCTGCTTCCATGCCTGCCTCCTCTAAGTTTTAGAAAAAATTGATGGGAAATAAGTCATTCCCTTCTTTGGAAACTTTCCCACCTGTGGTGCTGAGAAAAGGCTTTTAATTTGGAGAAGGTATTCACAAAATTACTCCAGATGGCCTTCCATATTGGAAGAAATAAAGACAATATTGCAGGATTTTGACTGTATGTGTCCTCTAACATCTTATAGATTCTTGAGGAATAGGAAACTATTTGCATATTATTTTCTAAATCACTCCATCATTCTGTTTCAAGATTATCTTCTTCAAAATGAGTAACAATAAACTATGTGCCACCTATTTTTGTATATTTCTGAAGAACTATTTATTTGTTTGAACCCTTATTTTGTACTGGGATATAGACAATTAACAATATTGTGATAGTTTCAGGTGAATAGCAGAGACTTAACTATATAACTATATATATATCTGTTCTTCCCCAAAGTCCCCTCCCATCCAGGGTGCTACATGTCTTTGACCAGAGTTCCCTGTGCTATACAGTAGGTCCTTGTTAGTTACCCAATTTAAAAATAGCAGTGTGTACGTGACCACCCCAAACCCCTACCCCCCCTCCTCAGGAATCATAAGTTTGGAAAAACTGATTTTTTAAAAAATCTTTATCCTCCTTACTGTTTTTCTTATTCCGTTTTGGGTTGGGAGCTTTGCAGTCCTGCTTTGAGTTATACTATTCTTCCAAATCCCTCACTATCTTTCATCCTGCCTCCCGAGTCATCTAACCTGAATCTCTGTATTTGCATATAAAATAATCAAATATATCCCTTTAATATAGTTTTCTGTCACTCACAATTTATGATCTATTTTGTTTTGTTTTGATTCACAACCTCTCTTCTCTGGACAGCCATCTTTCTTATCTGTTAAATATTTACTTGATTATGATGTTTTCCAGCCTAATATTCTCTCTTTAAAATTTTACAGTCTACCTCGGTGCCCCATATCTACTGCTATGTACAAATTAACCCACACTTAGTGATTTTAAAGTAACAATAATCATATCATTACTGATTCTCACAGCTTAGCAGGATGACTGATACATCTCCCTTGATGTTCTTCGTTTAGTTTCAGAGAATGAGGCCAGATCATCTGAAGGTTTGCCCACTGGCATCCAGCTGAGCTGGGAAGAGGTGAATATCCCGGAGTTGTGACAGCTGGAGCTCCCTGGACATCTCTCTTTATTACTAAATGGTCCTGTCGTGGAGTTTCTCTGGCATTGTGGCTTTGAGGGCCACTCAGTCCTTCCCAGTTTCAAGGGGACAGTAAATAGACTCCACTTCTTAACTGGGGCATTGCCAAGTTCTTGAAGAGTGTATTGGACTGTACCTATTAGTGATCTGTCCACTTGGCCTTTTTAGCATGCAGGCTTCAGGAGAGCTGAAATTCTTAAACAGTGGATCCAAAGTAAGTTTGCCAAGAGAAGTAGAGGCAGAATCTGTACTCCTCTTCGAATCTAACTTCCAGACTCCCACATGTCACTTCCACCATCTTCCATTGTTGGGCCAGCCTTAAACACCTGCCAAGACCCAAGGTGATGTGGCTCTATGTCTTGATATGAGGAAGAACATGCAAGACCAGAATCATGCAAGGCCAAATCATGTGGCCATTTTTGGAGAATATAGGGCAGTGCAAGTCGCTCAGTCATATCCAACTCTTTGTGGCCCCAAGGACTATAGAGTCCATGGAATCCTCCAGGCCAGAATACTGGAGTGGGTAGCTTTTCCCTTCTCTGGGGGATCTTCCCAACCCAGGGATCAAACCCAGGTCTCCCACACTACTGGCGGATTCTTTACCAACTGAGCTATCAGGGAAGCCCTTGGAGGATATAATCCACCAAAAATTTCAGGAATTCGATTTTTTTTTTTTTTTCTAAAAGTAAAGCACTGAGCCAGAAGTACATTGAAAGTGAGAATGGGGAAGGTATGGTGAACCCCATCCAGAAAGATAAAGATAAGCTTGAGACCTCTCAGAAGGGAATCAGAAACTCTGGGCCAGGGATTACAGCTGTAAGGATTTCAAAAGTTTCTAAATCTCAGACACTTCCTCTGTGTGTTGCCGTTGCTGACGACCCTCAGACGTGACTTCAGGAGAGACGAGGAAGAGTGTCAGCTGTTGACTGATTTCATGCTACCGCTATTTATAGAGCTAGATCCTCAAAGGAGAGCCCAAGGGGTGTCTGGTCTCCAAGGCAGTGCAAAGAGCAAAGTCCTTGATCGTGCAGCAAAGAATCACAGTGCAGGACTGCAGATAGTCAGGACAGCCATGCAACCACGAAGTGGCGACTGGTGGGGCAGGCTCTGCCTTTAGACAGTTTAATCTTCACAGCAACCCCAGGAGAAACTTTCTGTGGCATAGATGAGAAAACTGAGGCTCCTGTGTTTGATCAACTTCACACAACTACGAAGCAGAAAACCAGGACATGACACCACACAAGTCTGTCTGGCTGCAGTCTTTCACAGCAGTGCAGGGGCAGGGGTCCAGGAGACCACAGCCTCTCCACTTTTCAAGGGCAGATTCTTCCTCCCTCCCTGGGCACAAGAAAGAGGACACCAATAAAGATGCAGAGAAGCTGGTCTGAGGGCAGGGACATTGCTCCTTTCCTCAGAAAGCACTTACAAATAGAGCCAAATCCTTTCCAATTCTTTTTCTATAATCAGGGAGAGGGTGGTTTCTGCTGTTGGTTTATTTCTGGTTAGTAAAATCCTGATATTAATTACTATAAAGGAATGGAAATAGTCCATAGTGACTCTTGTGCCCCTAACCTCTGCTAGGCTCTTCAACTTCCATATTTATTAATAACATTTTACAGCATCTATTTAAGGTAGTGTGCATCCCAGCTGGCTCAGTGGTAAAGAATTTTCCTGTTAATGCAGGAGATGCAAGAGACGAGGGTTCGATCCCTGGGTTGGGAAGATTCCCTGGAGGAGGAAATGGCAACCCACTCCAGTATTCTTGCCTGCAGAATTCCATGGACAGAGGTGGGCTACAGTCCATGGAGTTGGTATCACCTTGCCAATTTCACATAAATAGCTAGTGGAAGAGTCAAGACTTTGGCCAAGGTTGTCTGGTTGTAAACCTATTTGGAGGTTTCCAAATGTGCATTGAAAGACTGCCCAGGCTGGAAGGGGAGAGACTAAAAGATCTCTTGTCATCTGAGAAACTGCTGGATAGACCTGGGCCTCTTAAGCTCTTTGGCTGTACTAAATGTTTGAGGGTGTCATTAGCAAGAGTCAGTACAGAGTTCGACCATCCTTAGAAAGCTGGGATTATGTAATGTGCCAGTTAGAGTTATTAATCAGGGATTTAGAAATCTCTGTCTAGGTTGGTTTTCATCCAAATGTTTTAAGGCAAATAATTTCAAATAACTCTTTACTGTTACATCTATAAGTTGATACATCAAGTTAAGTGCTTAACACACTCAATATCCATCCATTTCCACAATGGCTCCATGACATGGTAAACTATCCTCAGGCTCCAGGTATGAAAACTAAGGACTAGAGAAGTTAAGTAATTCTCCACCTTCTAGGGTTGCACAGCTAATTCTGGGGAAGCCAGAATGAAGATGCAAGTTTGCTCACCTCTGATGCCTCTGCTCCTTCTGCAGTTCCCCAGTCCCATTGGGAAGAGTCCTTCTCACATACCCCTCATATTTAACAAAAAATGTGTGCCTCCTTGTCTTTTCCTGCAGGATTTTTTTTTTTCAGAAATCCATGTGTCTTTGCTTCCTGGGAGTCGCTTCCTCCTGACTTATGACTCAAGTCTTCAGATCACTTGCCCTCCCAAGACCTTTATTAGGGAATGCAGGGTGGGGAGAGTTCTAGGTACAGTTAAAAAATGATTTTTTCCCTTTTTCTATTTTTTGCTTTTATTTTTAACTGTGCTTCTCTCTGACAGGAACTCTGTTTGTCCTGACTTGCATCTGATATCATGAGTCACTGGGGAGATATAATATGCTGATTGCCAAACCAGGTTATTGGTTTTTTTGTTTTTTTCTTTTTCTATGACTCATTCTCTTCAAAATCCCTAATTTATAATAAAAGGCAGTAAGGTGGAAGCACAGAAAATGTTTTGAGTGGGTTGTTTTATTATGTTTGAGCCACTTTGTCTCTTTTAACTCTCTGGTGAACAGCATAAATGAGCACGTTGGCGTGAAAGCCAGTGGTCAGTCACAGCCCTGCATCAGGAACAGACAGGGTGACCTCTGAGGAGCAGGAGAGCTGGATTCAGAGGGTGAGTTCAACCCACAGCCCCAAAAGAAAGAAGACAAGAAAGTCTTTAATGAGATATTACTAATATTCCCATATATATATATATATAGGCATTCAAAGGGCAAAAAGCAATGAAAAAAAAATTGAGGTACCACATTTCTAGTGAAGAAAAACTAAGCTGTCATCCTCTTAAAATACCACTGGAAAATGAAGCAAACTCAGATGCAAAATAGGAGCAGCGTTCAGTAAGATTGCAGGGTAAACTAAGAAAACATACTTGGCGATGGAGAGTGATGGGAAGCTTTTTCTTGTCCACTTTATTACATAAAGAATCACAATGTTAGGTCAGGACAGGATCTTGAAGGTTTCACCCAATGCACAGCCACCTCCCACAGCCCCTTGGACCCAGGCAGCTTCTGCATGATAGTCTCCAGTCTAGGGGGGCTTACTACATGCTTAGGTAAACATCATCAGAAATTCGCCAACGATGCACTAACGCTGTGCCCCAATCTCTCCCAGGAATCAGATACACATGTGACATCCTTGTCTCTGAGCTGATTGGGTTGTAGGAAGACAAACTCCTCACCCAGCCCCACCCACTGTTTCCCTGGTGCCCCAGCCTTGCTCTAAGCATCTTCCCTTAGTCTCGGCAGTAGCCTGAGCACAAGAATCAGGCAGCTTCTAAGTAGCTACAGACACAGCCCCTGGGTTGTGTGTAGGAGTCAGCCTTTACCAGGAACCACGTCAATGGCTCGACTGGGGATTTTCCCAGAGTCCCAGGAGAAGCATATCTTCCTAAGCTGCCACAGCGCCATAGCTGGTTAACCTGCACCCCTCTTCCGATTTAAGTGGTCTCCTCTTGTTATAGGCTGATTGTATCACCCACCCCAAAATCTATATGTTGAAGCCTTAAATCCCAATGTGACTGTATTTGGACACCTGGTGGCTCAGTGTTAAGGAATCTGCCTGCCAAGGCAGGAGACACAGACCTTGCCCTGGGTCGAGAACATCCCCTGGAGGAAGAAATGGCAACCCACTCCAGTATCTTTCCCGGGAAATCCCATAGCCAGAGGAGCCTGGTGGGCTACAGACCATGGGGTTGCAAAGAGTCGGAAATGACTGACTGACCAACAACAAGAAGTTTAAGGAAGTAATTAAGATTAGTAAGGTCATGAGAGTGGAGCCCCAACCTGAAGAAGAGGAAGAGACACCAGAGATGTATTTGTCTTGAGGAAAGGCCATGTGTACTATATCTTGAAGGGTAAATAAGAGTTCACGGATGGAGAAGAGAGAGACCAGTGTCCCAGGGAGAGGAGCCATGTGTGAGGCCGAGGGGAGATGTGGGAACATGAGGTGTGTCTGAGGAGGGCAAGTGTGCTGGCTTGGAGACAGCTCTTGGTTCTGGTTTAGAAGGATCTCTGGTCGCTGGCACCACAGAGGCCATGATTTCTGCATGTTTACTTTTAGCAAACTTCTCTCCAGATGGGGAAGGAGCAGTTCCTGGGCTCTGGAGTCCTCATTTCTGCTGAGAAAAATCTTAATACCTGACAAATGAAAGGCATAATCATTTTTTAACCAGCAATTTACCTGGAGTGGGAGAGGGAGGCCTGGGAAAAATACAGTTCCCGCCCTCCCTCTCCTAAGTGTAGGCTTCATTGAAGCAGCACCAAAAATAAAGAAATTAAACTTTGCCTTTTGTTGATAGGCTCTCACTGACAATTCTACCATCAGATCAAAGACTCAGGGAGAAGAGCTCTGTCACGTTTTAAGATCCTTTATCTGATAAACAACAGAACATGGGTTCAGTCTCAGATCTTTACTTCTAAAACTGTCCTCCTCAAGCGTGTTCCCTCTCTCAAATGTTGAATTTTTATACAGAAATAAGAGGAATTCAATGTATTACAATAACTTATTTTTCTGACCTTAGGAAAATGTCCAGCAATTGCCTACATTACCTATGGAATAAGCAGTTCACCTTGGAACCATGGACTCTCACCTCTCTGAGTAAGTTAAGTGATTACTTTCAGGGGAAAAGTGTACATTTACATTTTGAGAAACAATATATTCAAGGTGGCTAACCCAGCACCTTATATACAATAATTTCTCAGTAAATGTTAGGTATTATTAATATAAATGAAAACATATTCTCCTAATTGTGTGTTTATATACATAATATATACATAATTGGGAAAATGTTGTTTTTCCTAATATATGTGTGTGTGTGTGTGTATAAAATATGGGCTTCCCCCAGTGGCTCAGTGGTAAAGAATCCACCAGCAATGCAGTAGACACAGGAGACACAGGTTCAATCCCTGGTTTGGGAAGATTCCCTGGATGAGGGCATGGAAAACCACTCTAGTATTCTTGCCTGGAGAATCCTCAGGAACAGAGGAGCCTGGTGGGCTAAAGTCCATGGGATTACAAAGAGTTGGACACAACTGAAGCAACTGAGTATGCATGCATATGTTATGTATACAGTATAGAAGGTAAATGGGAATTTAAAACAAAGAGGAGAAGGGGATGACAGAGGATGAGATGACTGGATGGCATCACTGACTCGATGGACGTGAGTCTCAGTGAACTCCGGGAGTTGGTGATGGACAGGGAGGCCTGGCATGCTGCGATTCATGGGGTCACAAAGAGTCGGACACGACTGAACTGAATTGATTGTTTATATCAGTCAATCCTGAAAGAAATCAACCCTGAATTAAGGAAGGATTAATGCTGAAGCTGAAGCTCCAATACTTTGATCACCTGATGCAAAGAACCAACTCACTGGAAAAGGCCCTGATGTTGGGAAAGATTGAAGGCAAGATGAGAAGGGGGTGGCAGAGGATAAGATTAGTAGATAGCATCATTGACTCAGTGGACGTGAATTTGAGCAAACTCCAGGAGATAGTGAAGGACAGGGAAACCTGACATGCTGCAACCTATGAATCCTCAAAGAGTCAGACATGATTTAGTGAACCAACAATTGTTCATAAATGCATTGATTTCATTTACTCATTTCTTCATTCAGCCAATATTCCCTGGACATCAACATTCTCTAGACCTTTCAGATCAAAACTTAAAGGGTTTACATCTGTAAGCTCTAGAAAGAGCCGTGAATCACTCAGCCTTTGTTAGCAAAAAAGTATAGCAAATGGTATAAACACTGATAACGTCTTCATATAACAATGATTTTGTAAGATTTTCTATAAAGAGAAGGAAAAGATAATCCCATCTTTCCTCTCTTATAGTTGATTGATTCACTTTAGTTATTAATAGATCAGAAAATCTCTCAGCATTGAAACTCCTTGTCAGTCATGCCATGAAAATGTTTACTGTTGTCAAATTTGGAAAAGCCACCGTCACATTTCTCTTATTTAAAAGATATATACTAATAATTTGGGGTCATTTCCAATTTTCTTGGTGGTTAGGATTCATACACACCTTGACTGGACATCATTCATTAACCAGTTTGTCACAGGATCTTTGTTGTAATGATTATTATGGGTTTGTTATTTTTATGAATGTCAGTATTTTCATTCAGATCAGCAAGAATTTGAACAGTTATTATGGTAATTCTATTTAATCTGATTTTCTGCTAAAAATGTAGGGTATTTTAATTGTATCTACTGCATTATCAAGTATATTCTTGGAAGGGTAGAGCTTCTATTTCAAATTATCTGCTTATAATTTTGTATATTTGATGATTGGGAGGGTTTTCCACAGATTAGCTTCTGGCTTTATATATTTTGAGATCTGCTTTTCTGATACTCCCCACATGTTTCTGGTGCTGTGGGGTAAGTTTAAACTGTGAACTAACCTCTGACCCTGCACCTTTGGGTCATAGCACTGGGTGAGTTGAAGCCTGGGTAGTAGGAATATTTTCTAGACTCCATTCCTACACAAAAATGGTTAGCAGTAACTCAGTTGTTCTGGAAATAAGTGTAAGACATAAATTCATTTCAATAAGCCCAAACTAATCCCAACTCAGGTTCTTCCCAGTTGGACCCTCAAAATTCCCACAGTCATGTAACATCCCCCAACACAAGGCAAAACTTGACAGAGAAGATGAAATGGACAGAGACAGTGGTCTTAACTGATTGTGGTTAAATCAATTGATTGTTGATTTTTTCAAGTTTTATAAAACTGTATGCCTATCTAAGCAAGTGGCCAGGGCCTTTGAAAGCCTGGGGAGGAGCCCAGGCACAAGTGGATGCTGAAGCTTAAATTCCATTAAATGCATGGGAAACACGTTCCTGAATCCATGTTTAGAGGCTTTGCAGTGTGAAAGACAAGTTTACATAATTCTGAAAAGCACTGACTAGGATAATGAGATCACAGGCTAAGCCTCAGACCATGACCCAAGACCTAGATTTTTCTGTAAAAACAAGCACATCTCTTGTCATCAGGAAGCCTGTTAAGGCCTGGACATAAAATTCACTTCTCTTTCCATGTACTTTTTGGTACCCCAACTGTCGATATAGAGTTGTGATCATTTAAACAGTTCTGGGTAAAGAATTACAGCTTTGTGCCCTAAATCAGTCTGCCAAGATGTAACTAAATCCTCACCTATAGTTCCTCAATGTTGCAATCTGATCAAAAGCAAAGACTTGGAAAAAAAGTCATGCCCTGAAGTGGCCCAAACTCACTGTAAAACAATCAGATGTCAGTAGGAACATGAGTTGGTCTCTAACTACAGGAGGGTCTGAACAGCTGGCAAAGGGGAAAGACATGCCTGGTGGATGTGCAGAATCACAGCTGATGCTCCAAGGAGTTGTTCCCTTGAAGGCTGTGCTCTCTGAGTTTCCTTGGAGATCCATCCTCCACACTCCTACCAATGGAGTGGTTTTCAAGAAAAGAAAATATGACCATCTCACTCCTCTCCTTTAAAACTGGTAATGGTTCCAATGCATGTTAGAATAAAGTCCCAAGAATTCAGTTGACAGGCAGAATCTTCTTTGACTGGCCTTTGCCTGACAGCAGTATTCTCTCACATTGTAGGTACCATCACTTCTATATGTGTAGTAATCAGAAGTAAAGTTGTTCAGTCGTGTCCAACTGTTTGCAACCCCATGGACTGTAGCCTACCAGGCTCCTCAGTCCATGGAATTTTCCAGGCAAGAGTACTGGAGTGGGCTGCCATTTCTTCTCCAGGGGATCTTCCCGACCAGGAATTGAACCTGGGTCTCCCACATTGCAGGCAGATGCTTTACCATCTGAGCCATCAGGGGTCTCCAGAAAAAGACTATCATTTATGTTCTATCTATCTATCTGTCTATCTATCTGGATTTAAATGAATCATGGCAATATTCTTCCTAGTTTGATTGCTAATACCTATTTTTGTCCATATCATATTGCTCTGGGCTTTGAGTCTACTTAGACAGTCTGCAAGTTCCTTTAAGATTCTATTAGTCAGTGTCTAGTAACCAACCACTTTAGGTATTTCAAATAGAGAGAATTTAGTACCGGAGAGGTGTTATAAGGACAGAGAGAACAGAAGAGAAAATAAAGGGGGAGAGGTGACGGAGCAAAAGGAAAAAGTGCTGTTACACAGAACTCAGAGCATGCTGACACTCTTAAGCAGCAGTCTATAAGACTATACTTGCTATGGAACTCCTGGGGACACTATCTCAGCCAATGTTAACTCTGCCCACGGCAGGGGACTACTGCTTGTGCCAGGGCTGGAGCTGCAAATAGGTGCTACTTCTGCTCAGGCCACTGAAGCCTGCAACCCCTCCATTCTCCCAGCCAACTACACCCATCAATGTCTACACTGTCACAGGTACACGCCTCAGCTTCTGTCCTCGTCTAGTGATCCCCAGCCAGCACTTGCTATCAGCAAGGGAGATTGGTAATGTCGTTGGCAAGTTCCCAGCTTTAGCATACAGGCAAGTGTGTCTTCTTCTACTTTGAAGAGTCTCCAGGAGCCTCTGATCTGGAGGTTTTTACTGTTGTCTTCACATGTCTCTTTTCAGCCTCTTTGTCAAAGCAGCAGTAAAAGTTTAAATAAGTTAATCTGTTGCCAAGCAACTCACTTTTGTCTCAGCATACTTCTCATTGCCAGTGGTGGCATTTTTCTATTTCTTCAGTGACAAGGCACTGGCAGGTTTTAAAGAATTATACATACACCTACGATATCCAGAGTTTTTTTTTTTTTTTAAGTGCTGATTTTTATTACTTTAGATAGATGTTTCTCTGAAGCTAAAGAGTGAAGTATATCGCTTTTCAAAATCTCATGTACTTTCAAGAGACCTTGGCTGCATCATATATATTTGCAGGGTTTTCATGTCCTTGTTTTGAAAATGACATAGATTTAGTGCTTTAGATGAAGCTATGGACCCCTCCATCTTATCTTCTTCTTATTTTTTTTTTCTGGTGGTTTTTCTCTTGAGCATTAAAAATTATTCCACGTTTGTCTTTGTTTCTTTAGGAAAAGAATGCACAAAACTAGCTGATGAAGCAGAGATTTTAGACATTACCATACAGTGGCTATTTGGTCTTTCAATTTTAAAAGTTTCAGTTTATTCTTCATTAGGAGAAATTTATACGTATGCACACATATACATATAAATGTGCATGTTTTCACTTCTACCTTCTACCTGTATTCATGGAATGTCAGGGAAAGACATGTGTTAAGTAGGCTGTTGCTGATAGGTGTTGTCCTCAGTTTCAGCCCTGTGTGGGTAGTTCATGGATTCCCCTTAGGTCTTATTGTGCCTATTTTGTAGATGAAGAAGAAGTGAGGATCAGAGATGCTGAGCAAATTGTCCCAGTCAAATCAGTCATTGTTGGAGAAGGAATGAAGCCCAAGCATGTTAATGTTAAGGTGAGACTCTGCCACCGTCCTTTGATGGTGTCCTGGGGCATCCAGGTGCTTGTTTCATGCTTATGATCATGGTAAAGTTGGTAAGCCCAAAGGTCCTTTTAAAATCTGGGCTTTTAAAGTTTCTATTTCAGTTTCATTTAAAGTTATGATCCTAACCAGAATACTCACTGTGATCCTAGCCAGAATACTTTCACATACCCAGAGAGGATGGTGCTATGAACAATCACTCGAGAATTCTTGCCTTTGCTACAGAATCTATTAACACTGGCAGTTTCAAACTGGGTCTATTTTATGAGTACATATTTCAAACATGGTATCAAGCTACGGCTGTAGCAGGTCAGCCCCATGGTTGTCCTACCAATGAGATATTTTGACAAAACATTCTAGAAGGTAAAAGAGACTGCATTGTTCCAGTGTCTTCAATATCCACAAACTCACCTAACAATTACGATATCTTTGACTCTAGTCTATCTCCTGTTTGTAATTTTTTCCTCTGCTACCACAACTGCATGTTTTGAGAGCAATTTTTAAACTAGGAGTAAGACGTTCCTTTTGTTTTTACTTAACAGGCTAATCAAGACTTAGGAATGTGAGACCATCTTTTGGTCAAGAGTATTAGACTTCTTCTCTTGACCAAAAGATGCTCTAATGTTCCCTAGGTCTTGGTCAGCCCATTAAGTAAAATGGGCATTTTGGTCAAGTGTATTAGAATTCTGCACACTTTGAGTGTGCACTCTGAGTCCCTCCTCTTAGACCTGATACCATCTTTATCTCTAATTCATACCCTTTGAAATGCAAAAATGTGAAATAGGTTCTGCAGAAACAAAAGGCATCAGATGAGTGCCCCTTGGAGCGAAAAGCTGTTGTGAAGAAGGTAAGGTTCACGCAGAGAACACCTTCTCTTCTGCCCTGCTTCTCAGATTTGAGCAAGTTAAGCTGGAGAGTTTTCTCCCATTCTAAATCACCTTAAATGTTTCTCATGAAATATTTCTCATTCACAGTGTCTCTTGTGAAACATGTGAAGGAAAATTATTAAAGCATATTGGTACCTTTCATGATGATTATCCACTTGATTCTCAAAACAGCTCCTCTCCTTCCAGGCTGTAAAATTTGTTAAGGGAAGGAGGAAGTCTCATTGTTTCTTCCTCATCTAGCCCCATACTCTCCCCAAAACACCCAGCACAAGCAGGCATCTTATTGACAGTTTTAGAAGAAGCTAAGAATGCCCTCTCCCTCCCTCCTGCCTCTTCAGATATGCCTACCTGTGGACAGAAGGGACTTTTAGGGCTTTGCTGTGTCCTGGCACAAAGAGGCCAGTCACAGATAGTAACTGGGTAAGTAAGTCTTTCGAATTCTAGGAGTTATTACAGAAAGTTCAGTGTTGCAAAAAACCCAAGCATATCCTCCAACTTGGTCTTTCTCACTGTATTTTGATTTCCACTTCCCTGGGTCCTATGGCTAGCTCCCAGTTGCTTCACAATTTTGTCAAAGAGACAGTTAACTATTGACTTCTTCAACTCTGAAGTGCCAACTACAAGCCCATCATATACTAATTACATACATTCACTAATTTAATGCTTATAAAAATTCTGGAGGTTACAAATGGGGAGATGATGCTTCAAGAAATTAAGAAAAGCAAGTTTGCTAGAGTTAAATGACTAATTAGTGGCTGATCCAAGAGTGCAGGGCTGTTTGACTCCAAATTTCCCACTGTTTGTACCACCATACAGGACTTTAGTAATTATTGCCTTTGTCCCACTTCCATCTCTTCAAATGTAATTCTTGGTAAATGTAGTCACTTCCTCAGGTGCAATAAAAGAAAGTCTCCTCTGAGGTCAATTCTAGATACTTACTTTCAACACTATTTTCTTTCCACTGCGCAGAGTCTGCAAAGAATCAAGAGGTCTTCAACTTCTCCTGCAGCTCATTCATTCTGTGAATCAGCTAAGATCTCCTCTTTACTTCTCCTCATAACAAAGGACCTGTTTACATCATAGTGTTTCTCCTATGAGAGGAAGCAGATTCTAGGGAAAAAAAGAAAAAAAAAAAAGGAAACCCTTGCCAGGAGTGGAGTGATGTCTTCTAGTCCATTGCTATGACTGAGGTTGTACATTTCTATCCATTCATTTATTAACTCCTTTTTATTTATTTTTTAATTGGAAGATAATTGTTTTACAATATTGTATTGGTTTCTGCTGTACAACAACATGAATCAGCCATACATATACATACATCCCTTCACTCCTGAACCTCCGCTGCAACCCCCCAGCTCACCCCACCCGGTTGCCACACATATTGAGTCTATTTAATAGAAAATATTCTGTAAATGCCAAACTAAAACCATAATATGTTATGGACTCAATGTTTGTGCCCCCACCCCTGAATTTATATATTGAAATCCCGCCCCTCACCACTGTGATAGTATTAGGAGCTGGGACCTTCGGGAGATAATTAGGTCATAAAGCTGGGGTCCTTGTGAGTGAGGTAAGTGCTCTTATAAGCGGAACCCCAGAGAATTCTTTTGCCCCTTTTCTTCTGCCATGTGAGGACACAAGAAGTTAATTGGCTGTGTGCAACCAGGAAGAGGGCACCTCTTGCCAGACCCCAACCCTGCTGGCACTCTGATCTGGCCTCCAGAACTGTAAGGAAACAAATGTTGTTCAAAAGCCAATCACTCTATGGTACTTTGTTACAGCAGCAAGAACTGACTAATATCAGGGCAAGCAACTTTCCCAATTATTTCTATTCATTGTCTTTAAATTCAAATAGAATCTGAGCATAATTTCAAAATCTTTGACAAATAACTTGTCAAAGACAAGTATGATTCTTGACAACTTCTTCATGAAAATGGTTAGGGGCAGAGTCAGGTTTCAGGATCACTGTCCCTTGCTTGGTTCCAAAGGCAAGTCATGGCACTTGGAGTGATGTCAGTTACTGCACTCCCTCCCTTTGATGGACAAGATCTTGGAGCTGACCAACACTGTAGTAGCAAAAGCAATCTACAGATTTTGAGAATCTAGAGCAGGAGGAATTGTCCCAGTCTCTGTTGATGAGACATTCACCAGCCATGTGGAAACACTTTTGCTTGCTCAACCACCATACCTCGGAAATCTTTTAAAATTCCAAACTATGTCTTGCCACATACTAAACACGGATTCAGCAAACCATCCTCTGTAGCATCCTCATATCACAGTGGAAAGGGCGTCAGGGGTTCTGAATTTGCAAACCAGGAGGAGCAGCACTTCATCAGGGCTTTGGGAAGGTCCCTGAGGAAGGGGAGGTATTCCTGCTTTTCTTTCTTCCCTTCTGTGTAAGCTCCCCAAACACTTATTTCAGACACCTGGATAATCTACTTCCACGTTGCATTTAATGCAGATCACATTAAATTTTCTTGTTGGAAGAACTTGAGAGGAGGGAGAGGACCAAAGCAAATCAGACCTGTCGGGGTGGGCAGTTCCTGGAGATGATAACCATTCAGACTGAGGGTGAGTATTACATGTTGATGAAAGGAAGTAGCCATGCATGCTAAGAAGTGTTTCCTTATGCTGCTGTGTTTATTTAAGGCTTGCTGGTCCTAACATAGATGTTTTCAAAAAATGTGCCTCTTTCCACCAGCAGTTCCTCTTCCTATAATAACTTTCCCACCTATACCTGCACAGCTAATTTCTTCTCATGCCTGAATTTCAGCTCGAATGTCATCTCAGGAAGCTTCACTCATTCCATATCTCAGGTCCCTGCCTTGTGTACACCTTATGTATACCTCTATCAAGTTGGACTATAACTGTCCTACCAGATACCAACTACTTCAGGGAATGGCTCTGACTTATTTCTGTGACCCCCAGGAGCCAGCATGGCACCTGGAAAAGAGTATTCACCCATAAATTATTAGATGAATAAATGAGTGGATGAATAGTGTGTGTTAGTTGCTCAGTCGTATCTGACTCTTTGCAACCCAATGCACTGTAGCCCACCAGACTCCTTTGTCCACGGGATTCTCCAGGCAAGAATACTGGAGTGGGTTGCCATTCCCTTCTCCTGGGATCTTCCTGACCCAAGGATCGGACCCCCATCTCCTGCATTGCAGACAGATTCTTTACTATCTGAGCCACCAGGGAAGCCTGAGTGGATGAATAAAAGATCACAACTGAAAAGTTATTACTAAGCACATTTTTCTGGTGAATAGAATGAATCCATACTAGCTTTGTACAGCTTATTCAAATTTTTTGGTATCACAATGTCTAGGATTTTCTAAATCTTCATGAGATGAAGAGTCAAGAGCCTGACCTGCATTAGAAATAGTAGATCGAATTATCAGCTCCCTAATAGAATTAAGAATTAAGATGTGGATAAATTCCTTCTCAGTCTGACACTATGTACTTGGAATTTTAAAATTATTTTGAAATATAGTATATATAAAAGAGTATGTGTTATGTTTATGTATGATTTAAAGTGCAATACTTGTATAAAGAATAATAACAAAAAACCTCATGAACCTCCTACCTAGCTTAAGAAATAATGGACTATGGTCTTTACCAACCTGGAGATGAAATGTGAACATATGGTTATGTTTTCATTATAAGCACAGCTTGTGAAAATTTTACGTTGTGTTTAGAGAACATGATTAACATTAGCAAAACATATAATCATTTAAGATTAGGACTTGAAGAGCCGATTTAAGGCTCTGGTAATCTCCGTGATACCTTTTGTATCTCATGCTTTATCTCCTTGCTTTCCTGGTGTTGGATTCCTCTCAGTTGTGTGCATGTGTGTGTGTGTTTAAATCACTAGTCCCACATTTTCCCTGAGCTGTATACCTGCACATATCTAATCATCTGGTAGACATCTATATTTCCTTCTCCAGGGGATCTTCTTGATCCAGGAATTGAAGCCAGGTCTCCCACATTGCAGGCAGATTCTTTACTGTCTGAGTCACCAGGGAAGCCTCTATGTATGGCACAGGTTCTCAAACTCAATGGAACTGAAAACTACAGTGCGTAAATTCTCTCCTATACATCTTATAAGCTAATCTTTCCCTTTCCCAGTCCAGTCATTAACTCTCCCACACTATACATTTGGTGTTATCATGACTTTTTTTTCTCTTTTAACACTGCACTGTAACATGACACTCTCATAACTAGCTTTTCTATTCATTGTTTCTTTCATTCTAAGATACTGTACACAAAATTTCCAGGATTTTTTCAAAAAACAAATCTCTGTTCAGCCACTTCTTTGTTTAAACGATAAATAGACAAATACATTGATGCTCCTCTGCAACCTGTGATCTGAAGAGACCAGGGTCCTACGGTGTTAACTCAGGAGCCATCAGAACAGAAATCCCGTGAGCAAAGGTACAGTTTCCTAACCTCAGACTCCACAGTCGTACAAGAATGTTTACCTGGGTCTTGGTACCACAGAAAGCAGTAAGGAAGAGATGCTCTTCTGCATGGGAAGGAGGGACCATGGCTGGTGAGCACCATGGACTTATCACTGGGTCGCCCCCACCACATTCTAAAGGGTATATACTTGCCAATATACTACTTTTCTTTGTTCTAGAAAATCTAGCCTCAATCTTATATGAAATGTTCAGAACCTTCTCCATGCTCAAATTTAGCAGAAGTCTATTCACTTTGCATGCTTGAAACAACTTAGAGGTACCAAACAGGCTCTGCAAAGAAGTCAAAGTATTTTTGAGGGACTTTGTGTGAATTTTTTTTATAATTATATGATTGAACTGTGACAGCCATAACTAATTTGACCACGCCCCAGTTACAGGTAAAAACACCTGTAGTGGCCCCTTGGACTTTTAGAAGCTTCTACGGGTTACTGGAAAGTTTCACATGCCCCAGCTACATATATGCCTCTAAGGGAAGAAGGACCCCGATGACTACCTCTGTTTAGTAGAGTTTCCAAAAGAAAATGTGAGGCTTCCATCAGGTGAGCTTTTTGGCCAGTGCTGCTCTGCTGGCTTGCCAGACAGACCAGATGGGAAGCCAGACGTCTTGAAGTTTTGTGGCTCTTGACTGGATCTGCTCTTCACCACTTGGTATCACGCTATGGTTTTTGTTTCTTTTTTCTAACACAGTGCATCCTGTTGTCTCCCAGTCTTGCATTTTATTCAAGACACAATTGTATTAGGAAGTGTGAGGGTTGGTAAAAACCTGGGTTAAAGTCATATTCTTTTTTTTTTTCCAAGTCATAAGTAATTCTAGAGCTAAAGCAGAAATAATCAAATTTATTTTTTTTTCTTTTTTAAAATTGATTTTTGGCTGCACTGGGCCTTTGCTGCTGTGTGTGGGCTTTCTCTGGTTGCAGTGAGTGGGGTCTACTCATCAGTTGTGGTGCACAGGCTTCTAACTGTGGTAGCTCATCTGGTGGGAAAGCACGTGCTCTTGGGCACGTGGGCTTCAGTAGACGTGACATACGGGCTGAGTTGCCCTAAGGCATGCAGAATCTTCTTGGGTGAGGGATCAAACCCATGTTTCCTGCATTGGCAGGCAGATCCTTAACCACTGGACCATTGGGGAAGTCCAATAGTCAACTTTAGATTCAGAATACATGCCAGGTCATCATCAACTCTAAAGGCACCCTGCTACATATTTGCTATCTGGCACCAGATGATCTATTTAATATCCCTGAACTTCAGTGTTCTCATCTCTAAAAGAGACATGACACAATCTGCATCTGGGGCTGTGGTGAGCATCACACAGGACACTGTGATAGCAGGTGTAAGCACTGTGTGTGTTATACGTGCCAGTTACTATCACTGTCATGGCAACTCCCCAACAGGGGACCCAAAGTGAGCATCACTCAGCTTGTGCCTGATTGCCAGGCTCCTGCTTTCTGTCTGGGCCATATTCAGTAGAAGTCAATGCTTTGAAAGAGGACTCCATGTGATACCACCTCTGGGTCTGCCATATTTAGATGACACAATTAAACTTAAACTGAAGCATTATTGAGGGATTATTTTTCTCAGTAAATGTAATTAAAAGCCAACTCTGAATGGTTTTCTAATTACAAATATAACTTAGTTTGATTCAACAACTATTCGCTGAACATTAGATATTATGTGTATCAAAATTTTAAAAGGGCAAAGTTTCTGAGGTCAGGAAGATAAACACATAAATAATATCTTAACAGTGTGATAAATACTAAGTGTACAAGCAAAGGGTTATAAGGACCCAGAGGAGAACAGTATAAGCACCTCTGCTTGGTCGGTGGATGAATTTAGTGGAAACCACATGGAAGAGACAGCATTGGACTAGGACCCTGGAAGAAGAGATCGTGTTTCCCAGGTAGAAAAGTGGGGGGGGGAACTTATAGGCAGAGATAATAGCACCTAAAGTGACAACCATGTTGCTTTGATTGGTTCTGGTTGTCACTCCTTACTACCCATTTCACTTTGGGTAAATTACTAGACCTATTATTTAGTTTCCTTATGTGGAAATCTATTCTAATAATATCTACCAAAAAGGTCTTGATAGAGATAAAATGATATTATGGAATTTCACGAATGGCATGCTGGGTATACAGAAGATACTTTGCACATTTCAGACTCATTCATGGGACACAAAGAACTTGACGAGGGCAGCACAGTTCAGCCTCCTAATGAAGGCCCCCAAAGTTCACATCCCTGGGAAACAGTGTGGGTGCTGGGCTAACTATGGAGACCGTGGGAGTGTGGCCATGGCCATGTTTTGCTGTTGTGTGTTTGTTTCTCATTAAGGCCATCAAACTGAATTACTGGGTCCTCTCCCCAGAGGACTATCCCCTGTTCCTGCCACTAAGGACTGTCACATTTCCCAGAGCCAAGATTATGGATTCAACCACTGGAGTGGTCATAACTTTCTCAGCAAACACATCAGCTGACAGTGTTGGTGTCGCTGGCCGCACAGTTGGGAAAGCTCTCCAGTGAACAGTCATACACCTGGGTTAAGGTTTCGCGTGACTGTGGTTTATGCTGGGCTTTCCTGGTGGTTCAGATGGTAAAGAATTCATCTGTAATGCAGGAGACCTGGGTTCAGTCCCTGGATAGGGAAGATCCCCTGGAGAAGGGAATGGGTACCCACTCCTATATTCTGGCCTGGAGAATTCCATGGACAGAGGAGCCTGAAAGGCTACAGTCCATGGAGTTGCAAAGAATCGGACATGACTGAGTGACTTTCACTTAATGGTTATGTTAGTGAAGTCAAAGTCCCAGAGGAATGAATTATGCATAACTGTTTCCAAATAGTTTGTCCAAACTTCTATCCTAGACTCACCCTTCCCCTCAACTGACCTTTGTCCTGTGTACTCAGTTCATGACTGTAGCCCCGACCCCACAATAACCATCCAGGAGAAAACAGATGAAATAAACACCTCCCATCAGGTACCTGATGGAAAATAGCAAACTGCTCATGTTCCCTGCACAGTTAGCTTTATTTTTAAGTTCTCCTGTGCAGTAAGAGAGCCACGGCATAAACTTCCCAAACTCACAGTATTAAGTTACTGTTAATAGCGCTGCCTTCAGACAACTGCGCTGTGGACTGACCCTCGGGTTTGTGGTTTTGTTTTTAAACTCCAAGCTCAGGTCGGGAGCAATAAGGTTAGCCACCTGAAACAACAACATTGGCCTAATCTAGAATGATCTATTTCCCCAGCAAAGATTGGTTTCTATGTTATTTTTATTTTTCAAGGGAGTTAACATTTAACTGGCACATTAGCCCTGTCCATCTCCCTGAATAGGTCTGTCTGTTTCAGCATGTTCTCCCACCCCGCCACGGAGCCCCGCTTTCCTCGAGATTCAGGAAGCTCTAAATATTAATGAGGGCCAAAGACCCATGCACTTGGTGACTCCTTCTCCACCACCCACTCCATTAAACACAATTTCCGAAGGCATTTCACAACTTGGAAAACTGATCGGAAAAAGTGGCACCGTTACCGTTGTGCAGGATGCTATTTTTGAAAATGTCACTTATGCAGAAGGAACCTGTGGCCTGATGGGTGTCCTGCCGGGAGTTAATACGAAGCAGCTCAGAAGATTTGTAGAGAAAAGTGGTGTTCACAGTGTGGCCCCTGGTCAGCACCATCCCCCTGCATGAGAAATGTGTTAGAAATGCAAAGGTAACAGATTTGCTGAGTCAGAAACTCATCGGAAATTATAGGAAAGGCTAGCTATCCCATGTCTTGACAACCAAGCACTGGGGTGGACCTTGTCTGCCTATCTTGTTAGAACCATCATAATAAGCGTTAGACAAACACAAGGGTCCTTAAGGGACTTTGAGATTGGGGCTTTACACAGTCCTGGATTCTATACCAGTTCTGCCATTGACTAGATATTTATCTTAGGCGTGTTTTGCCATGTATCTCAGCCTCACTGTCTTCATTTGTCAAAAGGTGAGAGTAATATAATCTGCTCTGTTTAATTCCTTGAGTTAATTATTACTTATGGTGTTCATTCATACATCGAATAAATATTGGTAAGGGACTTTAAAACCTTGAGAGTGCCTCACATGGTGTCAAAGCCTTACTGCAAAGATTTCCTAGTTATGAGTCTCACGTGCTCTGTTGGGACATCTGAAACACAGGACAATCTGAGCACAGTGCAATATGCTTATGTCTTGTCCGTGACACAACAAAAAGCGTGCATCTCAAGTCCTTCTTAGATGGACACATGAAGGCAGTGTTTCAGTGGAACCTAAGGAGACTTGGAAGATGATACAAATAAGCACGTGCTTCCTGGAGGCACAAGAGAGCCAGGTGAGCTCACTAATATATCTTTCAGCAGAGCTGAAAGCATCTAGAGCAAGAAGCATGCATGAGTGTGTATAAAGGCCCGCACGTGTGTGCGTGAGCCTGTGTGTTCGTGTGTAAAAGAGAGAAAGAGAGAGAGAGAAAACAGGAGATAAAGGGAGGGGTAGAGGAGGGAAAGAGATACACAGAGAGACGAAAACAGATAAGCCTGAAACTGAGAGACAGAGAGACTGAGCAAGAGAGAAATAGGTCAGGGAAAGGAGGAGGAAGAAGAGGAGGTGGCAGAGGATAAAGTAAGAAGGCAGAAACATTTTTATGGCATCTTACAGTTTTCACACAATTTTCAGCAGTGGGGCCACCCTGTTCCTACCTGCAGGATATTTTACCAAATCCTTCACTCCACCCAGCCCTGCTACAAAGCCCCGCTGAGTTGACACAGGAGGAATCTGAGGTCCAGGGGACAGAGTTACCTCTCTAACGGGTTCTGGCATGAGAGGAGGCTAAAGCAGGGACCCGAGGGCTGGCCACAGGGCTGAGGACAAGCAGAGGGCACTTGGTGCCCAGGCCTCCCTCTAAGGACTGCCTGCTGGGCTCCAGGCCACCTGAACCAGGACGGCTCAGGGCACATGCAAGAAGTCAAGGAGAGTTTTTCTTTCTTCCCCTCCATCTGCATGTATTCTTATTGAAACAATAATATAGCAGTGAAGCTACCTAAATTAAAAAATCCTCCGTATTGCCATCACCTTCAATAGATAACATTTTTGCACAACTTCCTTTTACCTCTTTCCCACAACTGGTTTTCACACAGTGGTATTCATAGCACAGACATCCTTTTGCCCCATTGCTTTTGCCTTTATTACAGCGTGCTAAACAAAGCGACTTGTTGCCATGGTGTTTCCACAATGTTCATTTTAATAGCTACATAATATTTTATTCAAGGAACACACCATAAATTATTGAACCATTTCTCTGTTGTTTTCGCAGTGAAGTTCCCACTTTGCGATAAAATATTCATGTAAATATATATAATAATTCACTCCATTTGTACTATGCCTTTCAGTACTTGGCTCACGCATATGTCGTCTTACAGTTCGATAGAATTTGGAAGGTAAGTCCACTGTTTTTAATAGGATGCTTGTGGTTATCTTAAGACATTCCAGCAAACATTCCGAATACTGTGATCTTCTATTTATACCCCTCTAGTCAAACACGCCAACACTGGGCTCCCTTTTATGGATTTTTGTGCACTTGGGCTCTTCCCCCCCACTCCTTCTCTGTTCCCACTCTTCACTAATTTAGTCTGGGATGGGGAGGAGAGAGAGAGCAGTGGTCTAACTTCATTCCCCCCCTCCAAAAAAAAAAGAGGGGGAAAAAAAAGAAACTTACTGCTTGAGATTTGTTTCTAATCCAACCATTTAATGAGTTAGATTGCCAGAGCTTTCTTTCTCTTTTCCTCCCTAAGGCTTTTCTCTTCTTGCTGTAATAATTGTCCAGCTCATCCCTTCCTTTTTAAATTTAGTACTTGATTTCATCCCTCAGATAAGTATGCGCCTCAGCAATGTTCCCTTCTGTTCTCATTATTAATGGGTTTGGGGACACTTGGGAGCTTCTGGCAGAAAAGATCACAGCAGACCAGCACGGAAGGTAATTATGCAGCCAGCGACGGGGGCCTCCTTCCTTATTTTGGTCACCATTAAATGAGCATGTTGACAGCCCATTGTTTAACCCTTTCTTTTGAAAATATACATGCATACATTAAGTGCAGTGCCCTCACCTCTAGCTTCATTTAATTTTACTGTCAATAATGTTACCTTTTCAAGGCTTGGATATAATATCTTCTTACTGGATGTTATTTATTGTATTTAGAGTGTGCTTCAACTTGCTTTTTGAAAGAAATGGAAAATATGTGAGTGAATTTCTACATGATTGAATATGCATAGATTTGAAAAAAAAATCACAAAAAGACATTCTCAGATGTGCCACATCCGTTCTAAAGCCATTTGTGCAGAGGGTCATAGCAATTATTACTCATGTTACCCAAACCCTAGTCCATGGTATACTGGTTGGAAGTCCCATTTCTGATACTCACTCCCTGGAAATGGGATTCCCTAAGGGAGGATCAGCTATCCCAGTCCTTGGAATCACTACTAAAAAATCTACCTTAAATGTCAACTTCATGTTTAATACAAAGGGACTGATACTTTTTATGCCCCCTAACTAGAGGAGGGATGGCAGAATTGAGGATTTTATTTTCTCATTTAGGCAGTAGACTGGCTGGTTATTTACCAATTTTACTTCCTTTTTTTCCTAAACACACAGCAAGGAGGCATTTCCAGTGGAGCTCTGGCTGGTACTCTGTGTGCAGAAATGATGCCACCTTCATCCCAGTCCCCAGACCACTGCTATACTACGTATAATTTCTTATGCTCTTTCTGTCTTTTCCAGCTTCATACAGATGGCTCTTGTAACTGTTTTGGAAAGCATGTACTGAAGACAGCAGACCAGGTTTCAGAAAGTCCTCTCTACTAACGAGGAACATAAATTTGGAGATTTATGTGAACCAAAAAATAAATTTCTATCATGTTGCTCCATTTGTTCTTTTTCTGTTTGTTACAAGTAGTGCTACTCTAAACAGACACACACACACACACCATCATCACAATAGCTTAAATGAGTCTCTTCATGAATCCTAGATAATTTATTATCATTTTTATTCAAATTCAGGCCCATCTGTTGGTGTAAGAAGCTGCATAAATGCTTTTTAGGACCAAAAGTGCAAAATTTGAGTTACTTATTTCAGGTTCTGATACTAATCGCTCAAGGTATTTTTTTTTTTTTCTTTTGAATGATTGTATAAGCACCATTATATACAGTAAAGGGAAGAGGCCTGTAGGCTTTTCAATGCCTTTCCATCTTCCCAAGGGCCCTTTAAAATGATCATTTAAAATACAAGACAATTCAATGAAATGATGTGATGCTTTCCATGAACTCAGGGAACCAATGAGAATAAAGTTTTATATGAGATTTGCAAGCAAATGAACACTTCCCAGAGTCAGAACGATGCATTTTAATTGAATTATTGCATTGACCATGCATCCTATTTTCTTTCAGTTTTCACTATGTCTCCCTGGCAAGTTCAGCCAAAGCATTCTTCTTTTTTTTTTTCTTTTTTTTTTTCGAGTTACAAGTCTGGCTTTTAAAAATGTGTATTTCTAGTTTGACATAGCATGACCTTTTCTTTCATTTGTCATGCATAAATGTAGCAGTTTATTTTCTTTGGAATCACTATATAAATCCTCGTTTTTCGCCTGTGCTGGTGGTGTGCATGCACACACATGCTCACCCGTGTGTCTGTGGTGAGGAATTCTGTGAGTGTGATGCTTTCCCCATGAGTGCAGAGAGTGGCTGATGGGAGTTGATGAGGTGTGTATTTTCCTCAGGGTTGCCGACCACCAAAAGATGCTGGGAGAGGGGAGCCAGTGAATTTGTGGGTGTTGAGCTGCTGGATATTCTGGATGCAAATGTTTTAAAATTTACAGTTTAATAAAACCCAGCTGACACTGAGTCTTTTTTGTAAATCATGTTTATGAGATATGAGTCAGTGATGACATGTCCTTAAGCTATTCCAGTGAAAGGAAAGCCTCTCAGAAAAGCAACCGTTGGTTTTGTGGGAAACTTGGCCAAGCATGTTGCTCTAGGCTCCTTTCTTCATTTCAGTGAAACCAGGACATCTTCAGAGTAAGTTCCAAGGTGGATTTTTTTTTTTCTGTTAGAAAATGAAGTCACCAGTTTTGTTTTTCCATCACCATTCTGACCATCTGAACTGTCAAAGCAAGGACTTGATGGTAAGCCATCATCTTGAGGATGAAGCGAGTGCTGTAGTCAGTGGGTCTTTATGTAGGTGCTTGTTTGTTTGTTTTTTGAAGCTTTTGAAAGTCTTTCCTGAAAGTGGTTCTGTGTCATCTGAAAGAAGGTGCCTTTGTCAAAATGTAAAGACACTTGCCTTGCACCACCATCTAATTCCTGCCATCAAAGGTGATGCCATGGTCCTTTAATGGCTTTATTGTGGAAATATCTATGCAATTATGAGGAAAAGGAAATGGTAAACTATCCCCCTATTCTTCAAATAAGCTGAGCATTTCACTGGAAGAAAAGTACTGTAGGCATTGCACCTTGAGGGAGAGAATACACCCTCTATACATTGAAACCCTTCTTTTTAGTTTTTAAAAATCTCTTAATTTCCTTAGGAACTGGAAACAAAGTTAGTTTTCTCTTTGGATCTGAAAATATAGAGTGACAAACACAACATAGGCATATGACAATCAATGATGCTCAAATAGGGTCTCTTTAAAAAAATTGACCTGTGTATTGTAGGGTCAAACTTGATTCATTTGCAACTTAACTTTTGTCATGATTAACTTCCCTGGTAGCTCAGTGGTAAAGAATCCACCTGCCAGTGCAGGAAATGCAGATTCAATTCCTGATCTGGGAAGACCCCCCGGAGAAGGAAATGGCAAAGCCGCCAGTGTTCTTGCCTGGGAAATCCTACACGCAGAGGAGCTTGATGGGCTGCAGTCCATGAGGTCGCAAAAAGTCAAACACAGCTTAGTAATTGAACAACAACAACATCAAAAAATTGCATATGGCATCACACTAACAGGCTAACCAGCACTAGAACAATAGGATTCAAGGGATCAAACATATCATCAATAATCATGCCTGGAATCAAGGTTTTAAAAAGGTAGAGCTACTTTCAGGAAGTAGATTGAAGCCCCTTAACCAATTAAGCAGGGTACAATTCCTGGATGGGGAAGATCCTCTGGAGAAGGGAATGGCAACCCACTCCAATATTCTTGCCTGGACAACTCCAAAGACAGTGGAGTCTGGGGAGCTACTGTCCATGGGGTTGCAAAAAAGTAGGACACAACTGAGCGACTAACACTTTCCTCTAACCAATTAAATTGACTCATATTTTCTTTTTCACATTTGTGCAAGTGGTATAATCTTAAAAACAATGTCTCACATGTCTAAAAAATCCTTGTGATAAATATAAAATACAAATTTTCTGTGATAAAAAACACTGTGCCACAGTTAAATCACCAGAAAATAACTAAATGCTTTTTCTTTTTTAGGTGTACTTAAAATTGGAACATTGGATTTTTCAAAGTATGGTAGTAAGCAAAGAAAGAACAGGATGAGTAATCATTTAAAAAGTGTGAAAGGTGTTTTTAAACAAAGTTTACATAGTTCATACCATGTATAGGTCACAGTGATCAGATTAAAATACACAGAAGTTGTGTAAAAAACAATAGAAAAGAACTTTGCAAAGAAGTGAGACTGTGGATAGTTTTAATAGCATGACAATAATGAGTACATTGCAAAAGGCCCTTTTTATTGAACTATAGTTGATTTACAATTTTGTGTTAGTTTCAGGTATACAGCAAAATGATTCATATATATATGAATTGTTTCCCCATCTATTTGCCATGAAGTGATGGGACTGGATGCCATGATCTTAGTTTTCTGAATGTTGAGCTTTAAGCCAACTTTTTCACTCTCCTCTTTCACTTTCTTCAAGAGGCTCTTTAGTTCTTCTTTATTTTCTGCCATAAGGGTAGTGTCATCTGCATATCTGAGGTTTTTGATATTTCTCCCGGCAATCTGGATTTCAGCTTGTGCTTCATCCAGCCCAAAGTTTCTTATTATGTACTCTGCATAGAAGTTAAATAAGCAGGGTGACAATATACAGCCTTGACGTACTCCTTTCCTGATTTGGAACTGGTCTGTTGTTCCATGTGCAGTTCTAACTGTTGCTTCCTGACCTGCATACAGATTTCCCAATAGGCAGGTCAAGTGGTCTGGTATTCCCATGTCTTTAAGAATTTTCCACAGTTTTTTATATTATATTCTTTGCAGCCAAAGATGGAGAAGCTCTATAAAATCAGCAAAAACAAGACTGAGGGCTGACTGTGGCTCAGATTACAAACTCCTTATTGCCAAATTCAGACTTAAATTGAAGAAAGTAGGGAAAACCACTAGACCATTCAGTCATGACTTTAATCAAATCCCTTATGATTATACCATGGAAGTGACAAATAGATTCAAGGGGTTAGAAATGATAGACAGAATACCTGAAGAACTATGGATGGAGGTGTGTGACCTTGTACAGAAAGCAGGGATCAAAACCATCCCTAAGAAAAAGAAATGCAAAAAGGCAGAATGGTTGTCTGAGGAGGCCTTACAAATAGCTGAGAAAAGAAGAGAAGCTAAAGGCAAAGGAGAAAAGGAAAGATATACCCATTTGAATGCAGAATTCCAAAGAATAGCAAGGAGAGATAAGAAAGCCTTTCTCAGTGATCAATGCAAAGAAATAGAGGAAAACAATAGAATGGGAAAAATTAAAGATACCAAGGGAATATTTCATGCAAAAATGGGAACAATAAAGGACAGAAATGGCATGGGCCTAACAGAAGCAGAAGATATTAAGAAGAGGTGGCAAGAATACACAGAAGAACTATACAAAAAAGATCTTCTTGACCCAGATAACCATGATAGTATGATCACTCACCTAGACCCAGACATCCTGGAATAAGAAGTCAAGTGGGCCTTAGGAAGCATCACCAAGAACAAAGCTAGTGGAGGTGGTAGAATTTCAGGTGATTTATTTCAAACCCTAAAAGATGATGCTGTGAAAGCGCTGCACTCAATATGCCAGCAAATTTGGAAAACTCAGTAGTGGCCACAGGACTGGAAAAGTTCCGTTTTCATTCCAATCCCAAAGAAAAGCAATGCCAAAGAATGCTCAAACTACCACACAATTGCACTCATCTCACATGCTGGCAAAGTAATGCTCAAAATTCTCCAAGCCAGGCTTCAACAGTACATGAACCATGAACTTCCAGGTGTTCAAGCTGGATTTAGAAAAGGCGGAGGAACCAGAGATCAAATTGCCAACATCTGTTGTATCATCAAAAAAGCAAGGGAGTTCCAGAAAATCATCTATTTCTGCTTTACTGACCATGTCCAAGCCTTTGACTATGTGGATCACAATGAACTGTGGAAATTCTTCAAGAGATGGGAATACCAAACCATCTGACCTACCTCCTGAGGAATCTGTACACAGGTCAAGAAGCAACAGTTAGAACTGGACATGGAACAACAGACCAGTTCCAGATTGAGAAAGGAGTACGCCAAAACTGTATATTGTTACCCTGCTTATTTAACTTCAGTGCAGAGTACATCATGAGAAACGCTGGACTGGATGAAGCACAAGCTAGAATCCAGATTGCTGGGAGAAATATCAAAAACCTCAGATATGCAGATGACACCACCCTTGTGGCAGAAAGTGAAGAACTAAAGAGCCTCTTGAAGAAAGTGAAAGAGGAGAGTGAAAAAGTTGGCTTAAAGCTCAACATTCAGAAAACTAAGATCATGGCATCCAGTCCCATCACTTCATGGCAAATAGATGGGGAAACAATGGAAACAGTGAGAGACTTTATTTTGGGGGGCTCCAAAATCACTGCAGATGGTAACTACAGTCATGAAATTAAGACACTTGCTCCTTGAAAGAAAAGTTATGATCAACCTAGACAGCATATTGAAAAGCAGAGACATTACTTTGGCAACAAAGGTCCATCTAGTCAAAGCTATGGTTTTTCTGGTAGTCATGTACAGATGTAAGAGTTGGACTATAAAGAAAGGTGAGTGCCAAAGAATTGATCCTTTTGAACTGTGGTGTTGGAGAAGTCTGTTTAGAGTCTCTTGGGCTGCAAGGAGATCCAACTAGTCAGTCCTAAAGGAAATCAGTTCTGAATATTCATTGGAAGGACTGACGCTGAAGCTGAATCTCCAATACTTTGGCTACCTGATGTGAAGACCTGACTCATTGGAAAAGACCCTGATGCTGCGAAAGATTGAAGGTAGTAGGAGGAGAAGGGGATGACAGAAGATGAGATGGTTGGATGGCATTACTGACTCGATGGACATAAGTTTGTGCAAACTCCAGGAGTTGGTAATGTACAGGGAATCCTGGTGTGCTGCAGTCCATGGGGTTGCAAAGAGTTGGACACGACTGAGTGAATTGAATGGAACTGTGGTCCATGTGGTCAGTTTGATTCGTTTTCTGTGATTGTGGTTTTCGTTCTGTCTGCCCTCTAAAGGATATGGATAAGAGGCTTATGGAAACTTTCTGATGGGAGAAATTGACTGAGGGCGAAACTGGGTCTTGTTCTGATGGGTGGGCCATGCCCAGTAAATCTGTAATCCAATTTTCTATTGATGGGCAGGGCCTGTGTTCCCTCCCTGTTTTTTGACCTGAGACCAAACTATAGTGGAGGTAATGAAGATAATGGTGACCTCTTCAAAAGGTCCCATGCATGCACTGCTACATTCAGTGCCCCCAACTCCGCAGCAGGCCGCCACCAACCCACTTCTCTGCCAGAGACTCCTGGGCACCCACGGGCAAGTCTGGGTTCGTCTCTTGTAGGGTCACTGCTCCTTTCTCCTGGGTCCTGATCTGCACAAGGTTTTGTTTGTGCCCTCCAAGAGTCTGTTTCCCCAGTCCTGTGAACATTCTGTCAGCTCTATGTTGGGGTTAATGGTGACCTCCTTCAAGAGGGCTTATGCCATACCCAGGTCTGCTGCACCCAGTGACCCTGCCCCTTCTGCAGGCCACTGCTGACCCGTATTTTCGCAGAAGACACTCAAGCACAGTTCTGGCTCAGTCTCTGGGTCCTGGTATGCACAAGGTTTGTTTGAGCCCTCTCGCCATCTCTAGCCACTCCAGTATTCTTGCCTGGAGATTTGATTCTAGGGGGTTTGATTCTAAAAGCAATTTTGCCCCTCCTACCGTCTTTTTGGGGCTTCTCCTTTGCCCTTGGATGTGAGTTATCTTTTTTTGGTGGGATCCAATATTCTTCAGTCGATGGTCATTCTGCAGCAAGTTGTAGCTTTGGAGTTCTCTGACTTGATAAATGATTGTCATTTGAACTCTGTAGAGCCTGCAGGTAGAATTTTGACAGACACAGATGGTGGAAGAGGTATGAAGGAGAAAGGATTATCTTTACCGGTGTGTTTAGTCAATGATAAATGAAGTGAAGTGAAAGTGTTAGTCTCTCAGTCATGTCCAACTCTTTGCAGTCCCATGGACTGTAGCTCACCAGGTTCCTCTGTCCATGGAAATCTCCAGGCAAGAATACTGGAGTGGGTTGCCATTCCCTTCTCTAGGGGATCTTCCTGACCCATGGAAGGAATGAGGATAAGAAGGAGTCAAGTCAGAACCTTCTCTGGGAGATCTTTGTCTGCTTTGAAATGATTTGCAGACAGCTTTGCAACAATAGCTACAAGTGCTAATCAGTGGTGGAATCGTATCCTGTGTGACTGGAATAAACATAATTACAAATACCATGCACACACACACACAGAGGCTTATGATGGAAAAATTACTAAAATTCAGAAGAACTTATTCTATGTCTTTTAAAAGCAAAAAGTGGTGGAAAGAGAACAGAATTGTTTCTCAGCTACAGTTGAGTTCAGTCCTGATGGTGTGACACTAAGCACGTGGCTTAATGAGTCTCTCTGAACCTTGCAGCTTCCCTGGTGGCTCAAACTGTAAAGAATCTACCTGTAATGTGGAAGACCAGGGTTTGATCCCTGGGTGGGGAAGATCCCCTGGAGAAGGAAATGGCAAATCACTCCAGTATTCTTGCCTGAAGAATTCCATGGAGAGAGGAGTCTGGCAGACTACAGTCCATAGCACTGCAAGACTTGGACAGGACTGAGTGACTGACACTTTCACTTTCTGAGCCTTATTTTGTTTATCACTCTGTTATGTCTGTTGTGCTATTTTTTGGAAAGGAAAGTGCCTCTAAGCAAAAACATGGGGTTGTTCCAGGTGCCTTATGATGTGCAAGCACTCTGCTCATCACAGCCTTCCAGCAAACACCTTCAAGCTCACACATCACAGGAGAGTGGGGTCAGCTAGGGGTCAGTGAGCACTTAAGAGTTTTGGCAAAAGGAAAAGGAGGCTCCTTGGATGGATAGACCTGACTTCAGCTTGAGAAGTGTATGTTTGACCTGAGGCCAGTCACTTGCTTTCTCTGATCCTCTCAGATCTTTCATCTGCAAAAGAATGGTAATAGGATGATTATCTGGATTAAATCAATGTATGGTATCTGCAACTATTAGGTCTCCAACATTAGTGTCTCTCTGGCCAGATATTTCTGCAACTGCTGGGAGGTTTCTCTGTCAGTCTCCATGATAAGCTGGGGCTCACCCTTGCCTCCAGCACTGAGGCTGTTCTGAGGTTATCTCATTCATCAGAGATAGCTGCTGGGAGCTGACCTTCATCTTTAACTGTCAGTTTCCTCTGAACGGTTATCCCTCGGAACATCACAGTTCATGTAAGCCACGGCAAAACTGGAGGGACACTGCCCACCCAGCCACATGGAGTGTGACGCTTGATTGTATCTCTCAATTCAGAAGCTCTTTGTTGGCAATTAATGAAATTTAACTGGTAGGAACATGAAGAAGAAAGGAAAAGAAACACACAGTCACACACACTGCATTCCTCCTCTGATCTGCTCCAAGGGAACATCTTCCAGAGAAGGAACTGAATGTTCTGTCTCAGCATCAGGTAAAGTCATCAGGCACTCCTGAAGGATATTCTATGTTTTGATCCTTGAACACCTTCTAGTAAAAGTCATGGATTCTGTTAAACCTCCAGCCAGATTTTGGTACCATGTCTTCATGCTGACTGGCCGTGGACAGCTCAGCTCTGGTGACAAAGCCCTTCCATCATATAGCCCCCAAGAAGAAATAGCATTTCAAGCCTGTCCACTTGCATGCGTCTGACTGAAGTCAGATTTCAAGTCTTATCTTTGATTTTCTTCTTTCAGGAAACTGTCCTGGACCTCCCATCTCTCCCCAGTGATTCATTTCAGCATCCCCAGCTGACTCTGTTGATTAGTGGTTCATTCTCCTTTTGAATCGAGGCTCTTGAAGTTGAAAATTATCTGTGCCAAACGCAGATGCCTTGGACAGAGGTTTGTTTTTTGTGGATCTGGATCACTTGCACGCTCTCTGGCATTTGTTAATGTGATGCCATATTTCAGTGGTTCAAACAACAACAACAACTAACATTTCCATTTATTTCATTCAGCAAACTGTGATGAGAGTTTACTGGGTATGATTCTGTGCTAGGCTGTGTAGTAGGTCAGGACAACAGGGACAATGCTAACTATATATATATCCCTTACCCTAGAAGAGATGATATTTTAAGCCCTGTGACTAGTGATGGAGATCCAATAGAGTCTCTGTCCTACCTTGAGCTTACTGCACAATGAGGACATAACGAGAGGCAACTAAATAAGCAAATGTGATAAGTGCCACAGCAGGGGATGTGTTCTAAGACCATGTAGCAACTTCTGGATTTAATCTATAGAGTCCACAGAATGAAAACTGGGAGGGTTGACATTTAAGCTGAGACTTCAAATAAGTCAGCACACCAAAGGAAGTGGTCAAACATATTTTAAGACCAGGGAACAATGTGTGAAGGACGGAAGGTAAGAGAGAGCTTGAGATGATTATGAAGCTGAGCTGGATAAGCCGGATGGTAGGGAGGGAAGAAATGATGGTAATATCTGAGGTTAAAGGACTAGCAAGGGGCCAGAGCATGAAGATCCTTACAAATGATGAAGATCCCTTGAAAGGCTTTAATCAAAACATTATCTCATTTATGCTTTAGAAACATTTATCTGGTTAGTATGTGGAGAATGGGTTGAAGGGAGGGAAAAGAATGGCATGTGTATGTGGTAGCCTGGGCAAGAGAAAAAAAGTGGCCAGATAGGTTGGTGCTTTCCAGGACACAAGAGAGAAAGGGGAGATGGGGAATAGTTAGGAGGCAGAGGCAATTGGATTTTGTGATTCAGTATAGGTAGAGACTGAGATCAAAGTTAAATATGTAGGCATGATGTCACTGATAGATGTCAACTTGAATTAGATAGAATGGACACGAAGTCTTCTGGTATCACCACGTATTCTGGGGACAGCCTCAATCCAAGCTGTCTAGTGCAAGAATACCATCCTATCTTGGAACACATGGTTCTTTCTCCTGGTTGCACTTTCAATCCCTGGTTGGGGAACTGAGATCCCACATGCCATGTGGCACAGCCAAAAAAAAAAAAAAAAAAATCTGTAAGAACAGATGACACATGAATAATTTGGACAAGCAATTTAAACTCTCTGAATTACAATTTTCTTATGTTTAAAGTAGGACCAATAATGATATAAATGTATAAACATTGATAATTATTCTCATTAGGGTGTTAGTTGGAATGTGTCTATATGAAAAAAATAAGATTCTCATCCACTAGTGTTATGGCTGCCCAAAATACAAAGGTGAAAATGTGTATTTGATAAGATGTATGAAAACAGCTGATAGGAAGTGTTAATACATTACAGTCCAAGGCATTGGACTACTTCACGTCCAGAGATAGTCTATCCTATGCATGTTCTCTTTAATTCAAAGGTAGAATCTATGCATTTCCTCTTTTATTCAGCCCTGCCCTCTAGGTTCTAAGGACTTGCTATAGACATACTTCCTCTTAGCTTTCATAATGTGTATCTAGTACATAAATCTCTCTGCATAGCATAAGGCTGACTGAAATTGGGTCCTTGAACATAGAGAGCTAAGATTTCCTGACCCTTCAGTTGATAAACTATTTTAAAGTGATGAGAAGACAATCTGAGTTTTGAGAAAAATCAGATTCCCAGTGAGGAGTTTTTGTTTTGGTTTGGGTTTTTTTTTTTTTTTTTTTTTAGCATAAAAAAGTATTGTCTGTCCGTTGACTCTTTGATACCAGATCTTGTCACTGATATAAACAAAGTGACATTCACTTAAGAGTTTAGACATGTGCTATCCAATAGGGTCACCACTAGCTACCCAGTTACTTAATGTAACATTAAATAAAATGAGAAATTCACTCCTTCAATAACATTAGACCCAATTCAAGTGCTCGACGGACACATGTGACAAATTGTTGCCTTACTGTATTGTGCCAGTGGAGGACATTTTCAGGGGCTTACCGAGTTGGCTCAGTGGCAAAGAATCCGCCTACAGTGCGGGAGCTGCAGGAGATGCAAGTTCAATCCCTGTGTCAGGAAGATACTTGGAGGAGGGCACGACAACCCACTCCAGTATTCTTGCCTGGGAAATTGCATGGACAGAGGAGACTGGCAGGTTGCCGTCCATAGGGTCACAAAAGAGTCGGACACAACTAAAGCGACTTAGCATGGCATGGCATAGGACAATTTCATCACAGCAGAGAGTCCTTTTTGAAAGCACATATTTACACTAAAACATGAAGCCATAAGAAATCATGGAGAGAGTAATTTTTAAAGTAGTGACATCGTGTCTATAACATGTATTCCCCTTTTAATCCAGTTTATTTGGGCTCACTTATAAAATAATGCCACTGAAAGTGGACTCTGGTCCATAACTTACCAAAAAGTCTTGGGGAAATTGCCTAACCCTTTTGTAATTCTTGGGTTTGATTTCTAAATAATGGAAAAGAAAATATATACTTACTGAATGCAATAGTGAAAATGAGAGTCATTTATTAAAACTGTTTCTTCACTTGACCATATATGAAAGATAACAACTGTTTTCTTTCAATTGCCCCAAGCCCAAGCACATAGAAAATATTCAGTAATAAAGCACTGAATCCATAAATTCAATGAATGAATAAGTAATGCATAAGTACACAAATATAGTCATTAGTTAATAAGAGCATATTCTGTGCCAGGTATAAAGCTTTACAGTGGAACTATAGAATAAATATAAGAGTTTCAGCTTCAAGCAGCTTATAATATGCCTGGAAACAAACACACAAACAAAAAACAGATCATCAAAACAGTTGAGATGAGTCATGATAGAGGTGCCAAAGTGAAGTCGCTTAGTCGTGTCTGACTCTTTGCGACCTCATGGACTGTAGCCCACCAGGCTCCTCTGTTCATGGGATTCTCCAGGCAAGAGTACTGGAGTGGGTTGCCATTTCCTTCTCTAGTGGATCTTCCAGACCCAGGGATCAAACCCAGGTCTCCGGCATTGCAGGCAGACGCTTTAACCTCTGAGCCACCAGGGCAGGTGCCAAAGGGGTATCTTACTCAGCCTTGCTTAATATGTTGGAGGGTGGACAGGGTATCACAGAGAAATGATGTTTACTTTTGATCTGAAGTGTGAATAGATTTTTTGAAGTTGCAAATGTGAGGAGGGCAAGGCATAAGAGGACCAACCATCCTAATTTGCACAAGACTGTATCAGTTTTAACACTGAAGGTTCTGCAACCCAGCGAATCCTTTAAATCCAGGCATTCTGAGCTGATTGATCAACATGAGGCATAAGCACAAAAACTACCTTTCAGATTTCCAGGTAGAGGTTAGAGAAGAAGCAAAGACAGCAAGGGAGCAGCTCCATGAACATGGTATGTAAGATGGAGTAAGTCACCTAGCTGATGTTCCCTCTGGAAATGATGACAAAATCACAAACAAGTTCCAAAATCCCACATAGTTTAGGTGTCAAAAAGCTGCAGAAAAGGTAGGAAATAAAAGTGCTAAAATTCGAGAAAACAGAGGGTCATTTAGAAGAGAGCTGATGATGATAGCTGTCCTTCCCTCCTGGCTGTGCCAGGGTGTTGCAGGCTCTGGGAGTAAGTAAGGAGCTATCCTTGGCTCTTGTGTAGGACATAAGCCTACAACTGAACTCAGACATTAGAGCTATCAGAGAAAAGCTTTCAAATATCTATGATTAGTATTTAAAGAGAGTAAAAAAGTTAACAAAATAATAGAGAATTTCACCAAAAAAAAGGGGGGGATTTATAGTAGAGAACCAAGGGGTCATTTAGAAATGAAAACATGCAATGTTAGAACTTCAGTGGATGGGCTTGACAGCAGATGAGGCACAACAGAATATATAATTGAGGACTGGAGGGCCAGGTCAACAGAAAATACCCACCTCAAGTGGAGAGGAGAGAGAGAGAAAGCAAAATAAGTAAAAATAAAATAGAATAAGAATGTAAGAGACAGTGGGACATGATCAGAAACTTTCACATATGTGTAACTGAAGTCCTAGAAGCACAAGTGGAAACAAGCCAGAGAAATAGTTGAAGAGGTAATGACTGGAAATTTCCCAAAACTGATGGAAGACACGAATCCAAATATTCAGGTAGCTCAATGAACCTCATGCAGGATAACTGCAAAGATAATGTATAGTCACCTAGAGTTTCCTACCAATAAAAGTATCCCTCCAACACAAGGATGAAATAAACAGTTTTTCTGATACACAAAACTTGGAGGAGATTTATCACCTGAAAGAAGGAAAATTATTCTCAATAGAAATATGAAAATGTTTGAATAATGAAGACTGTTGAGGGTGAATGTGGAGGTAGATGAGTCAATATTGACTGTAAAAAGTACAGTAGCTGGGCTGCCCTGGAATTTAAATGCAAAGGCCTAGTAGTTATTAACATACAAGGCAGGAGCAGAGAGGAAGTGAGAGAGTTGTTAAGTTTCCAGCAGTACTTTGGAAGTAGGAAAAGTCATCTTTTGCATGAGATTGCAATATGGCAAGATGCATAGAGTAATACTAGGATAGTCACTAAAAGAATATTAGTGCATAATTAAGGTGACAAGATAAAGAATAAACCAATTTCTATTAGGTAGATGTGGTAAACTGTAGATTCACGAATATTTCTGCTAGAAATGAGAATGAGAATCAGGGGACTTCCGTTTTGGTCCAGTGGTAAAGACTTCACCTTCTGTATGCAGGAGATGTAGGTTCGATCCCTGATTAGGGAACTGAGATTCCACATGACTTGCGGCCAAAAAACAAAACAAAATAAAAACATAAAACAGAAGCAATACTGTAGCAAATTCAGTAAAGATTTAAAAGAGGGTTCACCTCACAAAAAAACCTAAAAAAAATAAAAAGAGATTAGGGAAGCTGCACTCTATGAAGATAAATAGCACACGTGAAGAAATTCATGTAGTTGTGTAAACACATTAATGAAAGCTATAGGCATAGGAAATCAACTGGCTCCCACTGATAGTCCATTAAGCAAAGTGTTTCGTGCTTCAGCAACCCAGGATAACTTTACAGTTCAAGTTAAAGTTGCCAATTACTCTTAGGTCAAAAGATTTTTATTTCTGCTATAATTACAGCCGAATTATTATGAACTCCTCCTTTCAGGTGATAAATCTCCTCCAGTTTTGTGTATCAGAAAAACTGTTTATTTCATCCTTTTGTTGGAGGGATACTTTTATTGGTATGAAACTCTAGGTGACTATGCATTATCTTTGCAGATCACAGCCAGAATAAAATCCATATTCCCTCAGGATAAGCTGAAAAGTGTAACAGGGAATATAGAATCTGTGAAAAATTCACAAGGTAAAAAATTAGAGATGGGAATATGGGAGAATGTTTCCAGATCTGATGACTGGTCATTCTAACTTTTTTTTTTTTCGTCCCCCCTTTCCCCAAAGTCACGTTCTGAGGAATCATCGCATGACATTTCCTCTCTGGAAATTCCTCACCTGGCTCATAAATTCACTGATGACTCAGTGAGGCTGAGAGCATGAAATCCTCTAAGGTTAGACTCATGGTTTCCTTTCAGGCTCATTTAGTCTTTCATTGCAAAACCAATGCATCTGCTAACCACAGGGACATGGCTGGCGCACACTGGAGACAAAAAAGCTCAGTGTCATTGCTGCTGAGACACGGCTGGGGACCAGGAGGCACCGTTAACGTGGGAGGGTGAACGATGATGAAGCATCACTTCTGTGGCTTCTGAGGAGTGTTCCTCCTGCAAAAAGAATCGAGTCCTCCCACCAGACCATTTCTCTGTATTTACTTGGCCAGCAGTCAAGGGCAGACTTTCTTGAAATTAGTACAATGTGTACTTATCAATGATTTAAAAGGCAGCATAAGGACCCCCTGCCAAAAAAAGGCACCCTCACTGCCATACCACGTGTAGTCACTCAGTCGTGTCCGACCCTTTGAGACCCCATGGACTGTAGGCCACCAGGCTCCTCTGTCCATGGGATTCTCCAGGCAAGAACACTGGAGTGGGTTGCCATTTCCTTCTCCAGGGGATCTCCCCGATCCAGGGATCGAACCTGGGTCTTCCGCATCACAGGCAGATGCTTTACTCTCTGAGCCACCAGGGAAGCCCAAACTAGAATGTCCCAAACCCTTTCATTTGCCATTCTAACTTAAATTGCCTGAAGGTCTTAGATTAATGTAACCTGCAAATGTATTCTTGGGTAGGGCAGTGTAAATAGGACCTCTCAAAATAAAAGCAGCCCACTGGGGAATTCAATGAAGTAAGGCTCCTTTGGAATTAAATTGCTCAAGTATCATATCCTCGTGTCTTCCAGTCTCTGATCAGGGCCCCATCTCGAGCTGCTCTCGCAGGGTCTTGGAGTAATATTGCAGTGTATGTGCTGTCTACTTATTTGCCTCCCTTAGCAGATTATGAACTCCTTGAAGGCAATGACTTTATACAAATCTCTGAATATGTGGGTTCAGGACCTGACATTACCGCAGTACTTTGAAGATGGCTTAGGGAAAAAGAGAGAGAGAGAAGGGATGAGGGAGAGAAGGGAAACTTTGGATGAATCAGTACGTGCCCTTAGCTAATGTCCCAACATAGAATTTTTCACTTATTTTTAAGTCAAGAGGAAAGCAAGAACCAATGAGTACAGTGATCAGAAAGTGAGTTGGGAAAACCAATGTTTGGATTATCACTCAGCCTCTCCTCCTCCAATGCTATAAGGCAAGAATTTGAAATTATTTATTTGCCATTCAAATTTTTGCAGTCTGAATTCAAATTAGGAGTTCAAATTCAATCCAAAATATGAATCTCCTGCCATTCCCCACCATCAAACCCCTAAAACAACACCAAAATAAGAATTCTCGTTATTTTCTGGTCCCTGTGATGGACACACATTTTGCTTCTGCCTATGAAATATTTCCCAAATGGCACATTGGTAAAGACTCTGCCCACCAGTGCAGGAGACACAGGAGATTCAAGTTTGATTCCTGGGTTAGGAAGGTCTCCTGGAGGTGGAAATGGCAACCCACTTCAGTATACCTGCCTGAAAAATTCCATGGACAGAGGAGCCTGGTGGGCTGCAACCTATGGGGTCACAAGGAGTTGGACATGACTGAACACATACACACACACTCACAGCGTGTTCTCATTGGGAATCATTCCTTATCCTTCAAATTTTACCTAAAAAAATGCTTCCAGCTTGAAAGCTTCCCCAGGCACAATTACTTTCATTCCCACTCTATTCACATTACTCTTTGTGTCCAAATTTATTACAATACTTGTCAACCTCATTTTTAATGCTTTAGCATCACAGCTTCTTTCCTAGCAGTGTGTAAGCTCTTATAGCACCAATCCTATGTTTCATTTATTTCTAGATCTCCAGTGTTTAGGACGTTGGTGGCCCCTAACGCAAAGCAGGCACTTGGTAAAATGTTGACTCAAGAAATATTTAACAAAGATGATCTCAGACAGATTCCCCGCAGTACTAGAGAAATCTGACTGAGGACACTGAATAGCAAGAAAAGTGCCGGGCCCTCACTGCACTGAGATGGACCCACCACCTCTGTGGGATAGGAAGTGTCTGCAGAACTTGCAAGCCACCAAAGGTGGTAATAAGCAAGGCTCTGTGTGTGTGTGTGTGTGTGTGTGTGTGTGTATGTGTGTGTGTTTGTGTGTGCTCAGTTGTGTCTGACTCCTTGCAGCCCTATGGACTGTAGCCTACTAGGCTCCTCTGTTCATGGGATTTCCCAGCATCCTGGAGTCGGTTGCTATTTCCTCCTCTAGGGGATCTTCCCAACCCAGGGGTCGAACCCACATCTCCTGTGTCTCCTGCATTGGCAGGTGGATTCTTCACCACTGTGCCAATTAGCAAGATTAGCAGAAGGAAAAAAAAAATCATAGGAATCTGATTCATTACCTTGAAGTTGTTACTTAATGTTGCTTCAGCACTGAGTCCTGAAAAGGACTTTGTAATAGTCATTAGAATAATTGTGTTTAAATCCTAGCTCAGATCCCTACCTGATATACTGGGAAATCAAAATGACTATGACAGAAACTATCCAATGTTTATTAAAATCACCCAAAACAATGTGTCCTTCCTCCTGAGCCCACTGTTAGGGTACCTGTCCCAATGCCCTTCCACAAGATATGACTGTAAGCCTGGGTTCTGACTGATGTACTCCTCAGCAGTTTTATTTTCTGCTTCCAAGCCTGAACCATTCAAATCTTTCATGGGATCCTCCACATACTGCTTCTTCCATCATCTGCTAGACAGGGATGAGTGAAGACTCCAAGATCTAGGGGGTTACAGACCATTACAGAGGAGGAGTCAGGATCTCTGAACACATGGAGAAGAACCCACTCTTCCTTCCTACTGCCAGCCCCCATCAGAGTAGGGTAAGAATGATAAAGAGCTCACACCTCAGTAGCTTCAAGTGTTCAAGGTTCTTATAATTATTTGCCTGCTACACTGACCAGTACAATGGTCCAGCTTGTCTCTTATCTGATGAATGGGATTCTAATTCCTGTACTGCCCGCTTCCCAGGGTTAATGTAGAGATTAGCATAAGGTTTTGTCAACCATAACATCCTCAACCCATCTGAGTTTATTGTTGCTTTTTCTTACAGGAACTTGGGCAAGGAAAGGAAATCATTTCAGAGGAATTACGTTTCATGGTGGGAGACCACTCTGGAAAGCGTAGATCTTGTCCAGGATGAGTTGGAACAATCTTTTATTTTAATGAACACTTGAGCTGAATAGTCTATGATGGAGTAGAGTTGTCTCAAATTTATTCAGTTTGGCCTTGAGGTCTGGTAAAGTTGTTCTAGAAAATGACCCTCAGTCATCTGGGCATTTGCTACTCTATGTGTGATCCTGGGTGATGAATACTTTCTTTTTGCCTTAATGTCTTTATCCATCTAATGAGGGGTTGAGCCAGAGACCTTCTGTGCCTCTTGGTCTTGCTAACCCTCCGTGGAAGTGGCTGTCTGTCTGTCGTGGACGTGTTTGAGGGCAGTGCAGTTGATTTGGAAGATGTCATGAAGGAGATTCCAACCTCGGGGAGGATTGCCTGACCTGTTGTCCTGAAAGTCTTTTTCAAGCCAGAGATTTTTGAGATGGCTTTATGACAAGGAGGATTATGAGTCAGGCTCTTCTCTGGTTCTATTTCAGGAAACTCGTGGGAGGCAGTGTGCTGTTGTGGAAGAGAAGAAGGGCACTGGAGTCACCCGGACCTAGGTATGAAATTTGACTCGAAAATTCACCAGCAGGGTAAGATGGAAACATTTGGCTGACTCCCTGAGCCTCAGTTCCCTTCTCTGTCAAATGGGTGCAAGAGCACCCACTCCCAGGTCGTGCTGGGCGCTCACAAGGGTGGCACGAGAAAGCACTAGAATAGTGCCTGGCACTAAGAGCACACAACGCATTCATTCTGGAACACATGTCTCAGGAATATGCAACACGTTTCCTGAAACTTTCACAGATTCTGAAGGTGGGGTGAGCACCATCGTTTCTCTACCTTGGTAAATGGACCTTTGTTGGTACTTCTATAGTACATGGACATGTTTGTTTTCATGGTTTAAAGCGACCGAGTGTATTATTTAGAGAAATACATTTCAAGTAGTCCAACACAGCCTTGGCTTCCTCAAGGACATAAGAGAAATAATATCCACCATCAGTGTTTTGGGAAAGGTAAATAAACTATGACATGAAATATCAAGTTTTTGTAATGTCAGTAGGATTCAAGTCATTTCTTCTTTTAGAGATCAAATAGTTATCATTCAGTTACAGTATGTCACACTGTGTGTGCTATGATAGGATTCAGCAGTAGATGAATCACAGCTATGACTATGGCTAGCATTTATCAATTATTTACTATGGACCAGGCACTGAGCTAAGTGCAACTACTTATATAGACCAGGCACAGGACTAAGTTATATATTGTATACATATATAGCTGTGTGTATATATATATATTACTGTATACATATATATAACTATGTACATATGTATATATATGTATATATGCTATATATGTATAATATGCACACATATATGCATTGTTATTGCGACCCCATGGACTACAGCCCACCAGGCTCCTCTGTCCGTGAGATTTTCCAGGCAAGGATATTGGAGTGGGTTGCCATTTCCTTCTCCAAGGGATCTTTCCAACCCAGGGATTGAACTCGGGTCTCCTGGACTGCAAGCAGATTCTTTACCGACTGAGCTACAAGGGAAGCCATATATTGTGTATATGTACATATAAAACAATGCATATATGTAAAACTGATTCACTTTGCTGTGCACTTGAAACTAACACAACACTGTAAATCAACTATATTCCAATTTAAAACAAGAAATTTGGATTCAACAAATCTTAACTTCTGCGGGGTCCCCTCAATATGCTCTGCTGCTGCTGCTGCTAAGTCACTTCAGTCGTGTCCGACTCTGTGCGACCCCATAGACGGCAGCCACCAGGGTTCCCCGTCCCTGGGATTCTCCAGGCAAGAACACTGGAGTGGGTTGCCATTTCCTTCTCCAATGCATGAAAGTAAAAAGTGAAAGTGAATATGCTCTAATTTTATGCATAATTTTACTAACTGAGGGCTGCGTAGATTGGATCTATAATAGAGACTCCACATTTTTCTTCAATCATGTTGACTACTTCTAGTCCTCAATAGAAACCATATATTTAGAATCTGCTTCAAAGAAGTAATTTCTCATTCTTTTCAAGAACTCCCTCTTACCGGTAGAGTTTATAGTAGCTGTGAAAAAAGATCTAAATATTGATGAAAGCCATACCTTCACCTCCATATAGACAATAATATCAAGTGCAGGAACATACACTGGGATTGAACCCCAGGCTCTGCTTCTGCCATTCATTTGCTGTGTGGCCTCAGGAAAATCAACCCTCTGTTTCCTCGTCCCTGTTTTCCTATTCAACTCAAAAGTGAGGAACCCGGAGACAAGTTTATGGAGCTCTGTAAACAAGAAGGAGCTGCACAAATGCACAGCAGCTTTGATAACCAGAGAGGAGACATTACAGCCCCTACATGCAGTGCAACGGTCGTCTATGTGCACGTGGAGAGGAGGATGTTGTATTTTTTTTTTTTTGGTAGCAGCTTTACTAAGATATAATTCATATACCATACAATTCCTCTATTTACAGTGTATTTTTAATGACTGGATGCGCCCTTCTGCCTCATTGACCTGGTTCTAAATCCTCTCTGTGTTTACTCTGTTGACTTTTTGTACAGTTGGTGTGACCTAGGCTTAGAGAAGAAGCAGTCATGCTGGGTGACCTTGATTTGCAGAGCTCTGGGTCCCTTGGTTTTCGGTATGAGTTGTCCTGACCTCCTCTTGCTTGTTCAGCCAGTGGAGGAGCAGGAAGGGGAAGGGCGGAGGGGAGTTCCCACCCTTTCCTGCACAACAGCAGAGACCTCAAACCTGCCCCAGCCACCAGGCCTGAGAACAAAAGGGGCAAGCTTTTGTGCATCTTACGTGCCTCTACTCTGATACCCAACTTGAAAACATCTTTTCTCCTTCTTAAATTGTCTTCCTCTCTAATTTTTTTCTTTTCCTTTTAAGGACTCAAAAGTACCTGATTACATGCAAGTGTCCATCAGTAATACAAAAACATCACCAGAGGAAAAAATCACATCAATAAATATTTGCATCCTACTCAGCTTTAGACAGGCTTCCCTGGCGGTTCAAAAGTAAAGAACCCACCTGCCAATGCAAGAGTCACAGGAGACATGGGTTCAATCCCTGTATCGGGAAGATCCCTTGGAGGAGGGCATGGCCACCTACTCCAGTATTCTTGCCTTTAGAATCCCCATGGACAGGGGAGTTTGGTGGGCTACAGTCCATAGGGTCGCAAAGAGTCAGACATGACTGAAGCAACTGAGCACGCATGCATGCAGCTTTAGATAATGATCATTGAAATTACCTGTTTTCACTCATTTAATGTATTATCTCTGACATGAAGTACCTGTTCTCCCTCCTCAGACAGAGATGTGCTCCAATTAGTCTGGATAGGACAGATGTCTTTATTTGGATATGACATGATTTTTTCTTTAATAACTGTTGATCACATTTAATGTGGCTCCAGACCAAAAAATGAGAGAGCTACCCATGGATATATCAGACAGTGCTGACTGGGGGGCAGCTAAGGATGCCTAGAGATGAGGGCACAGCTCGGGCAGAGAGAAGAGGCCCTGGGTTATGAGTTGGCAGCCTAACCTTCTGGTCTTTTTCTTCCTTTCATTTTTCCAGCTCAGATTATTCAGTGCCTTCTTCGGGCTTCGGTTTCATCACCTGCACATCGAAAGAGAGTCTTTCTAGTTCCCCTAGAACTATGTGGACATGCAGGTCTACAAGTCTAATATTCAGCTTAAAACGGAAAAAAAAAAATAAGCCCCCCATTTCTACAGAAGAATTAGCTGCCCGTAGGCACAAGGTGTCAGACATATCAGAACGTCTCTCCTCCTTTCTCTTTCAGCTTGTTTTTGAAGCCCAAGGAAAATCCTTCAACTTGTCTCCCTTTAAATAAGGAAAGCAACAAAGTCTGTCCTTTGGCCTGATTGCATCTCATTTCAGTACCTTATGCCCCCCTCTTTCCCATCCTGACCCCCTCAGATTTTATTGACCATTCATGGAGTGACCAAATCTATATCAGAAAAAGCTACTGCAAGTCTGCTATTATATACGGATGTAAGGCTGACTCATGCTCTCTGGCTTTGGGCAGTAAGTAAGAGAAAGAACTGTATTTTCCCTGGTGATGAAGGCATGTTTAAATCAATTATTTTGCATGCCAAGTCGCTTCAGTCATGTTCGATTCTTTGCAACTCTGTGGACTGTAGCCCACCAGGCTCCTCTGTCCATGGGATCCTCTAGGCAAGAGTACTGGAGTGGGTTGCCATGGCTTCCTCCAGGGGAATCTGCCTGACCCAGGGGTAGATCTTTACTGCAACGCTGTGAGGTTATCTTATGGGGAGCTAATGGTTAAAAAATGGAGGTGTTTGGAGGGATGCAGGAAGCAGAGCTGGGGGAGCAGGCTCCTGGGGTCCTGAATCCAGTGTTTTTTCCAGAACACCCTTCTCCTTCCTTTAGATGCTCAGAAAGCAAAGGAACTGATGGTAGATAGAAAGTAAGGGCTCTAGGGCACCGACAGGGAGGCTCAACCCAGAAGTCTGCTCTCAAGGACCATGACTGTCCTTGCAGTTGTATCTTTATGTACAGAGCTTGGATAGGGCCTGAAACTTAGGAGACCCACAAATGTGTGTTGGGAGGATGAGGAGCAGAGGCTGGGGAGGGGAGACCTTGGGACAGAGCAGTGCTGAACTGGGTTCTGGACGCTGGGTCCTCATGGGCAGGGAATGGACCCTCCATGGGCGGAAAGTGATTCTGTGTGGCTAGAACATTGGGATGAAGAAGGGGAAATGAGGAAGGGCTATAGATTATAATCATGGAGAAACAGGAGTTAAAAGGAGACATTTGAACACTGTGCTCTAAGCAATGGAGACCCTAAAACTATTGTTTCAAATGAAATAATAGCACACCCATGTGAACAAATGAAGACTAATTACAATAGCCAGGCATTTAAATGGCCACAGAGCCAGAGAGTTTCCAGAAGTCTGGGAGATCTTGCCCCACTGGGACTACTACTCTCTTGACAGTAAGTAAATGCACCCCCTCCCCCATTTTTTTGTGTGCTTTCTCATTTTTGAGACTAGCTAGAGAAGTTCTTTCTCTTGGTATCTTTTGTGTCTCATTCTCTAGCACATTTGCTTATGAATAGGGTGAACAACTCCTCTTGGTTTGCCTGAAATATTCCCGGTTTGAGCATGAAGAGTCCTGCTTCCCCGGAAACCATTCATCCCTGGATATGTTTATTATGTATATCTGGACATCTCTGGTGTTGGGTTCTGGCCCAGTCTTTTCTCCTGAAATCCATACCCATATATCCAATCATGTTAAGGCAACTTCTTTGGGGTGACTCAGAGTTAATTAAAACCCGGTGTCTCTCCTACTGATCTCATAATTTCCTGCTGTCCAAAACAGCAACTCAGCCATCGTGCCAGCACCATCCACCCAGTTGCTCAATCTAGAAACATAGACAATCACAGGACTCCTCTCTCTGACTCATTCCAAACACTTCTCAAAGACCTCGCAGACCCACCCCTTCCCTTCGTCCCACCACCACTGTCTCAGACCAAACCGTGGTCAACCCGTCCCTAAAGTTTTGTAACAGAATCTTGATTTTCCCTCTTACTCCTCTAACGAGTATTTTAAAACCATAATCAGAGTGATGACTTAAAAAAGCAAAACTGATCCTATAACTGTGCTGTTTAGTAACTGCCAGTGATTTGCATCTAAACTCCCTGACCCAGCTCACAAGGTCTGTCATATCTGAGGCATGATCCCACGGGCAGGGTGTCCACAGATGTTCTCCCATTGACTCAGATAGGGGAGGGAGGTCAGAATGACTTTCGATTCAGAAGTGTTAGTTGCTCAGTTGTGTCTGACTCTTGGTGACCCCATGTACTGTAGCCCACCAGGCTTCTCTGTCTATGGATTCTCCAGGTAAGCACACTGGAGTGGGTGTCCTTCTCCAAGGAGTCTTCCTGACCCAGAGATTGAACCTACATCTCTTCCATTGCAGGTGGATTCTTTCCCATCTGAATCACCAGGGAAGCCCTTTGATTCAGAGACAAAGTCTAAAATGAACCTCAAGCCTAAACCACAATTTCTAATCCAGGCTTTAGCAAGCCTGGTAAAGGAGATGAGGCTGATGACAAGTACAGACAGTATTCTTCCTATGTATACACTTTACTTCTTAGAGAGCTTTTGTATGGGAAGGGCTGGTCCTGGGGCATAAGTTTCCTTTAAGCATATATATATATATATATATATATATATATATATAGCTATTCAGAAGTATCACTCATATAATATGTCATTGTATGTGTGCTCAGTTGCTCAGTTGTGTCTAAGTCTTTGTGACCCCAGGGACTGTAGCCCACCAGGCTCCTCTGTCCATTAAATTTTTCCAGGCAAGAATACTAGAGTGGATTTCCATTTCCTCCTCCAGGTGGTCTTTCTGACCCAGGAATCAAACCCACGTCTCTTGCATCTCCTGCATTTTTAACCACTGAGCTACCTGGGAAGTAAACTCTCTCAAGGAGCCAATTTTGCTTTCAATGTCAGTGAAAAAAATTCCAGTGGGTCACATACATATCTACCACACTCTGCTATAATCATATCCATGCACACACATATACACACAGTAGAACATTATATATGAAGACAATATTCTAAAATTATGCATATGTAGCAAAAAACACAAATATTCAAAATGACACTGGGTCATCCTTTTTTGATTGGACCTTTAATTAAGCAGTTACATTGTTTTGAAGCCTGTGTGTGAAAACATTATGGGCTCAGAGGGACTCACAGCAGATGAGGGGCTCACACTGAGACCCTTGGACCTCAGACCCATGACAACATCTTAGGTGGTGTTCGTTCCCTATCTCATACTCACCCTGGGACATCCGCTGCCTGAGTGCAACAGTGGACAAGCCTCTCTCTCTCTCTGTTTTTGGTCTCAGTTCTCAAGATCTATCTCACATCATGAGAGCTAATTCCTTAGGAAGGCTGACAATCCCAAGATCTGCCGTCCACAAGCTGGAGACCAGGACAGTTGAGGGTGTGATTCAAACCAAGTCCATGTCTGAAGGCAGGAGAAGACTTATGTCCTAGCACTAAGACAGTCAGGCAGAGACAAAATTCTTTCTGACTCTACGCTTTTGTTATTCTGGCTTTCAATGGATTGGATGAGGTCCAGCCACATTCAAAAGGGCCATGAGCTTTATTCATACACTGATTCAAATGTTCATCTCATGTAGAAACACTCTCCTAGACCCATTCTGAAAAACGTTTAACCCAATATCTGGAAACCCCACGTCCCAGTCAAGTTGACGTATAAAGTTAACTCTGTCTCTGTCTATCTGTCTCTCTCTCTCATTTTTAGTTGACAGCACATAATAGAACAGTTATAGTGCAAAATGCATACAACCCATTTAGGGGGCCAAGAAGAGGAAGTCATTTATTTTGCCTCCTGTTGGAGCAGTGTCAGGGAAAACATCTCAGAGAGTTCACTTTCAAGCACGTCTTGAAGGAGGCGTTTCTAAATGGAAATTGTGCTGTAGAGGCTGCAGCATAGCCAGGGCTATGAGAGATGCCCCTTAAGTATGATTTCAATGCTATATGATATGACTGCCACACTGACTTTTGAGTGGCGTCTCTTTCCTATGATATTCTTTCTCTTTTTCTTATCTGTCTCAGCCTCTCTCCAGGAAAGACCAAAGTATCTAGGAATGAAAGAGTTCCCTAAAAAAAGAAAACATGTTAGCTTAGGAGTCAGAGAATCTGGTTCTAAGCGGATGCTTTAGGCAAATTACTTGCTCTGCAAGCTTCTGCAGAGGCTTATTTGTCCAAAAGGGTTAAAACTTTCTAGTGGATAGTACTGATGTCATTTAAATAAACCACACAGGAAAAAGAATACAGCTAGAGACCAACCCAAAGAGGACTTGGTAAATCTGGCTTCACGTCCCTCCCCTGTACACCTGGGGTGCTGTCCCCACAGGATGCCAGCCAAGGGCTGAGCCATCAGCCAGGGCCAGAGAGGAGGCCACCCGCTTGCACAAGAGATGAGAAAGATGTGGAATGTGTTTTCAGAAAGCCACTGCGGTATGACAGGGAATGGAGGCCAAGAGTGAGATGCAGCAGCCTGTCTGCCAAACGCCTGGGAGAGGAATGTCCCACGGGCATCGGGGAGGACAGCAGAGAGACACCCTCCCAGTGACACTGGGTCACTGTGGTCTTGATGTTCATTAAGGGTCCCGAAGGAGAACCCTCCTACACTGTTGGCAGGAATGTAAATCAGTCCAGGGCTGGCTATGGAAAATGGGATGGAGGTTCCTTTAAAAAGTAAAAATAGAGCTGCCATATGATCCTGCAATCCCACTTTTGGGCATATATCTGCAGAAAACTCTAATTTGAAAACATACATGCACCCCAATATTTATAGCAGCACTACTTAAATAGCCTGGGCGTGGAGGCTACATACACGTCTGCTGATGGATGAATGGAAAAGAAGAGGTGGTACATGTGTATAATGAGATATTACTCAGCCATGCTGCTGCTGCTGCTGCTAAGTCCCTTCAGTTGTGTTCGACTCTGTGCGACCCCATGGACTGCAGCCCACCAGGCTCCTCCATCCATGGGATTTTCCAGGCAAGAGTACTGGAGTGGGGTGACATCACCTTCTCCATACTCAGCCATAGAAGAATGAAATAATGCCATTTACAGCAACATGGATGGACCTAGAGGTTCTACTAAGTGAATAAGCCAGATAGAGAAAGACAAATATTTTATAAAATTACTTATATTTGAAATCTAAAAAAAAAATCATTCCCTCATAGCTCAGTTGGTGAAGAACCTGCCTGCCATGCGGAGACCTGGGTTCGATCCCTGGGTTGGGAAAATCGCCTGGAGAAGGGAAAGGACACCCACTCCAGTATTCTGGCCTGGAGATTTCTGTATAGCCCATGGGGTCGCAAAGAGTCAGACACTACTGAAAAACTTTCAAAAAAAAAAAAGATACAAATGAACTTATTTACAAAACAGAGACAGACTCAGATAGGAAGGGTTATGAAAGGGAAAAGGGGGTGTCAGAGGGAAAAATTAGGAGTCTGGAATTAACAGATACTGAACACAAAATAAATGACACAAGGTCCTACCGTGTAGCATGGGGAGCTATATTCAAGATCCGGTAATAAGCCATGATGGAAAAGAATACGAAAAAGAGTCTATCTATCTATACATGTAGATATACCATATCTACATGTATAGATATAGTTTTGTGGTATATCATAAACTAAAACAATATTGTAAATCGACTGCAATTAAAAAAAAAAAGTTCTGAAGGGGAGAAGATTCACCTCCTGGTTAGAGCATGACTCTGGGTGAGTGAGAATACAGAGGTCTTGAAGCGCCGAGTGGGCACCCCCTGTGCTGGGGTCCTGTATGCTGCCTTGACATGTAGATGTCACAGTGCAGTGGGTGGTGGGGCTGGAAGTTCTCTACTTGTTATAGCAAAATACTCTGTGCATTGCAGGTTTCTTCTCAACCCACGAAAGGTTCATTCTTCAGGCAGCCCCATTCCTGTTAGCATTGTCCTGAGAAGCAGAACCTTCTCTTCCTTCCCCACCTTGCTGCCTGAGGTATAGTGGTAGCTCCTGACTAGGACGGTGAGGGACCTGGAGCCCAAAGAAAGAAGCCCAGTGTGGCTGAGAGTGCCAACCCTTGGCACCTGCAGGGGGGAGCTGGCCTTGTCAGCAGTGAAGTGCCCCTTCTTTTCTGGAGGAGTCCACCACCAGCAGAACCAGTGCTAAACTGTTAAGTCTATTCTAGAAACATGAAATCTTCTCTGTCATGGTCAGGCCAGCCCTGGAGCCTATCAATCAAGCCAAGCATCTTCCTCCTACACAGTTCTCCACATCTACGTAAGAGAGCTTTCCACACTGCCTGCCTACATAGAAATTTCCTGAACAGCATTATCCCTAAGCTTCTGTTCATGCTATTCCTTCTAACTGGAATGCCCTTTCTCCATCTTGGTTTACCAAAGATCTATTTTTCTTTCAATGCCAGTGTTGCCCTCTGTCTCCAGTCTTCCCTGAAACCCACCGTTGTGGGTTCAGATGAGCTTCAATTATGTCTGTCTTTGTCCCATTTGTTCATTCTGCCTTGCAAAAAATTCTCAACAACTGTACCTTCCCCATCAAATTAAATGCTCCTTGAGAAAAAGGAGCTCAAAGGAGGAGGGGGACCTGGACTGATGTCTTCGAGGGTAACGGGCAGAAGTGAGATACATGGAGGCCAGGGCAACATTTAAGTGTGCACCCCCCCAAAAAAATCAAAAATCAAAAGTCAAGATAAATATTTGAGGGCAATATTTTCATCATTTATTTCTTTGGTTATGTCTTAGTTGCAGCAGGTCTTGGTCGCTTCATGGCACGTGAAATCTTAGTTCCCTATTGTTGTTATTATTGTTGTTGCTGTGCAGTCACTCAGCCGTGTCTGATTCTTTGCAACCTCATGGACTGCAGCACCCCAGGCTTCCCTGTCCTCCACTGTCTACTGGAGTTTGCTCAAACTCATGTCCATTGAGTCGATGATGCCATCCAACGATCTAATCCTCTGTCCCCTCCTTCTCTTCTTGCCCTCAATCTTCACCAGGATCAGGGTCTTTTCCAGTGAGCTGACTCTTTATACAAAGTGGCCAAAATATTGGAGCTCAGTTTCACCATCAGTCCTTTCAGTGAATATTCAGGGTTGATTTCCTTTAGTTCCCCAATTAAAGATCAAACCTACATCTCCTGCATTGCAAGGCAGATTCTTAACCACCGGACCACCCAGGAAGTCCCTGAATGCAATATTTTAAAAAAATCAAAATTATTTCAAACATCCTTAATGAACAAAACATTAAAATTTCTTTTTTCCTTTTTTTTTTTTTTTAAAGGCTTCCCTGGTGGCTCACATGGTAAAGAATCTGCCTGCAATGTGGAAGACTCGGGTTCCATCCCTGGTTCAGGAAAATTCCCTGGGGAAGGGAATAGTAACCCACTCCACTGTTCTGTCCTGGAGAATTCCATGGACAGAGGAGTCTGGCAGGCTACAGTCCATGGGATCACAAAGAGTCAGATGTGACTGAGCAACTAACGCTTGCACTTTCACTTTTTTAAAAAAAGGAGAAACTGGTGTCTGTGTTCTTGTTTTACAACCCCGTGTTATTGCACCTTGCACAATGATGGAGATGGGCATTTTCAATCAGCTGTGCAGCTCCACTGGGGAGACTTAAGAAGGTTAACCAGGAAGTGAAAACAGACTAGGCGGCCCAGGGTTTTATGTGTAGTCATACATTTGGAATAGGTAGTCAGTTTTCATTCTATTTTTCTACTTGGATCAAGATACAGGAGATTGTTTTGATAGGTAAGTATAAAAGTGAGCATCTGTAGATTCTCCTTTGGTCTTGGGCTCCACTGCAACCTTGCCAGGCTCTGGTTCCAGGCAGAAACAGCACTGGTACCAAGATCACACTATGGGGACAACTTAACTCAGTTGGAAAGGACCCGAAGGACACTTCCCCACCTCCTGCCCATGAGAGGCTCTCTAGCCAAGAAGTCTGTCAGTACCAAGACTTGTGTAATCCTTTCTCAGATCTCAAATCACAGTTTCCACCCTAGTTGGTTCAGAACCCCCAGGAAATATCAATTCCTCCTCTTTTTAAGTTAGAAATAAATTAGTCTTAATAATTGCTTCGTAACCACCTCTTGTTATCATCTTTTGTTCGTCTCTGTTTATCAGTAAAATATGACTATTTTTTATTCGGTCTGCATTTTTCAGTTATTTCAAAGAGTACTTAGTCTGAATAGACACTGGGCTACATGCTGATAATTCAGAAATAGGTCATCAAAGGTCCTGCTCTCAATTCCTTGACAGTTTATTGTGACTGTCTGTGCATTACTGGGAGGAGAGCAGGGAGGAGATAAGGAGACAGAAAGTGGAAAGACAATCTTAGTTGCTGTCATAAGTATAACAACAGCGTTAAGCTCAGCAACTACTGGGACACAGAAAGTATAAGTGAAACTGTTAGTTGCTCTGTTGTGTCCAATTCTTTGTGACCCCGTGGACTGTAGCCTGCCAAGATCCTCTGTCAATGGGATTTTCTAGGCAGGAATACTGGAGTGGGTTGCCATTTCCTATTCCCAAGAATCTTCCTGACCCAGGGATCAACTCTGTGTCTCTTGCATCTCCTGCATTGGCAGGCAGGTTCTTTATCATCTGAGACACTGGACACAGAGGAAGCCAAGAATTCAGCCTTCCTAAGCAGAGGGCCAGTGCAGCCAGAATGAGGCAGGGAGTGGTCTTGTCAGGAGAACAGGTAAACAGGGAGAAGAACATAGGCTGGAGGTGGTCTTCCTGACATGCTCAAGCAGAAAGGCATTTCTGGAAAAGGCAGCAGCCTATGGATAGCTCAGAGAAGGAAGTAATCAAGGGCATTCATGGGAATAAACCAGCTCAGTGCGGCCAGCCCTTAGGATGGAAGAGTAAAGCCCTGGACGGTCACAGTCCCACCAAGGACTTGTGCGGATGACTTTCAAAGCAGTAGGGTGACATGGTGGATGTTGTGTTCCTGAGTGTGCCTGCAGGCTGCTGTGAGTGTGAGAGAGAAAGTGGGTTCAGCCTGGGGAGAGAGAAAGAGGGAGAGGCCGGTGGACCTGGCCTGCTAGAGACGTGCTCCATGGTAATGAGAGGAAATAGAGAATGTCATTAACGTATCTGCCACTAGAAACGAGAGCTAAATCCATGACTCCCCTCCTCCCTTTTCTATTATGAACGATTGCATTTCAATTATGATTTGGAAAGTATTTCCTTGAGGAAATATGTCAGGGTTCCACAATGGGAAAGAAGGAAATGGAGCCATGAAAGTTTAATTTATTGCAGGGACTGCATTTTTTCAAAAAAAGAGAAGGAAATGAAAGAGAAGAGAGGGGCAGAAAAATGGAGAGGGGGGCTCCCTGGGTCGCCTGCTGTGAAAAGGGAGGGTTGGGGGGAAGCCACCTCAGAGGGGTGTGAATGTGGATGGAGTCACTTTAAGGCTGGTGATGAAGGAAGCGGGGCAGGGAGGCACCATACTTGACGAGCAAGCTCATCATTTCATACACGGGTCCCCTATCAGTTAGTTCTGCTGTTCCCTGAGGATGCCTGAAGGCAGGAAACAGCCTTTTTTGGGGGGAAGAAGGATAATCTGGCTCCAGTCCCTCCCTGGACAAAGGGGAGGTCGGGAGTGCAGGAAAGAATAAAATGGAGCCCCACTCTCACAAGGCTTACAGTCTAGTGGTGAAGGGGTGGGAGGAAAGGAAGTGTGAACAAAAGAGCTTCTCCCAGGTTGAAAGAGCAAGACAACATGAATCAGAAGGTGGGGAGCCAAGGCTGTGAAGTAAACGAGTTACCAGGCCTTTATTCACACATCAGCTGATGATCCTCTCAGGAGAGCACGCCCCTCAGAGTCTTGGGAATGGACAAATGCCTTCAAAGTGCATTCATGTATTCATTCACTCATGTAGCGTGTAACTAGGAATTCAACCAAGACTAGGTCCCAGACCTTTTCCTGGCAGAGGCTACTGGGAGAGACAGAGGCATCAGGAAATAATTAGGAAGGAATCAAGGTGGTCTGAGCTCAGATGGTGATGGGGTTACAAGGTCTCAGATGCAGAGCCGTGAATTCCATCTAAGAAGAAAGCAGAGGAGAGCTCTGAAGTGAGTCTCAAAGGAGAAAGGGAGCCTGCTGGTGGATGGGTGGGAACATGGGGAAAAGGGGGCAGAGAAGGTGTGCTAGTGAAAGGCACAGCCCAGCCCGGGGAGAGCAAGGTAGGGAGGGAGGAAGGAGCATGGTGATTTTAGGAAGCTCAGGAGGGGTGGGGGAGGGACAGGACCCCCATCACACAGAGACCGGAGATGACCTTGCAGGATCCCTGAGTGGATTTGGGTTCTCAGAAGACCACTCGGCATGCCTGGTGGAGGATGCCCAGGACAGAAGGGACTGGAGTTCTAGCACTCTGGGGGAGCCCCTAGCAGTCATAGGAGAGAGATGGCAGGGTCTGAGCAAGGGTGATGACCATAGTCTGATGAGAGGACATTCTGGAGGCTGTACCAAAAGCACTGGGAAGATAAGTCTGCAGATGCTGAACACACGTGGGCAGACACTTAAGTCTAGAGATGTTCTGTCTCAACCAAAGGCTATTGAACAATAGAATTCTGGAGGGTAGAACACATTATTTCTTCAGTGGAAGCTGCATCCTAACTACCTCAATCCCATCTCCTTTCATTTTGATGGATAGATCTTATTTGATCAAGAATCCTGCAAGACAAGAAGCATGCCCCCAGCCCCAACTCCTCTCTCAACCTTTCCCAGTTAGGAAAGCTGAATCCTTGAGAAGGTCAACGATTTTGCTTCCGGTTTTACCTGAAGCGCATAGCGGAGATGGAAGAGACTACACGTCTTTCTTCAGAACCAGGACAGGTTTCCTCCCCACTTCCCTGCCCCCCAGCTCTCCCTCCTTCTCCGCCTGGTCTCTCTCATCACCGTCCAATGGATTCCCGGCTTTGAAGATGAGGAATCCGAGGGGCACAGGGTCTGCGTCTAAAAGAGGAGAAGCATGGAATCAGCTGCTATGAGAGGTGGTGGGGATGGGAGTTTATTTTCATGTCAATCTACAGAGGAAGAAACATGTCCCTTTATCTGAGGAGTCAGGTAAGGCCTCTGGAAGGAGAGGACATCAGCTCTGGGGGTGAGTGGGAATCTCTAGGGGCGAAGGACTCGCCTAAGCTCTGAGCTTGGCCGCAGAATTTCCAAGCAGAAGAATCCACCTTGACCTGTGATGAGTCAGACGGAAATTCCCTTCTGTGTGGCTAGTCCCTTGGTTTGCTTGCTCACACTCTTCCTGTGGACCCCTTGGCTTCTTTCTCTAACATACTTCCCTCAGACTGCTCAGCCTTGCCCAAAAGCCTGCGTGGAGCCCACTCAGGTCCCTGCATGAGGCCCCTGGGAGTGGGCAGGTGTGCTGAGTGGGGTGACCTGGAACCCGTGGGCCCTTCTACCCTCCTCCACGGGGTGCTAGAGGCAGTGCCCTTTAAGAGAGCGATCACACACGTTCACTCCAGTCCCCAGAGAAGCAGCGGCAGGAGGCGTAAGGCCCTGTTCCTGAAGCAGCCCAGCATTGTAAAAGGATGTAGATGAATAACTAAGTCACTATTTACAAGAAATTCTAATCTTGGGGCAGTTCAAGGTAAAGACAGACACCAGCCAGGAACAGCCAAAAACAACACTCCCAGAACACACGGAGACAGAGGCCTCCAGCCAGACAGTGTTTTCTCTCTAAATATTGTCGCCAAAAAAAACTCAGTCAGAAAATCTCTCTCTGTTCCCCGGGTACCCTCAGCGTATCAGTAATAAGAATAGTAAAAATAGTTCACAGTGATATGAGACTGCCTACTATGTGCTAGACATTTGTTTAGATTATTTTACTTCAAATTTCACTCTCCTCCCTCCCCCTCAAAAATCTAAGTAGGTGTGATAACAAGACAGGAAACAGAGAGGTTGAGTAACTGGCTGAAGTCACACAGTTAATAAGTAACTGAGCTAGCTTCGGTCTAGGATGTGAAATTAAGAAATTGCTTTTCAGATTTACACGTGGTTTTGCCAAGTTGGGAAAATGGTTCTACAGACTAAGATTTTATTTATTTCTGAGTCTCCTACATCTCTTCCTATGCATCTCAAGTACTTGAGGCTATGGTGATCTTTTTAAAACGTGGAAAACAAATCCCCTCTTCCCCCTAAAATGGCACAAGGAAAGTTTTGCATAAAATTTAGGAGTATTCATAGATGTCTTTTGAGAACCATCTGGGAATCGCAGGCTAAGAAACTTTGAGGACACTCTTTTGTGAGAGTTGATTCAGGATTACACCTTCAAGCCTTAGTCATTCACAGCAGGGCTCCCTCACCATCCGCCCACTCCCCTTCCCCTCCACCGCCCCCACTGAACAGGAACCCCTGCTCTGCACAGGGCAGGGGAGATTCTGATAAGGGACAACTGTCCTGGTAGTTCTCTGTGAGGTTGATGGAGGTTAACATCTCATTGTATTTGAGACATCTTAGTTCTGACATCACCTGTGTCTAGTTCAACTGTCTAGGGGTCAGGGGGAACCCTGTAACGTACAAACCTCCATTAACCTCACTGATGGCAGAGATGAAATGACAATGACCTTGTTCCTTCTCACTCTTTCCCAAACACAACTTCGATACCACACTAAAACTTGACACTTGATAGTTTCTTAAGTTATTGTTGCAGTGTAGAATCTGAAACCACAAGGAACACAAAGTGATCTCTCATTCTGCTACCTGACCTCAGGTAGTGCAGTCAAAACAATTCATCACATCCACTGAAGGCAAAAGCAGATAACGGAATCCAGCCAATATTAAAGCAGACATTAAGACATTTACCAAAATGTAAAAGAGTGCCATTCTACTCACTATTTTTATTTTAAAAAATAGTTATTTTATCAAATACGTCAATATGCAGTTGACTTATTATAGTTATATTTGCATGAATGAATATATATTTTTACTTAGTTTTCATTTCTAAAATGATAAATATCAATAGATATAACACATACAAACAGAAAGTCTTTGAGACTCAATTTAATGAATTTAAAGAGGGCAAAAGCATTCTGACATCAAAAAATCTGAAATCCACTGCACTCCAGCAATCTGTGAGCTTGCAAATATCTCTCCAAAAGCCACTATTATTATGGAATGAAGGGGTGAGAGGGCCCTGTTTCTATTACCTAACATTTTTCAGCCCCCTCAGCGCTAACTGAGAGATATAAGCCTGGTAGGCAGAGGGCTGACGTCCTCTAGGGAGCCAATGGTCTTATGTCGAAGGCTGATAAATGCACACTTGTCCTCTATGCCTAGGGCCCCATTATTAGAGAATTGGCACATCTCTTTACACAGCATCAACCCAAACTCTCAGTGCAGTAGCATGACATCTTCTAGAAAGGCATTTGGAGCCCTGGGCTTGGAGATGAGAACATTGACCAGATGTGTGACCAGGGCAGTCCCTCCTCTTCTCTGGGTCTCTGTTTCCTTATCCATAACATGTTTGATAAGTGGACCAGACTCTCTCAAAGGTATTTTCCTACTTTGACATTCTACAAATCTATTTGGAGGAATAGACAATGAAAATAACAATTGGCTTCTGTATGGTACTTTTTATAGTTGACGATCTACTTCCCCATCCAAACGTTTGCTTGGTGCTATTTTCATTATACATGCAGTATGGCAATTGTGGTCGAAAGCTTCCAGAGGAAGGTTTCTGGTATTGAGTCTTGTGTCGTTAACTAGCTGTGTCGGCCCTGGGTCAATTTTGCCTCATATTAATAGAACTATTGAGTAGATTAAATAAATGAAGGCAGGCCATTTAGAATTAGTTCTAGTTATGCTACGTGATCAGTAAACTATTATTAGCGCTGAATTCATCGTATTGCAGTTGTATGTTCACGTGACTGACTCCTTTTCTAGGCTGAACTCCTTGCAGACCAGGACCACATCTGGTTCATCATTGTGTGCTCAGCCTCTAAAAATTTGTCCTAGTGCCTAGGACAAAATCAGAACTCAATAAATGTTTTTTCAATGGATGAGTGACTGACTGATGTGATTAGTCTAGATCATTATTCAGCAGATTACCAGCCTCAGATATCTCCTACTTCAGGCAGAGTATAGTTTTCCATGTGATTTGGGTTGACCTATTGGATTTCAGAGATCATAGATGTGCTTATATGATTTGGCTTGTGTGGTGTGCTCTGATGATGTCAACAATGGTACAGTAAACCATGAGAGGAACAGATGCCTCCAGGTGGCCACTGCTTCTTTAGTCTGGGACCAAAATAAACCAACCTTAGCAGACCTCGATCCTACAGCCTGGAGACAAACCCAGCACCCATGTGCTAAAGCAGAGTTGTCCACAGGTTCTGCCCTTAAACACAGGCAAGCTCTCAGAGAGTTGCCATTATTTTGTTTTGTGGGGTGTGTGACTGGGTTGCCAGAAAGGTGCTGATGCGCTGACTTAGAATGACTCAAATTGGTTATCTAGTCAGGGCTCTGCACAAGACATTTGTCTGTTGTCCATACACCTCAGGGCAGCCTTACACCCTAAGAAGCCCATCATATATCATCTCAGCTGATGATGACCTGCAGATGTAAGAACACAAGAACAGACTTTTACTGATAAATGACTGTGAGTTAAGAGTGGTTTTTAAAACAACATTAATGGGGCAAAGCAGACTGAGACCAATGAATATATAATCTATAATGTAATAATTATCGTTCTTACCATTTTAAAAGGTGAGAAAACTCCAGGTCCACAGGGATATCATCTAGAGTGTATCTTAGTTGGACATGACAGAAAACCCAACTCCAGCTGTTATAAAGAGTGTGCATGTGTGTTTAGTCACTCAGTCATGTCTTGAGACCCCACAAGCTGTAACCTGCCAGGTTCCTCTGTCCAGGGAACTCTCCAGGCAAGAATACTGGAGTGGGTTGCCATTTCCTTCTCCAGGGGATCTTCCCAACCCAGGGACCTAACCAAGGTCTTCTGCATTGCAGGAAGATTCTTCACCCACTGAGCCACCAGGGAAGCCTGTTATAAAGGACAGGACAGGGACCTAAAAAAGACAGACACATGTAGGGCTTCTGGAGAAGGCTGACCCAGCAGCTCCAGGGGTTCTCCAAGCACCTCATTATTTCTGTCTATTCATATTGCTTTTTCATCATGTCAGCTTCATGACACATGACTCCCTTCATGCTTTGGAGGGCAGTTGGCTGCAACAAAGCCGTGGGCTACCTGTGCCTTCTTCCGCAAGGTCCCCACTGGGTCTGTGCAAATCTCTGTGTGAATCTCCTTGGATGGACATCTTGCCCTGGACTAATCAGTACTCCAATTTTCCATTCTTGCCTGTGTGCTTTATCATCATCATTCATAGTCACGGAGGGGCTCCTCTGTCAGATGCTGTACAATAGGAATTGAATGAAGCCAATGCAATCTCTGCCCACACCGAATTTATATACTGTGTATTGTGTGTAAAAATAATACTAATAGACTAGGTAGCTTGGCAGGCAGATAACCATTTACACAGAAACACAACCATGGCTATTACCTACAGAGACCAGCACCAGGCACTACACAAGATGCTTTTAACTTGCACTTTAGTTCAATCCTCAAAATATTCTTATGACTGTTCAAATTTTATTGTTCAGGAAAAAGGGACAGCAAGGGCAAATGATTTACCAAGCTCACATAGCAAGTCAGTATGCAAGGATAAATTTGCAATCTTTTCATTTCTTTTATTTCCTTTTCGCTCTGTGTCCTGCCTCCCATACACGGAGTTACGGTTGGTCCTCCATATTTGCCAGTTGCCCATCCGTGGATTCAATCAACATAGATGGAAACTTTTGTTTTTTTTAATTCCAGAAAATTCTCAAAAACCAAGCTTCAATATTCCATGTGCTGGTAACTATTTACATAGCATTTGTATTGTATTTACAATGATTTGCATAGCATTGACATTGTATTATGTATTGTTAAGTAATCTAGAGATGACTGAAAGTATACTGTAGGTTATATGCAAATACTATGCAATTGTATACTAAAAGAAACTTGAGCATCCATGGATTTTGGTATCAGTGAGGGTCTTGGAGCCAATCCCACTCAAATACCAAGGGAGGACTATAGTCTGCTCTTCTTCAGAGGAACTGTGGTTCACGAACCAAATGTGTGCCAACATAGAATAAACTCACCTGTTCTATTAATTTCATTGTGAGGATTTAGTTAAACCCTTTAGTATACTTTGATTAATTACAAAATGCTTACACTCCCGCATACTAATCGATTTTCCAAAAGTAAGCAGCTGTCTGTGTTCAGGGATACCACCCATGTACTCTTGTTGATGCTGTTGTCTGGCTGATTTTAAACTCTTCCCATTAAATGTTATAGTCATCCTTACCCCTTTCGACTTATTAGAAAATTAGTAATTTTTTATTATAGAATATGAGAAACACCATTATAAATGTTTAGGAAAAACAGTCATCCAAAGTCCAACAATCCATAAGCAACAGCTATGGGCTTAGTTTTTCCTAGTTTTTTTTGTCCTCACTATATTGTATTTTCACAAAAATAAAATTATGTTCTCTATATATATCATCTTGTACTATACACTTTCGACTTGTTATGCTTCATGTTTCATATGTTATCACACCAACTTTGTTTACCTTATATGTCATAATTCTAGCATGCAAAATATGCCATCATTTTATTAGTCAATTTTTAACTGTTGGAACTTTAGATGGGACAATTAATAAATGTGTTTTAGCTTCTTCTTATGAAGACATGACATACTTGTATTTATTTCTTCACTTACAATTTAGTTTTGCAATGACAAATTATGTTGAGACATGCCTAAATTTTTCAGTGTACAGGTCTAAATCTGAACTCATTAGCTTCTTCTGGAGATGGGAGTGGGGGGTGGGATATCAGTTTCTCCTACAACTCCTCATTTGCAAGGTTAAGGTCTTCTTATTTTCCAGATTGGCCTAACTCAGAAATGCCCAGTCAGCCTGACTCCCTGCTCCTTGAGAATTTATATCTAATCAGCATACAAGGCTTCTCAGCCCTTCTCTCAGAATAGAGTGACATGGCATTCAAATCTTTACCCCCATTTTCAGAGTAAATATCCCAAGCTAAGCATCTTTATCTCATGTTTTCTTTGCTTAAAAGCCAAGGTTATAACTCAATTCTATCCTTGTATGTAGTTAGTTCTTGATGAAAATTGGATAATAATGAATAATCACTTTCACCTTTTTAAAATTGATTTTAAACATGAATACTATCCCATTCCTCCACTAAAGTTTGAGAAATACAAAAATCACAAATTAATAGTAAAAAAGCAATCAATTAAGAAGACCTCCTATGTGCCAGCCACTTTCCTAAGTATTGCACCGTTTTCCTTTATTGCCTTAACTGCCCATCCACAAAAATCAGCCTTTTACTTCATCGATGTAAATAGAGAAAAACAGTAGGATTTTCCTGGATCCCACAGACCATGGTGGAAACTGGGTTTTTAACCCAGGTTGAATGCCTAGGAATGGCTTCTGTCACAGAGTCTAGACTGGCCCATGCTTGTTAAATTAAGTCACAAAGGAGGAAGCCTACAAGATGAGCTCCATTTATATCACGATCACAGCTGCTGTTCCCATTTGGGACCCAAGAAATGTTTATTGACAGTAAAGTCTGGGAAGCTAAGAGGTACAAGAAAAGAAAAATATATTTTCTAATGATCTATAAAATATTTCCCAATAGTGTGCCCTCATTGTTTTATCCCCTGGCATTGTCCTGAAAGCCTCAGCTCCTGGGAGCAGGCTTGCTTGGGTCATAGTAGAGTGATGCTCTCCAGTCTCTGGAATGGGGCTGAGAAGGGCAGCCTCACAGCTGAGAGGTATAGGCATTGGTTTCAAGACAGGCAACCTCAGTTCTCATCACTGATACTGTGTAGCACTGGGCAAGTTGTTGAGCATCTTGAACATTTCATTTCCTTGTGGTTAAAAGAATGGTAGCTGTGTCTACCTAGTGGATTTTATTTTAAGAAGAATTAAAGAAAAAAACTGAAATCACGACTTCCAGGTCTGGCACAGGTCACACACTATTATTTTGATAGTGATGACCCCGGTGACTTCTTGCTTACTCAGCAGTTATTCCTGGTGGTACAAGCTTTCAGTTGCTGAGTGGTACACACTAGATAGCCATTGCTTAATTAGATAGGTAATAGCAAAGGAAGTCAATGGCACCCCACTCCAGTACTCTTGCCTGGAAAATCCCATGGACGGAGGAGCCTGGTAGGCTGCAGTCCGTGGGGTCGCTAAGAGTCGGACACAACTGAGCGACTTCACTTTCACTTTTCACTTTCATGCATTGGAGAAGGAAATGGCAACCCACTCCAGTGTTCTTGCCTGGAGAATCCCAGGGACGGGGGAGCCTGTTGGGAGGCCGTCTATGGGGTCGCACAGAGTCGGACACGACTGAAGTGACTTAGCATCAGCAGCAGCAAAGGAAGAGATTATAAACAAAGGAAAAGATGTACAGGAACACGAGGCTATAAAGCAGTGATGAATTGCAAGTAATGTGTTATCTTTCAACCCAATATCATGAGCATAAAGCAAGTACATTAAGAGGTTTTTGGATCAAGAGTTAATATTTTATTCATATACCTTGAAATATATTGCAAGCATAGGTGTTTACACACCCAACACCATAAACTTCACCACTTCTCCCCCAATAAATGACTATTCATGGTACTTCTTTTGCTGTTAAAAATGCGTTTTGAAAGTGAAAGTGAAGTCACTCAATCGTGTCCAACTCTTTGCAACCCCATAGACTGTAGCCTACCAGGCTCCTCCATCCATGGGATTTTCCAGGCAAGAATACTGGAATGGGTTGCCACTTCCTTCTCCAGGAGATCTTCCCGACCCAGAGATTGAACCCGGGTCTCTCACATTGTAGGCAGATGCTTTACCACCTGAGCCACCAGGGAAAAATGCTTTTTAGAAGACATTAATTACCTTCTGTAGTTTGTAAATAGGCGAAAAAGAATAGAGATTTTTAATGTCTGCTTCATATTGAGCAATAGAGTAGTTGATATCTACTGTTGTTTGTTGTTTAGTCATGTCCAACCCCATGTACTGTATGTGGCCCGCCAGGCTCCTCTGTCCATGGGATTTCCCAGGTAAGAATACTGGAGTAGGTTGCCATTTTCCTTTCCAGGGGATCTTTCCTGGAAAGATGCAGAAATCAAACCTAAGTCTCCTGCATTGGTAGGCAGATTATTTACCACTGAGCCCCCTGGGAAGCCAAGCTGATATCCTGAGAAGACTCCATTTTGTATAATATAAACTCCTAGAACTATTAAGTCAGTTAGATAAGCTTATAGAGTGTATGATCATCACATTGGAAGAGTATTTCTCCACCCTAACAGTAAACTTTGGGGAATCAAAACTAAAGTATTAACACTATTCACCATAGCATTAACAAAATACTTACATATAAATTTAGAGAAACTTATAAAGATCTGTATTCTTCTATAGACTAAAAAATGCTGATTATAAATTCAAAGAAAAGGCAAACAATTGAAGAGACATACAAAGCTCATGGATAGCATTTCTCAACATAGGAAAAATGCCAGTTTTCCTCAAACTCATAATGCAGACTGAATGCAATACCAATCATTATAAGAATCCCAACAAATTTCTAAATGCATATGGAAATGCAAATAAACTAACCAAAACCATTCTGAATAAGAGTGAAATTAAAGAATGCATTAGTGTGCTCCAGCTACCATAATGAAATAGCACAAATGAGATGACAGAAGAAAACTGTATTTCTCACAGTTCAAGATGCTGGGAAGTTCAAGACCAAGATACTGACCAACGTACTTCTGGGTGAGAGCTCCATTCCTCACTTGCAGATGGTTGCCTTCTGGACGTGTCTTCACAAAGACTTTACTTGGAGCATGGGCATTCCATATGTCTCTGTCTAATCTTACAAGCTCACCGACCCTGAAAACCCCATCCTGATAACCTCATTTAACTTTTATTGCCTCCTTACTGGCTCTGTCTCCAAGTAGAGTCATGTTGAGGGTTGGGGCTTCTATACCTGATTTTGGGGAGGGACATACATATTCAATCCATAACAGGGTGATTATAGCAATTAAGAAGGAGCACATTATTGATACAGACAACTTGGATGAATCTCTTGGATGAACAATGAATTTCATTATATTAAATGAAAGAAGCTAATCTCCAAAGGTCATGTATTGTATGATTCCAGTTATATGACTTTCTCAAAAAGACAAATCTGAAATGACAGAGAGATTAGTGGTCACCAAGGTTTAAGGGTAGGGGAAGGAGTGACCTCAAAGGAACAGCAATGAAAGAACTGCTTGAGGTGATAGAAATGTTCCATACCCTGATTGTGGTGGCGATTACATGAGTCATAGAAGCATCTCATAGAATACTAAACCAAATTTTTAAAATTAATTTTACTCTAAGTTAAAAAAAAAATAAAGAAGAGTACAGCTGTAAGAGATGAATCTCCGTCTCCCTCTGAGTCTCAACCTGTGCATTTTTAATGTATCTCTACGAAGCAGTACAGGAGTCTGTAGTCACCCCACATTTACCTGCTAAAACATTTTGAGAGCAGTCACGTGGTTTTCCCACTTTTTACACTCCCCTACCCACATGTCTCTGGGGTTGCACAGATTCGGACACGACTGAAGCAACTTAGCAGCAGCAGCAGCAGCACCCACATGTCAGTATGAAAACATTCTAGATACCCGGAGCTCTCAGAAGCCCGGAGGGAGAAGACTCATGGGCACTAAAGCTGGCCTTCAGCTTGGCACCAATGACTGAGAAATCCCCCTGCCTCAACGCTTTCAAACATTTTTATTTAGTGATTTTTAAACATATTTATATCTTTGGCCTTGTTTAACATTTTTCACTGAGTTCCCCTTTCCTTTCAAGAAGCAGAAGCCAAAGAAAACAAAGAATGAGTTACGGGAGCCTTAGCAAGAAGTCTCCTGAGACATCACCGTCTGCTGGAAAACTCTCCTCAAGAGTTTACGAGACAAATATAAATATATACTGGATGAAGTTTTCAGTGACCTTTAAACTGTTTGCATTTCAGGAAGATTCCAAAAAGAGTTTCTGTCCTTGGCAGGTTCTTGCGTTTCTGGGCTTAAATTTAAAAAATCTAAACCAGATCACACTTGAAGGGCAACGTCCCAGAAAGAACATCACTGAGGGATCTGGGCAGCAAAGAACCTACTGAGTTTTAAGAAATGTGTTCAATATTTTTTTTTTAAATGTGCTGCATGCTAAGTTGCTTCATTCATGTCCGACTCTTTGCAACCCCATGGACTGTAGCCCTCCAGGCTCCTCTGTCCATGGGATTCTCCAGGCACGAATATTGGAATGGATTGTCATGCTCTTCTCCAAGAATCTTCCCAACACAAGGATCGAATCCACGTCTCTTAAGCCTCCTTCATTGGCAGGTAAGTTCTTTACCACTAACACCACCTGGGAAGCTATTTTTTTTCTATGTGGTTCATTTAATCCCAACAGCTTTGGGGCACGGGGATTTTTATTCTCATCATAAGGAGGAGGAAATGGGATCTCAGATGACAGAATTCAAGGTCACATGCCCTGTAAGAGTCTCATATTCCTTGCAGATAAAACGGATTTGTGTTACCTATTGCATAACATAATCACAGATTTGACATTGAAGTCAAGAACATAGTAGGTGCTCAATGAATGACAAACATTTTTATATGTGGGTAAAAAAGATCCAAGTTCCTCAAAAGAGCAGGTGCTTCCTGTTCACCCCTCAGTCTCCTCTGGGGTCCAGCCAAGCAAACCTCACTCCCTGTCCTTTTTTTCCATGACCACAAGCACAGAGACTGCTCTTCTAGCCTCTTTACACCGAAGGTCCTCTCTCCCAAGCAGTAGATGGAGTGGGCCCCTGCCACTGGAGCTCTTCTTCCTTCCTGCCTGCAAAGACAAGGCCCTCTTTTTTTCAGGACTCCACTGTCATTCACTTTGGTGACAAGCTAGTGGTGACAAAGATAGCTGAGAAGAAGAGTCAGCCAAGAGTACATTTCCTATAAAGCACTTGATCAGGGACATCTGTCTTCTGTCTCTAGAACCTTCGGAACAGAAGATAACAGCGGTAAATATGCTTCTCAGTCTTTATCCTGCCAGGTCAATGTGGTGTCCCCCTCAAAATTTCCCAGGGGGGCTTGATATGCAGAAGGGGATGTCCATTCCTCCACAACGGCTCTTTCTTCCAGAAGATCAGTTCAGGTGGATTCCCTCTGTAGTCATCTCACCTGGGGAGCTTTTATATTTTTGACACTCCAGATGACGAGATTCACTACATTGTACTTCTGAACCACTCATATTTGGGTACTTTTGTTCGTACCTGCAAACGTGATGAAGGATAGTTCAGTCAGATTAAATGGGAGAACAAACCCTTTGAGATGGTAAAATTCTTCCCCTTAGGGTTTTTGTTTTATGTTCTGTGAGGTTTTTTTTTTTTTTTTTTCCTCCCTTTCTGGTTTTAAATATTGGGTGATCATGTTTGAAACTATATTTTACAAAATAGAGGAAGCCAAAGTAGAGGGTAATAAGGGCCTATAAGCCTTTACTCAGAGATAAGCTAAGAACTGTTAATGTTTTGAGTATTTCTTCCTAACATGTTTTCAGTCTTATCTCTCTTTGTGTGGGTGGGATCTCATTGTGTGTGTGTCTCTGTGTGTGTACCCTTCAGCGTCCTTATTTCCTCAGCCAACCTAACCCATGAATATTTTCCCTTATCATGAAAGACAAGGAAAGACTGAGAAACTTCTACTTGGAAGAGATTAAGGAAAAATAACAGCTTTATGCAAAATGGGATTCTGGATGGAGTCCTGGAACAGAATAGGCTCATTCATGGAAAAACAAGCAGAATTCAATCAAATGCCAGTTTGGAAACACTAACTTCCTGGATTTGATCATTGTTAATTGTACCATCATTACGTAAGATGTGAGTATCAAGGACGCTGGTTGACAGGTATGTAAAAACTCTCTGTACTTTGTTTGAAACATTTTTGTAAGACTCAAGTTAGTTCAAAATAGAAAGTTTAACGTGGTTTTTTTTTCCTCATTGTATAAGAACATGCATCTCATAGATAGAATTTGTATCTATTTTTTCAAGTGCCGCATGGCAATATGCTGCACCATTCATGTAATGAGGACAAGTATTCCTATAACTCACAATTTTGAGAATATTCTCAAAATAAAGCCCCAGAGGGATTTTACCAAGTCAAAGGAATAAATGAAAAAGTACCCAACACCAAATAATTATGTTACCATCATCAGAATTATCCTGTCTATAACAACTGCTCCTGAAATTCTCAGGTTTAGTTTTCAAAGTCCAATAGCAGCCTTCTTGTACTGGTTCTGGAAATACAATTACTAAACTAACATTAGATTTAAAGTTCCACTGAGTCCTCAGAGTGCCACCCTTGCTGGAACGGCACCAAAGATTCTCAGTTTCTAGGTGGTGTCAGGTTTACTTTAAGCTTCCTCTCGGTTTTATTTGTTCTACAACAATTTTTTTTTTAATTGTTCCTGTCTTTTTTTTTGAGTTCCTGTCTCCGAACTCACTTCAGGAATGAAAGACTCCACTCTGCTGAAATGTTCCAGTTTGGGTATAGCCCAAGCCCTCTGGCCTATCCTGGCCACAGTAGATCCCACGTCTTGTGGGAAATGTGTCATTTGCATGGCATTTGCCCATTGAGGGTACGTGTGTGTGTTTCTTATGCCAAAGACATTTGAGAGTGTAATAGAGGGTGTTTTGTGTGAGGAAACTGGATGGTGGCTGAGTGATATGTTCCTGTTGCTTGTGGAAATTCCAGGCTAGGAACTGCCTCAGTTTCTCCCTGTGAGCCCAGTAAAAAAAAAAAAAAAAAAAAAAAAAAAGCACCCATTTTATTCAAAGTGCCAATGCTGAATCTGCACAAAACACTGGGTCCTTCATATAACTGAAAAATCCAATATTTTTGCAACTAGTGCATAATTATGGGTTCTCCAGGTGCCGTTAGCTATAAACAACCCACCTACCAACACAGGAGACATGAGAAGAGGATTTAATCCCTGAGAATATCCTCCAGAGGAGGAAATGACAACCCACTCCATTATTCTTGCCTGGAGAATCCCATGGACAAAGGAGCCTGGTGGGCTACAATACGTAGGGTTGAAAAGGGTTGGGCTTGACTGAAGCAAATTAGGTCTTCCCTGGTGGCTTAGAGGGTAAAGCATCTTCCTGCAATGCAGGAGACCCGGGTTTGATCCTGAGGTTTGGAAGATTCCCCTGGAAAAGGAAATGGCACTCCAGTATCCTTGCAAGGAAACTCCCATGCATGGAGGAGCCTGGGGTTGCAAAGAGTTGGAAGCACCTTAGCTCGCACTTGCATAATTACTCACCATAACAATCTCTCACATTCCTGTAAGATTTCAAGTTGGACAAAACCACACACCAGTTATGTCATTAAGCCTTAACCTCCTCCTCTCCATTCCATCCCCTTCCACCGCTCACTTTTCCCCCAGAACACATCATCAAGAAGCATGGTGTATGTGTATGTGTGTGCTCAGTCAGGTTCAACTGTTTGTGACTCCATGGACTGTAGCCTGCCAGGCTCCTCTGTCCATGGGGTTTCTCAAGCAAGAATACTGGAGTGGCTTGTCATTTCCTCCTCCAGGAGATCTTTCTGATCCAGGGATTAAACCCTAGTCTCCTGCATTGGCAGGTGGATTCTCTATCACTGAGCACCTGGGAAGCCTGAGAAGCATGGAGTCTTTGCCTTATTTTAGGGATTGAGGAAATGCAAGCTTACAGAGGGTAAATGACACTCTATATTTAGAGAAATACCCAGTAGCAGAACGCTTGTGCAAAATCATGGGCTGAGTTGTTTTGTTTTAGAAACACAGCTCAGATTCCCTCGAATGGTACCTTAGAGTACACATCAGATGCAAGCCCAGCTCCTGCTTGCATTTCTGGGATTGCTCAGTTTAGAAGAATCTCTCCTCTCTCCTCTCTCTTGGTGCTTCCTACTCTCAAACAGACCTGGTTCCATGAACTTCTGGCTCAATGTTCACTGCCATCTGCCTTCATCAGACTCATTTTGAAGATAGACCTGACTCCCTTGTAAACCAAGAGCACCACAAAGGCAGTGCCCAAGTCTGACTCTTCTCTGAGCCGGTGGCCCACATCCCAGGACCAGTGTCTACCCTGGGATGGAATGATGTCCACTGTGGGTGTGGAAGTGCACTGATTATGGTGAGAAATTTAAGGATGGAAAATATTGAGAGTTGGAAGGGAAACCAATAGGTGTTGATCCCCATTGCTTGCCAGGCTGTGGCTCCAGCACTTTACTATTCTCTTTAACTTCTGACTTAAATAGTATCATCCCCATCTTCAAGATGAAGTCAGTCGCACTCAGAGATTAGGCCATATCTCTAAGGGCATCTAACTAGTAAGTGGCAGCACCAAGATTTGAACCTAAACTAGGCAATTCCTTAATCAGCTCTCTTTGTACTAAAAGACAACCCTGAGTGAACTGGCAAGGTTAGGAGGAATTTCCTTTCTTAAGATCAAGGACTAATCTCATTTATCACATGAATGTAATACAGCAAGTACCTGAGAGAAAAACAGGATAGGAAATTTTCTATATGTATTTGATATGTTGAAGGAACATTGGGGTCTATTTCCATTGCCTTTCTACACATTTTTTTTCTATTTCAAACAGAACAACTGGCTATTTTCCACGTTGGTACAAATGAATGTCTAAATTGCAAAGGTGCCCAGAGCTCAGACTTACTTAACTTTCAGCTTAGGTATCCACCCTGTGTTGCACAATCGTCAAATGGGATGTGATGCAATTTTTTTAAAACAGACTTTGCAAAACAAGTATTGAGTAACTCAAATTGCTCTTTATCCTTGTATGCGCTTAGCAACCTTGCAGGTCTGTTGGATAGAAAAAAAAAAATGTGCCCTTGGACAGCAGTTCAGCAAGATCCTCAAAGGCTCAGCAAAGCAAGAGGTTTCAGAGTGTTGTAATCATTCAAGCTGGCTGAGATTAACTAGGAAGCAAGTGAGAGAAGTGCTCTGTTCTGCTGCCCTCCCCCCCACACCCCAGCCCTCACCCCCACCCGGTGGACACAGCAGGGAGAGAGGCAGAAGCCAAATGCAGGGACAGACACACTTTAGTGTTTGCATTGTGGACTGCAGGGCCTGATACGGAGGTTGAACATTTTCTAACACGTTCTTTTCTGTTGAAAAGATGATGTAACATTACAGAAAATTTTGAAAAAAAATTAATCATGTCTCCTTTTATCACCCCAACAGAAGTGTTTTCATTCATAGTTTATGCTGTGGGGCAGAATAAAGGAAGCATACCACCTATGGAGCATTATGGGGTTACAAACTGGACTCAGTAATATATGTTGATAATCGAATTTATCTCTGACAAAAATCCTCCAAGGTCTGTCAACACATTTTCTCCCATTTTACAGATATGAATACGAACATAGCAGATGTTAATATCTGAATAAAGTTTCCTGAGCAAAGCATTAATCTGGGATTCAACCCCAGTTCTGCACGACTACAAAGTTAATTCCACATCATTGTCAAGCAGCCTTATATCTTTCTCAGTTATCATTATATCTAAGCATGTCATTCTACTATCCATGTTTAAATTAATACTTTAAAATATGTAATCAAAATATCAATAAATATAAGATTATATGCATATACTTACACACCAATATATATGGAGAGGAGAGTTTTTTTTTTTTTTAATAGCTTACAAGATAGATTATGGAGATTTGGTGAGTTCAATTTCTGATGGGAGAGGCCAGCAAGTTGGAAACAGGAAAGAGCTGCACCCCAAGTCCAAAGGCAGTCTACTATAGGACCAGAAAAGTCCAACATTGCAAATGAAGACTAAAGGCAGTCTGCTAGAGAATCCCTGCTTGTTCCAGGAGGCCGGCCTCTTGAGCCATCAGACCCTCCACTGATTAGATGTGACCCACCTACATGTGATTTCAATGTTGACCATGTGGTGATGTCCATGTGTAGAGTCTTCTCTTGTGTTGTTGGAAGAGGGTATTTGCTATAACCAGTGCATTTTCTTGGCAAAACTCTGTTAGCCTTTGCCCTGCTTCATTATGTACTGCAAGGCCAAATTTGCCTGTTACTCCAGGTATTTCTTGACTTCCTATTTTTGCATTCAAGTCCCATATAATGAAAAGGACATCTTTTTTTGGGTGTTAGTTCTAAAAGGTCTTATAAGTCTTCATAGAACTGTTCAACTTCAGCTTCTTCACCATTAATGGTTGGGGCATAGGCTTGGATTACTCTGATATTGAATGGTTAGCCTTGGAATCGAACAGAGATGATTCTGTGGTTTTTGAGATTGCATACAAGTACTGCATTTCGGACTCTTTTTTTGACCATGATGGCCACTCCATTTCTTCTAAGGGATTCCTGTCCACAGTAGTAGGTTTAGTAGTAGGTCGTCTGAGTTAAATTCACTCATTCCAGTCCATTTTAGTTCGCTGATTCCTAGAATGTTGACGTTCATCTTGCCATCTCTTGTTTGACCACTTCCAATTTGCCTTGACTCATAGACCTGACATTCCAGGTTCCTATGCAAGATTGCTCTTTACAGCATCAGACCTTGCTTCTATCACCAGTCACATCCACAGCTGGGTATTGTTTTTGCTTTGGCTCCATCCCTTCATTCTTTCTGGAGTTATTTCTCCACTGATCTCCAGTAGCATATTGGGCACCTATCGACCTGGGGAGTTCCTCTCTCAGTATCCTATCATTTTGCCTTTTCATACTGTTCATGGGGTTCTCAAGGCAAGAATACGGAAGTGGTTGGCCATTCCCTTCTCCAGTGGACTACATTCTGTCAGACCTCTCCACCATGACCCATCCGTCTTGGGTGGCCCCACATGGCATGGCTTAGTTTCATTGAGTTAGACAAGGCTGTGGTCCGTGTGATCAGATTGACTAGTTTTCTGATTATGGTTTCAGTGTGTCTGCCCTCTGATGCCCTCTCACAATACTTTCCTTCTTACTTGGGTTTCTCTTACCTTGGACATGGGGAATGTCTTCACGTCTGCTCTAGCAAAGCTCAGCTGCTGCTCCCTACCTTGGACAAGGGGTATCTCCTCACGGCCACCCCTAGTGACCTTGAACGGGAGTAGCTCCTCTCAATCTTCCATGCCCATGCAGCCGCCGCTCCTTGTACTGGGATCTGACTGTGGCTCAGATCATGAACTCCTTATTGCCAAATTCAGACTTAAATTGAAGAAAGTAGGGAAAACCACTAGACCATTCAGGTATGACCTAAATCAAATCCCTTATGATTGTACAGTGGAAGTGAGAAATAGATTTAAGGGCCTAGATCTGATAAATAGAGTGCCTGATGAATTATGGAATGGGGTTCATGACATTGTACAGGAGACAGAGATCAAGACCATCCCCATGGAAAAGAAATGCAAAAAAGCAAAATGGCTGTCTGAGGAGGCCTTACAAATAGCTGTGAAAAGAAGAGAAGTGAAAAGCAAAGGAGAAAAGGAAAGATATAAACATCTGAATGCAGAATTCCAAAGAATAGCAATGAGATTTAAGAAAGCCTTCCTCAGCGATCAATGCAAAGAAATAGAGGAAAACAACAGAACAGGAAAAACTAGAGATCTCTTCAAGAAAATTAGAGATACCAAGGGAACATTTCGTGCAAAGAGGGGCTCGATAAAGGACAAAAATGGTATGGACCTAACAGATGCAGAAGATATTAAGAAGAGGTGGCAAGAATACACAGAAGAACTGTACAAAAAAGATCTTCACAACCCAGATAATCATGATGGTGTGATCACTCACCTAAAGTCAGACATCCTGGAGTGTGAAGTCAAGTGGGCCTTAGAAAGCATCACTATGAAAAAAGCTAGTGGGGTGATGGAATTTCAGTTGAGCTATTTAAAATCCTGAAAGATGATGATAAGAAAGTGCTGCACTCAATATGCCAGCAAATTTGGAAAACTCAGCAGTGGCCACAGGACTGGAAAAGGTCCATTTCATTCCAATCTCAAAGAAAGGCAATGCCAAAGAATGCCCAAACCGCACAATTATACTCATCTCACACAATAGTAAAGTAATGCTCAAAATTCTCCAAGCCAGGCCTCAGCAATATGTGAACCGTGAACTTCCAGATGTTCAAGCTGGTTTTAGAAAAGGCAGAGGAACCAGAGATCAAATTGCCAATATCTGCTGGATCACCGAAAAAGCAAGAGAGTTCCAGAAAAACATCTATTTATGCTTTATTGACTACAAAGGCCAAAGCCTTTGACTGTGTGGATCACAATAAACTGTGGAAAATTCTGAAAGAGATGGGAATACCAGACCACCTGACCTACCTCTTGAGAAACCTGTATGCAAGTTAGGAAGCAACAACACAGTTAGAACTGGACATGGAACAACAGACTGGTTCCAAATAGGAAAAGGAGTACATCAAGGCTGTATATTGTCACCCTGCTTATTTAACTTATATGCAGAGTACATCATGAGAAATGCTGGACTGGAAGAAGCACAAGCTGGAATCAAGATTGCTGGGAGAAATATCATCACCTCAGATATGCAGATGACACCACCCTTATAGCAGAAAGTGAAGAGGAACTAAAAAGCCTCTTGAAAAAAGTGAAAGAGAGTGAAAAGGTTGGCTTAAAGCTCAACATTCAGAAAACGAAGTTCATGGCATCCGGTCCCATCACTTCATGGGAAGTAGACGGGGAAAAAGTGGAAACAGTGTCAGACTTTATTTTTTTGGGCTCCAAAATCACTGCAGGTGGTGACTGCAGCTATGAAATTAAAAGACACTTACTCCTTGGAAGGAAAATTATGACCAACCTAGATAGCATACTAAAATGCAGAGACATTACTTTGCCAACAAAGGTCTGTCTAGTCAAGGCTATGGTTTTTCCTGTGGTCATGTATGGATGTGAGAATTGGACTGTGAAGAGAGCTGAGAACTGAAGAATTGATGCTTTTGAACTGTGGTGTTGGAGAAGACTCTTGAGAGTCCCTTGGACTGCAAGGAGATCCAACCAGTCCATCCTAAAGGATATCAGTCCTGGGTGTTCATTGGAAGGAATGATGCTGAAGCTGAAACTCCAGTACTTTGGCCACCTCATGAGAAGAGTTGACTCATTGGAAAAGACTCTGATGCTGGGAGGGTTTGGGGGGCAGGAAGAGAAGGGGACGACAGAGGATGAGATGGCTGGATGGCATCACCAACAACTTGATGGACATGAGTTTGAGTAAACTCCGGGAGTTGGTGATGGACAGGGAGGCCTGGCGTGCTGCGATTCATGGGGTCGCAAAGAGTCGGACACGACTGAGTGATTAACTGAACTGAACCTACATGTGGAGGACAATCTGCTTTACTTAAAGAACATTGATATACATGTAAATCTCATCCAAAAACATCACAGAAGCATCCAGAGGAAAGTTTGACCACATTGTTAACTGAGGCAAGGTGACACAAAATTAACCATCACAATATTCTTTGTATGAGCGTGTTCTATAAATACATGCTGCAGAAAAAATACTTCTCCAGTCTTCTCTGCTGATTCATTTAAAATATGTTCTCAATTTTTTTATGGTTGCTCTGAGAGAGGGCTCTTTCTGAAAACAAACAAACAAACAAACAAAAAACTTATATATACAACATATAAATTAATTCATTCAGAAATATTCATTTTTCCAAGCACTGTGCTAATCTCTGCATGTTCACAGGAAAATAAAATACTGTTCTTTGTCCCAAGGAATTGAGTTTTATGGATAACTAAACTGGAAGTTGCAAAACACTACAATAATTGCTAGAACGACAACAGTCAAGGGTGCTGAGGGACCCTGTCGTTTTGGCCTGCCGTCAGTTTTCATATTGGCACTATGCTACTGGCTGTGCCAAGGGACATTAGAAGAAGCAGTCATAAGAAATATGCCACCAGGCTGGTGGAGCAGTGGGTATGGTGAGGCTGTCACCTACAGCATCCTGTTGTACCTAGCATACAGAAGCTATGAAGACCTAGCGTGAGAAGCATCTTGAACTCAGAAAACAAAGTAACTGTAGTTTCCCATTAGCAACTGGTTAGCTTTTGCCAGAAGAACACAATTAATTCTTTGATTATGCATGTAGTTGTTCTTCGCTTTGGCTATGAAAGAAGAAAAATCCAAAGGTGGAGACCACCTCTGGCAGTCCTTCTGAACCATGCCATATCCGTTTTGTATACTGACTATACTCCAAAATGCTCTCTTTCTTTCTCCCTCTCTCTCTATTCTCTCTCTTCCTACTGCCATTTTTCCTGCAGTAGATTTTTAACAATCTTACTGTATGTAATGCTTTGTTATCGGCCAACTCAAACCCATTCGGGGATGACATAGGAAATTAGGTTGATGGAAAGGCAGATAGATGGATAGATGGATGGATAAATGTCAAGATAGATTTCCCTTTGAAGGAATAATGGGAAGTGCCACAGAAGCATGGCACAGACAAACTGGATAGAAGAGATGGGTGTCTGTTTTTTGGGAGAGAGCGGGGACAGTTTCCACTTGGGGGTACATAGGGCAGAGAGATGGCAGAGCCTGGATTGTGCTAATCTTTGGTGAAAAAAGCTAATTAAATAAGAGACTTAGTAATCACATCATCTGGTTAATGCACTTCAGCATGCGTCCCAGATACTTTGGTCATTATGCTGATGGAAAGCTTTTTGAAAAGGAAAAAAAAAAAAAAGGCCATCTCCCTATGCTCATCCTGCAATTATCCATTTCTTGCCTACCTCTTGCTGTTTTTGATAAGAACCATTAGGATAATAATGACAGACTCTACTCGTGTATTAATAACTCTGTAGATGTACACTTCTTTCTGCCTGTGAAAGACTGAAATGTGTTAACCATTTAAACATCCTCCATTGCACGCAGTGTCAGACCTTTATTAATGGTCGGCTTCAGCTGCCCAAACTCCCGCTTGCTGCAAATGCGCGTGATGTGTAGAAACAAAGCCTTTTCATTTTGCTCATGGTCATTTCCCTTTTTAGGAACTTGAAATGAAATACTGTGTTTATCCTGTATAGCCTAAGAATGTACGTCAGCTGCACAGCCTGAAATAGACATGGTTTTGCTGCCCTAAATATTTGATTCTTGAGTCAAGTTATTATAATTGCTAGACATCCTTCTTTAAATATAGAAGGACAGTCCATGGACCTGCACATTTGAAATAAACACCGCATTCAGAGGTAGCACTGTTTCTATTTGATTTTTTCATAACATCTTTGGTCTTAGTGAGTGTAGTGAAACATGTAGTATTTAATTCATCTAAAGCCTTGCAGCTTTAGGAAGACAAGATCGAGAGGCCTTGGGCTATGAGAAGGTGTTTCTTGTAGTAAACGGGTGTAGTTAGGACAGGACAGAAATGTCAACATGCCCTTTTGTAAAACCATTGTTCATCAGCCATTGCTCCAACTCCATGGCTGCTGTTTCACTGATAAGTAGTTTCAGATTAAGCGTTGAAGGCAAATACATTTACTGCAGACAAAAGAACATAGGAGGGGACCTAACTGCCTTTGAACTGTTTGATAACTTATCTTCTACAGCCAGGGCATTAAGCTTAAGTTGCAAGGCTGCCCTGACATCTGCAGAAATAGCCTTGGGATAAAAATATTTTCAAGTGGTCCTGCTTGGCACAGTCTCAAGTTAGAGAAAAAAAGATAAACAAGAGACTCCAATTCATGTGTACACTTGGAGTGTGCTTACGTATGTGAAATATTTTCACTGTTCACTCTTCTGACCTTATAACACCAGGTTCAACCTGCCTTTATACAGTGTGCATTTGAATTCCATTGTTAATTTGGAAAGGAACTGATATAGTTTGATTTCTTGAAATTAAACTTGAGGAAGAGATCTAAGTATGATTTGTTTATTTGAAGAAGTCCAAGTGAAGGGAGTTTTCTAAAGGCTGTCTTGAAGATAATTGTGAAAATTTTTAGAATACATAAAATTTATCTCTCTCTATCTATCTAGAGAGCAAAACAAGCAAAAGTGGCCCAGCTTGACTATGACTGAGGAGTTGTATCAACTTATGTCCAATACACCTAGTTTTATTTTTCTATCAGTAATTAATGTAGTTAGCGATTATTTATTGGACATTTACTATATATCTAATGCTTGGCAATTTGCTGGACCTTGCTAAGATCTTGATGCCAGGAAATATTGAAGGCAAAACGAGAAGGGGGCAACAGAGGATGAGATGATTAGATAGCATCATTGAATCAATGGACATGAATTTGAGCAAACTTCAGGAGATAGCAGAGATGTTACTTTGCCACAAAGGTCCATCTAGTCAAAGCTATGGTATTTCCAGTAGTCATGTATGAATGTGAGAGTTGGACCATAAATAAAGCTGAGCACCGAAGAATTGATGCTTTTAAACTGTGGTGTTGGAGAAGACTCTTGCGAGTCCCTTGGACTGCAACGAGATCCAACCAGTCAATCCTAAAGGAAATCAGCCTTGAATATTCATTGGAAGGACTGATGCTAAAGTTGAAGCTCCAATACTTTGGCCACCTGATGCAAAGAATTGACTCACTGGAAAAGACCCTGATGCTGGGATAGATTGAAGGTAGGAGGAGAAGGGGACGACAGAGGATGAGATGGTTGGATGGCATCACTGACTTGATGGACCTGGATTTGAGCAAACCCCAGGAGTTGGCGATGGACAGGGAAGCCTGGCGTGCTGCAGTCCATGTGGTCGCAAAGAGTCAGAGAGAACTTAGTGACTAAACAAGTTGCTGGAAAAATAAAACAGATTTAAACAGTTATTTTCTGCCCAAGTTTGCACAAACAGGTACAGAGAAGATTGACATTTCGTGAGATAAGGTCTGTCATCAAAGTGAACAGTGGGACTCTAAATGCTCGGAGAATAGGCACCCCACCCCCAGCCGAGACAGAGCTGGGAAGAAAGAAAATAAGGAGGATGTTTCCTGGAGAGGCTAGCTTTGTTTGCTGCTTTGTTTTGACCGTCCCTTTGTGCTTGGGGATTACAAAGGCAGAGTCATGAATTAATCAGACTTCTCAGCTCCTCACTTACGATCAATGTGTGTATATATGTCCAGATCCTTTCTTACTTTCATTCGCGTATCTATTTTTCTATTTACTTAATTATTTTCCTTTCTCACCATTGTTCTTCACTCTCATTTCTCCTACCCACCTCCACTATGAGCACTAATTCTGTTCTGGGTTCTGTCTTTGTATGTCTTTACACATATGCTGGGTGTATTGTTTTGTAGGCATGCATTTTAATTTCTGCAAGTGGCTTTGTTTTTTGCATCTCGTTCTATTTCTACCTTCTGTCACCTTGCACTGTATTGTTCACATCCCTCCTTCTTCCTGACGTGTGTCTGTGACATCTAATTGCCGCCTAACCACCCTCCTCCATCTACCCTCCTGGGTAATGAGGGACCCGCAGGAACACCCTTCCACCACGTGTGAGGGCCCTGGGAGGTGGACCCTAAAGCATCTAGGATGCTGGCATTTTCCACTTAAAAACAAATGAGTCAGTATTTTCTAACACATGCATTGTGGATAATACAAAGATGTAAAACGTCATCCTTTTCCTCTATGAATTGACTGTAGCACTGGGGAGGAGGAGGAAGTGTGATTAAAATACTTTAATAAAATAAACATGCTGCTAAAAGCGGACAAAATAAAATAAATAACTTTGATAAAAGTCAAAGCGCCTAATCAAAGATTCCAAGCTATAAAAGAATGTAATTGGCCCTTGTCAAGAACCTGTTATAGGCTAGATTTTTTGCCATGAATTTCCCAAGCACTGAACAGTCTTCCTGGTAATAATGAGAGAAGGAGGAGACATCTGAGGGCACAAGCTAAAAAATTTATTTGGAAAATGCAAGACTTATTCAAGGAAGATAGGACTTCTTCAAGCACAGCTAGAAGGCAGAAAGAACATTACATGGGACAGATTTTGTTATTTTTTGGTAACTTTTTATTTTATATTGGAGTGTAGTTGATTGACGATGTTGTGATAGTTTCAGGTATACAGCAAAGTGATTCAGTTAAGCATATACATGTAGCTATTATTTTTGAAATTCTTTTCCCATGAAGGTTGTTACATAATATTGAATAGAGTTCCCTGTGTATACTGTAAGTCCTTGTTGGTTATCCAATTTAAACATAGCAGTGTGTACATATCAATCCCAAACTCTGTAACTATCCCTTCTCCCACCCTTGCAGATGACACTAAAATGCATAAAATCAAACACATAGACAAGAAGAAAACCAATTTCTGTTTTAAAATGTTATATTGAAATGGAACTTTAAAACACTTCAAAATTTGTAATGTATTACCTCTTTCTTAATGAATTAACAGATCTTGTTAAACATAAAACTCTGGCAGTGGTATAATAACTACTATACTTTCAAAATAGTGGTTAGCATAAACCATATTTCAAGATATCCACAATACTTGCAATATAATAGGGGGGAAAATCTATGCTCTCTGTTAGTGGCAAAAATCACAAGTTGTTGCTAACATATAATTGCTGTGCTGTGTGGCTAAATTCCTAGTAGAAGGAAATAAAAAATTTAACTAAAGTGAAAAGTTAAAGCATCAGTGGCTCAGTCATGTCTGATTCTTTGAGACCCCTTGCACTGTAACCTGCCCATCTCCTCTGTCCATGGAATTCTCCAGGCAAGAATACTGCAGTGGGTAGCCATTTCTACTCCAGGAGATCTTCCTGACCTAGGGCTTGAACCCTGGTCTCCTGCACTGCAGGCAGATTCTTTACCGTATGAGCCACCAGGGAAATAGGTATGAGTGAAAAATTCATTGAAGTTCACAAGCTCTCTGTCTAAAGATCTATTGGAAATATGTGAATGCCAGATCAAGAACCCTGTGCTAGAAAGATTCATATGTACAAATATAAGGCAGCACAAAGGAAAATGGCAGAACTAAAGAGGGGATAAGAGTTTAGTCTGATTAAAGATTTGTGTGCAAACAAATGAAAATGAATCCAGATTATGAAGTCTTATGATGCTAAAGCTGAAACTCCAGTACTTTGGCCACCTCATATGAAGAGTTGACTCATTGGAAAAGACTCTGATGCTGGGAGGGATTGGGGGCAGGAGAAGAAGGAGACGACAGAGGATGAAATGGCTGGATGGCATCACCGACTCGATGGACGTGAGTTTGAGTGAACTCCGGGTGTTGGTGATGGACAGGGAGGCCTGGCGTGCTGTGATTCAGAGGGTCGCAAGGAGTCAGACATGACTGAGTGACTGAACTGAACTGAACTGAACATGAAATTTAAGTAATTCTGGCTTGACCTTGTTGACATGGAAAGCTTTATTGAAAAAAATTTGAGCATGAGAGTAGCAATGTCATACATGGGTTCTTGAAGTTAAATCTGATAATCAAAGTAGAAGATACGTTATACAGTTTTTGGATTTGTTATTTTTAAATCCTTGTTTAAGTTTACATAGCACAAAAGAAAGTTTATTTCATTTCTAAATATTTTAAGTCCATTATATTTCCATGTGTAATAAAGAAGTCACAAAGATGAAGATAAGATGACCATCTAGTGGGGTCCATTTTGATATTTAGGTAACCCAAATCTTAGCAATTCTTGGAGAAACTCAAATAATTTAAAAATATCTGAGGAATGCTTCCACCTGTCTGCAACCGTTTCTTTGAACTCCCATCTCCTCTCCCCTTGAGAAAATACACGGTCATAAATGCTAAGGGGGTCAGGACTGAAAGGCGCACAGCAGACACTTCAAGTTCACTGCAAAGAGTCACATCCCCTAACATTTTTTGGGCTTTGGAAATATCTAAAAATGAGGCTCTACATACCCTCTACTTAGATTTAAGAGTTGTAAACCAAGCTAAAAATCAGTTCAATAAAAAGAATATTTTTTTTTTTTGCCAGCAAGCTTATTACCTTGACAGAACCTCAGAATGACCTGGAAGGCTGTGGAGAACCATCAGCACCACAGTGCAGCCTCCTCCTTCTCCCCCACCCCACAGGTCCCCCTCACGAACATGTCCTGGTACACTCTCCTCCAGGTTGACTCTTGACCATCCTTTGTGTCAAAAAATGTGCACCCTAGTGGCACAAGCAACCTGCACCCACATGGATCATGAGAAGAAGTCTATGCTAGTTCCAGAAGGGAGCTCTGGACAACTTGGTGGGAGGGGCGGATTGCATGATCCTTGGCTCTTCGAAACTGAGTAGAGGGTACAGTGATGACTCGTCACCCACTGGGGAAGGTTACAGGCAGAGGAAGAGTGTGTGGGGCCTCAGACAAGGACTCTCTTGTCTGGGATGACATTCAGGACTGGTTGTATGAAGGTGTGAGCTTTTCATTTGGGGCTCATTTTACTGACAGATGGGGAAAATTGATAAAAATACTGTCACTATGCTGGTGTAGTAACTGCTTAATTACCAAAAGCTAATCACTGATTTGTTCTTCTTATAAACCTATCCATCTATTATTACATATTAAATACATATATGACCCAATAGGCCTAGAAAATGGAAATGACTTACTAAGAATGAACAGCTATACAATCCTAGATCCAAGATCCCACCAAAATGTTTTTAAAAGTCAAGGCTTTTACTCCTTATCCTAAGCTGTTAAGACTCAAATGGGATACAATATTTAAAATTTGATTATTAATTTACTGTCAAAGTCTAGACAGACTGTTCTGAATGTTCTTAAAGAACAGTAGCTCTTCATAACTTTCAAATAATTTGTGGATTGGATTTCTGGAAACAGTAAAAGTCATTCAGTTCCTAGCAGGCTTTATTAATATGGAAGGTCAAAGTCACTCATGTCATTGTATTGTCTGCCTATTATGTGGACAGTATCTTATTTTATAATATTACCTTTCTTTCCATCTCACAAATGGGCAGCTGAATCTCACGTAACTGCCCACTTAAACTGGGCTTCCCAGATGGTGCAAGTGATAAAGAACGCACCTGCTAATGCAGGAGACATAAGAGACACAGGTTCAATCCCTGGATGGGGAAGATCCCATGGAAGAGAAAATGACAACCCACTCCAGTATTCTTGCCCAGAAAATCCCAAGGACAAAGGAGCCTGGTGGGCTACAGTCCATGGGGTCACACAGAGTCGGACATGACTGAAGTGACTTAACACGCGCACATGCCCATGGAAACATAATTAGGAAAAGGTAGATCCGAGTGTTTCAAACATCGTCTGTTTCTCTTTCCTTTGAACTACAATGTCTCTTAAGTTGAATCATGAAGGTGGAAGACAAATGGGAAAGTCACATTCTATGGGGTTACAGGGAAGCTCTCCTTGTCCACTGATATTATGTCTAGGAGAATATTTAATTGGATAAAGAGTGTGAAATCAGGAAATGCCAGTGAATGTTGTTTGTTTAATGAATCAATTATATTGAATCAAGTGTTACATATCAGATATGTTCTCTAGCATAATTTCTCCACATCCCCAGGGAAATTCATTTATTGAGAGATACTTTTATTCATTACAAATACAATCTATGCATATTATGTCACAAATCAATCTATATATGTGTGTGTGTGTGTGTGTGTGTGCTGATATTTTCCACTGAGCACAAACTCATCCTTCAAAGTTCACACTACTTATTATCTCTTCCCCAGCTTTCCCGGTCTACCACGCTCAAATTGATGGCTCCCTTTGTACCTCGATTGTTTCCTCCAGAAAAGTCAATGACAGCAGTTCTAACAAGTGTCTGAATTATTTGTTTTGAGGATTGTCTCTCACTAGACTCAAAGGTACTTGAAGTCAGCAACTCTGTCTTTTAATCTCTGCATTTTCACTCTCCAGCACAGCAACAGCACAGGGAAAACACACAAATATATATATTTTTTAATATAACGTTCGATCCAATTTATTTTAAAACAGCCTTGTTTTGCTGGCTTGATTATTATATGGAATTAAAATCAAGTCCAACAAATACAACACTATTTGCTGAGTCTATATTATGTGCCAGCACAATACTTTCTCAACCTCTGCTGGTTTGAATATGGCAATTTTTGATTATTTCATCTCACCTCTGTCATGTTAATCTTCCGATCTGTAAGAAGTGTGTATGCATATGCCTATGTGTGCCCTCATATGTACATGTGTGCCCATATACATGTGTGTGCCCATGCATGTGTGGGAGTATGGTATATGTTTGCATACTCTCAGGATGAAATGGAGGAAGTCTGTGGGCTGGAGGAACAACCTGCTTGCCAATGTGGTCCTCATTCTCCTCCCTTATTCCTCTTCACCATCACATAAGCACCTAGAAAGCATGTCAGGCTGTCCTGCTGAGCTGAAGTCATGGCAGTGTCTGTGCACTCGAGGGCAGGCTCATCTTCTTGTCCGTGACACTTGTCCATGACCTTAATACATAGCCCCAGCTCTGGATATTGATTTCTTCTTTTATGTTTATGGATCCACTCCCTGCTCTTCCTGTGACAATGCTGAGCAGAGCCAGTCTTTCTCCATCCATGTAGAACTGAGCCCTTGAGAGTCCAACAAGTTCCTGAATGGACTGGATCCACCAGGGCAAAGATTTCGGGGATGGGAATGTTGGTGGCACGGAGATGTCTCATCTTTCAGCCACTCTTATGTGCCACCCTTTAGGCAGATACTGTGGAGGGTCGTGACGTAGACAAGAGCCCCGCCCTCTGAGGTCTAACTGGGGAGAGAGATACAGAGTCAGGGTCTTTTGTTTGCTCTTGGTGGAGGCAAGAATGGAGCTGTGCCCAGCAGAGGAGGTGCTCAGCTGCGTGCTCCATCCACAGCCTCAGGGAAGATCAACTCGTGGAACTGACACCTGAGCTGCATATTGAAAATCAAGAAAAAAGCCCCTCTGGTGAAAGAGGAGAGAAGGAGGGGCTGTGTGGAGAAGCCTATAGACTGGAAGACAAAGAAAGTAATGTGACATTGTATTGATATAATGTGTATTGTTGGGACCACCAACCGTTTGGTGCTCATAGTAAGAGGTGGGAGGATTTTCGGTGTTCTCTCTGCTGTGTTGTAATAACTTCAGCTTCGGCAAAGCTTCATGTTTCTCCCACCTTGTATATTGGCTGCAGTCACTGTGTTGGCCACAGCAGCTGTGACTAGGATCCATGTTTTCCTCTTTATTGGGGGTCTGTTCTTGTGAGGAACATGCTCTTATTAAGGCAGAGGGAGAAGAGGGATGTTAGAACCACGCACGACTCCAAACGCATCTGCTCTTTGTGGCCTGGATCTCAAACTCTAGCGCTATTCATGGAAAAAAAAAAAAAAGAAAAAGAATGCATGAATGAATGATGTAACTGAGAGCATGTATCCCATCCTCCTCTAGGGAAATTTGCATGCTTCATTTTACTGTTCCTTCCTTCTTTAAAATATCCCAAACTGTGCCAGTAGTAGGCTTTGAGGAATGACTTGGAGGAAGAAAAGAAAGAGGTTGAAAAGGAAGAGAAAACTTTCTAAATGCCTGAGATTCCAGCCTATCACTCATTCATTACTGTCCACTCCATGCTGTTGTTGCCCTCTGAGCTTCCACCCTTCTGCTGTCTCAGGGCCATCGAAGGGCTCCTGATAGCCGACAATCTAATTAACCAGACTGGAGGACCTCAGAGGAACAGGGCAGGCTCACTCCAGCTCGTTAAAGGCTCCTGTCTCCTGCTTGGGAAATCACTCTCTCATTTACCAGAGCTGTTTGCATTTTGCAGCTCCCAGGGGAGAGAAGGCTGTGCTGGTTGAATTCCTGGCTAAGCCATTTGGCCCAGAGCCTCCATAAAACCTTGGCCCCAGCCTTCCTGACTTGGGTTTTCCTCGTTAAACCTGGAGACAGGAACCTGCTGTTGGGTCTGCAGAGGTTTAGGTGAGACAGACTGGTCTCATCTCTGGGAGGGCCCAGGATGGGGACAGAAGGGAAGGCAGTGGGGGTTGCTGGGGAAAGGGACCAGGGTAACAGCAAAAGCAGAGATTTGCTGATCAGAGCTCTGATATCCACAGACAACTCGAAGCCACTCTTTGAGAGTCCTTGTAAGTGAAGGTGTTCGTTGCTCAGTCATGTGTAACTCTTTGCGACCCCCCTGGACTGTAGCCGGCCAGGCTCCTCTGTCCATGGAATTCTCCAGGCAAAAATACTGGAGTGGGTAGCCATGCTCCTCTCCAGAGGATCTTCCTGACCCAGGAATTGCATCCTGGTCTCCCACATTTCAAGCAGGTTCTTTACCATTTGAGCCATGAGGAAAGTTCACTGTGGACAGCTCCCACCCATTTGAAACTTGAACTGACCCGTCTGTGCATTTCACACTATCATTTGGTTGATGGTCTATGCAATACTCAAAGGGTCTTCTTGCTGTAGAAGAGTAAGATTACCTTTTAGGGGATGATAGAGGATGAAATGGTTGGATGGCATCACTGACTCGATGGACATGAGTTTGAGCAAACTCTGGGAGTTGGTGATGGACAGGGAAGCCTGGCAAGCTGCAGTCCATGGAGTCACAAAGAGTCAGATTTGACTGAGCGACTGAACTGAAATGAACCAAACCTTCAACTTTACCTGAGAGAAATGCATTAGAGCAAAAAGGGACCCAGAAGAATACAAGCCCCTCCCCCAGGCCCCCAAAAACCTTTTGGCTTCCACTGCCTAGGGAATGGTGTGGGTTCATTTTCCTTTGAAACTCTAAAGGTCAAGGTGGCTCAATGGAGGGGCTGGTCCAAGTCACATAGCTCTCAAGTGGCAGGTCCAGAAGGAGGACTTCTGAGTGGTCACTCATCCTGCTGGAGCCTCAGGATCCCTCGCCAAGTCACTACTCGTCGGTGGGCCAAGAAAGTGCACAATCCTTCGGCATATAGACCTCTTAATGGGGTCCAGAGAGAGTTTATGGGTTTTTCACCCAGACGTGCCTGGCTTCCAACACCAGTTCCCCCCACTTGTGAATGATGTCATCCCAGGCATGTTACTTACACTTGCTGACCTGTAGCTCTTTGAATGTAAAACTGGACCAAAAGGGCTTCCCTGATGGCTTAGTGGATAATAATCCGTCTGCCGATGCAGGATACAAGGGTTTGATCCCTGGTCCGGGAAGATCTCACATGCTACAGGGCAACTAAGCCCATGCACCACAACTACTGAGCCTGTGCTCTAAAGCCCAGGAACTGCAACTACGGAGTCTGAACGTCTAACTATTGAAGCCCTCTTGCCCAGGAGCCTGTGCTGCACCACAATGAGAAATTCGCACACTGCAGCTAGAGAGTAGCCCCTGCTGGCCACAGCCAAAGAAAAGCCCAAGCAGCAGTGAGGACCTAGCACCGCCAAAACTAAATGAATAAATAAAGTTATTAAAAAAAACAACAACAACTTTGAGTAACTATACCTTCCTTGATGAGTGGCTGAAAGGTTGGAGATTATAAACATGAGGTGATTAGTATAACACCTGACTCCTGGTTGCTAAGTCATTGGGAGCCTGAGTCATATTTGCTGGCTGCATAAATTAATGAATGAGTAATAAGTGGGTGGTCCCTGAGGCCTTTCCCAGTCTAATAGGCTCTATTCCCTTTCATGATGTATTCCTCAGGGTATTTAAAAGTGAGGTTTCTAAAATGTGCTCCATGGAACTCAGCACCTGGGTAGGAGGTGAGCAAAGTGATGCTCAATACTTTTCCTCTCTGATTCTAGATACTGTGTTTGATTGCCAGTCTCCGCTCCCCAGGACTGTGTTTGCTGCTGGAATCTAGGATGAAATCGCACTGCGTTCAAGATGAATGTAATTAAGAGTCTTCTAAGATTCCCGACAGGTAGCTTTCAGAAGCTATTCTAACAGGGCCGGACTGCCTAAGGGTCTCTGCTCTGGCCCTGAAATATCCTTTCTGTAGTGTTCTCCCACTTAGTACATTCGAAACACAGCTGATTTCACTGCCTACACCTGTTACACGCTAGCCCTTAAAATGATGAAAAGATGAATAAATGGTGTTGTGTCTGCCTCTATAAAGAACAACAGCTTAAGGAAACGGCAACCCACCCACTCCAGTTTTCTTCCAGTTCTTCACCCACGCCATTCCCTAGGCAGTGGAAATCCCATGGACAGGGGAGCCTAGTGGGCTACAATCCATGGGGCCACAGCCAGACACGACTGCCTGACTAAAGCAACAACAATTGCTTCCTGAGTGCTTCTGTGTCCCATGGACTGTGTTCCATGTTTCACATGCAGTAGCTCCAGCTCACAGACTCGCTTTATTAAATTTTGCTCTCTATAGCCTTTTGTTCCCTCTAAATTCAAAACATAAATGAATAAAATTCAAGAACATTCAACAGGTCAGCTTTTGAACACTCAGAACTCTCCATTCATCTCCCAGTAATTTCATCTCCCTGATAGAGATGTTGCTGTATGGTCACTTTTGCTAAAGGGATGATTAAAGCCAGTGCACACTTGAAAGATGAAGAGATGATCCCAAGTGTGGGATAACCTCAGGAGGACTCCAGAGCTGTGTGGTCCTCAGGCACCTGTTCAGCCATCTTACTAGATACCTACTTTCCTTCCAAAGTGGCTTCGATGAACAAAGTTCCTTTCCATCATCTACACATCTGACATCTTCACTATTTGTGAGGATAAATGGCCACTTCACAATCGTTTGGGGGTGGAGGTGTCATACATATACCATTGTTCCAGAGTCTCCCAGGTGGCTTTGGAAAGATAGACACTCCCCCCAAATGGTGTATTATTGAAAAACACTAAATTTGAATTTTAGTCTAGTTTCATCTGCTAACATTTCTGGGAATTGGAGTGTCATTTTCAAAATGAAATGGTATCTCCCTTCATATAATGATTCAACTAGCATTTCATGCTTAAGAAAAGAAATATACATGCTCTTGGAAACACACTGAATCTTGAATTCTCAGGACAGTAAACAAGGAAATAAATAAAGCAGAAAGAGCCACCATGAGTAGGGTGATGAGCAGCGGGAAACCTCTCCTGGGCACAGGCTTTGTGCATAGCACTCACGTATGTCTGCATGCTATTTATAGGTCTTTTCCACTTCCTTCCGATTCTTGGCCAGATTCCAGAGAGTTAAATTGATCTTCAGTTAAGAGATTTTTCACACTTTTGTACAGCTTCAGGTCTTAGACACCGCCTTCAAAATGCTTATACTTATACTTTTAACATAGCAGCTTAAATTCAACATGGTAAACATTTTATTCTATTTCTTTTTTCCCTTTCTCTCTGCCTTACTTCTTCCCTTCTGTGTTGATCCGTCTGCTCAGGCTGCTATAACAAGACACCAGAGAGTGGGTGGCTTAAACAACAGACATCGATTTCTCACACTTCTGGAGGATAGGAAGTCCTAGGTCAAGGTGGTGGCAGATTCAGCACCTGGCAAGAGCCCTCTTCCTGCTTGCAGACATCTTCCTTCTTTCTGTGGTTTCTCAATGAGAAGGAATTGGGGAGAAAGAAAGAGAAAGAGAGACTGAACTCTGGTCTCTTTTCCTCTTTTTATAAGGACAGTGAGCCCATCCTGGAAGTACTATTTTCATGACCATATTTGGTGTTTAGTCACTAAGTCGCATCCAACTCTTTGTGATCGCATGGACTGTAGCCCTCCAGATTCCTCTGTCCATGGGATTTCCCAGGCAAGGATACTGGAGTGGGTTGCCATTTCCTTCTTCAGGAGATATTCCTGACCTAGGGGTCAAACCCACATATCCTGCGTTGGCAGGTATAGTCTTTATTACTGAGCAGCCAGGGAAGCCCTTCATGACCATATCTAAACTAATTACCTAAAAAAAATTCTACAACCTAAAAGTTGAGAATTACATGTTGAGTGTGTGCATGCTAAGTTGCTTCAGTCGTGTCTGACCCTTTGCAACTCTGTGGACTGTAGCCTGCCAGGCTTCTCTGCCCAGGGGATTCTCCAGGCAAGAATACTGGAGAGGATAGCCATGCCCTCCTCAGGGGACCTTCTAGACCCAGGGATCAAACCCACATCTCCTGGGGCTCCTGCATTTCAGGTGGATTCTTTACCTCTGAGCCACCAGGGAAGCCCTGAAGTACATGTTTTTGGCAGACAAACCTGAGGACTTGAGTCCAGGATGCAGTCTCTCAAAGAAACTGCTCTGAAGAGGTGAGAGAGGAGCCAGGATATATAGACAGACATTTTGGCCACAGAGAGGGTGTAGGAACATCAGAAGATTATTGTTAATTAAAACTAGACTTCAAAAGTTAATGAATTTAGCACTTTTCTATGTATGGGAAGATGCAAAATTCTGGGCTCATTGAAATCACTCCTTTGATGTACATCTCAGCTCTCTGGGTCCAGTATCCTGTGCCATCTCATTCTGTCTTGTCTGGCTGGATTGTTGGGGGATTGGCTACAGGGGCTGATGGCTCGATGAGGGGTGTCCTGTTTCTATTTCAAGTTTCTTCTGGGCAGCTGTCATGTGATGGTTTGAGGGCTATAGCATCAGCATCCTTTGTCTACTCAATGACAGGAAGCATTTTTTCACTGACACCTTGTGAAGACTCTGCCTCCAAATACCATTGCACTGGAGATTAAGGAATCAACATATATATTTGAGGCTGACATAGACATTCAGCCCACACATCCTCCTTTCATTTATTCTCCTTCTTTCCTTTAAAAAATATTTATTGCTTTTCATGTTGTTGGGGTTTTAATCTAGGCCCTGGAATTATAAGGATCATTTTAAGACACACTGCAGAAGCTTTCCTCAAAGAGTCCCCAAACTAAGAGAAGGACAGTGATTCTATGAAGCTGTTGCGCTGGCAGATAGAAGCACCATCAGAATACATTAAAGAGAGAAAGTATTTCTATGGTGTTTATAAGAAGGAAACTGATTTGTGAGTTTAGAAGTAAAGGTAAGGATTCTAGACAGTCAAAGGAAGAAAGACTCTCTAGACAGGAAATACAGCATTAAGCAAAAATGCAGACACATGAACTTGCATGATTGACACCTCCAGGAAACACAGAGCTGACCAGAGGGCTTTGACGAGAGACAGAAGTAGGGAGATGAAGCAAGAGAAAAAATTGAGATGATAAGTTGGGAGTAGTTTGTCAAGGAAATTCACCAATGCCTTGCAATTTTTATATGAAGGTCATAGATAGTGCTTGGAGAAAAGTCCTATTTGGAAACCTAAGAAGATCTGAAATTAAAGAGTTCTTCCAGTCAATGGTGAAAACAGCCTCTATCCTGATTACCCTTGCCCCCCACAGCACCTGCCAGGCCTTGACCTTTGTTAACAAGCTGACAGCAACTCCTATAATCTCTCCTCTCACACAGAAATGTCCCCCCAGCATCTCATCACTAAGCCATCTATCAGCTCCCCTATCAGTCTATAGTCAGCCTCTCCTCACCTATCAGCTAAATAGAGATGTTTCTCTTCCTTGATTTTCAGAGTAGGGGAAGTCCTGCTACTGCTAAGAGACCAGAGATGCCTGGAAATCAAGGTATAGCAACATTGGTGAGAGTAATTCTCAATTTGGAGTCTCTTGACATTTGCATTAGAAATCGTGTTCAAGCTTTCCCTTTGTGTTTGCTCTCTTAACTCCTGTTGTATGAAATTAGGTAATGATTATTCCTTTTAAAATTGCTAATAGTGATACAGACCCTGAAGAACATAAGCCAGAATATGGCTGTGTACTAAAACATTTTCCCATCTTCAATGTAGAATTTCTTCACATACACATGCACATAAATACATATATGTGTACTTATATACACACACATATATATACACACACATACATATATGATATTTTTTAACATATATGTTTAGCTTTCTTTTGCACTCTAATACATATGCCAAGAGGCTTATATAGTCACATATTTTTTACACAATTCCCCTCCTTCTAAGAATTTGCCCTAAGAAAGTAACTAGAGTGTAGTCAAAGTTCCATTATTCAACAAACATTACTGAAAGTAGGGTGTCAACTTAAAAATATTCACAATGTAGAAGTTGAGTTATGTTTTATTCAGTGGTAATTTTTAGGTCTTCAAGCCCCGAAGGCAGCATCTCAAGTAACCCCGAAAGAACCGCTCTGAGGAGAGGAGGAAGGGAACCAGATTACATAGAAGTTTTTCAGCAAGGGGCAGGTAGTTTGAAAGTCAAAAGATTATTGTAAATGAAAGGAAAACCAGGTATCTCAAGTTAAAGAATTAAGAGCTTTTGTATGTATGGAAAGATGCAAGAGTCTGGGCTCACTGAAATCATTCCTTTGATATACACCTCACATATCTGGGGCCAGTATCCTGTGCTTTAACATTCTGAGTTTCCTCAGGGCCCACCAGGGAGGGAGTGGCTGCAGTCTGATGTTTGCTTAATGGCAGGTATTCTTTCCTTCCTGAGTTCCTCAAGGCTCACCAGCTCACCATTGGTTGTTGCAATCACTGATGACATGACATCCTTTGTTTACTGATAATATTACTGATAATAATTACAGAAAATATTTCATTTCTCAAGGGATAGCTGAAAAGCATCTTAAATTTCTATCTATTGGGGAGTCATTGAATTGATTACCCTGTAGCTACTAAAAATTATGGTTTGGGAAAATGGTGACAACATAATTTTAAATAAAAAAGTGAGAAACAGTAGCGTATGCAATATTTATAATAAGCACAACAAAATGCTGGAGGGGAAGATGCCAGAATCTTAGCAGAAGTTCTATCCTGGTAGGATGTCATATGTGACTTTTATTGGACAATGAGGCACTAGATCAGTCGAAGGAAGGATCAGGGCCAGGTATGTTGTGTGTAGGAGCTGGTTACGTTATAGTTCAAGATTAAAACTATGAACAGAAAAGACTATGAGGGCATACGTTTAGAAAAGTTCAGACTGAAGGACATAGTAGCAGCTTGATAGCCTGCAGAAGAGGAGGAAGACACACAGTTACTCAGGATACTGACAAGAAGGGGGAAATCCATAAATAGATATATATTCCTAAAGCCTTCCAAGGAGACAGGGCTAATAAAGAAAATCAGTGATGCTAAAAGACTGAAATTTTAACTGCACTTGACTCATATGAGTTTTAGCCCAAAGTTTTCATCCCTTATTTTTGCCACTTTTGAGAAAGATTCCATTTCTGCAGTTACATCCTGTTAGACTCTTGTGGAATAGTGATATTCTCTCATGGAAGAAACGTTCTGACTTTGTGGTGGCTACTACAGGAGAGAAGAGTTGGAAAAATTATTTTTAAAATGATTTTTGCCTTTTCTTTTTGGATAGTTTTCATGGTTTAAAAAATAGCTAGAGAATTAAAATAATGGAATTTAAGTTTTGTTGTTACTGTGAGCTGAGAGTCAAGTTTTGTTGAAAAAAATTAAAGGGACAATTCGGATGTGAATCTCATGTTTATTGTTTTAAAAGTTCTGTGCTAATACTGAAAGAATGTATTTCTGGTGGGAAGTGATATATTTCCATGACTTCAGGGAGCTTGACTTCTGTCCTAAAAATAGATTTCCTTAGCTATTATAAACAAAACACCTTAAACAATAAAAATAAGATACAGTCCAAAAAATCCATAGCAAACATAGCATTGTTTTATATCCTTATCATTTAAAGACTTCAGATCTACAAGGAAAAATGTGCATTCCCTTCACCCCCAAAAAGTGTAAGTACAAAACGGCAGCTTACAAGAGAAGATTTACAAATCAGAAGTAAATATGAAATAAAAATATTAATCCTAGTATTGTAACATAAGATTTGCTTCTAGTAAGTAAAGAGAATGTGCTGTGGAGTTTTGTTGTAATTATTACATGTAATTTGATGTTAGTGAGTAGGAACTGTCTGATAACCTGCTGGTAAGGGAAATTGCTGCAACCTGTCTGCAGGACAAGCTAAAATTGGTCCTAGGCCTTATACAGATGACACAGAAAGTGAAGAGGAACTAAAAAGCCTCTTGATGAAAGTGAAAGAAGAGAGTGAAAAAGTTGGCTTAAAGCTCAACATTCAGAAAACAAAGATCATGGCATCTGGTCCCATCACTTCATGGCAAATAGATGGGGAAACAGTGGAAACAGTGTCAGACTTTATTTTTTGGGGCTCCAAAATCCCTGCAGATGGTGATTGGAGCCATTAAATTAAAAGACGCTTACTCCTTTACCAACCTAGATAGCATATTCAAAAGCAGAGACATTATTTTGCCAACAAAGATCCATCTAGTCAAGACTATAGTTTTTCCAGTGGTCATGTATGGATGCAAGAGTTGGACTATAAAGAAAACTGGGCAGCAAAGAATTGATGTTTTGAACTGTGGTGTTGGAGAGGACTCTTGAGAGTCCTTTGGACTGCAAGGAAATCCAACCAGTCCATTCTGAAGGAGATCAGTCCTGGGTGTTCATTGGAAGGACTGATGCTGAAGCTGAAACTCCAATACTTTGGCCACCTCATGCGAAGAGTTGACTCATTGGAAAAGACTCTGATGCTGGGAGGGATTGGGGGCAGGAGGAGAAGGGGATGACAGAGGATGAGATGGCTGGATGGCATCACCGACTCGATGAACATGAGTTTGAGTAAACTCCGGAAGTTGGTGATGGACAGGGAGGCCTGGTATGCTACGATTCATGGGGTCACAAAGTCGGACACAACTGAGTGACTGAACTGAACTGAACTGAACTGAAGCCTTTAAATTAGTCATTTAATCCTTCCAATTTGTTATTTGCGAAAGCCTAAATATATGCCTATATCAGTGTATGCAGTTGCTCAGAGCAGCATTCTTGTGAATAGAAAATAAACAAGATAATTGAAAAGACAAATAATGGAAAAATATTTAGATTAATTATGGTTAATCCATTTGATGGAGTTCTCGCTAGTCACTAAAAGTCAGATTTTTCAAAGATTGATGACATATGAGCTTGTCCAAAATAATAAGTGAAAAGAAAAAAAGCTAAGTATATACTATATCTCAGCAATGTTTATAAATCTGTGTGCACAAAAAATACTAGAGACAATGAAAAGTAAAAGTGAAAGTTGTTCAAACATGTCCTACTCTGCCACCCCATGGACTGTGGCCCACCAGGCTCCTCTGTCCATGGGATTCTCCAGGCAAGAATACTGGCGTGGGTAGCCATTCTCTTGTCAAGGGAATCTTCCCAACCTAGGGATCCTGTACTGCAGGCAGATTCTTTACTGTCTGAGCCACCAGGGAAACCGAAATATTGAAAACAATTATGTCTGCTGCATGCTTTAATCTTCCTTCCAAGTTTTCCTCCCTGATTATCTTTCTTTCTCTTCTACATTTTGCTCCCATATTTTCCAAAGTTTCTACAGGGAATCTGTATTATAGCACACTTCAATTAAAACCTGTTATTTAAAAACAAAATGTTATTTCTGGGAGTATAGAAAGTTCAACTTGGTGATGCATTACCACCCACAGACACTGAAACTGTAGAAGGACATTACCTGTTTATCACGGTCCCTGAATCTCTCAATGCTTAACATCCTTGACCTTGAGGGAACCCAGAAGAATGAAGCATTTTGCCCAAGGTCATGTGGCAAGTTTGTAGTGTCAGCAATAAACAAAGGCAGAGTCTACATAAAATCCTAAGGACAGGTTGTAATGCATTATTGCAATAGGGAAACGAATCCAGCGTGAACTGAACTTGACCTCCATATGTACCATGGCGTCTGAGCATGTAAAAGGCAGGAGAGGGGAGGGAATGGAATCAGTTCAGTTCAGTACAGTTCAGTCGCTCAGTCGTGTCCGACTCTTTGTGACCCCATGAATTGCAGCACGCCAGGCCTCCCTGTCCATCACCAACTCCCGGAGTTCACTCAGACTCATGTCCATCGAGTCAGTGATGCCATCCAGCCATCTTATCCTCTGTCATCCCCTTCTCCTCCTGCCCCCAATCCCTCCCAGCATCATAGTCTTTTCCAGTGAGTCAACACTTTGCATGAGGTGGCCAAAGTACTGGAGTTTCAGCTTTGGCATCATTCCTTCCAAAGAAATCCCAGGGCTGATCTCCTTCAGAATGGACTGGTTGGATCTCTTTGCAGTCCAAGGGACTCTCAAGAGTCTTCTCCAACACCACAGTTCAAAAGCATCAATTCTTCAGCACTCAGCTTTCTTCACAGTCCAACTCTCACATCCATACATGACCACTGGAAAAACCATAGCCTTGACTAGATGCATCTTTGTTGGCAAAGTAATATCTCTGCTTTTCAATATGCTATCTAGGTTGGTCATAACTTTTCTTCCAAGGAATAAGCGTCTTTTAATTTCATGGCTGCAGTCACCATCTGCAGTGATTTTGGAGCCCAAAAAAATAAAGTCTGACACTGTTTCCAATGTTTCCCAATCCATTTCCCATGAAGTGATGGGACCTTATGCCATGATCTTCGTTTTCTGAATGTTGAGTTTTAAGCCAACTTTTTCACTCTCCTCTTTCACCTTCATCAAGAGGCTTTTTAGTTCCTCTTCACTTTCTGCTATAAGGGTGGTGTCATCTGCATATCTGAGTTTATTGATACTTCTCCCGGCAATCTTGATTCCAGCTTGTGCTTCAGATTCCAGCTTCTGCTTCATCCAGCCCAGCGTTTCTCATGATGTACTCTGCATATAAGTTAAATAAGCAGGGTGACAATATACAGCCTTGATGTACTCCTTTTCCTATTTGGAACCAGTCTGTTGTTCCATGTCCAGTTCGAACTGTTGTTTCCTGACCTGCATACAAATTTCTCAAGAGGCAGGTCAGGTGGTCTGGTATTCCCATCTCTTTCATAATTTTCTGCAGTTTATTGTGATCCACACAGTCAAAGGCTTTGGCATAGTCAATAAAGCAGAAATAGATGTTTTTCTGAAACTCTCTTGCTTTTTCCATGATCCAGCGGATGTTGGCAATTTGGTCTCTGATTCCTCTTCCTTTTCTAAAACCAGCTTGAACATCTGGAAGTTCACAGTTCACGTATTGCTGAAGCCTGGCTTGGAGAAATTTGAGCATTACTTTACTAGCATGTGAGATGAGTGCAGTTGTGTGGTAGTTTGAGCATTCTTTGGCATTGCCTTTCTTTAGGATTGGAATAAGAAGGCTCAATAGAAGCAGAAAGGCAAAATTCACAAAAAGCAAAAAGGAACACAAAGGTGCATGTGAAACCCATCAGGGTTTGCTAACTGGTACTTTCCTGGTGGGTGCTCATGGAAGATAGGTCTCCCCTACCTCCCATAGAGTCTGGATTTGGGGGTCCTAACTCTTAACACTAACTACTAGACTATTCAGGTATGACCTAAATCAAATCCCTTATGATTATACAGTGGAAGTGAGAAATAGATTTAAGGGACTAGATCTGATAGACAGAGTGCCTGATGAACTATGGAATGAGGTTCGTGACATTGTACAGGAGACAGGGATCAAGATCATCCATCCCCAAGAAAAAGAAATGCAAAAAGGTGAAATGGCTGTCTGAGGAGGCCTTACAAATAGCTGAGAAAGGAAGAGAAGCAAAAAGCAAAGAAGAGGAAAGTATACCATTTGAATGCAGAATTCCAAAGAATAACAAGAAGAGATAAGAAAGCCTTCCTCAGCAATCAATACAAAGAAATAGAAGAAAACAATAGAATGGGAAAGACTAGAGGTCTCTTCAAGAAAATTAGAGACACCAAGGGAACATTTCATGCAAAGATGGGCTCGATAAAGGACAGAAATGGTATGGACCTAACAGAAGCAGAAAATATTAAGAAGAGGTGGCAAGAATACACAGAAGAACTGTACATAAAATATCTTCATGACCCAGATAATCACGATGGTGTGATCACTCACATAGAGTCAGACATCCTGGAATGTGAAGTCAAGTGGGCCTTAGAAAGTATCACTATGAACAAAGCTAGTGGAGGTGATGGAATTCCAGTTGAGCTATTTCAAATCCTGGAAGATGATGCTGTGAAAGTGCTGCACTCAATATGCCAGCAAATTTGGAAAACTCAGCAGTGGCCACAGGACTGGAAAAGGTCAGTTTTCATTCCAATCCCAAAGAAAGCCAATGCCAAAGAATGATCAAACTATTGCACAATTGTACTCATCTCACACACCAGTAAGTAATGCTCAAAATTCTTCAAGCCAGGCTTCAGCTACATGAACCATGAACTTTCAGATGTTCAAGCTGATTTTAGAAAAGGAAGAGGAACCAGAGATCAAATTGCCAACATTTGCTGGATCATCAAAAAAGCAAGAGAGTTCCAGAAAAACATTTCTGCTTTATTGACTATGCCAAAGCCTTTGACTGTGTGGATCACAATAAACTGGAAAATTCTTCAAGACATGAGAATACCAGACCACCTGACCTGCCTCTTGAGAAACCTGTATGCAGGTCAGGAAGCAACAGTTAGAACTGGACATGGAACAACAAACTGGTTCCAAATAGGAAAAGGAGTATGTCAAGGCTGTATATTGTCACCCTGCTTATTTAACTTATATGCAGAGTACATCATGAGAAATGCTGGGCTGGATGTAGCACACGCTGGAATCAAGATTGCCAGGAGAAATATCAACAACCTCAGATATGCAGATGACACCACCCTTATGGCAGAAAGTGAAGAACTAAAGAGCCTCTTGATGAAAGTGAAAGAGGAAAGTGCGCTTAAAGCTCAACATTCAGAAAAATAAGATCATAGCATATGGTCCTATCACTTCTTTGCAAAATGATTGGGAAACAGTGGAAACAGTGGCTGATTTTATTTTTGGGGGCTCCAACATCACTGCAGATGGTGATTGCAGCCATGAAATTAAAAGATGCTTACTCCTTGGAAGGAAAGTTATGACCAACCTAGATAGCATATTGAAAAGCTGAGACATTACTTTTTCAACAAAGGTCCATCTAGTCAAGGCTATGGTTTTCCCAGTGGTCATGTATGGATGTGAGAGTTGGACTGTGAAGAAAGCTGAGCTCCGAAAAATTGATGTTTTGAACTATGGTGTTGGAGAAGCCTCTTGAGAGTCCCTTGGACTGCAAAGAGATCCAACCAGTCCATCCTAAAGGAGATCAGTCCTGGGTGTTCATTGGAAGGACTGTAGTTGAAGCTGAAACTCCAATATTTTGGCCACCTGATGCAAAGAGCTGACTCATTGTAAAAGACCTTGATCCTGGGAAAGATTGAGGGCTGGAGGAGGAGGGGATGACAGAGAATGAGATGGTTGGATGGTATCACCAAGTCAATGGACATGAGTTTGGGTGAACTCTGGGAGTTGGTGGTGGACAGGGAGGCCTGGCGTGCTGCAGTTCATGTGATCCCAAAGAGTCAGACATGACTGAGCGACTGAATTGACCTGAACTGAACTCCAGGTATGGCTAAAATACACAGTCAGTTCTTTCAGCGGCCTTGAGATTTCTCAGGAAGGCACTTTAAGGGAGCTGGTATCATCCTATGGATCTAGCTTTGAGTCATGAGAAACAATATCAGTATTGTTCAAGTCTGCTTAGGCCAAGGTTGAGATCTAGAGGCTGAGCCCAGTAGTAGGTTTGGAGGAGCCTAGCTGAAGTTTTGGCAAGGAGAGAGTCTTTGTTGAGTAACAAGACCCAAGACTCTCTGGCCCATATTCCAATACTTTCAGGATTACGATTGTTGCATATCAAGGACTTTCTGACCTGCATGAGAAGTTCAACCAGAACTGAAAGGAGGAGAAGAATGACTGAATAAGGAAATTAACAAGAAAGAAAATATTAGCCTTTGATTAGAATCTCTCCCTGCCCCAACTCCTGCCCCTACCTCCCATTTTATTGGATCTTGGTTAAAATGCTCAGAACTCATCTTCTTATTGAAAGAAGTATTCCCACCTGTTCTGTGGGATTAATGATTGAGCCTAAGTATTTCATGGGTTGGATAAATTATGCCCAGGAAACTCCTCTATTGTCAGGTGGATACTTTGAGCCACCTGGAAAGCCCTTGCCTGGGAATCTCATCACCTAATTTCTTAATAAGTTAGCAGTGTAAGCATATGCTTTCCCTGTAACTAGTTCTGGTGGGGGGAGTGGCAGTCACTGTCTCACATAGCTGACCACTGAGATGCTTTCTTGGATACTGATTTCCTCAGCTCACCATGAGCAACTGTTGTTTGTTACTGTTGAGTCTCTAGGTCATGCCTGACTCTTTTGTGATCCAGGCTCCTCATCCGTGGGATTTCCCAGGCAAGAATCCTGGAGCAGGTTGCGATTTCCTTCCCCAGAGGATCTTCCCAACCCAGAGGATCCAACTTGTGTCTCCTGCTTTGCAGACAGATTCTTTACCACTGAGCCACCTGGGAAGCCAATGAGCAACTATATTACCCATTAATCTTCTGTTGGTCAAGACCCTGAAAACAAGTGGTGGCCGTGGAGCTGTTTTGTGTTTTCAAAACCTGGTGTTTAGAGAACTTTCTGGAACTTGTAAGATCTGGAAGAAAGCCAGCATTGCCTTTATAAATACAGTATTTTTCCAATCCCGTTACTTAAGATTTAGTCATTATTGACAGATTTCTTCTTTGCTTTCATCCTCTTTTTCTTCTTTTCTCCTTATTTTTTCCCTTCTTTCTCTCCCTTCCTTCCTTCCCTCTTTCCCTTCCTCCTTTCTCCTTCAACTTTACAACTCAGTAAACATTTTATCATTGGTTCCCGACCCACTGATTGTCAAACCAGCAAACTGCCAACCTGTGAAATCAGAATGCACGTTAAAACTGCTGTTAGCCAGGGGCTGTCAGTTGTGAGGTAGCTGTCTTTGTGGTCAATGTGGGGTCAAAGCTGTGTGCACCGTCATGATTTCAGTCTATGGATATGATATTACATTCCACATGCTGCGTTTAACTGCCTTGAAAAATATCTTCAAGGAGATTATGTTATAATTCAGTAATTTTTTTAAAAAGCCATTTGAGTGTACAAAAAGAGAAATAGAAATGTAAGGCATTATTTTGATATTTGTGAAGTAAATAGTCTTCACTGAAGAATGACCTACCAGCGTCAAAGCTTGCAAAATGGTGTCACAGCTTGGAACAAAATGTCACAGACAGTGGTGACTTACCCTTGCTATAAATGTTGGCTTACAGTTGTTTTGAGTTCTCTGGATGGAAAAGCAGCCATTATTGTGCTGGTTCAGAAAGGGATTAAAAAACAGGTTTTAGAAACCAAAACAAACCAACAAAGAGCAGCAATGACAAAAAACCCTGGATTCAAATCCTGACTCCTGATGAAAGATTTGTTTGTGCTGAAACTCAGTTTTCTCTGCTAACAGAGAAATTTAACATAACCCAGCAGGGTTATAAAAATAAATGCAATAGAGGCCAAGCAATGAAATGGATTTAGCTGCAAAGTGTTATTCAAACATAGGCACGTTGCAGAGCTGACTGTTTACGTGTCTGTTTCCTGGTTGTCTGTTGTCCAGAAACTGAACTAACTTCCAGGTGGTGCTAGTGATAAAGAACTCGCCAGCAGTGCATGAGACTTAAGAGATGTGGATTCGATCCCTGGGTAGGGAAGACCCACTGGAGAAGGGCATGGCAACCCACTCCAGGACTCTTGCCTGGGAAATCCTATGGATAGGGAGCCTAGCAGCCTACAATCCATGACTCTTTGTGTCTGACTCACAGAGTCAGACACAACTTAAAAACTTAACAGCAGCAAACAGCAAACATTGTCCATAGAGGTAGAAAGAACGAAAGATGAGGACCAAATGCTTAGAACCCCAGACGAATACGTCTTTAAAATTTTTACTTTAAAAAAGATGTAAATAAATGCAGAAAAATATGCAAGTCCTAGCAGTTCGATGAATTTTCACAAGGTCAGCTAGATAGGAAACAAACATTGGAAGTAGCCAAAAGCCCCTTGTGCCACCTCCCAGACACCATTAAAAGAATCACTGTCTGACTTCTCACATCATAGATTCACATTTCTCATCTATGTCTACTGTGTTACTTCAGTACTTAAAAACCAAAGCTCAAGGTGTAAAACCAGGAGCTGTGTTTCATGTGGCAAGAGGTCACGGTCCCTGGCATTAAACCCTCAATGCCGTGAGTAGAAAACAGATCTGAATTTGCCTTACAGATGTACTATTTCCTAACTGTGATTTGAGGAATGCCAGTTTTTCTCCCGAATCTCTAGTTTCCTCGTTAGCAAAGTGGAAAGAGATGCTGAATTCACGATGTTGTTGTCAAACTAAGTGAGACGGTATCTAAACAGATGCTCAGTCAGGGTCTGGTGCTAGTTACGTATTGGTTGGTGGGGGTCTGGGGAAAATGTGTGAGTAACAGTGAGAATGAAAAGATGGCCTATTTGATGAGATGGAGTCCTGGATCTTTGCAGCCTGATAAAGGAAGCTTCACCAAGGCCCTAGGGGGTGCTGCCTGTGATTGGAAGAGAGTGGAACAGAGAAGCACTCAGCTTTTTGCCCAGCACTACCTCTAACATGCTGGGTGACCTCTCACCCATCCCCTTCCTTCTGGAGCCTCAGTTTCTTCTCCCATGTAATTTATGGATGCTATAATAAGTTTTTCCCACTACGAGTCTCACTCAAAAACACTGCCAATCTATACTTAGCCAACTTGGAAAAGCATAGAATAAAAATAAACAGTAATTGCAGTGCCCAAACGTACAGACAAACTGAAATACATTTGGGGAGTGTAAAAAGGTGTAGAAAGAACTCAAAACCATCCCATCTAAGGATGATAATTCTGCATAGGTTAAATGTCGCTGCAATTCTCCAGGCCAGGCTTCAGCAATACATGAACTATGAACTTCCAGATGTTCAAGCTGGTTTTAGAAAAGGAAGAGGAACCAGAGATCAAATTGCCAACATCTACTGGGTCATCGAAAAAGCAAGAGAGTTCCAGAAAAACATCTATTTCTGCTTTATTGACTATGCCAAAGCCTTTGACTGTGTGGATCACAATAAACTGTGGAAAATTCTGTAAGAGATGGGAATACCAGACCACCTGACCTGCCTCTTGAGAAACCTGTATGCAGGTCAGGAAGCAACAGTTAGAACTGGACATGGAACAACAGACTGGTTCCAAATAGGAAAAGGAGTATGTCAAGGCTGTATATTGTCACCCTGCTCATTTAACTTACATGCAGAGTACATCATGAGAAATGCTGGGCTGGATGAAGCACAAGCTGGAATCTGAAGCACAAGCTGGAATCAAGATTGCCAGGAGAAATATCAGTAACCTCAGATATGCAGATGACACCACCCCTATGGCAGAAAGTGAAGAAGAACTAAAGAACCTCTTAATGAAAATGAAAGAGGAGAGTGAAAAAGTTGGCTTAAAGCTCAACATTCAGAAAACGAAGATCATAGCATCCAGTCCCATCACTTCATGGGAAATAGATGGGGAAACAGCGGAAACAGTGGTTGACTTTATATTTTGGGGCTCCAAAATCACAGCAGATGGTGACTGCAGCCATGAAATGAAAAGACGCTTACTCCTTGGAAGGAAAGTTATGACCAACCTAGACAGCATTTTAAAAAGCAGAGACGTTACTTTGTCAACAAAGGTCCATCTAGTCAAGGCTATGGTTTTTCCAGTAGTCATATATGGATGTGAGTGTTGGACTGGGAAGAAACCTGAGCACCAAAGAATTGATGCTTTTGAACTGTGGTGTTGGAGAAGACTCTTGAGAGTCTCTTGGACTGCAAAGAGATCCAACAAGTCCATCATAAAGGAGATCAGTCCTGGGTGTTCATTGGAAGGACTAATGTGGAAGCTGAAACTCCAATACTTTGGCCACCTGATGTGAAGAGCTGACTCATTTGAAAAGACCCTGATGTTGGGAAAGATTGAAGGCAGGAGGAGAAGGGGACGACAGATGATGAGATAGCTAGATGGCATCACCAACTCAATAGACATGAGTCTGGGTGAACTCCAGGAGTTGGTGATGGACAGGGAGGCCTGTCATACTGTGGTTCATGGGGTTGTAAAGAGTTGGACCTGACTGAGTGACTGAACTGAACTGAATAGACCCAGACACACCCACAAGGACACCATGTAGTAAAGATAAAAGAATTTTCTGTGTGATGCTATGTGTTGACACCAAATGCAGATGACTAATCTGGAGAGATATAAAGAATGGCTCTGTCTAAGGTATGTACGTGTGCTCAGTCATGTCCGACTCTGAGACCCCATGTACTGTAGCCTATCAGGCTCCTCTGTATATGGGATTCTCCAGGCAAGAACACTGGATTGGGTTGCCATTTCCTCCTCCAAGTCTAAAGTATGACCTTCCTAATACTTATAGACAGGCAGTTCCAGGAGGCAGTGCCTGTCTTGACATCAGGGGGCTGCAAACCAACTGTTTATATGTTATATTTAGTGGAGACAAGCCTTCCAGCCCTGAGACTGTGAGTCTAAGACCTTGGTGGGAAAGAGCTCAAATCAACGAAATACCCACCAAATCATCTACGAATTATTCCAAAATCATCCAGAAGGCATTCATGTGTGATGCAAAGATTTAAAATTATTTTCATACTTAGAATTTGAATTAGCATTCATAGGCAGAAGGTTATTAGAAATTATTAACTCTACTTCCAAAAAAAAGTATAGTCTTTATATATATATATATATATATATATATATATATATATATATATATAAAGACTCTCAGTCCATGGAATTTTCCAAGCAAGAGTACTGGAGTGGGTTGCCATTTCCTTCTCCAGGGGATCTTCCCAACCCAGGGACTGAACCCGGGTCTCCCGCACTGCAGGCAGATGCTTTACTGTCTGAGCCACCAGGGAAGTCTATATATATATCAGTTCAGTTCAGTTCAGTTGCTCAGTCGTGTCCGACTCTTTGCGACCCCATGAATCGCAGCACGCCAGGCCTCCCTGTCCATCACCAACTCCCGGAGTTCACTGAGACTCACCTCTGAGTCAGTGATGCCATCCAGCCATCTCATCCTCTGGCTCCCCTTCTCCTCCTGCCCCCAATCCCTCCCAGCATCAGAGTCTTTTCCAATGAGTCAATTCTTCGCATGAGGTGCCCAAAGTACTGGAGTTTCAGCTTCAGCATCATTTCTTCCAAAGAAATCCCAGGGCTGATCTCCTTCAGAATGGACTGGTTGGATTTCCTTGCAGTCCAAGGGACTCTCAAGAGTCTTCTCCAACACCACACTTCAAAAGCATCAATTCTTCGGCACTCAGCCTTCTTCACAGACCAACTCTCCCATCCATACATGACCACAGGAAAAACCATAGCCTTGACTAGACAAACCTTTGTTGGCAAAGTAATGTTTCTGCTTTTGAATATGCTGTCTAGGTTGGTCATAACTTTCCTTCCAAGGAGTAAGCGTCTTTTGATTTCATGGCTGCAGTCACCATCTGCAGTGATTTTGGAGCCCCAAAAAATAAAGTCTGACATGGTTTCCACTGTTTCCCCATCTATTTCCCATGAAGTGATGGGACCAGATGCCATGATCTTCTTTTTCTGAATGTTCAGCTTTAAGCCAACTTTTTCACTCTCCACCTTCACTTTCATCAAGAGACTTTTTAGTTCCTCTTCACTTTCTGCCATAAGGGTGGTGTCAACAGTTCTAACTGTTGCTTACTGACCTGCATACAGATTTCTCAAGAGGCAGAACAGGTGGTCTGGTATTCCCATCTCTTACAGAATTTTCCACAGTTTATTGTGATCCACACAGTCAAAGGCTTTGGCATAGTCAATAAAGCAGAAATAGATGTTTTTCTGGAACTCTCTTGCTTTTTCCATGATCCAGCAGATGTTGGCAATTTGATCTCTGGTTCCTCTTCCTTTTCTAAAACCAGCTTGAACATCAGGAAGTTCATGGTTCACATATTGCTGAAGCCTGGCTTGGAGAATTTTGAGCATTACTTTACTAGTGTGTGAGATGAGTGCAATTGTGCGGTAGTTTGAGCATTCTTTGGAATTGCCTTTCTTTGGGATTGGAATGAAAACTGACCTTTTCCAGTCCTGTGGTCACTGCTGAGTTTTCCAAACTTGCTGGCATATTGAATGCAGCACTTTCATGGCATCATCTTCCAGGATTTGAATAGCTCAACTGGAATTCTATCACCTCCACTAGCTTTGTTCATAGTGATGCTTTCTAAGGCCCACTTGACTTCACATTCCAGGATGTCTGGCTCTAGGTGAGTGATCACACCATCGTGATTATCTGGGTCATAAAGATCTTTTATGTACAGTTCTTCTGTGTATTCTTGCCACCTCTTCTTAATATCTATCTTCTGCTTCTGTTAGGTCCATACCATTTCTGTCCTTTATCGAGCCCATCTTTGCATGAAATGTTCCCTTGGTATCTCTGATTTTCTTGAAGAGATCTCTAGTCTTTCCTGTTCTGTTGTTTTCCTCTATTTCTTTGCATTGATCGCTGAAGAAGGCTTTCTTATCTCTTCTTGCTATTCTTTGGAACTCTACATTCAGATACTTATTTCTTTCCTTTTCTCCTTTGCTTTTCGCTTCTCTTCTTTTCACAGCTATTTGTAAGGCCTCGCCACACAGCCATTTTGCTTTTTTGCATTTCTTTTCCATGGGGATGGCCTTGATCCCTGTCTCCTGTACAATGTCACGAACCTCATTCCATAGTTCATCAGGCACTCTATCTATCAGATCTAGGCCCTTAAATCTATTTCTCACTTCCACTGTATAATCATAAGGGATTTGATTTAGGTCATACCTGAATGGTCTAGTGGTTTTCCCTATTTTCTTCAATTTAAGTCTGAATTTGGAAATAAGGAGTTCATGGTGTGAGCCACAGTCAGCTCCTGGTCTTGTTTTTGCTGACTGTGTAGAGCTTCTCCAACTTTGGCTGCAAAGAATATAATCAATCTAATTTCGGTGTTGACCATCTGGTGATGTCCATGTATAGAGTCTTCTCTTGTGTTGTTGGAAGAGGGTGTTTGCTATGACCAGTGCATTCTCTTAGCAAAACTCTATTAGCCTTTGCCCTGCTTCATTCCGTATTCCAAGGCCAAATTTGCCTGTTACTCCAGGTGTTTCTTGACTTCCTACTTTTGCATTCCAGTCCCCTATAATGAAAAGGACATCTTTTTTGGGTGTTACTTCTAAAAGGTCTTGTAGGTCTTCATAGAACCGTTCAACTTCAGCTTCTTCAGTGTTACTGGTTGAGGCACAGACTGGGATTACTGTGATATTGAATGGTTTGCCTTGGAAATGAACAGAGATCATTCTGTCATTTTTGAGATTGCATCCAAGTACTGCATTTCAGACTCTTTGGTTGACCATGATGGCCACTCCATTTCTTCTGAGGGATTCCTGCCAGCAGTAGTAGATATAATGGTCATCTGAGTTAAATTCACCCATTCCAGTCCATTTCAGTTCGCTGATTCCTAGAATGTCGACATTCACTCTTGCCATCTCCTGTTTGACCACTTCCAATTTGCCTTGATTCGTGGACCTGACATTCCAGGTTCCTATGCAATATTGCTCTTTACAGCATCGGACCTTGCTTCTATCACCAGTCACATCCACAGCTGGGTATTGTTTTTGCTTTGGCTCCATCCCTTCATTCTTTCTGGGGTTATTTCTCCACTGATCTCCAGTAGCATATTGGGCACCTACTGATCTGGGAAGTTCCTCTTTCAGTATCCTATCATTTTGCCTTTTCATACTGTTCATGGGGTTCTCAAGGCAAGAATACTGAAGTGGTTTGCCATTCCCTTCTCCAGTGGACCACATTACACAAATATATGTATATTATATATGTATATATACAAATACAGGTTTGAGGTTTGCTAAGCCACATCCTATCAGTGACACGTTAAATCCATCCTTTATCATCCTGGATCTTGATTTTCTTATTGAAAAAAACAAATAGCCATCCCATAAACTTCTGAGGATTAAATGAGATCTTAAGTGTGAAAACGTGGTAAACTGTTAAATGCCCTTTGAGGTGTGTGTATGTGTGTGTGTGTGTGTGTCTGTGTGTGTATGGGATTTCCCAGGTGGCTCAGTGGTAAAGAACCCACCTCCAAGTGCTAGAGACGCAGGAGACACAGAATCCATTCCTGGGTCAGAGGAAACGGCAACCTATTCCAGTATTCTTGTCTGGAAAATCCCATGGACAGAGGAGCCTGGCAGGCTATAGTCCACAGGGTCAAAAAGAGTCGGACACAACAGAGCAACTGAGAACACACACACGTGTGTGTGTATGTGTGTATATGTGGGTTTTTTTGTAAATATGTATACATTTTAAGGATTTATATAATGTATATAACACATACAACATATACAATTATCTATTTATCTATATATATATTTTAAAGAATTTTTTGGGAATTCCCTGGCTGTCCAGTAGTTAGAAATGGGTGCTTTCATTGCCTAGGGCCCGGCTTCAATTCCTAACCAGTGAACTAAATCCTATAAGCCTCGCAGGATGGTTAAAAAAAAAAATAAAAGAATCTTTATAACGTATTAAAGGTCAAAAAACCCCTTTGGCAGACTGGGACGATAAATTCCCTTCTCACTTCTATGCCCTAAAATGAACTAACTAGTTATGTGAATTTAAACACCATACTTTATAAGGCAAAATGACAAGAGAAATAGATGATGGATATAATACTTTTTTATTATCTTTAAAAAGAAAAACGTAAGTTTTTCCTGGGGGAGATAAGTTTTTTTTTCTTTTCCCCCTAACAATAAATTCTAAAATGGATTTACCTGCTCAGTCCTCCAGACTCTGAGGACAACCCCCATCTCTAGACTCCTTGTTTATTTCTCCGTGCACTATGCTCCCTCCATTTCACCTTGCTTTCCAACTCAAAAGATTTCCAGTAGCACCTGTTCAACAGGCCAAACATCGCAGAATCCACCCATTCTGTTACAGATCCATTCACACGTTTACTGGGAAGAACATCCCCAAGTGTCTGTTAGTGTTAGACGCTAAACATCCAAACAGGAAAGAGCAGGGAGGTCCTGGATTCCAAGGAAGAGAAACATGGACTCCAGATGTCCTACAGAGATGTAACGCATGGCCAGCCATGGGGGGTGGGCACTGAAGGACCAGGACACACAAAGTGTTCTACTACCTCCTTTTGTTTGAATTCTCTGTGTTTTGTTTTGTTTGCCATTCCACACAGCTGGACCTTAGTTTGGATCTTAATTTTCTCAACAGGGATCAAACTGCTCCACCTTCCCCATTGCAGTGGAAGTGTGACATCCTACTCACTGGACCTCCAGAGAATTCCCATGTAAATAAGCATTTTTTTAGGTCCCTTTTCTTTTCTTAAATTAATTAATTTTTAATTGAAGGATCTGTATGCAAGTCAGGAAGCAACAGTTAGAACTGGACATGGAACAACAGACTGGTTCCAAATTGGGAAAGGAGTACGTCAAGGCTGCATATTGTCACCCTGTTTATTTAACTTATATGCAGAGTACATCATGAGAAATGCTGGACTGGAAGAAGCACAAGCTGGAATCAAGATTGCCAGGAGAAATATCGATCTCCTCAGATATGCAGATGACACCACCCTTATGGCAGAAAGTGAAGAAGAACTAAAGAGCCTCTTGATGAAAGTGAAAGAGGAGGGTGAAAAAGTTGGCTTAAAGCTCAACATTCAGAAAACGAAGATCATGGCATCTGGTCCCATCACTTCATGGGAAATAGATGGGGAAACAATGGACACAGTGACAGACTTTATTTTGGCGGGCTCCAAAATCACAGCAGATGGTGACTGCAGCCATGAAATTAAAAGATGCTTGCTCCTTGGAAGAAAAGTTATGACTGACCTAGACAGCATTTTAAAAAGTAGAGACATTACTTTGTCAACAAAGGTCCATCTAGTCAAAGCTATGGTTTTTCCAGTCATCATGTACAGATGTGAGTTAGACTATAAAGAAAGCTGAGCGCAGGAGAATTGATGCTTTTGAACTTCAGTGCTGGAGAAGACTCTTGACAGTCCTTTGGACTGCAAGGAGATCCAACCAGTCTATCCTAAAGGAAATCAGTCCTGAATCTTCATTGGAAGGACTGATGCTGAAGCTGAAACTCCAATACTTTGGCCACCCAATGTGAAGAACTGACTCATTTGAAAAGACCCTGATGCTGGGAAAGATCGAGGCAGGAGGAGAAGGGGACGACAGAGGATGAGATGGTTGGATGGTGTCACCGACTCTATGGACATGAGTCTGAGTAAACTCCGGGAGTTGGTGATGGACAGGGAGGCCTGGCACACTGTGGTCCATGGGTTGCCAAGAGTCGGACACTGAGCAACAGAACTGAACTAAACTGAATTGCTTTACAATATTGATTTCTTTTCTGATGTCCATGAACATGAATTGGCCATAGGTGTACACGTGTCCTCTCCCTCTTCTACCTCCAGCCCTTCTCCCCCCATTTCACACCCCTCAAGATTGTCACAGAGCCCCAGTTTGAGTTCTCTAAAGTGTGGATGTGAGCCCTGAGGGAAGACATCATCCAGTCTGTGCCGAGCCTGACAAGGGAGAGACAGATGTGAGCTTGGGGTCTCCTGGCCACCCAGCCAATGCCCCTGTTCTCACCCAGCATGGAGGCTGAAGGCTGAGGGACACTGGAGGCAACCGGGCCAGTCGCTGCAGGCTGTCTCTTAACCAGAGCTAAAGGGCTGAAGAAAAATGGAGCAAGGCAGCTAAGCCAGAGAAGGGGGTAGCCCATCCATCCCAATCCTGCACCCTGCACCCCACACCCTTGAAGAAAAACCCCTGGAAGAGCCTGCAATGTCATCAGCCGCATGAATCTGAAAGCAATAGTGAGAGAGGGGACACCAGATGATGGACAGCACAGAGAGGGGCCGTAATGTGTCCTCCTAAGCTCCCTTCACTGGCCTGCCTGCTTCATTAAAGGGGCAGAAGCAAAGCAAACAAACCATAAGAGATAAAAGTAGATTAAGTGAATTAACATTTGCCTTTGCTTTAAATATAGGTTTGTGTTCAACTAAGCTCTATACGGTCAGTGACATATTAAATTCATCCTTTACCATCCTAGGCCTCAATTTCCTTGTTGTGAAACAAGTCACCTTCCCATAAACATCTGAGGATTAAATGAGATCTTATGTGTGAAAACACTTAGTAAACAGTGATGCCCTTCAGTATTCTTAATCCTGTAATCAAACGTTCACACAGGCGGATTTTTTTAAAAAAATCTTCACGTCTTTAAGAAGGTTTTGAGTTGATTTGTTGTACCTTTCTTAATTAGACATGCATTGCTTTTAGAGTGTCTTTTTGTTTTCTCCCTTTTGCCTTTTAGATTTCAAATCCGGTTTTCAAGTCTGGAACCAGTGTAGGTAATGGAAAGAATATGAATTTTGTGACCCTGTGAAGCAATCATTTCTAATCCCAGCTCTGCTGTGAAAAGCCGTGCCACCTCGAATAAGTCCCTGAGGCCTTTTGTTTATTGATCTATAAAATAGAAGTCAAAACACAGCATTCCCTGTTTTACTGTAAGAACACACCACCTCAATCAGTTCTGAAAACTAGAGAACTGCGATTTCTCCAGCTAGTTCCATGTCAAGGGCGAGTTCCTCTCCAAATAGACTAGAGGCTTCTTTTGCCCCGGCTTCCATGAATATCAAGCACAACCCCTCCGTATTTTGTCAGGGAAACGGAACACTGCCTTTTATAAGAGAGCGCCTGAGTGGCAGGCTGCCCGGCTCCCTGTGGGCTCTCCCTGTGCTTCCTCTAGGCTTGTATTGATATCTGCATGCAAATGTTGGCTCAGCTCCCCCTTTGCAGGCAATAGATTGCTTCTGCTGAAGCTGCCAGTGCAATATTTTGAAAATAGACATCCACTTCTAGAAGAAAAGAGATCCAAATAAGGTTTTTTTCTTTAACATTAAAAATCATTAGAATATCAGGGTCTTTCAGGTCAGCATGAATTTTGAAGCTGTTCCATAAGTCCCTCTTGTCAGGACCACCCATTGGTATAGAGGCAAGTGTCTTTTGGGGGAAAAAAAAAAAATCGGTCGAGATGCTCATGTCTGGGCAAAGAATATGGACCAGGTCTAGCCAAGCGCTCTAAGCTTTTCAGTTTCACACTCTTAACCTTGTGTTCCAGGGGGCTCAGTAGTAAAGAATCCGCCTACCAACGCAGGAGACTCAAGAGACATGGGTTTGATCCCTGGGTCAGAAAGATCCCCTGGAGGAGGAAATGGCAACTCATTCCATTATTCCTGCCTGGAAATATTCCATGAACAGAGGAGCCTGGAAAGGAAACAGCCCATGCGGTTGCAAAGCGCCAGACACGACTTAGTGACTGAACACAATCTTGTGTTACAGGTTGAGTCTCATCTTCCCCAAATTCACGTGTTGAGGTATCAGCCCCTAGTCCCACAGAACGTGGACTTATTTGGAAATAGTCTTCACAGATATAATGAGTTACGATGAAGTCATACTGAAGTAGAAGGGGCCGACATCTGACATGGCTATGCCCTTATAAAAAGGGGAAATATTTACCCAGACATGTTCACAAGGAGAAGGGAAGATGAAGGCAGAGATTAGGGTGATGCTTGTAACAAGCCGGGGAACACCAGAGATCATCAGCAAAACACCAGAAGCCAGGGGAGAGGCTCTGAGGTCCCTTCCCAGGGCTCCCTCAGAGCCCTGGGAAGGGACCCATCCCCACCAGCATCTTCATCTGGGGCCTTCAGCCTCCACACTGAGACGCTACATCTCCGTTGTTTAAATTGTCCAGCCTGTGGTACTTTGTTACAGCGGCTCTGGAAAATGAATACCCTTTGGAAGTGCCTAACGGTCCTGGAAGTGAAAGACTGTGACAGGGGAAGGGCACCCACAGAAATCATTCAGTGTGATCATTTCATGATTCATGAAGAAATAGTATCTGGAATCTTCCTCCAATACTTAGAGGGGAGGGGTTGACTAAGAAGACTTGGCTCCTGGTTACCAGGTGGTGTGCCTTTTTGCTACTTGGCTGTACTGTTAGTGAGGAGATACATGGGGAAAGGTTAATGTCATTCAATATAAACATGCCATCAACCTAGAAAAATTCAGACTTCCTGTTCAGTCCACGGAGGCGTAGAGGCACCCTACCCAACCCTGTCCGGACTTTTCCTAGGTGTGTGCCTGCCCCTCTTATGAGTCCTGAGCAGGCTATCCTGCTTCTCAGAGAAGCTGTAACTAGAAGGCTCCTCCCCCAGATTCTCAGATGTCCCTTTCACTTTCTTTCAGTCTTTGCTCAAATACCACTGTTTCTCCCTTCCTTATCCTGCCACTGCTGCTGCTTTTCAGTCCTCTGACTTTTTGCGACCCCATGGACTTAGCCTGCCGGCTCCTCTGTCCAAGGGATTCTCCAGGCAAGAACCCTAGAGTGGGTTGCCGTGACCTCCTCCAGAGGATTTTCGCAACCCAGGGATCAAACCCGCATCTCTTGCATCTCCTGAATTGGCAGCCGTAGTCTTTACCACTAGCGCCACCTGGGAAGCCTCTGTTCTGCTATGCTTCTTTCCAAATAGTACTTCTGATGCTTTTACATACTCTGTTTATTTCTCATTATTGACTGGGTCTCTCTACTAAAACATAAGCATGAGAAAGTCAGGGATCTTTTTCTGATTTATTCACTTTGTTGTTCAGTTAGTAAGTCATGTCTGACTCATTGTGACCCCAAGGACTGCAGCACGCCAGGCCTCCCTGTCCATCACCAACTCCTGGAGCTTGCTCAAACTCATGTCCATCGAGTCAGTGATGCCATCCAACCATCTCATCCTCTGTCATCTCCTTCTCCTCCTGCCTTCAATCTTTTCCAGCATCAGGGTCTTTTCCAATGAGTCAGCTCTTTGCATCATGTGGCCAAGCTCCATGTGGAGCTTCAGCATCAGTCCTTCCAATGAATATTCAGAGTTGATTTTCTTTAGGATTGACTTGGTTTGACCTCCTTGCTTTGTTCACTTCTATATCCCAAATGTCTAAAATAGTATTGCTTGCCATATATTTGGCTTCTAATATTTTTTTTATTGTTGATAGAATGCATAAACGTTTTAAAAACATCTTTATTTGAATGCTTTCAATGTTACTACTGAATGTAGTTGAGTAATTCAATGTCATTCCTTTGCTCTTTGGAAGACAGCCTCAGAGTGAGGTGTCAGCGACTCAAGGGTTCTTTTGTCTCTGGCAACCTTGGATTTTGGTCTAGTGCCCTGAGTTAGCAGCGAGAACTGTAATTGAGAGAAAGGCCAAAAGAAGCTGAGAAAGCATTGGTGGAAACAATTAAGCCTTAGCGTTTAACCGGCAACAACTTTTCTTTGGTTATTTCTTAATGTGTTTACAGTTTGTGTGTGTGTGTGTTTAAATTAGACTATAGTGACAAAAAAATTTTTTGACAAGATATAAATATTTTCCAGAGTTCCATAAGTTAAAAAGGTGGCAACTAGTCACATGGGCCTGTTTACATTTTGATTAATCAAAAGCTGCTGCTGCTAAGTCACTTCAGTCATGTCTGACTCTGTGCGACCCCATAGATGGAAGCCCACCAGGCTCCCGCATCCCTGGGATTCTCCAGGCAAGAACACTGGAGTGGGTTGCCATTTCCTTCTCCAATGCATGAAAGTGAAAAGTGAAAGTGAAGTCGCTCAATCGTGTCCGACTCTCAGCTACCCCATGGACTGCAGCCTACCAGGCTCCTCCGTGCATGGGATTTTCCAGGCAAGAGTTCTGGAGGGGGTGCCATTGCCTTCTCTAATCAAAAGCGGTTGAAGTTAAAAATTCAGCTCCTTAGTCACATCATCCCCCGTCTTTATTGCTCAATAGCCACATGTGGCTGTTGGCTGCCAGACCTGCCAGAGTCGATGGAGAGCATCCCCATCATTCTAGGCAGGAGGGCTCCATGTGTGTTTTTTAATGTCTGGATGTTGAGCATCATGAAACCAAGGCACCACAAGGAACAGGGGAAATTTTCACTCTTCCTTGGATCACATGGTTCACTGGCCAATTGACTTAGGCCGAGTAGACTTAGCTGGAATTTATGCTTACTTTCTTCCATAACCATTTAATAGACTTGTGAGTAATGGAAATATTATAGTATGTTTTAGCCAGGTTATGGTATTAGTTGCTCAGATCCTGGGGATTTTCAACCTATTGAAGAGAAGCGATGCAGGAAAGGACACAGACGTATGTAAGACTTTCATAAGTTCAGATCAGATCAGATCAGTCGCTCAGTCGTGTCCGACTCTTTGCGACCCCATGAATTGCAGCACACCAGGCCTCCCTGTCCATCACCAACTCCCGGAGTTCACTGAGACTCACGTCCATCGAGTCAGTGATGCCATCCAGCCATCTCATCCTCTGTCATCCCCTTCTCCTCCTGCCCCCAATCCCTCCCAGCATCAGAGTCTTTTCCAATGAGTCAACTCTTCGCATGAGGTGGCCAAAGTACTAGAGTTTCAGCTTTAGCATCATTCCTTCCAAAGAAATCCCAAGGCTGATCTTCAGAATGGACTGGTTGAATCTCCTTCGTAAGTTCAAGCATATACAAATGGTTCAGAATGATTGAAGTTTGGGGTCTATAGAGCACTAGGGCTTGGGTCACAAAACTTGAGCTGTAGCTGATGTATATTTATATCCCTAGCACTTGACATAATACATATTAGTCTACTCCTGTGTATCTGTTGTTGAATGAATGAGTGAATCAATCAGTTAAGCAACCAATACATCAACCAACCAACTGCAAATGATGTATATACAAAGCCAGATGCATTTGTCAGGCTAGAGATGTTATTCCCTACTAATAAATACAACTCAATATTCTAGAGGCTCTCCACTATAAAAGTTTGCTTTTTATTTAATATACATGTCTAAATATAGGTCAGAGTGAAGGATAATCTTCCATGTGGGCATTCATGTACTCAGGTTGATTGGACATCTTTTAGCTATAGCATCCTGAACCAGTGGCCTGCCAGGTCACCAAGGGAGAGGAAAAGAGATGGGAGAGAGATGGCCTTTAGGTATGTCAGCCCAGGAATGACTGGAGTCAATTCTACTTACAGGTCATTGGCAAGAACTTGTCACCTAACCCCGTTCTCTGCAAGGAAGACCAGGAAACAGAAAGGAGCACACAACATGTTTGGTGAGCATCATCCAACTAGCACAGCACATCACAGAGGACCATTGCCAAAAGCTTCAACTTTATCCAATAGGGGTTCACAAGCTATTTTAAAAAATCAGATTTATTTCTTCAAATAAAATATAGTATATAAATACAGCAAAAGTAGAGCTTTCCTGGCTGAGGTGAGAACCCAGAGAGGAGGAACCAAATATCCGCCCATACAACAGACCTTCCTACACCATCTCTGTACCTTCTGTGTTCCTCCAGGAAAATCCAGGGCTCCTCAAGGCAGAGTGAAGATCTGCCAAGGAGTATTGGGAGTCTTGGGAGGGCTTCAAACAGGAGAATTGTGTGATCACATTTTCCCTTTGGGAAGATGAGTGTGGCGAAGTTGTGGAGGGCAGTGGGGAGGGGTGGGTTAGGTGGTGGATGCGCAGTGTGGAGGTCAAGGTGAGAAGCTTCTGGAACCATTCAGGTGAGAGAGGAGGAAGGTCTGAACCAAGTCTCTGTGAGGCTCTATATGTTTTCCCAATTTGTGCCGACTCAAAATTCAGAATCTCTTTTTCAGACAGAGAAAGACAAATATATGATATCACTTAGATATGTAATCTAAAACCAAACGATATAAATGAATTTATTTACAAAATAGACATAGACTAAAAGACATAGGAAACAAACTTATGGTTACCAAAGGGGGTAATGGGGCAGAGGTCAGTAGGGTGATAAATTAGAAGACTGGGATTAATTTATACACACTACTATGTATAAAATAGATAATCAACAAAGTCCTACTGTATGGCACAGGGAACTATACTCAATATTTTGTAATAACCTGTAAGGGAAAAGAATCTGAGAACGAATTTATATTTGAATCACTTTTACTCTCTACACCTGAAACTAACACAACATTGTAAATAAACTATACTTCAATTAAATAAAACAAAAAATTCTTGTGTGAGTTAAAGTATATAACTTCAAAAAATTAAAATAAAATTTTCAAAAAATCTCTGAGTCTTTTTAAAAATCCCTTTTTTAAAAAAAAGCCCCTTTACAGAGGCTGAAGTCATTCCAAGTTTCCTTTCACCACTGACATAGGTCAGACACCAGAGTCCGAGTCAGCAAATGGTTTCTGTAGAGGGAGAGGGGGCTGACATTCCAGGCCTGTGGGCCGTGTGATCTCTATCATAACCACCTGACTCTGCTTTGTTGAGAAAGAGCCACAAAGGACAATAGGCAGACGGATGGGTGTGGTTCCAGTCTAATAAAACTATATTTTATGAACCCTGAAATTTGAATTTCATAGATTTCCCACATGTCATGAAACATTATTTGGCTTTCGATTTGTTTTCAATCATTTAAAAATGTGAAAGACATTCTTAACTCACAAGCCAAATAGAAACATGCTGTGGGCCAGATTCGGCCTATGCCAAATCTGAATATTAGGATATTATGCTGACCTCTTTTTTAAAAAAAAAAATATAGAATGATCGTCTTATTGTGAAAAAGACATATTTATGACAGTAATTTTCTTTTTCTTTTCAAAGAGGTATATTTTGTGATGAAATAAAAATAAAGGTATGAGACTAAGGTTTTCAACAATTTTTCCATAGACTACTCAGAGACTTAAAAAAAAATACTGAGAATCATTGTCAGTTTAGTCAATGCTGATGTATTTTAATGTTGCACCACCGCCAGGCATTGAAACAAACCCACACAATTAGAATAAACAAAGCAAAATGAAACAAGGCTGGAAGGCTCTGGTGTTCCTAAATTCTTTCTTGCCTCTGTCATCAGATCAGATCAGATCAGATCAGTATGCCACCCCATGAATTTCAGCACGCCAGGCCTCCCTGTCCATCACCAACTTCCGGAGTTCACTCAGACTCATGTCCATAGAGTCAGTGATGCCATCCAGCCATCTCATCCTCTGTCCTCCCCTTCTCCTCTTGCCCCCAATCCCTCCCAGCATCAGAGTCTTTTCCAATGAGTCAACTCATCACATGAGGTGGCCAAAGTACTGCAGTTTCAGCTTCAGCATCATTCCTTCCAAAGAAATCCCAGGGCTGATCTCCTTCAGAATGGACTGGCTGGATCTCCTTGCAGTCCAAGGGACTCTCAAGAGTCTTCTCCAACACCACAGTTCAAAAGCATCAATTATTCGGCACTCAGCCTTCTTCACAGTCCAACTCTCACATCCATACATGACCACTGGAAAAACCATAGCCTTGACTAGACGAACCTTTGTTGAAAGTAATGTCTCTGCTTTTGAATATGCTATCTAGGTTGGTCATAACTTTCCTTCCAAGGAGTAAGCGTCTTTTAATTTCATGGCTGCAGTCACCATCTGCAGTGACTTTGGAGCCCGCCAAAATAAAGTCTGACACTGTTTCCACTGTTTCCCCATCTATTTGCCATGAAGTAATGGGACCAGATGCCATGATCTTCGTTTTCTGAATGTTGAGCTTTAAGCCAACTTTTTCACTCTCCACCTTCACTTTCATCAAGAGGCTTTTTAGTTCCTCTTCACTTTCTGCCATAAGGGTGGTGTCATCTGCATATCTGAGGTGATTGATATTTCTCCCAGCAATCTTGATTCCAGCTTGTGTTTCTTCCAGTCCAGTGTTTCTCATGACATACTCTGCATATAAGTTAAATAAGCAGGGTGACAATATACAGCCTTGACATACTCCTTTTCCTATTTGGAGCCAGTCTGTTGTTCCATGTCCAGTTCTAACTGTTGCTTCCTGATCTGCATACAAATTTCTCAAGAGGCAGATCAGGTGGTCTGGTATTCCCATCTCTTTCAGAATTTTCCACAGTTTATTGTGATCCACACAGTCAAAGGCTTTGGCATAGTCAATAAAGCAGAAATAGATGTTTTTCTGGAACTCTCTTGCTTTTTCCATGATCCAGTGGATGTTGGCAATTTGATCTCTGGTTCCTCTGCCTTTCCTAAAACCAGCTTGAACATCAGGAAGTTCATGGTTCACATATTGCTGAAGCCTGGCTTGGAGAATTTTGAGCATTACTTTACTAGCGTGTGAGATGAGTGCAACTGTGTGGTAGTTTGAGCATTCTTTGGCATTGCCTTTCTTTGGAACTGGAATGAAAACTGACCTTTTCCAGTCCTGTGGCCACTGCTGAGTTTTCCAAATTTGCTGGCATATTGAATGCAGCACTTTCATGGCATCATCTTCCAGGATTTGAATAGCTCAACTGGAATTCTATCACCTCCACTAGCTTTGTTCGTAGTGATGCTTTCTAAGGCCTACTTGACTTCACATTCCAGGATGTCTGGCTCTAGGTGAGTGATCACACCATCGTGATTATCTGGGTCGTAAAGATCTTTTTTGTACAGTTCTTCTGTGTATTCTTGCCACCTCTTCTTAATATCTTCTGCTTCTGTTAGGTCCATACTATTTCTGTCCTTTATCGAGCCCATCTTTGCATGAAATGTTCCCTTGGTATCTCTGATTTTCTTGAAGAGATCTCTAGTCTTCATTCTGTTGTTTTTCTCTATTTCTTTGCATTGATCACTGAAGAAGGCTTTCTTATCTCTTCTTGCTATTCTTTGGAACTCTGCATTCAGATGTTTATATCTTTCCTTTTCTCCTTTGCTTTTTGCTTCTCTTCTTTTCACAGCTATTTGTAAGGCCTCGCCACACAGCCATTTTGCTTTTTTGCATTTCTTTTCCATGGGGATGGTCTTGATCCCTGTCTCCTATACAATGTCATGAACCTCATTCCATAGTTCATCAGGCACTCTGTCTATCAGATCTAGGCCCTTAAATCTATTTCTCACTTCCACTGTATAATCATAAGGGATTTGATTTACATCATACATGAATGGTCTAGTGATTTTCCCTACTTTCTTCAATTTAAGTCTGAATTTGGAAATAAGGAGTTCATGGTCTGAGCCACAGTCAGCTCCTGGTCTTGTTTTTGCTGACTGTGTAGAGTTTCTCCATCTTTGGCTGCAAAGAATATAATCAATCTGATTTCGGTGTTGACCATCTGGTGATGTCCATGTATAGAGTCTTCTCTTGTGTTGTTGGAAGAGAGTGTTTGTTATGACCAGTGTGTTTTCTTGGCAAAACTCTATTAGTCTTTGCCCCGCTTCATTCCATATTCCAAGGCCAAATTTGCCTGTTACTCCAGGTGTTTCTTGACTTCCTACTTTTGTGTTCCAGTCCCCTATAATGAAAAGGACATCTTTTTTGGGTGTTAGTTCTAAAAGGTCTTGTAGGTCTTCATAGAACCGTTTACCTTCAGCTTCTTCAATGTTACTGGTTGGGGCATAGACTCGGATTACTGTGATATTGAATGGTTTGCCTTGGAAATGAACAGAGATCATTCTGTCGTTTGTGAGACTGCATCCAAGTACTGCATTTCAGACTCTTTTGTTGACCATGATGGCCACTCCATTTCTTCTGAGGGATTCCTGCCCACAATAGTAGATATAATGGTCATCTGAGTTAAATTCACCCATTCCAGTCCATTTCAGTTCGCTGATTCCTAGAATGTCGACATTCACTCTTGCCATCTCCTGTTTGACCACTTCCAATTTGCCTTGATTCGTGGACCTGACATTCCAGGTTCCTATGCAATATTGCTCTTTACAGCATCGGACCTTGCTTCTATCACCAGTCACATCCACAGCTGGGTATTGTTTTTGCTTTGGCTCCATCCCTTCATTCTTTCTGGGGTTATTTCTCCACTGATCTCCAGTAGCTACCTCACATCCCCATGCCTGAGGCCAGGGGCAGCAGCCGGGAGGAGCAACCCCACGCCTGAGGCCAGGGGTGGTGGCCAGGAGGACCAACCCCACGCCATGGCTGCATGGGCACCTAGAGGAGCTATCCCACGTTGAAGGTCAGGAAGGGCGGCGGTGAGGAGATACCCCTCGTCCAAGGTAAGGAGCATTGGCTGTGCTTTGCTGGAGCAGCCGTGAAGAGATACCCCACGTCCAAGGTAAGAGAAACCCAAGTAAGATGGTAGGTGTTGTAAAAGGGCGTCAGAGGGCAGACACACACACACACTGAAACCATACTCACAGAAAACTAGTCAATCTAATCACACTAGGACCACAGCCTTGTCTAACTCAATGAAACTAAGCCATGCCGGTGGGTCAACCCAAGATGGGCGGGTCATGGTGGAGAGATCTGACAGAATGTGGTCCACTGGAGAAGGGAATGGCAAATCACTTCAGTGTTCTTGCCTTGAGAACCCCATGAACAGTATGAAAAGGCAAAACGATAGGATACTGAAAGAGAAACTCCCCAGGTCAGTAGGTGCCCAATATGCTACTGGAGATCAGTGGAGAAATAACCCCAGAAAGAATGAAGGGATGGAGCCAAATCAAAAAGCATACCCAGCCTCTGTCATAGAAACCCAGAAATAAAGATGCCCCGTCTCAGGCAGAGTCCACTGTGGTGACCACCAGTTAATTGTGAGAATTCCAATTCACTAAACTGAAAAATAGTTTGGACTTCTTAAAGGCAAGAAAAGAAAACAATTTTGTTCTATTTTCCCTTATCAGAAGTCACACGAGTCTCCTGTGTCTCCTGCATTGCAGGCAAATTCTTTATTGCTGAGCCACAAAGGAAGACCCCAATCTTGGCCCTGCTGCTGCTGCTGCTAAGTCGCTTCAGTTGTGTCCGACTCTGTACGACCCCATAGATGGCAGCCCACCAGGCTCCCCTGTCCCTGGGATTCTCCAGGCAAGAACACTGGAGATCCTGGCTCTAAAAGCATCCAAATGGATAAACATACCATCTAAAGCATTCCATGGTAAAGAACCCACCTGCAAGGGAGGAGATGTAAGAGATGTGACTTCAATCCCTGGTTTGGAAGATCCCTGGGAGGAGGGCATGACAACCCACTCCAGTATTCTTGCCTGGATGATCCCATGGACAGAGGAGCCTGGCAGGTTACTGTTCATGGGGTTGCAAAGCGTCAGACACAACTGAAATGACTCAGCATGTAAAAGCATTACCTGAAATTATTTGGTCTTAAAATGATTTTGATTTTCAAAGTAAGGCAAATTTATTTTAGATTCTTTGCAGAGAAAATGACCTAAAGATATAATGCTGAGAATAAAAAGTCACCCAAAATCTCAAAAACCAGGAATAGCCATTGTAAAACAGAGGTCATTTCTTTAACATAAAGGGAGTCATATCGAATCTGCATATTTAAGCCTGATTTTTTTTTTCACTCAACATTATACTCTGCACATCTCCCTTTGTCATTAAAAAGTTCTTGGATCGATGACAGAATTTTGTACAGATGTATTTTTTATTTAATTATTTGATTTAATGAAGCCAATCATACAGTTAGTCAACTAATGTCTATGTGTGCCTCTGGGATGCCAGGGACAGACCAAGACATGACAGGCCTCTGGGACAAGGTCCTTGTCCTCATGGAGCTGACATTGGGTGCCTTTTGTTTTTAAGCCTCAGGTTGGAGCCTGTGATCCTGAGATGAACACAGCAGATTGATTTCTGTTCCCTGGAAGCTCTGAGCTAGTGAGGGAGACAGGTGGGTGGTCCAAGAACAAGGACAGCACAAGGTAAAGAAGGAAGCTTTGCACCTACATAGAAGAAGGGATACATCTGGGATGGTGGGTGTGGAGGACATGGAGAGCTTCTGCTGAACAATGCAGAGTTCAAATCACATTGCTTTTTATTCTAGTCCAAAGTATTGATATCTAGATACAGACCATGCTGCGTCTAAGTCCAAATGATGTCATTCTGCCCAAGACAGTCTGGCTTGGTTAGTCATTTAGAGAAGACTGAGCAGTGGGCAAAGAATCCACCTGCAATTCAGGAAATGCAGGAGACGCAGGTTTGATCCTTGGGTCGAGAGAATCCCTTCAAGGAGGAAACGGCAATCCACTCCAGTATTCTTGCCTGAAAAATCCCATGGACAGAGAAGCCTGGAGGGCTACAGTCCAAAGGGATGCAAAGAGTCGGACACGATTGAGCATGTACCTTGGCTGTTGGCCTGGCTTAGCATTTAGTATAAGCTTATTTGGAGAAGGAAATGGCAACCCACTCCAGTATTCTTGCCTGGAGAATCCCATGGACACAGGAGCCTGGCAGGTTAAAGTCTATGGGGTCGCAAGAGTCAAACACGACTGAGCGACTAAGCACACAGCACACACTGAGCTGGGAAAGATTGAAGGTGGGAGGAGAAGGGGATGACAGAGGATGAGATGGTTGAATGGCATCACCAACTCGATGGACATGAGTTTGAATAAGCTCCAGGAGTCAGGGATAGCCAGGGAAACCCGGCGTGCTGCAGTCCATGGGGTCGCAATGAGTTGGACACGACTGAGCGACTGAACTGAACTGAACTATACTCAACAAACCAGAAAGGATACAGGTTCTCTCACCAGATGATACTGGAAGCAGCATCATTTAATAGAAATTGTTCTTGGACCAGGATTCCATGCCTTAAATCCTGGACTCAGGATTAATGGAGACAATAATATCCATGCTCTTCCAAGTGACATTTCTTGGGGTCTGTCATCAGAGTACACCAGCGTCACCTCTGGGGATAGTTCTGGCTCTACCTGGCACAGAAGAGATTCTACTTGTTGTTTTGAATAAATTAGCATAATCTTGCCCACACAGATCCTTATCTGTGAAATGGGAATAGAGTGTCTGCTTGATTTTCACCAAATTGTTATGAAATTTAACTAAGATGCTGTATAAGACAGCATTGTAGAACAAAATATAAAGTGTTATAATAACCCTTTCTAAAATAAAACCATCACATTGTTTGTGAAGAAGGTTCTAACTTTTCCAAGATGCTTTTACATGTGATAATTGTTATTATTTTTAACCACCTGAGCACATGTAAGTAGATTTTTTCTGTACACCTCTATCTCTTCTATAAAACGTGATTGTCCAGTGTCTTCTGAACCATCTTCAGAGTCATTGTTATTGTTTAGTATGTCCGACTCTTTTGCAACCCCACGGACTATTGCCCACCAGGCTCCTCTGTCCATGGGATTTCCCAGGCAAGAATACTGAAGTGGGTTGATATTTCCTTCTGCAGGGGATCTTCCTGACCCAGAGATAGAATGTGTGTCTCCTGCATTGTAGGTGGGTCCTTTAGCTCTGAGCCACCAGAGAAGCTCTTCATCTTCAGAAACAGGAGCGACATGGATATGACGGAGTCAAATCCCAGCCTGTCTGGACTTGAGGCAAGTGATTTAAAACCTATGCACTATGATTTCTTCTGCAAAGCCATGCCTCACAGCAGCACTGTGGGGAATCAATAAGCTACCATGAAATGAGATAAGAGAGGGACCCAACAGGACAGCACAGATGAAACACTTGTCTTATCGCAGCTCTTGTCCTGCTCTATCACTTACTAACGCACACTGGGTTTTCATTAACCCAGCACACTGCTTTCACAGGGCGCTGCTTGCCCACTCAGGAGACGCCCTCACCCACATGGGTGCTGACCCAGGTCCCTTCCATCTTACTGTTCTGGTTAAGTGCTTGGATTCTAAAACGGCCAGTTTCAAAACACTTGTTTTGACATGTGAATTTGTTCCAGCAGGACTAATCCGTTAGGGAAGACTTGGAGCACCATGTGAATCTGTTTGTGTATGCATAATTGCATCTGCAGGAAACTACATCCAGCTGACCGAGCTCTGTAGAAATATGCACAACTCACAGACCTCACACCACTCCTGGCTACTGCGGAAGGCAGAATGTATGATGACCACACCCAGCCACAACTGGTATGCATATCTGCTCTCTGTTTGCTGATCACCCTCTTTCCTCCACTTCACTAGAGCTCACCAGCTGTCCCCTCTAGCACCCACGGGCAACCAGCAAACTCCAAATCTTCTCCAAGGGAAAATGCCAGGTTCACTGTGGTATGCATATGTGTCTTCATCATTTAATGTGTACACCACTCTGTATCATTTTTATTAGTTGTCTCTCTTTGTGAGCATGTGTCATTGATGAAGTTTTTGAGTTTTGTGCCCCCCACTTTTTCCCTAAGTCCTGTGGTTTTGCATGGCCCTGTCATTTGTAGAGACACATATGTTGTGTTACAGCATAATTTACCCTACAGGAGTCTATGCTATAAGCGAGAAATTTTACCTTGCTGGACCTGGTATTTCTGAAGATCAATATTGCTATTTTTTATAAAGTTTGATCCGGTGTTCCACACAAGTGATTTATCCTCACTTTACAGGTGACTGATCTGGGGTTTAGGAGTAAAACCTCACTTTTCATAAGAGAGAGGTGAAATAAGAATTAGAATTGCCTCCTGTCTACTGTTGTGGGGGATGCAGCATGTTGCCATGGGAACCGAATGGTCTTTGGAGTGGAACACTCCTCTACCTGAGGTCCTGCTTGACAAAATCCTTCTACCAGCGTGACTTCAGTGAACTCCTCAAACCTCCTCAGGTGGCAACAGGAAAATGGCACTCAGTCTCAATCACTGAAAATTAAGTTACAAAATGCATGAAAAATCCCAGCCTAGTGCTTGGAGCAGAGCAGACGTGTTTGTCCTCATTGTCTTCCTTTGTATAATGACACCCAATAAATTTTATTGAGCATATATTTGGTCACAGGGACTGCAATAAGCACTTTTCAGGTATTATCTAATTTAATCATTTTAGCAACACCATGAAGAGGATTCTGTTATTATTCCTATTCTACAGATAAGCAAGAAGATGTACCAAAATGTCAGGTGATCTGCCTGAGATCAAAGAGAGAGTGTGCCAACTGTGAAGTTTATTGACTCTCAGCTCCAACTCCCTCTTCAATCCTCTGTGATGCTGAGACGGGGGCTTTGCAAAGCACACGCCTGCTCTGCCACCCTGATTCCCACAAGTCTCTGAAAGGCTGAGGGACTTGCTGCTTCTTTTCCCCTAGCACCACTTCCTGTCTGCTATTTGCATCACTTCCTGTCCACAGCTTACATCATTTCCTGGCTGCTATGAGTCCCCTAGAGCTCATGTTCCCTTGGCAGAAGCCATTTCTTCCTATTCCCATAGCTGAATCCACTTTGCTGTTTTTCTACCACTGCGAGCTCTACTGTGTGCCTGCCAAAACATACCAGCCAGGAAGTTTTCTCAGAAGCCTGTTTTCGCTCTAAGGGGTCCTCTGTTATGGTTCAATGATTTAATCACCTAAATAAAGGTGATTAAAGGGGATAGAATCTTCATCCCCCTCAGAGGTAGGGACTGTAGATGCATCCGGCAGTTGTTCCTCTATGGTATCTTAGAGTTCACTTCTTACCCTTTTTCACCCTTTCAGTCACCTAGTAATCAACTTTATTCCTTCTTAACAATCATTTGCAAATTCTGTTAGCCAAAGTAAATTGTGTGCTCTGCATCTTGGCTGTGCCCTGACCAATGCATCTCTGAGGGGCAGAGACAGAACTGGAAACCAGATGGGGAAAACTTCTCTGCACACTGCCTTGAAACAATTTTTCATAAGTGTGGATCCTTACGTGGTCTCCACTATCTTAAACATAAACCCAGTCATGAGGTACCTGGAAACATTATATTATCAGCTCTGATGTTCTAGGATCACAGAAACTCAATACTTCAATCAACCCTCATTGCGACCTAACATTTGGGAACCAGTGGTAAGGACTGCTGACCTCTCCTCATGACCCACTGACCACCAACCAAAAGAGGAAAGAGTTAAGGAAGGTCAATAGATAGCAGATGTTCATGCTGACCTATTAGAAATCTTTCTTTGTCATGCTGCACTTTTACAGAGAACAAGAGACAGAGTATCCTCCCAAGAAACTGCTAGTCGACAGCCTTCTAGAATGTCTGAGCTGGAAGGGACCTCAGAGAACACCTGTCCACTAAACTCCCACTTTATTAATGAGTGAATGGAGGCCCAGAGATGGACAAAGTGCCAGCCCCAAATCACAGTGAGTCGGTGCTAAAGTCCAGACTAGGGCATAGTCTCCTGACTCCTGATTTTTTCACGTGAAACCATGGATTCGGGAGCTTACTGGGTACGTTTTGTGCTTTAGCACTTTTTCAAGGGATTACAGTTGCTTCTCTAGAATATTATCTCTTTTTGCTTCTCCCCCATCCCAGTTCCTAGGAGGCCTGGGAGATGGGAGAAAGACAGGTTCTTTTCTCTGTTCATAGTATGCCTGACCTTATTTTGCTGCTTCTTTCTCCTCTTCCTTCTCCCTCCCACAGGATGGCAGTAAGGGTGAAGCAAGTGAGATGAACATGGATGAACAACTCATGAACATGAGATGACCCCAGGTCAAAAAGGGTCAGACCCTGGCTATATTTAAAATTTAGATATTTTATTCATCACTAATGTTTTGGCATGAATTTTGATTCTTAAAATATTGAATCAAAATATTATTTATCAGGATTATTGAGTTTTTTCAAGCCTGCTTATAATTTGCACCCAAGGCTTGCATCTTACTCATAACACCCTTGTACCATCCCTGCCATTCTGCCCATCCTTCCCTGCTATATGCCCCAGAAAGGTCACTTTGGCATTCTTGTAATCATTTTCTGATGCATGACTCCCCATCTGAAACACAAAAAACTCTGCTACTGATGGCTCAAATGATGAACATGAACAATGATCACCTAGGATCATTTTACCCAAGAAAAAAGGGAGAATCCCTAACTTTGATGAGAAGGATGCCAAGGCAGTAGAATAGCATGGGATTTGAAGTCAGATGAACTTGGGATTGAATCCTGACAATGCCACTCAGCAGTTGTGCGATACCCACTGATCCACTGATGGATGTGAATGATTTCTATGTCCTGAAGGCACTGGATATGCAGACAAGATCAAGGCATATTCCCTGCTCCTAAGGCAACCACAACCTAGATGGAGGGAATTGTTTACTTCTCTGGGCCTTGTTTTCTATAATGGAAAATGGAAATAGAATTATCTCCTTGGAAAGAATAAATACAGCTCTCATATGACATTGCTTATCATCATGTGGCAGCTCCATTAAAATTTGCCTCCACAAAAGTAAATAAGTTCTTCCCTGGAACATTGTTCACAGAAGTAATCATCACTGTATACAGTTACTTTTCCACAGTTTAGATTTATTGTCATACAGTTACTAAAGCTAATTTGGGAAGACCCAGAAAAAAAAATCACTGGAAACCTTCTGATGAAGTCCCTTGGAATTTAAGGAAAACACTGAAGATGACACATTCTTTTCAGCCACACTCAAGGCTTTTGGATTTAATTGATGCTTTTGAACTGTGGTGTTGGAGAAGACTCTTGAGAGTCCCTTGGACTGCAAGGAGATCCAACCAGTCCATTCTGAAGATCAGCCCTGGGATTTCTTTGGAAGGAATGATGCCAAAGCTGAAACTCCAGTACTTTGGCCACCTCATGCGAAGAGTTGACTCACTGGAAAAGACTCTGATGCTGGGAGGGATTGGGGGCAGGAGGAGAAGGGGACGACAGAGGATGAGATGGCTGGATGGCATCACTGACTCGATGGACGTGAGTCTGAGTGAACTCCGGGAGTTGGTGATGGACAGGGAGACCTGGCGTGCTGTGATTCATGGGGTCGCAAAGAGTCGGACACGTATGAGCAACTGAACTGAACTGAACTAGTGGTTTTCATTCTGAGCACCCCTGGTATTTTGAATATGCATCCTTTCAACAGAATCTTTGTCCTGCACCTCACTTCTCTCCCTCGAACTTAGTGTATCTCCCTTATTGGACAATGGCTTTGTAGGCATCTCTTCACAGAGGGATTGACAGTAATCTGGGAAATATTCCATACACTGTGGTGCTACAATTACAATCTTTATCAGAAGATGTTTGGGGCACAATTTCTCCTAAAGCAGTGTGGTAGGCAGAACTCTAAGATGAGCCCCAGTGAACTTACCTTTCCATAATCTCCTGCTCTTGAATGCAGGTGGAAACTGTGACTTCTGGCCAATAAGATATGACAAAGTGAGGGAATAGTCACTCTCATGATCAGGGTATAATATATGACTCCACCTACAATAGAGGTTCTCCTGCTCACCTAGAAGAAGTGTGCATGTTTTTGTACATTACCCAAGAAATGGATAGGGGTGGTTAGACAAGGCGGCAGACAAGGGTTTATGGGGCTCATCAAGGCTGAGAGAGACCTCACGGCCCATGTTCTGGGGAATGATGGCTCCAGTTCCCACCCCCTAGGAATCTGCTCCTTCCCCATTGCCTTTCATGGTGAGGCTGTCTATTCTTGGCCTTCAGGGAGTGACTCTGAGGAAGTTGGGGTGGAAGGAAACGTATGCCATAATATGCAATTGAAGTCTATTCGTTGGCTCAGGCTGCCCAAAACACAACATAACAGACTGGGTGACTTAAACAAGAGACATCTCCCAGTTGTGAAGGTTGAAAGTCCATGAAGTCCACGGTCAAGGTGCCTAAAGATTCGGTTTCTGGTGAGACCTCTATTACTGGTTGCACACGGCTGCCTTCTTGCTATATCCTCACCTAGCCTCCCCTCTGTGTCCTCTTGGAGATGACGTCTTTCTCTCTTCTTCTTCTTGTGCACCAGGACTATAGGGCTAGGACTCCACCTTCATGAGTTCACCTGACCTCAGTTACCTTCTTAAAAGCCCTATCTCCAAAGACAGTCACACTGAAGCTTAGGTCTTCAGCATGTGTATTTGAGGTATACAATTGAATTCATAGCAATAAAGAATAGCTATTTTTATATGTGAAGCAGCAGTTATATGTCAGGCATTACACTATGGATTTTTACATTATTTTATTCAATATATTTAAGGTCTTTTCAGTATATATAAATGAGTGTGAGTTTAGAGCTTCATTTTAAAGATAAGGAAAATGAAGGAGAGGTTGAAAACTCAGGACTGATAATAAATAAATGACAGATCTAGGAACTCAGATCTGAACTCAAATGTGCTTGTCTCCAAAGATACTGCTCCTTGTTTTAGTTTCAATCTTCCCCTCTTCCTCACTCACACACACACTTCTGTCCATGTTATAGCAGCAATACCATCTCCAACAAGAACACCATCTCACAATGGAACTGAATTAAAACTGTCAATGTGGTCCTGTTTCTCAGGTGTTTTACCATCCAACCTAACCATAGTCACTTTGATTTACCATCCTGTCCACCCAGTTTCATCCTTCTCCCAGTTTTAAGACTCATTTTGATACTCACGCCTGGAGCCAGGGCAAACGTGGAATGGCCATGAAAGCTGTGAAATAAATTTAAATGAATTGCAGTTTTCCCAAAATGCTTAAAGGGTGAAGATCAATGTCTGAATGAATTAAGGAATTCAACTTTGTGTGTGTGTGTGTGTGTGTGTGCACACATGTGTGCACATACTCACAGAAGCATGGATGTCTATGTCCAGGGAAAGTGAAGGATGTAGGGAGGAAGGCTGGAAAGAAGACAAAGAGAGACAGGGGAGGGAGAGATATTGAAACTGAACCAGGGCCTACTAAAGCCACTAAAAGAGAGGAAATCTGCTGAATAACGTCATTCATTATTCTCGTTTTGCACTTGAAACAAATGGTAATTGTTGGTTTAGCTAACAAGTTGTGCCTTAATTACAGACCATTAGACACCATTAATAAAGGAAACCAATTCCACAAGAATCTAAATTTCACTTCTTGCATTTCTTTCTCTAGAAAGAAGACCAACTCAAAACAGATTTGATTCTCTGCTTCCAAATCCTGTAACAGGCTAGAGACTCTCATCCATCCGTAGTTTAGCTCAGCTGTCCTTTCCTTCTCTGGGGAGCCTTTCCAGGGCTTGTCACCCATCCCTGCTGCTTGAGGCATGGCAGCATCCCTGGGCTTCCTGTCCTGGACTTTTTAAAAAGTTCTTGGCCCCTCGGCATGTGGGATCTTAGTTCCCAGACTAGGGATGGAATCAGTGCCTCCTGCATTGGAAGCTTGGCCCCATAGCCTCTGGACCACCAGGCAAGTCCTGCCCTGGGCTTTTAAAATTTTTTTAATTAATTTATTCTTTTAGGCTGTACAGTGTCTTAGTTGTGGCATGTGGGGTCTTTTATCATAGTTGTGGCAAGTAGGAACTAGTTCCCTGACTAGCAATTGAACCCAGGGCCCCCTGCACTGGGAACGTGGAGCCTTAGCCACTGGACCATCAGGGAAGTCCTGTCCTGGGCTCTCAAGAGGCAGGTTCTTTTGTGGACCTGTAGCCGAATGACCTGTCTGCCTGTCTACCTCTCCAGAGAGCCTCCAAGACAGCTACTCACAGAGGAATGATGCTTGTTTTTTAAATCCTACTTTCCAGTGAAGTAATAACAATAATTACCCCTCATCTTTGTCGTTAAGTTTCTTATTTATGAAGACACTTCTGTTGACTTCTATCTAATTAAATATTCCAACAATTCACTAACAGAGCCAATATTGCCTCTTCTGCTATGCATTTCTCCCAGAAATATACTCCCAATCACTACCCACCCTCCAAAAAAATTAGGAATGGGAAGGAACAGAGGCTGGTTACTCACTCCAAAGCCAGTTTCTCCTACCAGTAGCTTTGTCACTGGGAAATGTAATTCCTTTGAAAAATAAACACTCCCACTTTCAGTACAAGGACATATGTATCCATCCTACGTTTGATCCCTGGGTTGGGAAGATGCCCTGGAGGAGAGCATGGCAACCCACTCCAGTATTCTTGCTGGGGAATCCCATGGAGAGAGGAGCCTGGAGGGTGACAATTCATAGGGTTGCAAATGGTTGGACACAACTGAAGCAACTAAGCACACAGTCATCCATCCTAAAAAGGCTTTCTCCTAACGCAGAAGTTACTTGCAGTAAACTCAAGGCAATCCAGCCACGGTAAAAAGGCTCACAGAGGCACCCGATCATTGAGTTATACCAAGCCAGTACTCAGATTTGTGGGATGTAGATGGTGACTGCAGCCATGAAATTAAAACACACTTGCTCCTTGGAAGAAAAGCTATGACAAACCTAGATAGCACATTAAAAAGCAGAGACAATACTTTACCAACAAAGGTCTGTCTAGTCTAAGTTATGGTTTTCCAGTAGTCATGTATGGATGTGAAAGTTGGAACATAAAGAAATCTGAGCACTGAAGAATTGACGCTTTTGAACTGTGGTGTTGGAGAAGACTCTTGAAAGTCTCTTGGACTGCAAGAAGATCAAACAGTCAATCCTAAAGGAAATCAGTCCTGAATATTCATTGGAAGGACTGATGCTGAAGCTGAAGCTCCAATACTTTGGCCGCCTGATGCAAAGAACTGCCTCATTGGAAAAGAACATGATGCTGGGAAAGATTGAGGGCAGGAGGAAAAAGGGATGATAGAGGATAAGACGGTTGGATGGCATCACTGACTCGGACATGAGTTTGAGCAAGCGCCAGGAGTTGGTGATGGACAGGGAGGCCTGGCATGCTGCAGTCCATGGAGTCAAAAAGAGTTGGACACGACTGAGTGACTGAACTGAACTGAATGTGGTCCTGGTAACATTCTGAGACAGATGCTAACAAATTTCCCAACACTCCCAGCAAGGTAAAATTGTTGGCCTCTCCTTTATGTTACTGTCAGAGTGATGGTTCTAATGCTCATGTTTGCTGTGCGTCTGTCTTGCTTCATCCCCTTCCTGACTCTGCACTGCCATCCAGAAGGACTTTAGCAGCACATAGATGGACTTTCTCCACCTCAGCACACTCCACTGGGAATCTTAGATTTCACCAGCTGGGGAGATGACACTTATGTCAAACAATTCACTGAGCTTCTGGTTAGAGATGAGTCCCCAGCCCTAAATGTGACTCAGTTTTTCTCCCTGACTTTTACTGAGATGTGTTTGTTTATTAGTGAAAGTTTATATATACTGTTACAGAGTGCCAAACAAGCACTGTGTCAAAACAGTGGCATAGCATCGAAGAAATCTTTATACTAAGAATTCATACACAGAAAGCAGGGCACAGCTAAATGGAAGACTTTTGGAGTCCTGCTTGCGTGCAGCACTCTTCACATTGTCTGGAGCCATTCAGGACAGATCTTTCTTATTAACAAACGTGTCTGCTTTGAAGACTAGCAGGAGAAGTGGCAGGGCTTCCCTTGTGGCTCAGATGGTGAAGAATTCACCTGCAATGCAGGAGGCCCAGGTTTGATCGCTAGGTTAGGAAGATCCCCTGGAGAAGGGAATGGCAACCCACTCCAGTATTTTTTCCTGGAGAATTCCATGGACCGAGGAGACTGGTGGGCTACTGTCCATGGGGTCTCAAAGAGTCATCCATGACTGAAAGACTAACAAGGAGAAATGGCATCTGACCTAACCATGTATGTGGTAGTGAAGCTTCTCAGGAATGTATTGATCTGATCTACACAAAAAAAAGAAAATAAATTAATCTTAGTAAGTTAAGGAGTCTTTTTTTTTTTTCTTTTTCTTTTTCTTTTTGGCCTACGCAGCTTGTGAGATCTTAGTTTTCTGACCAGGGATTGAAAGTGTGTCCTCAACAGTTAAGGGGCAGAGCCCAAATCACTGGACGAATAGGTAATACCCAAACGGTTTGTTATTCTGGACTTTCACTGGTGCTGTTTAATTGCTAAATCATGTCCAACTCTTTCATGACTGCATGGACTATAGCCATGAGGTTCTTCCATCCATGGGATTTCCCAGGCAGGAATTCCCAGGCAGGAATACTGGGGTGGGTTGACATTTCCTTCTCTAAAGGATCTTCCCTACTCAGGCTTAGAACACCCATCTCCTATGGTGACAAGTAGATTCTTTACCACTGAGCCACCAGGGAAACCCTTTGTTACAATGAACAAAAGTCTTTTCTGGTTTTGTAGGTGGCTCAATTGCATGTGTCCATAAAAGGAAAAGAACAGCAATTTAAGTCCAAATTCAGACTTAAATTAAAGAAAGTAGGGAAAACCACTAGACCATTCAGGTATGACCTAAATCAAATCCCTTATGATTATACAGTGGAAGTGAGAAATAGATTTAAGGGACTAGATCTGATAGAGTGCCTGATGCTATGGACAGAAGTTTGTGACACTGTACAGGAGATAGGGATCAAGACCATCCCCATGGAAAAAGAAATGCAAAAAAGCAAAATGGCTGTCTGGGGAGGCCTTACAAATAGCTGTGAAAAGAAGAGAAGTGAAAAGCAAAGGGGAAAAGGAAAGATATAAACATCTGAATGCAGAATTCCAAGGAATAGCAAGGAGAGATAAGAAAGCCTTCCTCAACGATCAGTGCAAAGAAGTAGAGGAAAACAACAGAATGGGAAAGACTAGAGATCTCTTCAAGAAAATCAGAGATACCAAGGTAACATTTCATGCAAAGCTGGGCTTGATAAAGGACAAAAATGTTATGGACCTAACAGATGCAGAAGATATTAAGAAGAGGTGGCAAGAATACACAGAAGAACTGCACAAAAAAGATCTACATGACCAAGATAATCATGATGGTGTGATCACTCACCTAGAGCCAGATTCTGGAATGTGAAGTCAAGTGGGCCTTGGACAGCATCACTATGAACAAAGCTAGTGGAGGTGATGGAATTCCCATTGAGCTATTCCAAACCCTGAAAGATGATGCTGTGAAAGTGCTGCATTCAATATGCCAGCAAATTTGGAAAACTCAGCAGTGGCCACGGGACTGGAAAAGGTCAGTTTTCATTCCAATCCCAAAGAAAGGCAATTCCAAAGAATACTCAAACTACCGCACAATTGCACTCATCTCACACGCTAGTAAAGTAATGCTCAAAATTCTCCAAGCCAGGCTTCAGCAATATGTGAACCATGAACTTCCAGATGTTCAAGCTAGTTTTAGAAAAGGCAGAGGAACCAGAGCTCATATTGCCAACATCTGTTGTATCATCAAAAAAGCAAGAGAGTTCCAGAAAAGCATCTATTTCTGCTTTATTGACTATGCCAAAGCCTTTGACTGTGTGGATCACAATAAACTGCAGAAAATTATGAAAGAGATGGGAATACCAGACCACCTGATCTGCCTCATGAGAAACTTGTATGCAGGCCAGGAAGCAACAGTTAGAACCGGACATGGAACAACAGACTGGTTCCAAATAGGAAAAGGAGTACATCAAGGCTGTATATTGTCACCCTGCTTATTTAACTTCTATGTAGAGTACATCATGAGAAACGCTGGGCTGGAAGAAGCACAAACTGGAATCAAGATTTCCGGGAGAAATATCAATCTCCTCAGATATGCAGATGACACCACCCTTATGGCAGAAAGTGAAGAGGAACTAAAGAGCCTCTTGATGAAAGTGAAAGTGGAGAGTGAAAACGTTGGCTTAAAGCTCAACATTCAGAAAACTAAGATCATAGCATCTGATTCCATCACTTCAAATAGATGGAGAAACAGTGGAAACAGTATCAGACTTTATTTTCTGGGCTCCAAAATCACTGCAGATGGTGACTGCAGCCATGAAATGAAAAGACGCTTACTCCTTGGAAGGAAAGTTATGACCAACCTAGATAACATATTGAAAAGCAGAGACATTACTTTGCCAACAAAGGTCCGTCTAGTCAAGGCTATGGTTTTTCCAGTGGTCACGTATGGATGTGAAAGTTGGACTGTGAAGAAAGCTGAGTGCTGAAGAATTGATGCTTTTGAACTGTGGTGTTGGAGAAGACTCTTGAGAGTCTGTTGGACTGCAAGGAGATCCAACCAGTCCATTCTAAAGGAGATCAGTCCTGGGTGTTCTTTGGAAGGAATGATGCTAAAGCTGAAACTCCAGTACTTTGGCCACCTCATATGAAGAGTTGACTCATTGGAAAAGACTCTGATGCTGGGAGGGATTGGGGGCAGGAGGAGAAGGGGACGACAGAGGGTAAGATGGCTGGATGGCATCACTGACTCGATGGACATGAGTTTGGGTGAACTCTGGGAATTGGTGATGGACAGGGAAGCCTGGCGTGCTACAATTCATGGGGTTGCAAAGAGTCAGACACGACTGAGTGACTGAACTGAACTGATAAAAGGAAAAAAGAAAGAAAGAAAAGGGAGCGGCAGAGGATGAGATGATTAGATAGCATCACCAAATCAAGGGACATGAGTTTGAGCAAACTCTGGGAGATAGTGAAGGACAGGGAAGTCTGGAGTGTGGCAGTCTATGGGGTCATAATGAATAGGACATGACTTAGTGATTGAGCAATAACAATCAGTTCAGTTCAGTTGCTCAGTCGTGTCCAACTCTTTGCAATACAATAATAAAAATCTAATTAAATGAATGAATGTGTATTGATGCTTCAGTTCAGTTCTAGTCATAAAAAAAGCACCTTAATATTTTAAAAAATCACCATATATAATGTGTCATTTAATGCCCACAACACTATGAGATTACCCATCATTCTCACCATCATTAGTATCATCCTAGGCCATAGAAACCATGTGCCACTCACTTTACAGCATTCACAGCAACCTCTAATGGATATGCTTCCAGAATCTCTACTGACACGTGAGGAGACTGAGGTTCAGAGAGGTTAAGCAAATTGTCCAAGGTCACAGAACTTCAGAGTTGATGCTTTAACTAGTGCTGTCTAGTTGCAGAAACTATGTTGTTAAGCACACTGGGAAGGAAAAGCTGAGTCTCGGGGATAATAATTAGTAAAGGACTTGCCTAAGGTCAAGACCTCGGAGGACCCAACGTCCATTCTTGGGATCCCAGTTCCAGGTGTCTCCAATACATCACAGCAACACTTAACAATCAATTCAGTCTCTCAGTTGTGTCTGACTCTGCGACCCCATGGACTGCAGCACACCAGGCTTCTCTGTCCATCACCAGCTCCCGGAGCTTGCTCAAGCTCATGTCTATCAAGTCGGTGATGCCATCCAACCATTTCATCCTCTGTTGTCCCCTTCTCTCCTCCCATCTTCAATTTTTCCCAGCATCAGTGTCTTTTCAATGAGTCAGTTCTTTGCATCAAGTGGCCAAAGTATTGGAGCTTCAGCTTCGGCATAAGTCCTTCCAATGAATATTCAGTAGTGACACAATGGAAATCTGTAAGTATTAAGCATCCAGTGGAATAGCTTTCTTATACCTGAGCTTTGACAGACATCAGCTCCAGCCATGTGAAGTTCCAGTTAACATTGATCCAAAAAGGCAAAAGAAAGATTCATATTGTCTTCCTAATTGTAGATTCAGGCTAGATGGTTGATTATATCATGGTTCCCTTTGATGCAATGGAAGTGGGCTCTGGCTCAGTTTCTCTGGTAGGGCACATGTCTTTCAGGCTCCTTTGTGCTGAATTTAATGAGTCTGATCATCGTCTTCCAGAAGACAGCGCAGGTGAGGCTTCTGCAGCTGAGGTGGAAGGAATCACTCATCGATCCTGTTGTCATGCTCATCAAGAAGCTGGTAGAACCAGGGCAGGATGTGAGATCAATCTGATTATCTATTTATAGATGAGATAGTGCCTTTGTCATGGTGATCAGACCCGCTGCATGGGGAGGCAACATCTGCTGATGACTTCTACAAATTAAAAAGCATGTCCTAATAGCACAGAAAAGGACATTTTATTTTTCATTCCAAACTATTGTAGAAAAGGGAACTTTTCTTCCTCCTGCCCCTTTGTCTTTATAACTCTGCTATTTCTATGTCTCGCCGTGTCTCTGTCTCTTCCCTATGTCTTTCTTTCATCATTCTTCATTCTTATTAAACAAGAATTTAAGTCTCATTATGTGTTGGGCAGAGTGCAAAGGACTGTGGAGAATTTAGAGATGATGGTCCATGAGCCTCGTTTCAATACATTTCCAATATCTCTGGAGAATGGAGAGCACTCATAACTCAAAATCAAGCAACTATTTTTTTTTAATTTTATTTTATTTTTAAACTTTACAATATTGTATTAGTTTTGCCAAATATCAAAATGAATCCGCCACAGGTATACCTGTGTTCCCCATCCTGAACCCTCCTCCCTCCCCATACCATCCCTCTGGGTCGTCCCAGTGCACCAGCCCCAAGCATCCAGTATTGTGCATTGTACCTGGACTGGCGACTCATTTCATACATGATATTATATATGTTTCAATGCCATTCTCCCTATTTTCCAACTGTGTTCGCCATTTATGCATTTTCTCTACGATCTTGTAGCAGTCACTTTTTGTTTCTATACCTCAGCCTCCTCTCCTGTGAAAAAAAGCAACAATTCCTATAGCATAGATATTTAGGGGTAGCTTCCATAAAAATGAACGAGCTTAATGGTGCTGATGAAAAGCTGGTTGGACAACCTTGAACAAAATAAACTTCCTAGGTCTCAATAGGTATAAAGTGAGCATACCAGTAGCCTGCATGTCATAAAATTCATGTAGTGATCAAATGAGATTTGATATATGAAATGCTTAACACCTGCAGGATCTGGCTTAAGAAGTACCTGGCTCAGTAAGAGCTCAGTACAATTTGTTTCATAACACAGAATAAGGGAATGTACTTTATAAATGATAAAATGCTATAAAAAGGCTACCTACCTTCCTCCCTCCCTTCTTTCTTCCCTCTACCATGTTCCTTCTCTCAGTTCAGAGTTTTATGTCATAGATAATCTCCTGAAAGTGTGGGATCCTGCTTCTGCCTAAGATAAAGAGTGCCACAGAGAATGTAAGTCAGATAATGTAGGAAAATCAATCACATTAAATCACCAGTCTTCTTGAGCCCATCAGAGAGCAGAACCAAGTAGCCTGAATTCTAACTAGTGCCAATCCTTCCCAAGGGGCTATTCAATTCTCTCACTGTAACAGAACACAAGAGATTTAAGGGGCTCTCACATAGGCTAGTGGAAAGAAAACCACTAGGACTTTAATAAATTTAAAGGCCAAATGTGATTTGATGTCTAAGTTCAGAACACCATGGGCTCTTGACACAAGGAGAATTTGCACTGATGGTCAACCTTCTCGCCATGGCTTCCACTAGCTGTTCACTGGAAAGACTAGAGACAACATGAACCAGAGGGAGCCCCTCATCTAGATGGACATGCAGGTGCTGACTGCTGTGAGGTCTACTCACAAAACACCACTCACTTTTCCTTGACCCAAATGCCTTCCAAAGTCCCCAACTACTTTGGCATCAGGGATCTATTTCATGGACTGTAGCCTGCCAGGCTCTTCGACCCACAGAATTCTCCAGGCAGGAACACTGAAGTGGTCATTCCCTTCTCCAGGGGATCTTCTTGACCCAGGGATCAAACCTGCATCCCTCAGATCACAGACAGACTCTTTACCATCTGAATCACCAGGGAAGCCCCTTTTCCTATCTTGATGAAATACTAAAAATTATATACATAAACTATATCTTGTGACATCTTTCCTCTCATCTAGATAAGGCATTGTCTTCATCTGTTCAGGTTGCTACAAAACAGTAGCAAAGGTGGGGTAACTCAAACAACTTATATAATATATTTCTCACAGTTCTGAAGGATGGGAAGTCCAAGGTCAGGGTGCTAACTGATTTAGTTCCTAGTGTGGGCTTCTTCCTGGATTATAGATGGCTGCCTTCTCCCTGTGTCCTCACAAAGTAAAGAGAATGAACTCTGGTCTCTCTTTTTCTTCCTCAGTTCAGTTCAGTTCATTTCAGTTACTCAGTCGTGTCCAACTCTTTGCGACCCCATGAATCGCAGCACACCAGGCCTCCCTGTCCATCACCAACTCCCGGAGTTCACTCAGACTCATGTCCATCGAGTCAGTGATGCCATCCAGCCATCTCATCCTCTGTCGTCCCCTTCTCCTCCTGCCCCCAATCCCTCCCAGCATCAGTCTTTTCCAGTGAGTCAACTCTTCGCATGAGGTGGCCAAAGTACTGGAGTTTCAGCTTTAGCATCATTCCTTCCAAAGAAAACCCAAGGCCGATCTCCTTCAGAATGGACTGGTTGGATCTCCTTGCAGTCCAAGGGACTCTCAAGAGTCTTCTCCAACACCACACTTCAAAAGCATCAAGTCTTCGGCATTCAGCTTTCTTTATAGTCCAACTCTCACATCCATACATGACTACTGGAAAAACCATAGCCTTGACTAGATGAACCTTTGTTGGCAAAGTATTGTCTCTGCTTTTCAATATGTTCTCTAGGTTGGTCATAACTTTCCTTTCAAGGAGTAAGCGTCTTTTGATTTCATGGCTGCAATCACCAACTGCAGTGATTTTGGAGCACAAAAGAATAAAGTCTGACACTGTTTCCCCATCTATTTGGCATGAAATGATGGGACCAGATGCCATGATCTTTGTTTTCTGAATATTGAGCTTTAAGCCAACTTTTTCACTCTCCTCTTTCACTTTCATCAAGAGACTTTTTAGTTCCTCTTCACTTTCTGCCATAAGGGTGGTGTCATCTGCATATCTGAGGTTATTGATATTTCTTCTTATAAGGACCCTAATCCCATCATTAAGGTCCTGCCCCATGAGCACATATAAACTTCATTACCTTCCAAGTAAATGTTTGTAAAGCACTTAAATGATAGTTTGATCATAGGGAATGCATTATATAAGTGCTTGATAAAACCTACCTTCCTACCTACCCTACTTACACACATATATTCCATAAGATAAATCTGATTATCCATCAGAAGACAAATCAGCAGGAACATAGTCTATGTCCCTGTTTTTAAGGCATGGATGCACCCACATTTTCTTGAATTGCAGAGGCAGCTTCGGTTCACTGCATCATGGCATTTCATCAACAAGATCTAAATGCATTATATGGAGTTGCCTGTGAATAAAACTAGCTCTATTTCTGATAAGAAAATTGTCTTTCCTCTTGCCTTCTGATAAGAACTGTTCTAGCCCACAGAATTCAGTTTGAGAGCTTCAAGAATGTAAAAAAAAAAGTTGGAGGAGAAGGACTTCAGGAACTCGGCTTGTCATGACATGAATAATGTAAGGGGTAAAGGAGTCTTCACACATTCCATATCGGCAGCCTTGGCATGGCAGCCCTGCCATTTGTCTATAAATAACTGACAGGTCCAGAGTCTAAGGGATTATTTTTAATGTTGCAAGTGATAAAAGCAAGGCTCTGAAGGATTCAGAGGAGAGAAATAACCCTGTCAGAGGAAAGAGCTTGCAAGTGATAAAAGAGTGAATAATTGAAGACTTTCTAGGGTTGAATGTGATCATCAGAGGTTTATTATGTTTCCTTAGGCCTTTGCTTTGAAATCCACAGTGCCTCTAGGAGTGTAGTCCTTGTTCTGTTTGACCTGATCTACATTGTCATCATGGGACCATTGGCTCCCTCCCCATCACCAGAGCAGCAATGCTATAAAAATAGGTCTGGCGGCAGGTGATACACCTGTGAAAGACTTTCCTTTCATTCTTTGCCTTCATAGCCAAAGAATAATATACATTAAGAGAATGTACAAGTATTTCAAAAGTTCTACTCATTGTTAACTTTCCAGAAAGTCTCACTTCTATTCCTCCTTGCATCCTCTTTATTTTGTGGCATATCACCTTTGATGCTGTCACGTTTAGGTTACGGAAGTAGGTTTATTACTTGGCCTATCTGCTCTCAAGTTCACACCCAACCCATCCAGGCTGACCTCCACTAAACCAGATGAAGCTCTCCTCCAGGTCCTAATGATTCCCTGTCCACAAGGCTCTGCCGCTGCCCACAGAAAGCAACCCCATTGACTTCTAAGGCCTCCACTGCCACGTATGTGCTGTTGACTCTTAAATCTTGACTTCTTTGCAAAAAGTCCAAACCCACATGTCAAATTGAGTATGATAAACATAACCATTTTGGTTGTCCACAAGCTTCTCCAACTCAAAATTTCCAAAACTAGATTCCTTATACCCACTTCCTTCCCATGGGGAAAAAAAGCCTCCTTCTGTGTCTTTCTTTATAATCAAGTAGTCACTCAACCAAAAACACATTGAAACCCAGTCTCAAATATCACCTTCTTTTACTCACCAAATCCTAGCCCACCAAGCCCTGTCAATTTTACTTCTTAAATATCTTTCAACTCTGTCCATCCTTCACAATCTCAGGTACTTATCCTTGCCTGGCATACCTTCCATAAAAACCTCCTCACTTATCTTACCAGCTTTGGTTTCCTCCTGTTAAAAAATCCTCCACTCCATCCTTACTCTGACAACTTCAGGAGGCAAACTTGAATGAGTTATCCTCATCTTGATTTCCTCTATTGAAACTATAACTTCCAGCAATTTAATTTTAGCTAAAGTGGCACCACTTTTGATATGACAGTGTAAGCTTTTAAGATCAACATACATGTACAAAAATACACCAGACAACTTTTAGAAATCTCGAATAGAGACCAGAAGCAGAAAGATTCTTGAGAATGGTCTCATTTTCTTGGTTCTTCTTATGTCAGACAATATTCAATTGCGTTTTGAGCACTGTGAATGATTTGTCAATGAAATTGTGGAAATGTATACAAAGTCTCTGCTGGTCTTCAATATGCTTTGACATTGATCTGTCAGTTGTTGAGCATTTTAAATCAGAGCATGAATTTTGAAAAGCAGTGTCCCGTTGTGTTCAGTAATCTATGAATGTCATCCAATGGCCACCACTGATTCAAATGAACCTTAAGCCTCTCATGAAGAGATTTAAATCAAATCTCACTATAAAAGTAAAAAACATTGGTTTCTAACTGGATAACTAAATGCATAGTCATATCAGTTACTAAAATACATCCTATTGATTTTAAAACATTTTGTCCTTAATTATTTTTCTGAAATTTATTGCTATGTTATGATTGGTGGTACCTTAAAGTCAAGAATGATGTTACATGTAAAAGTGTTGCATCAAACACCTGGTATTTAACAGATCTTTGATAATTTAAAGTTTTATAAGTAAACATTTAACATTTGGGAAAGGAGAAATAAAATTCCATTTTATACCAGTCTATCAAAAAAAATATAGTTCACCAGAAGAGGCTATCCTAAATGTTCTGTCAAATCAGTTCTACTGAGTCTTATTCTGTGATAACTTATGGCCCCTTTTCCAAGCAAGAACTTTGTAGCAACAGAGTTTGGAATAGTCCATGTCCCTCTGAGAAATTTGTTAGCCTGAATCATCAGGATTATTCACCTAATCTTATTATCCCCTTAGTCCTGAGACAGATGGAAGCTTAAAATGTCATTAAAGATAGTTAAAAACTGGGATTTTATCTTTCAAATAAAGAGGTAGAACACAAAGGAGATTGAGATTGACCTACTCAGTGGTGGTGAAATAAAAACCCCTTTTCTTTTATAAATTAACCTATGTCAATGGCAATACTCATCAGATTTTCTAATCCATATGAAGTAATCCACCAAATATACAAAAATTTGATATTTTACTTGAAAGAAAAGAGATGTTTTTATTAACAGATTTTGTTAGACATAAAAGAGCTCACAGACACAGTTCTCCTACCCATATTGGATGCCAAGCAGCATTTCCCAATCAAGAAACAACCAGGGCTTCTCAGAGAAATGGCAGTTTCCAGGTCTAGGCCAGAAAAAGTAAAAGATGAGCTTGAGAAATCTTGGTATGTCAGGTATAAAAGGAAGTTCTTGAAAATTAATGTAGTCATTACAAGATGACTGCATAGTCAGCTCAATGGAGCTCCCACTGGCCACTTTTAAGGATATATAAGAATAAAATTGAGAGAGAATGAAATTTTTAGTAATAACTGGGGGAAAACAGCTCACAAAACTCTAACTTCCAGCTTTGCTAACTCTAAGCATTTGGGGATCTACGCTGGCATTATTGGTGGGTATGACTCTGCCTGCACAGTTCTGTATGGAGAAGAATCAGAGCCATAGGGAAAGAATTTAAACGTTCCGCATCACTAGAAGGCTAAGACGAGCCTGTCAGCCTGAATCCTGACCCCCACCACCACGGGCTTTCCACCTTCTGCAAACTGCTGCAAAATAGTGACAGAAGAGTAAAGTTGTCAAAATTAAACCCTTCTTGACACCTGGTTTCAACAAGTAAGATGACCTCATCAAACTCCCCATTTGTAAATAATTGTAACAGCAACGACTGAATAGATTTTTTTTTTATAAATATTAAGAAAATGGATCAGAATGGGTGAATTTAATTCAGATAACTTTTATATCTATTACTGTGTGTAAGAATCACTTAGAAGAAATGGAGTAGCCCTCATAGTCAACAAAACAGTCCAAAATGCAATGCTTAGGTTCAATCTCAAAAACAACAGAATGATCTCTGTCCATTTCCAAGGAAACCATTCAATATCACAGTAATCCAAGTCTATGCCCCAACGGCTAATCCCAAAGAAGCTGAAGTTGAATTATTCAATGATGACCTACAGGACTTTCTAGAACTAACACCAAAAAAAGATTTGTTTCATCATAGCGGACTAGAATGCAAAAGTAGAAAGTCAAGAAATATCTGGAATAACAGGCAAGTTTGGCGTTAGAGTACAAAATGAAGCAGGGCAAAGGTTAACAGAGTTTTGCCAAGAGAACACCCTCATCATAGCAAACACCCTCTTCCAAAAACACAAGAGACAACTCTACACATGGACATCACCAGATGGTCAATACCGAAATCAGGTTGATTATATTCTTTGAAGCCAAAGATGGAGAAGCTGTATACAGTTAGCAAAAACAAGACCAAGAGTTGACTGTGGCTCATATCATGAACTCCTTATTTCCAAATTCAAACTTAGACTGAAGAAAGTAGGGAAAAACCACTAGACCATTAAGGTATGACCTAAATTAAATCCTTTACAATTACACAGTGGAAGTGACAAATAGATTCAAGGGATTAGATCTGATAGACAGAGTTCCTCTGTCATGCACAGAGGTCCGTGACACTGTACAGGAGGCAGTGATCAAAACCATCCCCAAGAAAGAGAGATGTAAAAAGGAAAAAATGATTATCTAAGAAGGCCTTACAAATAGCTGAGAAAAAGAAGAAACATGAAAGGCAAAGGAGAAAAGGAAAGATATATCCATCTGAATGCAGAGTCCAAAGAATAGCAAGGAGAGATAAGAAAGCTTTACTAGGCAATCAATGTAAAGAAATAGAGGGAAAAAATGATTGGGAAAGACTTAAGATCTCGTCAAGAAAAATAGAGATACCAAGGGACTATTTCATGCAAAGATGGGCACAATAAAGGACAGAAATGTATGGACCTAACAGAAGCAGAAGATATTAAGAAGAGGTGGCAAGAATACACAGACGAACTATACAAAAAAGAATTTCATGACCCAAATAACCACGATGGTGTAGTCACTCACCTAGAGCCAGACATCCTGGAATGTGGAGTCAAGTGGGCCTTAGGAAGCATCACTAGAAACAAAGCTAGGGGAGGTGATAGAATTCCAGTTGAGCTACTTTTAATCCTAAAGATGATGCTGTTAAAGTGCTGCACTCAATATGCCAGCAAATTTGGAAAACTCAGCAGTGGCCACAGGACTGGAAAAGGTCAGTTTTCACCCCAACTCCAAAGAAAGGCAATGCCAAAGAATGCTCAAACTACTGCACAGTTCCACTCATGTCATGCCAGCAAAGTAATCCGCAAAATTCTCCAAGCAAGGCTTCAACAGTATGTGAACTGAGAATTTCCAGATGTTCAAGCTGGTTTTAGAAAAGACAGAAGAACCAGAGATCAAATTGCCAACATCCGCTGGATCATCAAAAAAGTAAAGAGTTCCAGAAAAACATCTACTTCTGCATTATTGATTATGTCAAAGCTTTTGACTGTGTGAATCATAACAAACTGTGGAAAATCCTTAAAGAGATGGGAATACCAGACCATCTGACTTGCCTCCTAAGAAATCTGTATGCAGGACAAGAACCAACAGTTAGAACCAGACACGGAAAAACAGACTGGTTCCAAATTGGGAAAAGAGTATGTTAAGGCTGTATATTGTCACCCTGCTTATTTAACTTATATAGAGCACATCATGCGATTTGCCAGGCTGGATGAAGCACAAGCTGGAATCAAGATTGCTGGGAGAAATATCAATAACCTCAGAAATGGAGATGACACCACCCTTATGGCAAAGAGTAAAGAGGAACTAAAGAGCTTCCTGATGAAAGTGAAATAGGAGAGTGAGAAATCTGGTTTAAAACTCAACATTCCAAAAATGAAGATCTTGGCAACTGGTCTCATCACTTCATGGCAAATAGATGGGGAAGCAATGGAAACAGTAACAGATTTTATTTTCTTGGGCTCCAAAAATCACTGCAGATGGTGACAGAAGCCATGAAATTAAAAGACACTTACTCCTTGGAAGAAAAGTTATGACCAACCCAGATAGCATGTTAAAAAGCAGAGACATTACTTTGCCAACAAAGGTCAATCTAGTCAAAGCTATAGTTTTTCCAGTAGTCATGTATGGATGTGAGAGTTGGACTATAAAGAAAGCTTAGCAGTGAATAATTGAATGCTTTTGAACTGTGGTGTTGGAGAAGACTCTTGAGAGTCCCTTGGACTGCAAGAAGATCAAACCAGTCAATCCTAAAGGAAATCAATCCTGAATATTCATTGGAAGGACTGATGCTGAAGCTGAAGCTCCAATACTTTGGCCATCTGATGTGAAGAACTGACTCATTGGAAAAGACCCTGATACTGGGAAAGATTGAAGGCAGGAGGAGAAGGTGATGACAGAGGACGAGATGGTTGTATGGCATCACCAACTCGATGGATGTGAGTTTGGTGATGGACAGGGAAGCCTGACATGCTGCAGCCCGTGAGGTTGCAAAGAGTCAGACACAACTGAGTGAATGAACTGAACTGAACTGTAGAAAACCATGACAACTCGTCCCCAGTGACTGAAATATAGATAAATGTCATTATTTTATCATTATTATGTATATTATCATTAATTAAAATGTTTGGCACAGTGTCTGGCTTCTAAGCATTTAATAAATGTTTTTAATGAGAACAATAAACATGATTATTATAATAGTGGTAACATACATTTTATTTGAAAGTATGCATTTTTAATGGAAAAAACCTATTTGGCTTTGGAGACAAATAAATTGCTAATTTCAACTTGGATTATATATTATGTGAGATAGGTTAAAACAAGTAAGGATAATTATCCACCCTAAAATTTCAGCAGCTTAGTACAATAAAAGTTGATTGCTTAGAATATTGATATCTACTTTCTTAATTTGCATGCCAGTTATATGGATATATTTAGTTCATAAAAATTACCAAGTTAAAAAAAACATATTTTGTGTACTTTGATAGAAAAGTCAATAAAAAGTTTTTAAAAATTAAAGAAAAAATTAGAGTACATTAGCCTTCAGTTCAGTTCAGTTCAGTTCAGTCACTCAGTCATGTCCGACTCTCTGTGACCCCAAGAACCGCAGCACGCCAGGCCTCCCTGTCCATCACCAACTCCTGAAGTCCACCCAAACTCATGTCCATTGAGTCAGTGATGCCATCCAACCACCTCATCCTCTGTCGTCCCCTTCTCCTCCTGCCCTCAATCTTTCCCAGCATCAGAGTCTTTTCAAATGAGTCAGCTCTTCTCATCAGGTGGCCAAAGTATTGGAGTTTCAGTTTCAACATCAGTCCTTCCAATGAACACCCAGGACTGATCTCCTTTAGGATGGACGGGTTAGATCTCCTTGCAGTCCAGGGGACTCTCAAGAGTCTTCTCCAACACCACAGTTCAAAAGCATCAATTCTTCAGTGCTCAGCTTTCTTAATAGTCCAACTCTCACATCCATATATGACTACTGGAAAAATCATAGCCTTGACTAGACATTAGCCTTAAGTTACTTTATTCGTAATTTTCTTTCCCTTTCACACAAAATTCAATGTACATGGTATAAGTCATTCAAAATAGTCAGAGACACCTTAGTGACTAGAAAACAACAAATCCGTTTAGTCACATGAACTTTATACATTAATTATTTGAACTTTGTTTCTTCCTCTAGATAAATGGAGATAAAGATACCCACTCTACCCTTATAGTAGAGACTAGATTAGATGATAAATGTAAAAGAGTATCATATGGTAAATCTCCCAGAATGGAGTTCCTTGCTTGTATTCGTTCTATAAATCAGAGGTTCTTAACCAGTACAGAGCATGATCTTTAAATTATATACACTTGATATTATAAAATTTTGTGAAAGTACAAAAATGTGCATTTTTATTTATTTATTTTTTGTAGAGTGGTCACTGTTTTCCCTCAGATTTTCAGAGAAGATGGTGGGCCCAACATGCTAAGAATCAAATGATTATCTTACCTGAAAAATAAAAATAAACAACCTCTGCCCACCTCCACCCTACATTAAAAAAAAAGTCATAGACTCCAATGATCTATTTGATTGTTTGCTTTCTAGAAGGAGTTAGGCTCAAAACCACCTGCATCCCACTCACAGTAAGTGGCCATATCCTCACTGCATTTGCTTCAGAGTCCATCTGTCTTGCCCAAATGTCTCCTGCTTTGAGTGGTCGCTGGTCTCTCAGTATCCTCTTCTCAGAACTTCTCACCCTCGGGCTCTGTTATCTGAGCTCCTCAAGTTTTTCTTTGGCTTCCATAAGGCCCACCTCATGCAGAGACATTAATCCATAGGCTCTTGTGTTGTGTGTGCATGCTCAGTCGCTTCAGTCCTGTCTGAGTCTGTGCGATCCTGTGGACTGTAGCCCGCCAGGCTCCTCTGTCCATGGGATTCTCCAGGCAAGAATACTGGAGTTGCTATGACCTCCTCCAGGAGATCTTCACTACCCAGGGATCGAACCCCCATCTCTTATGTCTACCTGTATTGGCAGGTGGTTTCTTTACCCCTGGCACCCTCTACTAATGGGAAAAAATGTTGCAAACAATGAATTCAGTAATTCCCACATATTATTCTTCCTCAGTTTGACTTGATATTCCTGAGGCTCTACACTAAGAAGAGTAAAATTGTTCAGTTCTGTCAGGAGATCCTAGAGCTGGTTGAATATTTTTAAAAATTATTTTTCCCCCCAGTTAAATCCCGGAATGAATTCTAGCTACAACTTGTTAGATTCTGAGACCTTGAATACCTTTCTTCAAGGCAATTGCAATTAATAGAAATCACTTGTTATTAAACCTAGAAGGGCCTGCTCTTAGTTAAAGGCCATCATTCCTCATTCAGACTCCTTCTGGGAGTTTTAAGCCATTATATGGAATAGTTATTTTTTGCTCTTAACCTTGAAATCATGTGGATTATTTAATTCTTAATGAAATCATGTCATAGCCATACCCTTTTGATCTTAAAATGAATAAATTGATCTGTTTTCAACTTCCCCTGATCATTCTGAAAAAAACTTGGCAGAGAATCAGTATACTCTGCAGGTTCAAGCCCAGAAGAGAATTATTATCTGATTTTCCAAGTTTTGATGCTTGTTATATGGTCATGTCTATGTAGGCAAGATGAGCGAGTTTGTAGTGAATGTATTTCTCTTATTTACTGAGGTGCAAATCCCTCCTACTAAAGATGATCTATTGTTGTGTCTTGGTACCAAAATGCATCATCCATGACCACCAGGCACTCTTTTAAGCTATAGAAATAATATCCTAGTAAAAGAGCCTCAGGCTGACCTGTATGCAATCTTTTTTAACTTATTGGGGTTGGCTAGGGGTTAATAAAAGCTCTTTTAAAGGAACTCTGGTGATGATTATGTCAGAAAATTGGGGCTTCCCAGGTGGCTCAGCAGTAAGGAACCTGCCTACCAGTGGTGGAGACCTAAGAGACCCAGGTCTGATCTCTAGATCAAGAAGATTGCCAGGAGGAGGGCATGGCAACTCACTCCAGTGTTCTTGCCTGGAGAATCCCATGGACGGGGAGCCTGGTGGGCTACAGTCCATCAGGTCACAAAGAGTTGGACACGACTGAACCAACTTAGCACATATGCATGCATGTCAGATAATTATATGAAAGCAGCCATTTCATCAATGTCCTAGAGAACTTTATATGCCAGGCATACGCTATATCTCCCCAGAGGTCAATAGCAATCACCTTTACTCAGAGTTTCTGCTTCTGTTCGTCCAGTCCAAACCTACATTTGTCTTTATCCTTGTTTTATCTGTTTTTATGGGATTTTTTACTGAGAAGCGCAATCTCTAAAAAGTGTAATATACAGATTACGGACATAGTTTTTGTTTTAAATAAACTCATTTTTAGAACAATTTTAAATTTACAGAATAATTGAAAAGATAATACAGAGTGTTCCTACATAACCCCATGCATTACACACCCAGTTTCCCCTATTATTAGCATCTTGCATGAATATGGGTCATTTGTTAAAATTAATGAACAATACTGATATATTGTTAACTAAAATGTGAGTGCACACATACTAAATTGCTTCAGTCCTGTCTGACTCTGTGTGACCCTATGGACTGTAGCCCACCAGGCTTCTCTGTCTGTGGGATTCTCCAGGTAAGAATGCTGGAGTGGGTTGCCATGCCTTCCTCCAGGGGATATTCCAGGGATCGAACACTAGTTTTTTACAACACCTGCATTGGCAGGTGGATTCTTTACCACTAACCAAAGTGTATACTTTATTTAAATTTCCTCAGTTTTTACCAGAAATATCACTTTATCTTCCAGAATCTCATCCCAGATTTCACATTACATTTCACTGCCAGGTCGATTAGAAGCATGGTTTAATATTAAATCTTTTATATTACTAATAAATGGCCCAGCTTTGTCAGTTTCTAGCTGGGTATCCTTTGTAAATCACTTACTGAATATAAAGCTTTGGTTTTCTCACGTGCAAAACGAAGATAAGCATTTTATTTTTCATTTCTTTTGTCAGGTTTAAGTAAGTATACAGTTGACGCTTGAATGACATGGAGGTTAGAGGCTCCATTCCTCCATCCAGTCAAAACCCATGTTTAATCTAGTATGTCCTCCATTTCTGCAGGCATTCGATTGTTTGTGCTTTCTCTGTGTCTGCCTCCATCGTTCCACATCCACAGCAGATTCAACCAACCCCTGATCATGAAGGACTGCATATACACCACTGAAAAAAAAAAATCCATGTCTAAGTAGACCCATGCAATCCAAACCTGTGTTGTTTGAGGAACAATTATACGTGTACATATCACTTAGAATCTTGCCCATCATATGGTAACTATTTTGATATTTAAGTTATTCAGTTCAGTCGCTCAGTCGTGTCTGACTCTTTGTGACCCCATGGACTGCAGCATGCCAGGCCTCCCTGTCCATCACCAATTCCCAGAGTTTACTCAAATTGATGTCCATTGAGTCGGTGATGCCATCCAACCATCTCATCCTCTGTCGACCCCTTCCCCTCCCACCTTCAATCATTCCTAGCATCAGGGTCTTTTCAAATGAATCAATTCTTCACATCAGGTGACCAAAGTATTGGAGTTTCAGCTTCAACATCAGTCCTTCCAATGAACACCCAGGACTGATCTCCTTTAGGATAGACTGGTTGGATCTCCTTGCAGTCCAAGGGACTCTCAAGAGTTTTCTCCAACACCACAGTTTAAAAGCATCAATTCTTTGGTGCTCAGCTTTCTTTATAGTCCAACTCTCACATCCATACATGACTACTGGAAAAACCATAGCCTTGACTAGATGGACCTTTGTTGGCAAAGTAATGTCTCTGCTTTTTAATATGCTGTCTAGGTTGGTCATAACTTTCCTTTCAAGGAGTAAGCATCTTTTAATTTCATGGCTGCAGTCACCATTTGCAGTGATTTTGGAGCCAAAAAATAAAGTCTGCCACTGTTTCCCCATCTATTTGCCATGAAGTGATGAGACCGGATGCCATGATCTTATTTTTCTGAATGTTCAGCTTTAAGCTAACTTTTCACTCTTCTCTTTCACTTTCATCAAGAGGTCCTTTAGTTCTTCACTTTCTGCCATAAGGGTGGTGTCATCTGCATATCTGAGGTTATTGATATTTCTCCCAGCAATCTTGATTCCAGTTTGTGCTTCTTCCAGCCCAGCATTTCTCATGATGTACTCTGCATATAAGTTAAACAAGCAGGGTGACAATATGCCGCCTTGATGTACTCCTTTTCCTATTTGGAACCAGTCTGTTGTTCCATGTCCAGTTCTAACTGTTGCTTCCTGACCTGCATACAGGTTTCTCAAGAGGCAGGTCAGGTGGTCTGGTATTCCCATCTCTTTCAGAATTTTCCACAGTTTATTGTGATCCACACAGTCAAAGGCTTTGGCAAAGTTAATAAAGCAGAAACAGATGTCTTGCTGGAACTCTCTTGCTTTTTCAGTAATCCAGCAGATGTTGGTAATCTCTGGTTCCTCTGCCTTTTCTAAAATCAGCTTGAGCATCTGGAAGTTCATGGTTCATGTATTGTTGAAGCCTGGCTTGGGGAATTTTGAGCATTACTTTACTAGTGTGTGAGATGAGTACAATTGTGTGGTAGTTTGAGTCTTATTAGTGTTAAAATGAAGTGCTCAATCCATATATCATTGTTACTCTATCATTACTCTTCTACTGGGAAAGAAGAGTGCTTCTCTGGTGGCTCATTTGATAAAGAATCCACCCGCAATGTTGGAGACATGCGTTTGATCCCTGGGTTGGGAAGATTCCCTGGAGAAGAGCATGGGAACGCACTCCAGAATTCTTGCCTGGTAAATCCCATGGACAGAAGAGCCTGGTGGGCTACAGTCCATGGGGTCACAAAAGAGTCGGACTTGACTTAGTGACTAACTCACCACCAACGGGAAAGAATAGATGAAAGAGATAAAAGAAAATAACCACCAAGATATGGAAAATAATTAGAAGGGACAAACTCTACTTTTAAAGAAATAAGCATCTTCAGGATTAAACCCCTTATGGAATTTTGGAAAATTCAATTGAAAAACAAATATAAAAATTGCAAAAATCTATTTTAATTTTTAACATAATCAGAGAAACTAAATAATTTAAGAAATCGAACATGGTACTCTGAATGTTCATTTGTAGCATAAAATTATTTAAGGACCCAAAAATTTAATCTTTACTTAGTAGGTTTATTGTCAGTATTAATGTTGATACTAAAAATCTAGAAGTACTTCTTTCTATTATAAGCAAATAAGGAAGCATGTTGATAGTACAAGAATCCAAGGCTTTTGCTATAAGAGAAACAAAAGAAAAATATAAAGTAAAAGAAATGAAAGGAACCTCCATGATATAAAATTTGAATTGGAAATATCAATATAAACTTGTCACTTAAAGATATAAATATATCTTAGCTTTTCTACTGAAAGGGCTTAGAACCAGAGATGACACAGAAGTGATGAGCATACATGGCATCCAGATCTTCGTTTCTAAATGTCAGGGAGTCAGACTTCTCTAAGAAATGGCTATTGCCAGGCCTGAGATAGGGAAAACCTGCCATAAATCTTAAACATCATGGGCCATAAGGCAGAAAAGTGCTCAAAGCCTAGGGGGATCATGAATAAAGAATATAGGAGTATGGTTGGCAGGTGTATTTCAAAATGCTATAAAGTTTGCTTCATCCGTTTGTTTGTAATTCCTGGTTGTTGTCTTGCTGTGCTTAGTCACTCAGTCTTGTCCAACTCTCTGTGCCCAGAAGAACTGTAGCCCACCAGGTTCCCCTGACTATGGGATTTTCCAGGCAAGAATACTGGAGTGGATTGCCATTTCTTTCTCCAAGAGATTTTTCTGACCCAGGGATTGAGCCCACACCTTTTGTATGTCTTGCATTGGTAGATTTTTTACCACTGTGCCCCTGGGAAGCCCTTAATCCCTGGTTATGTCACCCCAAATGAGACCTAGCAACTCCAAAAAACATATGGTCACCTTGCCTAGGAAAGATACAACAGTGGTGATCATGAGAACATTCAAGAATAATGATGTAACCCTGAATGATTTAACCCAAATGATATAACTCAGTGATGTAATTTTCAACTAATAGAATGCATGGCATATGATAACTTTCAAGTCCTGTGAGAAGAAGCACCAAACAGCACTGCCAGACTTCCCTGGCCTCCTCCCAGCTACCTGCAATGAAAAACCCTTGTGCTGTGTTTGATGTGACTTTCCAGGAAAGATCAGAATACCAGTACACAGAGGACAGGCGGTAGGCAAAGCAGAGAGCGAAATTCTGATCAGGGGATTCAATCATGGATCCCTTTACCATGCTGGAATTTTGCTTATTAGCCGCTTATCTTTTTAAGGAAATGATGCTTGAATTTATAAATTCTTAAGAAAAAGACCATAAATGATTTGTATGTTTTCTTGACTCTGCTTCTTCATTCCACAGCTGAAGAACTAGATTTTGCTATGACTTGAATAAACTTGAAATTGAAACTAAAATTGGAAACTCAGGTGGAACACCAAAGCCATGTTTAAGAGGCTCTTATTATCTAAATATGTGATAATTTGGACAGAAAAAAACTAATTTTGGAAATGGATTATAGCACACTGAACTTTTTTAAAGCCATATTCCCATAACTATTGCAAAGAAAAGATAGGGGGGAAATGGAAAGAAAGTCAGTTGATAAATGTAGAAATAATAGTGGTTAGAAAAATCACTATTTTCTAAACACCAATATAATAACTGATTCAGGCAAGTATCACTGATGGATACTAAAATCATGTGGGGAAAGTTGTTGGGAGCTATAATGGTTGCATTCACTATGGAATGTACATCCAGTAATTTAAAGCAAGCAACAGCAACAAAAAAACCCAACCCTTCAGCGTAAAGAGAAGCTTTCCAGATAATGTGTCTCGAAATGTGTACAATAAAATTCCATGAGACATTTAAAAATCTCTTTAGGAGGAATTTACAGTAGCCAGCATTTCCAAAAAGAACCCAGTTTCCCACTGGCCTCCCTGACTTCCCCCTGTAGCATCGTAAAAGGCTAATGTTCCGAAGAACACTCTTTAGGAAATACCTAAATTGAGTAAACAAAGGTCCATCTAGTCAAAGCTATGGTTCTTCCAGTAGTCACGTACGGATGTGCGAGTTGGGCTATAAACAAAGCTGAGCACCGAAGAATTGATGCTTTTGAACTGTGGTGCTGGATAAGACTCGTGAAAGTCCCTTGGATTGCAAGGAAATCCAACCAGTCCATCCTAAAGGAGATCAGTCCTGGGTGTTCATTGGAAGGACGGATGTTGAAGCTGAAATTCCAGTCCTTTGTCCACCTAATGCGAAGAGCTGATTCATTGAAAAGACCCTGATGCTGGGAGGGATTGAAGGTGGGAGGAGAAGGGGACAACAGGATGAGATGGCTGGATAGCATTCACCGACTCAATGGACATGAATTTAAGTAAACTGTGGGAGTTGGTGATGGACAGGGAGGCCTGGCATGCTGCAGTCCATGGGGTTGCAAAGAGTCAGACACAACTGAGCAACTGAACTGAAGGACTTCCCTGGTGGCTCAGACGGTAAAGTGTCTGTCTACAATGTGGGAGACCTGGGTTCGATTCCTGGGTCAGGAAGTTCCCTGGAGAAAGAAATGGCAACCCACTCCAGTACTCTTGCCTAGAAAATCCCATGGACGGAGGAGCCTGGTGTCCACTGGGTCACAAAGAGTCGGACACAATTGAGCAACTTCACTTTCACTTTCACCAGATAAGTCAGGACATGATTCTTGTGTACAGAGAGGACAGTACCTGATAAAGTTCTCTTGGCTGGAATGTGTTTCTCTGAAGTTCAGGTGCATTTGCCTGGGGTAAATGCACATCCACACCCACACTCGTGTTGCTTCCCACAGGATATAGTTCCATGATGAGCCTCATTGTACTTACACACACTTGGCTCGGAGTCAAGGACCCACAAGTTTCCACTGCACTGGATTCAAAGGGTTTTAAGCCTAAAATTGCTCTTAGGTAAAGAAATGCAAAATGACTTCTTGGGAATTTATGGTTTATACTTGGAAATGTTAGGATAGCCTTTAATTACCAAGACAATTCTAATTTTAATGAAAAGAAAATTACATTCAGGAGAAATCTCCCTGGTACTTATGAATATCCACAAGATGAAAAACAGGAAAGGTGACAGGAGCCAGAAAGCATGGGCATTCTGTCATTTCTGTGGTATCATCCTGGGAACACACTGCAGTTTGTGTGAACAGAGTGTCAGGATTCCAAAACCTCATTCTTGCTCAGTCATGTGAGTTCGGGCTAAATCAGATCAGGAAGGCTGCAGCATCTCTGAATACAAATGCAGTTTGCTTTCTCATTTTGTGGGTTCTATATATTTGGAGGACAATCTGTGATCCTTTGGGAGAGAAACATTTATACCAATATCAGTTCTCTTTGTCACTCATCAAGTCATTTTGGCCACTGAAATCGTGGCATGGATGAGAAGAATACAGCCAAATTTATTATCCTCTAAAATTTGAATAAGCAGCTACTCTGTGGCAGATAATTTTCTAAGCTGTGATCAATGAATGGATAAGATAAAAATCCCCTACATTAAAGAGCCCACACTAGTGGAGAAGACTAATACACTGGTCTTCATTGAAAGTTGGAATCATCATTCAGAAAATGTTTTAGATACCTACTATGGATTAAGAACTGTGCTTAGAGTGAGAATATGTAGAGATAAAAGGCAGTATATATTTCTGAAAAAATTGGAGGAAAAGGCAGTAAGTAATTCACTACATTATTGTATAATTGTAATATAGTTGCTAGCTCTGCCTAGAGAATTAGAAGCATTTTCACTTCTGGGTATTATTTTGCTAGTCTTTGAAGTGTGAGGATGAATTCATTTGGCAAAGAAGAAAAAGACATGAAGAGCAGCAAAGGAAGACAGAGGGAATGCTGAGCACGTGTCTTTGAGGAAAAAAGTACCAGTCCTCTGGGCTCAGGCATCCTTCACTCCCAGAGGCTTGGGTCATCACCATGGAAACACAGTGGCTAAGGTACCTATTCACTTTCTAAGATAAACAGCTCGTATAGGGATATGTCCTACTCTGTCTCCATATTATGCGCTTCCCTTTTGTCCCCTATAGCTTTCTCCGCTTCTCCCCGACTTTCAGGTCTTTCCACTGTATACCTTGGAATCTTGATACCCTACTACACCAAGTCCTGTATCTTCAACCTCCTTACTAACATGCCCTCTGTTTTGTATTAACTGGTCGCCTTCTCCACTGGCTACTTCTTAACATCACATCCAAACAGAGTTCAGGGTCAGGAACTAGGATCTATCTCACTCCTGTTCTCCAGTGGTCCTTTTGGAATATTGTTTTTCCTCCACAGCAGAAACATAGCTGCTCTTTTAGTGCTCTGACACAGAGTTAATAATAAAATAATAATAAATTGGTAGTAGTTCTTGAGAGATTATGGCTCAGATTTTAGATATGTCACATACAGTCACTAGAAAGAGGCTTTCCTTTTTCTTTATGAAGTGTTAGAGGTCTCCATTCAGACTAAGGTGGAGAGGAAAGGTCAGAAGCTCAAAGAGAGAAGTATGAGAAAGTGAAAAGCAAATTTATTGAAAGTGTAAGATTGCCAGGCATAATCATGGTGAAGGTTGTAGTTGTTATTCAGCTGCTAAGTCATGTCCAACTCTTTGCAATCCCATGGACTGTAGCACACCAGGCTCCTCTGTCCTCTACTATCTCCTAGAGTTTGTTCAAATTCATGTCCCTTGAGTTGGTGATGCTATCTAAGAATTCTTTTGTCTCCTTTTGTCTTCAATCTTTCCCAGCATCAGGGTTTTTTTCTTTTTTCTGATGTCACCTCTTAGCATCAGGTGGCCAATTAAGGTAAAGTGAAGGTAAGTAACCACTTTACCCATGGATGGAGCTTTGTCAAGTACAAGTGTTAACAGAGGAAAGAGAGGGGCCAGAAGACACAAGTATTTGTAAGACCGTGTTAGCAATGCTAACATGGTGAGCATTGTTTTTTGTTCATTTACAACCAAACACTGTTGAGGGCAGTGAAACTGGCATGACCCTCTTAGGTGTAGGAACTCTTCCTGGTGAGATGCCTTAGCAGACGTGCTGGAATGATAAGAGACTGTGGTCAAGGAGAGGCATTATTTAAGATGCTTAATTTTCTTATTTATTTTATTATGCACTTACTTATATACTTTATCATTTAAAATAAACAACTTTTTTCCCCCTGTGGTCACCAATGATCTCCTCGTGGCTAAATCAAATGGATGTTTTCACATCTAAATCTTTTGGAGTCATGTGCCTATTATGTTTGCATTGCTAACTTCCTCCTTCTTGAAATGCTTCCTTCATCTGAATTATGGGACACCACCTTTTTAAAAAAAAATCATGACTTTGACTACTTTTCTGAGTTTACAGATGTCGGTGGATAATTTCATCACTCTCATGACTTAAAATCTCAAGTGCATTTTCTCAAAGTTTAACTTCAGCCCTGATATCCATCCTGAGTTCCAAAGAAGAATAAAATTTCTGTACATTGTGGCCAACTAGAAACCACACAGACTGCTCAGACTTAAAATTTCCGAATCTGATCTGGCTCATCCTTCCCACAAATACCCTCCTACTCTTGCGTTGCTCATCTCGGTAAGCAATTCCAACTTATGTATAGAGGGTTGTAAAATTGACTCCAAAATTTCTTGACATTCCTTCCATGGAGAGGTACCATCAACACCCCCTCCTATTAAATTTTAGAAGGCTTGTGTATACTTCAAACCATCTAGTACTGCTGAAGGTAGTCTGCATGGCTTCTGAGACTGGAAGCCATAACAGAAACACGGCTTCAGCCTTGGAGCCCTGAGCCACCAGGTTAAAAAGATCACCTGCCCTGAAACCATCTTCCTGTACAGAAGCCAATCACACATGAAAGAAAAAGTGAAATTGAAAGTGTTATTTGTTCCATTGTGTCTGACTCCTTAGGACCCCATGGACTTTTAGCCCACCAGGCTCCTCTGTCCATAGAATTCTCCAGGCAAGAATACTGGGGTAAATAGCTATTCCCTTCTCCAGGGGATCTTGCCAACCCAGGGATCGAACCTGAGTCTCCTGCATTTCAGGCAGATTCTTTACTGTCTGAGCCTCATATAGGCACCTTATTTTTCATCTTCATCTTTGCTTTCAGATCCTTCTCACTCATCTGCCAGACGGTGAGTGAATGGGACTTCTTGATTCAAGTCCAAAGTCATCGAGTCAACCCCAGCCTAATATCCTTATAAGCCAAGGCTTCAGATATCATGGGACAGAAACAGGCTATCCTTAATACACCCCTTCCAAATTCTTGAGCTATAGAATCCATGAACACAAGAAAATGGTGATTGTTTTGAGGTTTGAGGTGGTTTGTCTTGTAGCATTAATGACTGGAACAGAATTTGTGTTCATGAGTGGAAAGTGGTGGTGGGTGCAGCTATAACAAAGAAATCCCCAAATGAAGCTTTAGCTATGGGCCCAGGCAGTGACAGAACTGTGAGGGCCTTGAGAGAAGGCTGGGAGTTCAGAGCACATTTTGTCAACACTGTCACCTTTAGTGCCAGGGAAATTAGAAAATATACTTTACAAACTGGTAGATTTTCCTAAGATTTTAAGGTGGATTGCTAAAACTTACATCTGGTTTCTCTTAGTTATGTATGATAAGATAAAAATAGAGAGAGATGAGCTAAAAAAGAATCTTTCAGTTTTCAGCAAAATTTAAAGAAAATATAAAGTATACAGGATGTGCTGAGTTAAAAAAAAAAAAATTGTATTTTACTGCTAGTATCTCCCAGGAGATTATCTTCAGGTTAAGAAAGCTCCTCAGATCAAATCAAAATTGAGAGTGCTGCCAGAAAAATATGCTTTAGAATGAAGATAAGGGCAAGCATGTGATTGTAAAACCCTTTAACAAGATCCCAGAAAGATTCAAATTGCTGCCTCATAGATCAGTATGTGACTGTAAAGCCCTTTAACAAGACCTCAAAAGATTTAAATCAGTGCCTCATAGATCCTTCAAAAGAGATGAAAGTTTACCCCAGATCATAAGGGCACACCTCACATACTCTTTCCATAGGGGCTTCCATGAATTTAAAGGACATTGTCCCAAGCCAGACTCAGAAGGAGCCCAAGTCAGAGAAGAGATGATCAGAAAGCTATTTGTGAGTGTGACCTGTGTCTAATGGTGCATATTGTAAATTGACACATAGGAACTCTGAAGAACCTTTAAGGAATTATATCAACCTGGGCTGAAAGGGACAGAGACACTATGAAATAAAAAGTCCTGTAGATCCTCAATCTTGGGTGAGGAGGAATCAGGAAAAGAAGGCTACTCCTCAGTCACAAACATGAATCCTTTTTTTAAAAAAAATTATGGATAATAAATGATGATTTGGGGGGATCAAGAGCCCCTGGTCTTATTCCTATCCTAGAATATAGGCTGAATCTTAATTATCTGAACATTTCCCACTATATTGTAAGGTCCAAAAATGAGGGACTTTGCCTAGCTTACCCTTTGTTCCAGGTTGATGATGAAATAAAACAGAGGTAAGTAACACATATCTCCTGAACTCAAGATGAAAAGATGCTCAACATCACTCATTATCAGAGAAATGCAAATCAAAACCACTATGAGGTACCATTTCATGCCAGTCAGAATGGCTGTGATCCTAAAGTCTACAAGCAATAAATGCTGGAGAAGGTGTGGAAAAAAGGGAACCCTCTTACACTGTTGGTGGGAATGCAAACTATTACAGCCACTATGGAGAACAGTGTGGAGATTCCTTCAAAAACTGGAAATAGAACTGCCTTATGATCCAGCAATCCCACTGCTGGGCATACACACTGAGGAAACCAGAAGGGAAAGAGACACGTGTACCCCAATGTTCATCACAGCACTGTTTATAATAGCCAGGACATGGAAGCAACCTAGATGTCCATCAGCAGATGAATGGATAAGAAAGCTGTGGTACATATACACAATGGAGTATTATTCAGCCATTAAAAAGAATACATTTGAATCAGTTCTAATGAGGTGGATGAAACTGGAGCCTATTATACAGAGTGAAGTAAGCCAGAAAGAAAAACACCAATACAGTATACTAACACATATATATGGAATTTAGAAAGATGGTAACGACAACCCTGTATACGAGACAGCAAAAAAGACACTGATGTATAGAACAGTCTTTAGGACTCTGTGGGAGAGGGAGAGGGTGGGATCATTTGGGAGAATGGCATTGAAACATGTATAATATCATATATGAAACGAGTTGCCAGTCCAGGTTCGATGCACCATACCAGATGCTTGGGGCTGGTGCACTGGGACGACCAAGAGGGATGGTACGGGGAGGGAGGAGGGAGGAGGGTTCAGGATGGGGAACATGTGTATACCTGTGGCGGATGCATGTTGACATATGGCAAAACCAATACAATATTGTAAAGTTAAAAAATAAAATTAATAGACAGCAGCCCACCAGGCTCCCCCTTCCCTGGGATTCTCCAGGCAAGAACACTGGAGTGGGTTGCCATTTCCTTCTCCAATGCATGAAAGTGAAAATGAAAGTGAAGTCATTCAGTTGTATCTGACTCTGTGACCCCATGGACTGCAGCCTGTCAAGCTCCTTAGTCCATGAGATTTTCCAGGCAAGAATACTGGAGTGAGCTGCCATTTCCTTCCTCTGTCCAAAGAAACAGGGATAGCTTATTACATATAGACACATTTAACTGAGCCTTAATGAGTATCACTGTTTGGGAAAAGAAAAAAAAAAGGCAAAAGAAAACAGTCTATATCATCCCAAAAGTGTAGTAGCTTTGCATAGAATTTCATAGAAACAAAATCCAAGCTTCTGTATTTTGCTTTGAAAACTGAAATTATTCTTGAACATTTTGAAAACTGCCTGTGGTGGGTGTTTACAAAGGAAGTTAATTTGTAGGTGTTTACAATTAGGTATTTATCCTTGAGATGGGGGCCATTTCTCTTTCAGAAATACTTAGTGATATTGATATGTAGCAGAATTGTACCAGCTGGAATCACTAGGGCTTTCTCTGTCATATGTTAGTAGGTGCAATTATTTAAAGGGAACACTGAAGGTCATTCCCATCATGGAAACAGAAATTGCAACCAGTAATCATCACTAAGTTTGAAGAGCCCTCAAAGAAAAGAGCTACAGGTATAATTTGAGGTTTGCGCTAATTAGAGCCAGAATGAATATATCTGAAAGGGTTAGGATCCCTTCAGTGTAGAATTGTCTTGATTATAGAATATGCCTGCCCTTAGGCAGACATCATGCATTTCACTGTGGCTTGGGTTTTACAGGGTCTCCTGTTGCCCACTCTTTTGAGCGATTTCAGAAGAGCCTCTCATCCCAAAACATCTTGTGGAGCAGCCTCTTAAGGCCAATTATGAATGAGGCATTTGCTTCAGAATCCAAAGTGTGCTCTTGATGTCACTGGCCATTCTGGAAACGGTGAATGTCCCTGAGTTTAAAATCAAAAGAGTAATGAGAATTAGGGAAGCTCAAGCATGGGTGCATGCTAAATTGCTTTAGTCTCATCCAGTTCTTTGCGACCCCATGGACTGTAGCCTGCCAGGCTCCTTTGTCCATGAAGGGATTCTCCAGGCAAGAATATTGGAGTGGGTTGCCTTTTCCTCCTCAAGGGGATCTTCCTGATCCAAGGTTTGAACTGGCGTCTCCTGTGGCTCCTACATCACAGGCAGATTCTTTACCAATGAGCAACTGGGGAATGCCTAGGGAAGCTCATATAATGGAATAATTTTTATTGTATATCTATTTATCTATTTGGTGACTATTGAGAGCATATTTATTAAACTTCAAATATGTGTTATAAGGAAAATGGTAGTACTTATTTCATGGGGTTACTGGGGAGATTAAAAGAGATTATTTATAAAGCACACAGAGCCATGCCTGTCTCATGATAAATATTACATCAATGCTGAATATAATTTTTATCATTGTTAGTGTCCAATATAATTTTTGGTGAAATAAGTCAGCAAACAAATAGATGAGTTGACATTAGTTAAGAAGGGACTAGAATAGTAAAAGAAAGAGAACAGTTGAACAAAAGGGAAAACTCACACTTCTTACAGGTTTTCATGTGCAGGTGAGATTAGATGTTTTTTCTCTTTTTTCTTTTTGAAACAAGGGCTGTACAAAGACCAGAGTAATAAAGTGCTTTCCAGCACCCAGGGTGGTGATGACCATCGCAAGCCGGGAGGTGTTCAAGTCAGCAGTAGACCATCACTGTGCAGAAGTCGGTGAGGTGAGCAAGGGAGGCCTTTATTTTAATTTTTAAATTTTACTTGCTTTAGTTACTTTTTGGCTGTGTTGAGTCTTTGTTGCAGTGCTCAGGCTCTTCACTGTTACATGGGTTTTGTCTAGTTGGGGCGAGCAGGGGCTACCCTCTTGTTGCGGTTCAAGGGCTTCTCATCGCAGTGGCTTCTCTTGTTGGGAAGCACAGGTTCCAGGGAGTGCAGGCTTCAGTAGTAGAGGCACTCGGGCTTAGTTGCCCTGCAGCATGTAAGATCTTAGTTCTTGAACCAGGAATTAAACCCATGTTCCTTTCGTTGGAGGCAGATTCTTAACATTGGACCACCAGGGAAGCCCCATGGAAGGCCTTTGAGGTGCCTTCCCAGTTGAGGTTTTTATGAATTCTAAGCAGTCTCTGAACATCTCAAAGATCTATGATTCACCTCTGTTAGTGGAGAGATTAAACTAAAGCTTTTTAAGTAAAATGGCACAAAGTAGTTATAAAACAGGGTTAATTATAGTTGACTTCCAGTTTAACCGTACTAATTCTGTGTTGATTGATTTACCTAAACTATTTGCATGAAATCTGGAGTATTTCATCAAAAGACAATCAAAAACAACAGACTTTCCTCCTCATTTTTCCCTTATGCTATAGAATTCACTAACAAGCAGTTACAGGGATCATTCTGTTTAACCTGAGTCCTTGATGTCTTCACTTCACACACACATACACACACACAGACACACACACACAGACACCAAGTGGAGAGTCAACAGACAATAGCTGGGAAGACAGGCCTAATGGTTAGAAAGTCTTTGTTCCTACTTCTGTCTGTGATGTCTACTCAGGAAATTTGGGCCAGTTACTTGTGATTTTGAAGAAGGCAATGGTCCCCACCCCAGTACTCTTACCTAGAAACTCCCATGGACAGAGGAGCCTGGTGGGCTGCAGTCCATGGGGTCGAGGAGAGTCGGACACGACTGAGCGACTTCACTTTCACTTTTCACTTTCCTGCACTGGAGAAGGAAATGGCAACCCACTCCAGTGTTCTTGCCTGGAGAATCCCAGGGACGGGGGAGCCTGGTAGGCTGCTGTCTGTAGGGTCACACAGAGTCGGACACGACTGAAGCGACTTAGCAGCAGCAGCAGCACTTGTGATTTTGAGCCTCCGTTCTCTCCTCTTTCACATAAAAATATTATTCTGATTACTCGACTATTTAAAGAATATTTAGAGGGCTGGGAGATGGGGATTCTAGCCTAGCTCTGTCACTAACTCGATAAGGGATCTTTGGTCAAGTTGCTTTCCTGTGGATCATCTGACATGTCTATAAAATGGACTTCCTAACATATGACCTGCTTGTCTTTGTAGAGTAGTTGTATGAATCAGAAATAATTCACATTTTAAAAACTGTATCTACAGATAAAAATATTAAGTGCTTTCTTTAAATATAAATATATCTATATTTACAGTAGTATTTTAGGTACTTATTTATCTGTGAGTAATAATACAAAAATCTTTGCCAGTTTTATTATAAAGTAGGATCCAACAGTATTTTCTACCAAGTTCCTTCAACCTTTCACTTTTCCCTTCTTAATTCAATAATATTATTCAATTTGTACTAGTTTCTAGGGCTTCTAGATTATGACAAGCTTAGTAGTTTAAAACAACAGAAATTTATTCTCTCTCAATTCTAGAGGCTAGAAGTACAAAATCAAGGGGGATCCCCTCCAAGGATCCCCCTCCTTGGAGGATCAGAAGGAGACTCTGTTCCAGTCTCTCCTGGTTTCTGTTAACAGCCATCAATCTTGGGGCCGCTCGGCTGTGACAACATTACCCGAATCTCTGCCTGTGTCTTCACATGTTGTTTTACTCGTGTCTGTGTGTCTGTTTTCTCTTCTTATAAGGACACCATGCATTGGATATGGGCCCACACGAATACAGAAATACCTTATCTCAACAAAGGTTCAATTTCTGCAAAGATCTATTTCCAAATAAGGCCACATTCTGAAGTTCCTGGTGGACATTAATTTGGGGGGAACCCTATTCAATCCAGGGCATCATGTAACCCCCAATGTCTGTTGCACAAGCATTTGCAAGAAAAGAGACTCCTGATCTTAGGCAGCAAATTAAAATATGCGACAGGCTGATTATGTTGCATTATAATGGTTTCTGCTTTTGCCCTATTTTCTATAGTACATTAGTCCAGCAACTCCTTGTTTCCCATTAGGCGGGTGCTCAGAGGATTCAGCAACAGGAGGAAGGATGAAAGGAAAGATCTCTGAAAATGTACATGGATCAGGGGAATGTGAGATCAGGCCCTGAGTCTGAACCTGGCTTGCTCCCATCCTGCCCTCCTTAGGGATTTACCCTGACCTGTGCCAGACAGGACTGGGTAGAATGTGGACCCCAGATGAGAAGAGGAGACTTATAAGCTGAATTGTCAGATTTCACATAATTCAACACGGCTTTGTTGACTATTGTTCTTATCTCAGCTGTGCTGAAGGGAATTTAGATTCCATGCATATTCCTACATTGGCCCAGGCGAAGCTGCAAACCTCTGAGGCTGATCACTGGCAAAGGTGGTAATTACGACAGATTCCCAGGGTAAAGAGGGTGCTCTGAAGAAGAGCTGTAACTGGAAGGTCTAGCCACTTCTGTTTCTAAACAGCTTTTCCTTCAACTAAAAACCTTGAAATCTATGAGTTTGATTTATTAATGAAGGCTGTAATTTTAGGATAAAGCATGCAGTCTGTAAGTCAACATTCACTTAATTTAATTGGAATAAAATTGGTTCTGTGAGCAATGTATGTCACTGACAAGGGCACCCACACTCCCTACATTTCAGCTTCTAAAAATACAAAACAAATACTGTTATCTGCAATTTTCCAGCAGGAATGAATTCAACAAAGGCTTTAAAATGTGCTTCAAATGTAAAATAGCATCCTTTCTATTGTATATAAATATAGGGTTTGCCAGGGATAAGGATCAAAAGAGGAAAAATAAAACGGAGAATTTTTCCTATTTTGTCTTTCAGTTATAAGCCCCCTTCTGTCACCTCAAGCCCAAAATAAGGGATTTTTTTTTTTTTCTGGTATGATTTCTGTCTAGTTCAGAAAAGGAAACACACTCGAGTATTCCTGTCTGGGAAATCCTATGGACAGAGATGCTGGTGGGCTACAGTCCATGCGGTTGCAAAGAATCGGACACGACTTAGCAACTGAGCACATTACACAGGAGGATATGGGTTGCCTTTGGACATAAATGAGGCTCTTAGCCTGCCGCCGTCAGAACTAGAAACTTTAACCAAGTATTGTCACCCATTTATTATGCAATACTCCTTTTAGCTCTCATGGAATACTTTTAAAAATTCACTATAGCTGGGCTATAAAATCTTGTCACATTTAAAAGAATGATAATTATTCAGAGAACTTGCAATTCAGAGAGTGCAATTAAGGTAGCAATGACTAGGAGATAATTTCACCAAAATTCACGTATATTGAAAAAATAAGAAGTACTCTGTGAGAAGCTGTAGGTCAAAGAAGAAGCTGTGATGTTTATTAAAACATCTTGAATAATGTGATAAAAAAAAACTATGGCAAAGCAAACTAGTGAGATGTAGCTAAAGCTGAACTGAGCATCTTATCAGTCAGTCAGTTCAGTTCAGTCACTCAGTCGTGTCCGACCCTTTGGGCCCCATGAATCGCAGCACGGCAGGCCTCCCTGTCCATTACCAACTCCCGGAGTTTACCCAAACTCATGTCCATTGAATCGGTGATGCCATTCAGCCATCTCATCCTCTTTCATCCCCTTCCCCTCCTGCCTCCAATCCTTCCCAGTATCGGGGTCTTTCCAATGAGTCAACTCTTCTTATCAGGTGGCCCAAGTATCGGAGTTTCAGCCTCAGCATCTGTCCTTCAAATGAACACCCAGGACTGATCTCCTTTAGAATGGACTGGTTGGATCTCCTTGCAGTCCAAGGGACTCGCAAGAGTCTTCTCCAATACCACAGTTCAAAAGTATCAATTCTTTGGTGCTCAGCTTTCTTCACAGTCCAACTCTCACATCCATATATGACCACTGGAAAAACCATAGCCTTGACTAGACAGATCTTTGTTGGCAAAGTAATATCTCTGCTTTTGAATATGCTCTCTAGGTTGGTCATAACTTTCCTTCCAAGGAGTAAGTGTCTTTTGATTTCATGGCTTCAGTCACTATCTGCACTGATTTTGGAGCCCAAAAATATAAAGTCAACCACTGTTTCCCCATCTATTTCCCATGAAGTGATGGGACCAGATGCCATGATCTTCGTTTTCTGAATGTTAAGCTTTAAGCCAACTTTTTCACTCTCCTCTTTCACTTTCATCAAGAGGCTTTTTAGCTCCTCTTCACTTTCTGCCACAAAGGTGGTATCATCTGCACATCTGAGGTTATTGATATTTCTCCCTGCAATCTTGATTCCAGCTTGTGCTTCATCCAGCCCAGCGTTTTTCATGATGTACTCTGCATAGAAGTTAAATAAGCAGGGTGACAATATACAGCCTTGACGTACTCCTTTTCCTATTTGGAACCAGTCTGTTGTTCCATATCCAGTTCTAACTGTTGCTTCCTGACCTGCATATAGGTTTCTCAAGAGGCAGGTCAGGTGGTCCAGTATGCCCATCTCTTTCAGAATTTTCTACAGTTTATTGTGACCCACACAGTCAAAGGTTTTGGCATAGTCAATAAAGCAGAAATAGATGCTTTTCTGAAACTCTCTTGCTTTTTCCATGATCCAGCGGATGTTGGCAATTTGATCTCTGGTTCCTCTGCCTTTTCTAAAACCAGCTTGAACATCTGGAAGTTCATGGTTCACATATTGCTGAAGCCTGGCTTGGAGAATTTTGAGCATTACTTTACTAGCGTGTGAGATGAGTGCAATTGTGCAGTAGTTTGAGCATTCTTTGGCATTGCCTTTCTTTGGGACTGGAATGAAAAGTGACCTTTTCCAGTCCTGTGACCACTGCTGAGTTTTCCAAATTTGCTGGCATATTGAGTGTGGCACTTTCACAGCATCATCTTTCAGGATTTGAAATAGCTCAACTGGAATTCCATCACCTCCACTAGCTTTGTTTGTAGTGATGCTCTTTCTAAGGCCCACTTGACTTCACATTCCAGGATGTCTGGCTCTAGGTGAGTGATCACACCATTGTGATTATCTGGGTCATGAAGGTCTTTTTTGTGCAGTTCTTCTGTGTATTCTTGCCACCTCTTCTTAATATCTTCTGCTTCTGTTAGGTCCATACTATTTCTGTCCTTTATCGAGCCCATCTTTGCATGAAATGTTCCTTTGGTATCTCTAATTTGAAGAGATCTCTAGTCTTTCCCATTCTGTTGTTTTCCTCTATTTCTTTGCATTGATCACTGAGAAAGGCTTCCTTATCTCTCCTTGCTATTCTTTGGAACTCTGCATTCAGATGGGAATATCTTTCCTTTTCTCCTTTGCTTTTCACTTCTCTTCTTTTCACAGCTATTTGTAAGTCCTCTTCAGACAGCCATTTTGCTTTTTTGTATTTCTTTTTCATGGGGATGGTCTTGATCCCTGTCTCCTGTACAATGTCATGAACCTCTGTCCATAGTTCATCAGGCACTCTGTCTATCAGATCTAGTCCCTTATAGGCTTATATAAATATATTGGAAAAAAACAAAGGCAGAAAAATAAATATTTTCTAAATATCTATTTCATGATATTAGGCAAAAATAACAAAGCACAAAAAAAGTAGAAGAAAACAAACATAAGGATATGAGGAGAAGGTTAATGATTTAAGTAAAACAGACATACGAGAGAAATAAAATCTAAACATTAATAAATGGAGAAATTCCAGGAAAAACCGATTAAGAAAATAGACAAAAACATCACTTTATTAGGAAGAAAAAGCGAACTACATTACAGATACTACAGAATTAAAAAAAAAAAAAACATATCTAGAGGTATTTTGAAAAACTTCAACATTTTGGAAAAATAAAGAAAGACCTAAACAGATTTATAATTCTGACACAGAAAGAAAAAATAAATACAAAGAGTCCATACATTTTAAAGAGATTAAATATAAAATTAAAAACCTTCTCACAAAGACAACTCTAAACCCAGATGACTCATCAGTAAGCTCTAAAATAATTTTTAATAAAAGTGGATATATGTATAACTGATTCATTTTGCTCTACACCCGAAATTCACACAACACTGTAAATCAACTATATTCCAATAAAAAATAAATAATGAAATAATGGCCATTTGCAGTAACATGGATGGATTTACAGATTAATTAAATTAAGTAATAATTAAATCAGACAAAAATATCATATGATATCACTTATATGTGGAATCTAAAATAATGATACAAATGAACTTAGTTACAAAAGAGAAATAGACTCCCAAACATAGAAAACAAACTTATAGTTACCAAAGGGGATAACAGGGGTAGGGTGGAGGAACATAAATTAGGAGTTTGGAATTAACATACACACACTGCTATATAAAATGGTAATAGATACACAACAAGAATCTGCCATATAGCACAGGAAACTGTATTCAATATCTTGTAGTAGCCTATAGTGGAAAAGAATCACTGTGATGTACTCCCAAAGGTAACACAGAATTATAAATTAACTACACTTTAATTTTTAAAATAGCTTAAAAAAACAGAGGGCGAGGGTTATATGAATCCAGTCTTTGGTGCCATGGTGAGGATGTGAGTTGTGTTAGGAAACATACTGACTTAGAAGTTAGGAAAGATTACCACCAAGCCAAAATAACTGCCTTGCTACTTATTATCTGGAGGGAACCTTGGAAAATGGCCCCACCTCTCTGAGTCTCAGTTTCCTTGTCTGTACAATAAACATAATATCAGTTTCCTGGGATTATGCAAGGATTCACTGAAAAGTAGTTAAAGCTTTTAGCACAAGTAGCTGGCAAATAGCACACGTTGACTAACTCTGATTTTTTGCCTTCTCCACCTTCTGCATATTCATTGCTTCCAAGGGGCATTAAGATTATTTAACCTTTACTCTGAAATACTCCCCTTTTTTCTTATGTAACCTCAGGGAACAACATTGTCTAAAACTGGGAAAAAAGAATGTGCTGAGGAATCAGACCTTCTTTTCAGTAATTCCACCCTGTTCTGGTAGATTTTGAAGAGGTTTCTTATTTTCACAGATGTCCAGTGTGGAGAAATATACCAAACACTCACACCCTCTAGTTAGATGACTCAAAGGGAACTCGAGGAGCTCACTGCATTGGGGTTTGGGAACAGATCTGCATACATTTTCTCTGGGGTGGTGTCAGAGTTCATCAGGAAGCATCTGTATGATGCAACTAGACTAAGACAAGGTTAATTGCACGTGACAGGATCTAGACAGTCCCAGAGCAGAGGGGACACGAGAGATCATAGCCCAAAGACTTCAGGGTATAAATAATGAAAATGGTGTCCAGGGAGTGCAAGAAACATAGCTTAGGTCAAACAGATCATGTGGGCCTCGCTGATGACTCAGTGGTAAAGAACTTACTTGTCAATGCAGGAGATGCAGGTTAGATCCCTGGGTCGGGAAGATCTGGAATAGGACCTGGCAACCCCCTCCAGTATTCTTGCCTGGGAAATCGCATGGACAGGGGCGAGTGGCAGGCTATAGCCCATGGAGTTGCAAGAGTCAGACACAACATAGTGACTAAACAATAACAACAAACTGTGTACTCAAGACTGCAGAGACGGTTCTGCTCCCGCGAACTCTTTTTCAGCTGCCACCACTTTCACATTTCTTCTAAAACACACTCCCTTCTCTCTCTCAGCTCTCTCACTTTTTCTTTTTTTTCCTGAAAGTCATCTCAGTGTGAAAGTGTCAGCAGTCCTTCCTGAGACAGCCCAGCTCCAAACCTGCCAGGGTCTAGCCCCGGTGGATCCAGGGAATTCGAAGCGGGGACGGCGTCGGCGAGGATCAGGAAACAACTGCTTAATTAAACTTTAATTAAGGCTATAAAGAGTAATAGAATAAGGATAGCTCAGTGAGGAAATTCAGTGAAGAGGCTGAATAATTCAGCCTGAAGGTGAGAGAAAGAACGACATGGGGAGACCAAGTTTTGGTGAACAAGGCCCGCACTTTATTTTCCAAAGTAGTTTTTATACCTTAAGTTATGCATAGAGGATAATGGGGGAAGGGGTAGAGTCATGCAGCAAGCCAGGCTTTCTTCCTGCAAACTTATCATATGCAAAAGCTTAGGTGATTTGCATCATCTTCTGGCCCGGAGGCCTGTTAACATTTTAAGACCCTTTCTTCAGAAAACTTATTTTTCTCTAAAGGTGATTGGTCAGGAGCCACCCTCTAAAAGCATGAGATAAAGTTGCATTCCTACAGAGCAAAGGTGTGGTGGGCTATAACAAGAAAAAGAGTTAACTCAAGGGTCCCAGGTTACAAACATTAAAGCTACTACTTACACCAATTATATTAATCAATACACTGCCAGGGACACAGCAGGTAAGGGATATGGAGACTTAACAGCAAACATTGGCCCAAAAAGTGAAAATCCTTCACCAATACAATGTCTAATCAATCTTTTAACTGCTCAAAGGAATCTGTTTAGACAGTTTAGAACATCTCATGCCTCTCACAGTTGGGAGGCTCTGAGCAATGGCCGGAAAAACCTATTCAGGCAGGCTAGAGGATTTCCAAAGGAGTTTTTAGGTTGAAACACTGTCACACCCAGGAATTGTTAACTGGAGCTGTAAGCTAACTCTTTTTTCAGAGAGAGGTAGTGGGGGACAGCCCCTGTAAAGTCAGAGGTGTAGGTGAGAGCACAAAGCAGAAAGTAGGCAGACTCTGGTTTTGGGGGTAGATGCTCGAGAATTTCCAGGGGGACTCCTGAGGCTCGATCCCGCCTTTGCGTATGCCGAGCCTCCTTCCTCATGACCTTTGCCACGGGAGCAGTTCCTCACGCTGGCTCCTGGCAGTGATAGACTTCCAGTTGAGCTATTCCAGATCCTGAAAGATGATGCAGTGGAAAGTGCTGCACTCAATATGCCATATGCACTCAATATGCAATATGCACTCAATATGCAATATGCCCGCTCCGGGCACAAACCGGACACTCGTCTGCCAGGAGACGACAGGCCCCCACAGCACAAATCTGGGCTGCCCTCTGCCTAGACTCCAACCCAGTCCTGAGCAGCAACTCAGCTCTCACTTTTCATCACAGCTTTCCTCTCACCTGCAACCATGCACCAACATCTCTTCTCCTCATTTCATACGAAAGCAAAGCCTTACCAAAAAGTGACCTTCCCCAAGAGTACATGAGAGATAACTTCCCTGCCCTTCTTTCTCTTTACTAACAAACCTCTTGAGAAGGTCACTTGCATTTGTTGCGTCTACAGTCTAACTTTCCATTCACTTTTCAGCACACTGAAATGTAATGTCTAGCTCTACCAGTCTTTGCTATTCACCAAGGACCTTCTAATGATTGCTTTCACTTCTCATCTTTTCTGTGTATGCCTCCCTGAATCCCTTGTCCCTGGTTTCTGGAATGTCCTGGCTCTCCCCTCACCCTTCCTGAGACTGCCTATGAGTCTTATGGGATAGGAACCTTTCCTCCATTCCCCAGGAGATGCTATTCCACTGCTGCGGACCCATTCAGATTCTAGTCTCTGCCGATTCAATGTCCCTGTTAATCTCACCTATAACTCTATTTATATATAGAGAGAGAGACTAAGATTCCATCTTTCACTCTAGACCCAAATTGTCACTTGCTTGTAAGCCCTTCCTGGATGAGACTTGCCTGGTGACTAAGACACCTCACTTCCACTGTAGAGGGTACTTAGCCTGGTCAGGGAACTGAGATCTCACATGCCACAGGATGTGGGCAAAAAAAAAAAAAAACAGGACAGACTAAGCCTTCACTAGGGCTGATGTACCCACAGAAAATCAAGGACTAGGGGTAACAGGTGTAAGTGGATATGGACTGGCTTATCAACTACATCTCACAACCTCTGTAATTCTTTGTCTTGCTCATGTTCTAAATATATCAGGTCAATTCATTTTGATATTTGGCAAAACTAATACAATTATGTAAAGTTTAAAAATAAAATAAAATTAAAAAAAATTTTTTAAATAAATAAATAAAATAATAGCTATACTATAATCACATGACAAGATTCTATCTCTTGTACACTTATATAATTGTAACAATAAAAATGTATGTTGTAACAATAAAAATGTATGTTACTGTCAGCTACTTGACTGTATTAAAAACACTCTAAAAAGAAAAAATAAATAAATAAATAAATAAATATATCGGGTCAAGCACAGATTTCTATTTAAAGACCTAGGACTTTGGAGGCAGACATACCTGAGTTCATATCTCAGCTCATGTTTTCACCTGTGCATAATCAGAAAAGAAATTTAAATTTCAAATTCCTTATCTGATAAAGGAGGGTCATTTCTTCAGTAGGGACTTCTTCTAAAGGTCAAATTAAAGTACATATGAAAAGCACTTAACACAGTTCCCAGTACATAGAGACTATTTTCTAAAGAGTAAGTTTGCTGTTGCTATTGATCAGAATTGTCTTCATCTCACTGTCCTTTCCCCTGTTTGTCCCACTCTGTGTGACCCCAGGGACTGTAGCCTGCCAGGCTCCTCTGTCCATGGGGTTCTCCAGGCAAGAACACCTGAGTGGGTTGCCATTTCCTCCTCCAGGGGATTTTCCTGACCCAGGGATTGAACCCAGGTCTCTTAAGTCTCCTACATTGGCAGGGGCTTCTTTAACACTAGAGACACCTGGAAAGCCCAACACAGTTACCAGTACCTAGAAAATATTTTCTAAAGAGTAAGGTTGCTCTTGCTATTGATCAAAACTTCTCCATCTCACTGCCATTTTCCCTGTTTTTGCCACCATCAATTCTCACCTTTTAACGCACTCTCCCACTGGTCGGGTTTTCTTTCCAGGGCAGTCTTCCTGATGCATCCTGCTTGTACATTGTTGGACATCATGTGCCTGCACTACAAAAATGGATAGACAAGAAAAAGGGGAAATAATCTGTATATTCAGCTAAACTGTCCAGAAAACACATTAACTTTTAACCAGATATATAGGTGTGATGAGATTTTTTTTTTTTTTTTTTTTTTTTACATATTTCAGTTATTGTGGCTCCTGGCAGAATCAATCCACTCCAGCCATGTTTACCTGTGTCTCCCTAGTCAATGACCCCAGGTCAGACAAGATGCTACTTAGCCTCAGACCCACCCTTACCACTCCCTGCTATGTATCCTATCTCTCCAATTTACAGATGATCAAACTAAGCTGCATGGAATTTCAGAAACTTTTCCCAAGGTCATGGCACTAAATGAAAAGATCAAGATGAAAACCTATACTTGTCAAACCCCATATCAGTCCTTTTCCCCCATTGTACTAGGTAACCTCTCTGTTCACTCAAATATGGTATTTTTATATACATTGGTCACCCACAAAATCCCTTGTGATTGCCCATTGTCATCCCTGAATCAAGAAATCGTTTTCTATAAAAGCAAACATAGCTGTGGCAGATAGAAGCTCCAGGTAAGTCCAAGTTAGAGAATCTTAGATACTCCAGATGTGTTCTAATTCTACCTAACGTCCCTTTCTACACCCAACCCCCCGAAAAAAAACTGTGCTGAGATTTTCAAACTTCTGATTTTCCTATTTGACATCTTAAATATTCCAGCTGCTCTCCTAACCACCATGTCTCATGAGCACCCAACCATAACTAGGAAAGTGGGACCAGATGCCCTGCCAAGTGGTTACAGTTTAATAGTAAATAAATGAGTCCCTGGTAGTTTTCTTATAGCTGGCTGGGGAGCCCGATCCCAGCTGCTGGGTCCACTAGCAGCTGAGTAAATACATTGCCAGAAGCTGCAACCTGAGAATTACCATTCAGTGCCCACAGCCCAGGACACACTAGGACTGCTGTTGTTTATCCATTAACAGGTGGGAAATCACCAAAGCCATAACCACTAAATCCCCTTCTAAGTTGTCTGTAAAAAAAGATTGTTCTATATTGAACTGGAGAACAAGAGGCAGGACTATTCATTTAGATAAAATTAAGTTAAAATCTTTAAGTTGTACTCAGAGCCTGTATAAAGGCCTCATAACTAAGCCTGGGCAGCTTGTCCATTGCAGTCCACCTAATGCATCCATCACCAGCAGGTGAGAGTTCAAGCAACAAGCCATCAGTTCTGTTTTGCATTCTTCTAATCAATGACTATGGACCAATTCTGCGTTAGGCCCTGGGCTTTTACGCTCAGTACTGGAGTGAAATGCACTGTCCCTGGTTTCATGGTAAATCAAGGAAAGCCAATATCTGAAGAAACAGTTTTGATTCTACAGGATATACACAGCAGTAGACACATATTCCAGAGAAGGCGATGGCACCCCACTCTAGTACTCTTGCCTGGAAAATCCTGTGGACGGAGGAGCCTGGTAGGCTGCAGTCCATGGGGTCGCTAAGAGTCGGACACGACTGAGCGACTTCACTTTCACTTTTCCTTTTCATGCATTGGAGAAGGAAATGGCAACCCACTCCAGTGTTCTTGCCTGGAGAATCCCAGGGATGATGGAGCCTGATGGGCTGCCGTCTATGGGGTCGCACAGAGTCAGACATGACTGAAGTGACTTAGCAGCAGCAGCAGACACATATTCGGGCCAAAGAAGCAGTATCTCCAAACAGGGAACATGTGTGTACAGTTTCAAGGATGAATTTGAGTGAGTGTTGTATGTGCTGGGAAAGGGTGGTGTCTGATGAGAAATGTCATTCCACATAGAGAAAGTAACACACAGCGAAGAGCAGTGGAGTAAACCAGAAGCAGTGTGTTCCAGGAAGCCAAAGGAGTTGTGAGTGGCACAAAAATGAGGCTGGGCAGTGCGTCTCTTTCCAGCAGTGCCCTTTGCTTATCTCAAGGCTGAGTTCAGCCCCTGCCCTGGTGTCAACCAGACACAGCTGTGAGCACAGCCCAGTCTCTCCTGTCCCCAATAGGAGACATTCCAATTCCATGCTACATGATCCTTTGTTAAACTTCTAATAAGCACCTTCACTACTCCTGTGGTTTGCACTCTGTGCAATTAACACTGCCTTTTTTTTTTTTTTTTTTTTTTTTGCAGATCAGGGTGAGTTTTCTCTCTGTGGTTCTCTAAGGCACAGTTTTCTCTACTACAGCACCTATTTGAATTTGGTCTTTAACTAGAGTAGGAGCTTTTGGAATGTAGGAACCACTTATTCTACATTTATAGCACTTCTACTCAGGCCAGACTCTCTGATAGGTAGATGTCACAGGTGATAAGTTACAGGTAAGTATCAGGAGCTGAGTGAGAGATAGAGATAGCTGTCCCAGCTCAGCCCTTCCAGCAGTGAGAAGAGACACTGGCTTTCCTGATTTTTCTCTTCATGCCAGTACCCATCCCAGGACCTCAGGCAGTGGTGGTTAAATTGTTGTGGCAATATTGTGTCTTGGAATGAGTAGCAAACTCTAGAATACTGAGTTCCTGTCTATCTCTTTCATAATAACAGTTGGATAAGTCTTGATCATTTATTTTCCCATCAAAGAAATAAAAATTTAAAAACTATCCCATATTTGCTAAGCACTTCCTGTTTCTCAATGTGCTTTTATATGCATGGGCTTATCCATCTTTATAACAGATCCATTTACAGTTGCAGAAACTGAGGTTTGGGGATGAAAGGGTACAGCATGAACTCGAAGCTGCTATTTTTCTTTTAGTTACAAGTCCTATCCTGAGGTTCTGAGGCCCCACAAAGCTCTAAAACCCTATATTCTGTAACTTGGGATTTCTTATTATCCTTATAAGCCTATCCTTATTACGTGTTGTTCATTCAAACCACATCTGAAAGACTAATGGCCTTGACAGATGTCATTTTCACTTCGTTCTGAACAGAAATAACGATGGTTCTTCCGGCTGACAATGGGTCCTCTCCCTGACCTCGATGCACACTTATGTCCCCAGAAGGCAGAGGCCAGGTAGACATCTGTTCCCAGGCAATAGCAGCTTCTCTTTGCTGTCTAGGAAGCTTCCACAGCTTTGGAGATAAAATAATAGCATTCTGTTGTGCTTGGCGGTGACATCTGCCCTGTAACAAAACCTTTCCTTTATCATTTCTCAAAGGTTAAAATCTTGCTCACTTGGTTTTTCTTAATGGTCCCATGTCTCTTCTGGTTTGATGTGTGTGCTCTGCTGTGTTGTAAACTGGCAGGAATGGTGAACTTGGCATCCGAGGATGCTGGTCTGGGTTCTGAACTGATATCTTGTGACTTGGGAAAGATTACATAGCTTCCTTGAGTCTTGACCATCTATAAAAAGAAATAATAATAGCATCTGTCCTCCCTGATACTGTTACCGTGATTCTCAAATACTGCTGAAATGGTGCACAGTCTTCTTATCACTATAGTTTTATGAATAGCCCCACTATTGAAGGATTGTGTCAATACACCTAGAGCAGCATGAAGCTGCAGTGCAATGAGCTCAAGTCCATTCTGCTGTGATGCAGTTCAGTCTTTCTAGAGCATGCTGGTCTTAGCTCAAGGTGATTCTTATAAGAGAAGTGCAGCCCCACGTGCACAGGTTTCAGAAAGGAAGGAAACGCTAACGAGTTTCACTGTTTTCCAGATGTGTGCGAGGCATGTAACACTGAATTGATCCCGAGCACCAAATGCTGTGGAGTCAGCATGATGATGGCCATTTTATAAATGATGAAACCTAAGGGCACAGAGGAAAAGGATTGGATCCAAGGTCAGTTTGTTAATATTTAACATTTCATTTATTTTCATACATGCGTATGAGTATGTGATATTTGGCCTTGTGTAACCATCAGGTTTGAAATCTAATCCAAGGTGAGGGACTCAGAGCCCAGAGAGGTGAGATATCACGTGGCTTGCAGTCAGCAGCGATAGTTTGGATGTTGCCATGCTTAGGCCTCATCTGTCCACTTGGTTAGTCTGAGACAATCAGGAGCAACTTAGATAAAATTTCCGGGTTTCAGTTTCTGACTCTGAGAAATGGCCATGACTTGCTTCACAGCAGCATCACCAGAACACATGGCACCACGTCAGGTGCAGAATTTGCTTTCCTCCTGGAGCATTAAGCATCCATTTGGAGTCAAACAGAAGCTTAGGTCTCCAGTTAAACATTCTGCATTTATCTTTACATCCTGCTGTAAAGTCTTTGAGAGTCTGTGATTTTTCCATCCCGAGTTTCCATAGACCCCAGCACATGGCTGAAGTCCCATTAATCAACTAGGTAACTTGGCTAGAATGTTGAACCCAAAAGCCTGGGTTTAAGTCCAGGTTCTGCTTGACTGATTTTATGCAAAGGCTTTTCCCCCTCCCTTTTTCTCTTCTGAGACTTGGTTTCTTATTCTGTATAAATGATTCCTCAATCACAGGCTTATTATGAAGATTAAGTATAGCCCACTGTCAAAGTATGAGAACCCTAAATGGAGATAATATTGTCAATGACTGAGTAAATCTTGTTTCCACCTAAAATAAGGCAGCTAGTTTAAATTTTGTTTAATGCTTTTTCCCTCATTCCGTCTCTCCTCCTATCCTTATCCTTATCCTTTCCGTCTTTAGTGGCATGTTCGTGGTTTTAGCTCTGGAAAATACTCAGGGCTGTGTGAAATCAGTGACTAAAACAGTTGATACATTAGTGAAAGGAAACTGGTAGAATTTGCAGGTCGCGTCTTCTAGTTCTGATTACTTGCAGAGTGAGTTCAGCTGCTTTTTGCATTGCGGTGTTATCACGTAATTGCATTCAACTTCTTGCTGACACCATGGCTTTCATTGAGCCTCTTTTCCTCAGTAAATTGTGAGGCAGAAGTCATGTGATAAAGAAAAATGAAGAAGATATTTTTGAGTCTAATTGAAGGAGTCTAAATACAATCAGAAGTAGTAGAGACTTTGAAATTATCTTGTCATTCTAAACTCTTAAAATCAAATACTAATGGATCAGATGAATTCCAATGGATCTTGAAAACCTCTTGTTTTCAGCAGAGGGATCATGGATATTTGTACAGAAGTCATATACAGGCTCCAGTATCTTAATAAAAGAGTAATCATGACCTACATATTTTATGAAGTTGCATTGAGCTTGTGTCATTTCATACATTTAGATTTGTCAATTATCGTAATCATCAGTTTTAAGTGATTATTGAAGAAGGAGAAAAAGCAATGATAATTGCTTTTTCTTCCTAAGCTATTCAAGGATTGTCATAATATGCCATATTCTCAATACAATAATCAAATACTTTTATATAACCGACAACCTAATCTTAGCACTGTGTGCAGATAAGTGGATTAAAGTCAACTCGCTTTCCAAATGTATATAAACATTTAAAAATAGAATTTTTTTTAGAATTAAAAAAAAAATACATTTCTTGTAAAATACAAGGTATGTGACTGTCTCTCACAGAATCAGAGAGATTCATGGATGGTCTTTTTTTTCTGGATTGAAGATTGTTCCAGAACACTGGTGGAAATTTTATAACTAGATAAAAGATTCATAATAAGTGTCTTTAAAGGGGAGGAAGCAATTGGAGTGACTTGGGAAGAAAAACAGTATTTATGCAATAGCTACATGTCTTAAACGCTTGTGTATCAATAGACATGGGTTTGAGCAAACTCCAGGAGATTGTGAAGGATAGGGAAGCTTGGCATGCTGCAGTCCATGGGGTCGCAAAGCATCAACATGATTTAGCGACTAAAAAACAACAATAGTACATGGCACTATCTCGGGTATTTGTAAATATAATACATCATTTATTATTATTATTTTTTTAATACCAAAACTCAACCTCTCTATACAGATGAAGACATTTGGCCTGGAAATGAACCTGTTTTCCTAGGACTGTGTACTGAGTGTGCGAGCTAGGGTTAGAACTCAGGTCTCCGACATCAGCTCCATTTTTCTTTGCAATTTAATGTCACAATAAGCAATTGAACAAAAGAACAGAAAGATTTCCTCAAGAAAAGCACAAAATCTATGACTATAAAACTCATTGTTTTCTATGTAGCTGGCAAGTATTTTCTCCATTCGCCCCCTACAGTGTTTGTAAATCCAGCAGTAGATGAATCAGACAAGTGCAATCACACCTTTCCCTGGTTTCACCAAACACTGTGTGCACAATTACCCTTAATAATAATGTTATACCCTCTGACTTTTTTAAATGCATATCCTCATTTCTCATTTCGTCTGTTTATACAGCCCACACAGGTTCATGAGCAATTTGAAATATGCCTTTGCCTGAACCCTTTAGTGTGCACACTTTTTTCCTTTCCACACTTGCTTCTCTGTAACAATCCCTGCTTCAAAGTCCAACAGCTTACCTGCTGCAGCTAGAGCATGAGATAAATAAGGTCAGGACAGGATTTATGAATCATCTCCTCCACCACCTTTTATGGGAAAATTCAAGATGAAAACCAAACCCATTTGGCATTGACTCAGAGCGAGACTTCCTGAAACAGTGAAAGGAAAAGGAAAACTATTTAAAGTCACATCTTCTAAAATTAAAGCTTAACCCCAGTGACCTTACCGATATGATAAGCTAAAACCTAGCATCCAGGGCCATAGAACTTTCTGGGGGAAAAGTCAAGGTACATCCCTGACCTACCCATTCTGTGACTGACTTTGATTTCTATTTGGCCCACATTTATATCAGGTGGTCAAAGACATCCCACTCACTGTATCTATTGTGCCTCTCATAAGCCTCACTTTGCAGAAAGAAATCCAATCATTCATTCCATTGACATTAGTCAGACAAATGTATTTACTGAAAAGTTACCACTTTTGTTAGATACTTTCTATGTACTTGATATTAACTACATACTTAATTTTACTTAATATTAATTTTTTTTAAAAACATGTAAAAATATATAGGAAAGCTCTCTGGTGAAGGTAGATACATGAACAAAAATAAAAACAGTAATTTTGTCATTTAAGTTTGTCACTCCGTTTCTGTGCTTTCACAGAATTTGAAAGACAGAAGCTTAAAAAGTAATTATAAATTTATGTTCATGGCTACATCATATATAAAAATGTAACTGTGACCTCAATAACAGAAAGGGAGTGTGGCTGTAAGGAATAGAGCTTTTGTGTGCCACTAAAGTTGGCATCAATTTAAAACAGAATGTTGTCATTTTAATAGGTTATATACAATCCCCATAGTAACTGCAAAGAAAGTATAGAATATAAACAAAAAAAAAACTGAGAAGGGAATCAAATTATGTCACTATGAGAAATTCACCAAACATAAAGAAATGCAGAAATAGTGGATATTATAGAGGAAAAGCTATAAAACCCAGAAAACAAGTAACAACATGGATGACTAAATTTACTTACTTAAAATGTAAATGGAGGGAAGGGATAGGTGGGAGGAATTGGGATTTTGGGAGTGACACATGTACACTATTGATACTGTGTATAAAATAGACAACTAATGGGAACATATAGTTGAGCACAGGGAACTCTACTTAATCCTCTGTGGTGGTCCAAATGGGAGGGACATTTGAAAGGGAGGGAATATATGTACACACGGCTGATGCATTTGGCTATGCACTAGACGCTAACACAACGTTGTAAAGCAAAGCAAGTACACTGCAATAAAAATTAATTAGTTAAGCATAAAAAATGTGAATGTATACATCCAAATAGAGTATTAGTTGGCCTTAAGAAGAAAGGAAATTCTAGCACATGCTACAACAAGGACGAATCTTGAGATGTTACACTCAATGAAATAATTGAGTCAGAAAAGACAGATCAGATCAGATCAGATCAGTCGCTCAGTTGTGTCCGACTCTTTGCGACCCCATGAATCGCAGCACGCCAGGCCTCCCTGTCCCTCACCAACTCCCAGAGTTCACTCAGACTCACGTTCATCGAGAAAGTGATGCCATCCAGCCATCTCATCCTCTGTCGTCCCCTTCTCCTCCTGCCCCCAATCCCTCCCAGCATCAGAGTCTTTTCCAATGAGTCAACTCTTCGCATGAGGTGGCCAAAGTACTGGAGTTTCAGCTTTAGCATCATTCCTTCCAAAGAAATCCCAGGGCTGATCTCCTTCAGAATGGACTGGTTGGATCTCCTTGCAGTCCAAGGGACTCTCAAGAGTCTTCTCCAACACCACAGTTCAAAAGCATCAATTCTTCGGCGCTCAGCCTTCTTCACAGTCCAACTCTCACATCCATACATGACCACAGGAAAAACCATAGTCTTGGCTAGACGAACCTTTGTTGGCAAAGTAATGTCTCTGCTTTTGAATATGCTGTCTAGGTTGATCATAACTTTCCTTCCAAGGAGTAAGCGTCTTTTAATTTCATGGCTGCAGTCACCATCTGTAGTGATTTTGGAGCCCAGAAAAATAAAGTCTGACACTGTTCCCACTGTTTCCCCATCTATTTCCCATGAAGTGGTGGGACCGGATGCCATGATCTTCGTTTTCTGAATGTTGAGCTTTAAGCCAACTTTTTCACTCTCCACTTTCACTTTCATCAAGAGGCTTTTTAGTTTCTCTTCACTGTGTAATTCCACTTTCTAGAGGTACCTGGTGTAGTCACATTCACAGAGACAGAAAGTAGAAGGTAGTTGCCAGCGAATTGGGAGAGAAGGAATGGAGATTTATGGTTTAATGGGTGCAGAGCTTCAGTTCTACCAGATGAAAAAAGTTCTGGAAATGGACGGTGCTGACGGCTGCACACCAGCGTGAATGTCTTTAATGGCACCTAACTGTGCACATTAAATGGTTAGGGCGGTACATTTTGTGTGTATGTATTTTACCACAATTTTTAAAATAGTAACAAAAAGTAAAGACAGAAAAGTAAGGTAGGTATTATGGCTCACAATTTATAAATGTAGAAACTAAGACAGAGTTAAGTGTGTGGTGGTCCCATCACAAGCCAGGGCCAGAGCTTAGACCCACCATCAAGACCTTCATAAATGTGTCTAGACAAACTCACAGAAATAGAAGCACACTGGAATTTCACCTGCATGAGAAAGTCAGTGATTCTTTCTCATGGTATTTTTAGGTGAGAATTTATTTCTTAGCAAAATATGAGTTTTAGGATGTGGGAAGTATATAAACATCTCAACAAAGTCATTTGAGAAATGAAAGGAAAATTCTTGAGCTCTTTTATGGCCTTATACACATTTCCTTCTGAGTGATGAATGATGGCGTTACTAATTCCTGTGCTTTTTATATCTTGTCAGTGAAGTTTTGTCCTGAGATATATCCAAAAAAGGTATTGCATCTAAATAAGTTTGCTCTCTGGCAAGATACTAGTCAGGAGACCAGCGAAGAATAAAAGTAGGAAGCAAACACCAGGACAGCAGAAATAGAGTCTCCAGGAGCCTGAATGGGGAGCTAAGGATTATGCTAAACAGACTTTGTGGAACTCACTGTTTATAATTTTTTTATTCTAAATTGATAGAGGAAATGAAGTCCTCTGTTTTTTAGTGGGAATATAAAAGATATATTGATTTCCATTTATAGAACACTAGATAATAAATCTAGTACATTCACAAATATTACCCTAATCCAGATAAGACAGATGCAAGAATATAAAAACACCTAAACTTAACTCGTGAGTAGTACTGCGGAAATTAGCCACTAATGCCAGGTGTTAAAGCTGACCTGGTACCTAGAAGGGAGTTACTGAAAGCATCTGTACTCATAGAAGTAAGGGTTTGAAGAGGATATACTAATTCCCGTGGTATTAACCCTATTTTGAACATTTACACTGCGTTCATTAACTGATGAAAGCTCCTAGCAGCAAAAACAAGTCATGACTCTGCACATGAAAAAGTTTCTAAAGATGCTAACTAGCAGATATCTGTGTTTCTTGATTCCCCCAAATCTATTGCACATTTTTGGCAGTTAAACCTGGCTTTTACTTGGGAAGTTTTTCTTCACAACTGGATAAAATCAGAGGTCTGGCCCAGCCAGGAGGTAAGCCCATGCTAGAACCAAAAGAGAGAACCCCAAAGATAAGACATTGAGGTTTGTGTGTTCCAGCCGTGGTAGCCACAGGGGCAAGCCCGTCCAGCAGGTTCTGTTCTGAAGCCAGTTTTTGCCTTTCCAGCCTGATTTTCATTTTCCCTTCCATCCTATGAGCTCCACCCTAACCTTCCAATAAACGCTCTTTTCACTTACGTCAGCTGGAGTAGGTTTCTGATGCTTGCAACCAAGGAGTTCTAACTGATAAATGAGGCTTTTTTTTTTTTTTTTTTTGCTTCTCATTCATTTGTTCATTGAGTCATTGATTTACTCATGCATTTGTTCATTCAATAGTAATTTATTTAACGATTGTTTTGTGCAGCCACAGAGTTAAATCAGATGTGATAACTGCTCTCAAGATTACAGTCCATTGGAACCATTGGAAAGAGCTAAGATTACCCTCCTTTCTCAGAAGCCAGCATGCCTACCACATATACAAATGTGACCTGGCAGGTAGTAAGGTCATTCTAAGCCAGTGTTGTCTTCTGAAAAATTACAATAAAATCATATTAGCCTTGCCCTTCCTCTGGTATCTGAATGATGATGTCTAATATGACAGGGGTTTATCATTCCCCAAAGCGTACACCTGGGTGTGTTTTGCTGCGAAGCACTGACATAGCCGTGATCAGTGGTATTTCAATGGAAAGCGATCCAGAGGACCCTACCTTGGTCTGCAGTGTAGCCTTTGAATAATACTACTACCAGGTCCAGTGCTTGTCCATGCCCAAAGCAGCCATCTGGTGACCACAAAGTGACTGTACACAGAGAAAGCCACTTCATCACAAACCACATGAGAAGTCATCTGAGAAAGATACACTCTCTCCTCAAGCATCCTGTGATGAAGGCTAACATTCAGTGCAGTCCAGTCATGGGACCAGCAGCTGGGCAGGAAGTGGAGGCCACACTTACAGACGGTTGACTCAGCCTCCGAGCCATCTGTAGATGAGCACCAAGGCCCTACCTCGTCAGTCAAGCCGGAAACATCCAAGGCAGCTGAAGAAGTAAGAAATGGTCCAGGGTTTATTGAAAAGGCCACCAGACTGAGAACCAGGAGACCTGGTCTCCCCACCCCCGCTCCACCACAAATGAGTTTTCTGGATAAATGGAGATAATCTACTTTTTCTTCTCAGGGCCTCATGTTCCTCCTCTACAGACTCGGGGATTTGAATCAGATTCTTTCTTAGGAAAAGAAACCTCTCCTAACTGGCATCTAACATGTTTCTGTATATTACTGATAGTTAATGCCCAACTGGCAAGGTAAGAGTCACCACCCTGCTCTGTGCACAGAGATGGTAATATTCAGGTAAAGTCCTTTCAGCCCCACCTTTCCTCTCTTCTCCATCTCTGCTCCATGTCTGCAGCTCCACCCAGGGCCAGCTCCATGAGTGTCCAACTTCAGATGAGTGCTGAGCTGGGTTTAACACTCTATTGTCAGCTCTTAAAAGCCACATTAATGTTTAAAGAAGGGCCTCACATTCATTGATCATTGGCCCAACATATTATGTCCCAGATTCCACCTTGAGTCCATGATCCCTGGCAGGTGAGCCCCTGGGTAGCAGGTGCTCAGAAGAATAGACAGAAGAGTCTTCTACAGGGTCTAGTTCTCACTCCATAGAACTCCAGTGACATGGACAAGATGAAGGTGACAGAGGTGAGCTCATTAAAGTGAGTCAAGTACTTCCAGGGTAAGGTGCAGGGTCAAGAGTTATAGAAAAAGGAAAGAAACTCTCCCGGTCTAGGAAGAACTAGGAACTGGCTCTTTGCCTCCTTTTATTCTGACGTGGAGGGGGGAAAAAAATCTCTTTGTTATTGACTCAAGAAATCAGGAACTGTGTATGTGTTTGGAGTGGGGTGAGGTGTCAGTTTCCTTCAGACTTTTTGTCTCTGAGCCCTTAAGCTAGAGATCACTTGAGTAGCAGGTGGAAAAGAAAGAAAAAAGCCAGGCTCAGGTAATTGCAATAAACCCTACGGTCCTAACTGCCCCAGAGTCCTGCCAGTGTGAATGCTGGATGAAGGGTTTCCATGTGGCAGTGTATACCTCACACCACTCTCCATCAGAGCCTCCTGCCTGCCTGTGCACCAGCTCTCTCTGCTAAGAGCATCAGACCCAGCGGTCTGCAGACCCTCTCTGGTATCTCCAGTGGGCTTCGTGTGGTCCAGGCTTCATGAGGAGTACCTGGAGTAGTGCCCTGGGAAATGCACCAAATAAAACATGTGGGCACCCTGCAGGAGAAGGAAATAGACTCCAGAGCCTAGATTGAGGGATCTAGACTCAGCCAGCATCTCAGCAAACTGGTCCTTTTGTCCTCATCTGCAACTGCTGAGGTTGGACAGCAGAAGCAAGGTAGTTTAATAAATAAAATGTGCCCCCCCCACCCCGTCAAGGTAAGTAGTACTAATCCTGACTCCACCAAAACTGTAGCTATGTGATCCTGGATGAATTACTTTACTTCTTAAAGCTTTGCCTTCCTAATAAACATTTTAAAATAGAGTTATAATGTCCTTCACAGAGTTGCTGTGTGATGTAGATAGACTAATAAGAGGATAACATCAGGGTCCCACTCTTGTCCATGTAAGCGTTCAATCTTTGAAAAGTATTGCTACTGATAGAAGCTTCAGGGCATCCCTAGTGGCTCAGATGGTAAAGAATCTGCCTGTAGTGCAGGAGACCCAGGTTCAATCCTCAGGTCAGGAATGTTCCCTGGAGAAAGAAATGGCTGTCCACTCCAGTATTCTTGCCTGGAAAATCCCATGAACAGAGGAGCCTGCTGGGCTACATATAGTCTACGGGGTTGCAAAGAGTTGGACACGACTAAGTGACTGTTTTCTTTTTTTTTTTTTTTTAATAGAAGCTTTGAGACTTTCCCAGGGACCAGTGACTCCGTGACAAAATAGAGTTTGTCCTGGTGTCTGAGACATGGGCAGCAGGAGCAGGAGAGGAAGGACTCCTGAGAACCCAGGTGGGTTTGCAGACATGACAACACAGTGGGCAGAAACCTCCACGGTGGGTGGGAAGTGCCAGGGTGCTCCCAGGGCAAGGAGACCCCCAAGCCCCTCTAGCCTGGATCCTGTCCTCGGTGCTCATCCTCCTGTTGGCCAGGAATGTGTGGGCCTGGATCACAGTGTTCGGTACCTCACGGGTCCAATCTGGGCTCTGTCTAGACAGACAGCTGGAGGCTGGGAGCACAGGATGCCAGCACTCCGGGGAGGAGGGGGAGGAACCTCAGCAAAAAATGTTCCCTTCCAGCCTCCGCTGACTGCCAGCTTCCAGAAGACAGTCGGAAGCTGTCTGACTAGTGGTGACTTCACTGTCTTGTCCACCAGCCTCCTAGGTAATGAGCAGCTCTGCCTTGGCTGTGTCAGGTAGGCTGGCCGTGTGACACCTTATCCTAAAGGATCCCATAGCGGGGTCCTGCCCTTCTCAACCAATCTTCTATCCACTGGTCCACGCACATCTCAGGACTCTGAAACCCCTATCACTTAGCTTCAGTTGGATTTTTGCCCTCATCTGTAACCTCAATAGGTAACAAGGAAGAGTCTATGACTTCCCCCTGCATTCCCATCTCATCATGCTTCCTTCTGCTTCCCTCCTTACCTTTAAATATTGGTCATATCAACTTCTGCTTAGGCTCTTTCGTCTTTCTAGGAAACAACATTGTCCCCATATTCCTGGCATCCTCAACTAATTTGACTGAATCCTTCATTTCCCTCCCGGCTGGGCTAGGTGCTACTTCTTCAGCTACCATGACCACCTGAGTGTAGCCCTACCCTCATACTTGTCAAACTGCATAATAAATCTCTCCCTCTAGACTTGGAAGCAAATAGGATTCCTTGTAACCCTATTACTTAGTGCAGAGGGCATAGATCTCAGTGTATATATTTAAAAGAAAAAAGGAAAAAAAGGAAAAAACTTCTACAAGGTAAATTGTCTACTTTGATCCATCGTAAACCTCTTCCCCTGCTATCCATTCTCCACAGAGTAGCCAAGTTCATGTGTGTATAACACAATGTTAATTGGGTCCTGCCCATGCTCAACATTTTTCTATAGCTTCACATCACCCTTAAGATAAAGTGCCATATCGTTATGCCCTACAAAATCCTACAGGGTGTCACTTTTGTCTATTTCACTCTCAAAAGCCTTTGTCCATATTTTTAGTTCCTATATCAGTTAGGTTTGCTAAATAACAAATTGCCCCAAGTCCAGTGGCTTAATACATAATCAGTAACTATTTTTCAAATGATGAATATTTGAAGCCACTTATCTCCTCTGAACTTATACATCTGTCACCAGGTGGGTCAGGTAAGCAGCTCTGCAAGTCTCTGCTGGGCTTGCTTATGTGTTAAGGAGCTGGCTTACTATAGGCTGGTCTAGAATGGCCCCAAAGGGACAACTGAGCTCTTTTCCACATGGTCTCTTGTTCTCTAGCAGACTCACCTTCTCTCATTTGTAGGGTGGTGGAAGGGTTCCAGAAGACTCTTCTGGAGTCTTGGGCTCAGAATAAGTTTGAAAACACCTCCACCTCATTCTGTTGACCAAAATGGGTCACAAGGCCTATCGAAGAGTGGAGACAGAGACCCCACTGTTTAATGAGAAAAGCTACCAAGTCACACTGCAAACATCATAGACTCAAGAAATAGTGAAAAATAGCCATTTCTCCAATCATTCGACCGTAGAGCATGATTCAGTCATTAGTTAGAGCCGAGGATCAAGCATTCATAATTTTAGGAGTATTCAGATGGTTCTGCAAAGTCACTCATGGGTCATCCTTTGAGAGCACTACTTCCACAAGTTACACCACCTTCCATCATCTGAGCATGTTCTCCACTTTCCAGGGATGGGCTTGTGCCATATGTGGTCCCTGCCACCTGGCATTCTTGCCCTCTCTCCCAGCTTCCTGAGTGCTGGCTCACGCCCTGGGTCTCAGCTTTCCTGACTTTTCAGGTTATGTTTGCTACATTCACTCTTTCTTCTTCATTTCTATAACATTCTTCCATTTTCTCCAGAATACTCTTTACAATGTTAATTTTTCGGGACTTCCAAGGGGTCACAGTGATTAAGACTTCACCGTACCAAGCAGGGGATATGAGGTTGATCCCTGGGAGGGTGAGTTAAACCCCACATGGCTTGCATGCAAAATAACTTAAAACATAAAACAGAAGCAATATTGTAACAAATTCAAAAAAGATTTTAAAAATGGTCCACATCAAAACAAATCTTTAAGAAATGTTCAGTATTAGTTCATTCCCTCAGTCATGTTCAACTATTTGCGACCCCATAGACTGCAGCTTTCCAGGCTTCCCTGTCCATCACCAACTCCTGGAGCTTGCTCAAACTCATGTTCATCGAGTTGGTGATGCCATCCAACCATCTCATCCTGTCATCCCATTCTCCTTCCACCTTCAATCTTTCCCAGCATCAGGGTCCTTTCTAGCCAGTCAGTTCTTCCCATCAAGTGGCCAAAGCACTGGACTTTCAGCTTCAGCATCAGTCCTTCCAGTGAATATTCAGGACTAATTTCCTTTCAGTTCAGTTCAGTTCAGTCGCTCAGTCATGTCTGACTCTCTGCGACTCCATGAATGTCAGCACGCCAGGCCTCCCTGTCCATCACCAGCTCCCAGAGTTCACTCAGACTCACGTTCATCGAGAAAGTGATGCCATCCAGCCATCTCATCCTCTGTCGTCCCCTTCTCCTCCTGCCCCCAATCCCTCCCAGCATCAGAGTCTTTTCCAATGAGTCAACTCTTCGCATGAGGTGGCCAAAGTACTGGAGTTTCAGCTTCAGCATCATTCCTTCCAAAGAAATCCCAGGGCTGATCTCCTTCAGAATGGACTGGCTGGATCTCCTTGCAGTCCAAGGGACTCTCAAGAGTCTTCTCCAACACCACAGTTCAAAAGCATCAATTCTTCGGCACTCAGCCTTCTTCTCAGTCCAACTCTCACATTCATACAAGACCACAGGAAAAACCATAGCCTTGACTAGACGGACCTTTGGTGGCAAAGTAATGTCTCTGCTTTTGAATATGCTGTCTAGGTTGGTCATAACTTTCCTTCCAAGGAGTAAGCGTCTTTTAATTTCATGGCTGCAGTCAACATCTGCAGTGATTTTGGAGCCCAAAAAAATAAAATCTGACACTATTTCCACTGTTTAACCATCTATTTCCTATGAAGTGATGGGACCAGATGTCATGATCTTCATTTTCTGAATGTTGAGCTTTAAGCCAACCTTTTCACTCTCCACTTTCACTTTCATCAAGACGCTTTTGAGTTCCTCTTCACTTTCTGCCATAAGGGTGGTGTCATCTGCATATCTGAGGTGATTGATATTTCTCCCAGCAATCTTGATTCCAGCTTGTGTTTCTTCCAGTCCAGCATTTCTCATGATGTACTCTGCATACAAGTTAAATAAACAGGGTGACAATATACAGCCTTGACGTATTCCTTTTCCTATTTGGAACCAGTCTGTTGTTCCATGTCCAGTTCTAACTGTTGCTTCCTGACCTGCATACAGATTTCTCAAGAGGCAGATCAGGTGGTCTGGTATTCCCATCTCTTTAAGGATTTTCCACAGTTTATTGTGATCCACACAGTCAAAGACTTTGGCATAGTCAATAAAGCAGAAGCAGATGTTTTTCTGGAACTCTCTTGCTTTTTCCATGATCCAGCGGATGTTGGCAATTTGATCTCTGGTTCCTCTGCCTTTTCTAAAACCAGCTTGAACATTAGGAAGTTCATGGTTCACATATTGCTGAAGCCTAGCTTGGAGAATTTTAAGCATTACTTTACTAGCGTGTGAGATGAGTGCAATTGTGCAGTAGTTTGAGCATTCTTTGGCATTGCCTTTCTTTGAGATTGGAATGAAAACTGACCTTTTCCAGTCCTATGGCCACTGTTGAGTTTTCCAAATTTGCTGGCATATTGAATGCAGCACCTTCACAGCATCATCTTTCAGGATTTGGAATAGCTCAACTGGAATTCCATCACCTCCACTGGCTTTGTTCATGGTGATGCTTTCTAAGGCCCACTTGACTTCACATTCCAGGATGTCTGGCTCTAGGTCAGTGATCACACCATCGTGATTATCTGGGTCATGAAGATCTTTTTTGTACAGTTCTTCTGTGTATTCTTGCCATCTCTTCTTAATATCTTCTGCTTCTGTTAGGTCCATACTATTTCTGTCCTTTATCGAGCCCATCTTTGCATGAAATGTTCCTTTGGTATCTCTGATTTTCTTGAAGAGATCCCTAGTCTTTCCCATTCTGTTGTTTTCCTCTATTTCTTTGCATTGATCGCTGAAGAAGGCTTTCTTATCTCTTCTTGCTATTCTTTGGAACTCTGCATTCAGATGTTTATATCCTTCCTTTCCTCCTTTGCTTTTCACTTCTCTTCTTTTCACAGCTATTTGTAAGGCCTCCCCAGACAGCCATTTTGCTTTTTTGCATTTCTTTTTCATGGGGATGGTCTTGATCCTTGTCTCCTGTACAATGTCATGAACCTCATTCCATAGCTCATCAGGCACTCTATCTATCAGATCTAGGCCCTTGAATCTATTTCTCACTTCCACTGTATAATCATAAGGGATTTGATTTAGGTCATACCTGAATGGTCTAGTGGTTTTCCCTACTTTCTTCAATTTAAGTCTGAATTTGGCAATAAGGAGTTCATGGTCTGAGCCACAGTCAGATCCTGGTTTTGTTTTTGCTGACTGTATAGAGCTTCTCCATCTTTGGCTGCAAAGAATATAATCAATCTGATTTTGGTGTTGACCATCTGGTGATGTCCATGTATAGAGTCTTCTCTTGCGTTGTTGGAAAAGGGTGTTTGTTAAGACTAGTGCATTTTCTTGGCAAAACTCTATTAGTCTTTGCCCTGCTTCATTCTGTATTCCAAACCAAATTTTCCTGTTACTTCAGGTGTTTCTTGACTTCCTACTTTTGCATTCCAGTCCCCTATAATGAAAAAGACATCTTTTTTTGGGTGTTAGTTCTAAAAGGTCTTGTAGGTCTTCATAGAACCGTTCAACTTCAGCTTCTTCAGCATTTCTGGTTGGGGCATAGACTTGGATTACTGTGATATTGAATGGTTTGCCTTGGAAACGAACAGAAATCATTCTGTCGTTTTTGAGATTGCATCCAACTACTGCATTTTGGACTCTTTTGTTGACCATGAGGGCCACTCCATTTCTTCTGAGGGATTCCTGCCCGCAGTAGTAGATATAATGGTCATCTGAGTTAAATTCACCCATTCCAGTCCATTTCAGTTCCCTGATTCCTAGAATGTCGACATTCACTCTTGCCATCTCTTGTTTGACCACTTCCAATTTGCCTTGATTCATGGACCTGACATTCCAGGTTCCTATGCAATATTGCTCTTTACAGCATCGGACCTTGCTTCTATCACCAGTCATATCCAAAGCTGGGTATTGTTTTTGCTTCGGGTCCATCCCTTCATTCTTTCTGGAGTTATTTCTCCACTGATCTCCAGTAGCATATTGGGCACCTACCGACCTGGGGAGTTCCTCTTTCAGTATCGTATCATTTTGCCTTTTCATACTGTTCATGGGGTTCTCAAGGCAAGAATACTGAAGTGATTTGCCATTCCCTTCTCCAGTGGACCACATTCTGTCAGATCTCTCCACCATGACCCGCCCATCTTGGGTTGCCCCACGGGCATGGCTTAGTTTCATTGAGTTAGACAAGGCTGTGGTCCTAGTGTGATTAGATTGACTAGTTTTCTGTGAGTATGGTTTCAGTGTGTGTGTGTGTCTGCCCTCTGATGCCCTCTTGCAACACCTACCGTCTTACTTGGGTTTCTCTTACCTTGGGCGTGGGGTATCTCTTCACAGCTGCTCCAGCAAAGCACAGCGAATGCTCCTTACCTTGGACGAGGGGTATCTCCTCCTTGCAGTCTAAGGAACTCTCACGAGTCTTCTCCAACACCACAGTTCAAAAGTATCAATTCTTTGGCACTCAGCTTTTTTTATAGTCCAATTCTCACATCCATATATGACTATAGAAATAACCGTACCTTTGACTAGATGGACCTTTGTTGGCAAAGTAATGTCTCTGCTTTTTAATATGCTATCTAGGTTGGTCATAGCTTTTCTCCCAAGGAGTAAACGTCTTTTAAATTCATGGCTGCACGAATCACCTTCTGCAGTGATTTTGAAGCCCAAGAAAATAAAGTCTCTCACTGGTTCCATTGTTTCCCCAACAATTTGCCATGAACTGATGGGACCAGATGCCATGATCTTAGTTTTTTGAATGTTGAGTTTTAAGCCACCTTTTTCACTCTCCTCTTTCACTTTCATCAAGAGGCTCTTTAGCTTTTCTTTGCTTTCTGCCATATGGGTGGTGTCATCTGCATATCTGAGGTTATTGATATTTCTCCCAGCAATCTTGATTCCAGCCTGTGCTTCTTCCAGCCCAGCATTTCTCATGATGTACTCTGCATAGAAGTTAAATAAGCAGGGTGACAATATACAGCCTTGACGTATTCCTTTTCCTATTTGGAACCAGTCTGTTGTTCCATGTCCAGTTCTAACTGTTGCTTCCTGACCTCCATATAGATTTCTCAGGTAGCAGGCAGGTATTCCCATCTCTTTCAGAATTTTCCACAGTTTGCTGTGATCCACACAGTCAAAGGCTTTGGCATAGTCTATAAAGCAGAAGCAGATGTTTTCCTGGAACTCTCTTGCTTTTTCGATGATCCAATGGACGTTGGCAATTTGATCTCTGGTTCGTCTGCCTTTTCTAAATCCAGCTTGAACATGTGGAAGTTCACATACAGTTGAAGCCTGGCTTGGAGAATTTTGAGCATTACTTTGCTAGCGTGTGAGATGAGTGCAATTGCTAGCACGTAAGATGTGTGCGGTTTGAGCATTCTTTGGCATTGCCTTTCTTTGGGATTGGAATGAAAACTGACCTTTTCCAGTCCTGTGGCCACTGCTGAGTTTTCCAAATTTGCTGGCATATTGAGTGCAGCACTTTCACAGCATCATCTTTTAGGGTTTGAAATAGCTCAACTGGAATTTCATCACCTCCACTAGCTTTGTTTCTAGTGATGCTTCGTAAGGCCCACTTGACTTCACATTCACACCTGGCTATACGTGAGTGATCACACTATCATGGTTATCACGGTCATGAAGATCTTTTTTGTACAGTTCTTCTGTGTATTCTTGCTACCTCTTCTTAATGTCTCCTGCTTTTGTTAGGGCCATACCATTTCTGTCCTTTATTGTGCCCATCTTTGCATGAAATGTTCCCTTGGTATCTCTAATTTTCTTGAAGAAATCTCCAGTCTTTCCCATTTTATTGTTTTCCTCTATTTCTTTCCATTGATCACTGAGGAAGGCTTTTTTTTATCCCTCCTTGTTATTCTTTGGAACTCTGCATTCAAATGGGTATATCTTTCCTTTTCTCCTCTGACTTTAGATTCTTTTCTTTTCTCAGCTATTTGCAAGGCCTCCTCAGACAACCATTTTGCCTTTTTGCATTTCTTTTTCTTAGGAACGGTCTTGATCACTGCCTCCTTTACCATGTCACAAACCTCTGTCCATAGTTCTTCAGGCACTCTGTCTATCAGATCTAATCCCTTGAATCTGTTTATCACTTCCACTGTATAATCATAAGGGATTTGATTTAGGTCACACCTGAATGGTCTAGTGGTTTACCCTACTTTCTTCAATATAAGTCAATTTGGCTATAAAGAGTTCATGATCTGAGCCACAGACAGCTCCTCGTCTTATTTTTACTGACTGTATAGAGCTTCTCCATCTTTGGCCACAAAGAATATAATCAATCTGATTTCGGTATTGAGCATCTGGTGATGTCCATGTGTAGAGTCTTCTCTTGTGTTATTGGAAGAGGGAGTGTCCCTTGACCAGTACGTTCTCTTGGCAAAACTTTGTTAGGCTTTGCCATGCTTCGTTTTGTATTCCAAGGCCAAATTTGCCTGTTACTCCAAGTATCTCTTGACTTCCTACTTTTGCATTCCAGTCCCCTATAATGAAAAGGACATCTTTTTTTTTTTTTGGTGTTAGTTCTAGCAGGTCTTATAGGTCTTCATAGAACCATTCAACTTTTGCTTCTTCAGCATTACTGGTCGGGGTATAGACTTGGATTACTGTGATATTGAATGATTTGCCTTGGAAATGAACAGAGATCATTCTGTCGTTTTTGAGATTGCATCCAAGTACTGCATTTCAGACTCTTGTTGACTATGATGGCTACTCCATTTATTCTAAGGGATTCTTGCCCACAGTAGTAGATATAATGGTCATCTGAGTTAAATTCACCCATTCCAGTCCATTTTAGTTCTCTGATTCCTAAAATGTCAACTTTCACTCTTGCCATCTCCTGTTTGAACACATCAAATTTGCTTTGATTCATTGACCTAACATTCCAGGTTCCTATGCAATATTCCTCTTTACAGCATCAGACTTTACTTCTATCTCCAGTCACATCCACAACTGGGTGTTGCTTTTGCTTTAGCTCTGTCTCTTCATTCTTTCTGGAGTCATTTCTCCACTGTTCTCCAGTAGCATATTAGACACCTACCAACCTGGAGATTTCATCTCTCAGTGTCCTATCTTTTTGCCTTTTCATGCTGTTCGTGGGGTTCTCAAGGCAAGAATACTGAAGCAGCTTGCCATTCCATTCTCCAGTGGACCATGTTTTGTCAGAACTCTCCACCAGGACCAGTTCATCTTGGGTGGCCCTACATGGCACGGCTCATAATTCCATTGAGTTAGACAAGGCTGTGGTCCATGTGATCAGTTTGGTTAGTTTTTTCTGATTGTGATTTTCATTCTGTCTGCCCTCTGATGGCTAAGGATAAGGAGCTTATGGAAGCTTCCTGATGGGAGAGACTGAGTGAGGGGAAAACTCACTCAGTCTTGTTCTGATGGGTGGGGCCACTCTCAGTAAATCTTTAATCCAATTTTCTGTTAATGGACAGGGCTGTGTTCCCTCCCTGTTGTTTGACCTGAGGCCAAACTATAATGGAGGTAATAAAGATAATGGTGACCTCCTTCAAAAGTTCCCACGCACACACTGCCACACTCAGTGTCCCCGACACTGCGGCAGGCCACCGCCGACCCACGCCTCTGCCAGAGACTCCTGGACACTCATGGGCAAGTCTGGATCAGTCTCTTGTGGGGTCACTGCTCCTTTCTCCTGGGTTCTGGTGCACACAAGGTTCTGTTTGTGCCCTCTGAGAGTCTGTTTTCCAGTCCTGTATCAGTTCTGGTGGCTCTATGGTGGGGTTAATGGTGACCTCCTCCAAGAGAGTTTATGCCATACCCAGGTCTGCTGCACCCAGAGCCCCTGCCCCTGCGGCAGGCCACTGCTGACCCATACCTTCGAAGGAGACTCTCAGACACAGTTCTGGCTCAGTCTCTGTGGGGGTCTCTGGGTGCTGGTGCACACGGGGTTTGTTTGAGCCCTCTGAGCACCTCTGGTGGGTAAGGGGTTTGATTCTAAAAGTGATTTCATGTTTTAAAAGTGTTAATTTCTTGATACCTTCCATGATAAGTGGTAAATTCCATGAGGTTATTGGACATGTGTAATTTGCCCATCTCTATTCCCACAGGCTCCATTAGGATGTGGAACCTAAGATGGACTCAATAGCTATAAAGAACGAAAAAGTACTGGGCTGAAATTTGTGTTGGAACCCCATCAACTAGGGTACCTCAGAAGACACTTCAGAAATTGTCGTGTTGAAGCAGTGGAGTCAGTGATGTTTTCTAGGCTAACAGAGGTCAAGATGAAAACACCAGGGCATGTGAAAGATTAGAAGTTTGACAAGTCCAGGGAAAGGGGAGGATGCTCCCCATAGGGGATGTGAGTGTGGAGTCCCAGGCCAGTAGACCTTGAGAGATGTGATCCAGGTGGCTTAACCAAAAGGGAAATCCAAATGGTGAGCAAGAAGTGTCTCCATGGGCTGAGCGTCAGAGAAGAAAGAAACTGAATGGGTAGGAAATGGGGGATGCAATACAGATGAGAGTACAGAGACCTAGAAAAAGCCTCATAAATATGTATTAGCTAAATAAACAGTTGATGATATTAAAAGTCAGGAGGAGGGACTTCCCTAGTGGTCCAGTGGTTGAGACTTCACCTTCCAATGCAAGGGGTCCAAATTCAACCTCTAATAATGGAACTAAGATCCTATAGGCCTCAAGGCCAAAAGAAACAGAACATAAAACAGAAATAATACTATACCAAATTCAGTAAAGGCTTTGAAAAGAGTCCCCATCTAAAAAAATCTTAAATAAATAAAGAAGAAGTCAGGAGGGTTGGGAGCCAATAAGGATCAGAGATTCAGGAAAAACAAAACAAGATAAAATCCAAGGTGTTGGAGCCCCCTTTCCTACTTGTAGTCCAAGGCCTGACATGGATGCCTGGAAGCTCACTGTAGTGAGAACCCAGGAGAGAACAGGGCAGGCAGGAGTCAGCTCTCAACTCAAACTTGCCTCATCCTCCTGCCCCTTGGGACTTCAATAAGGTTGGAAGAACATGTGTCAGCCCCACAGCTGACACAACTGCTTTAAAGGCAGCAGAGCCAGATGAAGTCTGCTTGCTTCTATACCCCGCCCTCTCCCTAACTGATCATCATTCCATATGGACCTCCTGCAAGTGATTGGAAACAGAGTCTCTGCTCTCACTGTGCTGTGAGGCATGAGCAATGCGTCTCATCATGGGGGAAGCTTGGGCTGCTCTGGGGAATCGCCATTCTCAGTCCCCCTTGGAGCCTGGTTTCTCTTAGCAACAATAAAGATATGCAGGAGCAAATCCCTTCCCAAATCCCCCAATCCCTAAATCACAAAGGGCCATCAACATCTGCCCCCTACACTTCATTCTTCCAACCTCGAGACTTGAAAGACCAGGACACTGGTTGCTTTTCACCGTTCCATCATGAAGGGAAATCTTCGTTTTCTCTCACCCTTGCTCAGCTGGAATACTTTTCACATGTTTCTCCTTTTCAAACCCTCTTTCATCTCCCAAAATAACCACATCAATGATGCATGTTTTCTTAAATAAGCTCCTGTCTCCTTAGGTTCTCATCACCTGCACAGAGAGCTGAGTCATGCAGGACTCACGTATCTTTATTCTGGGTCGTAACTCCAGGCAGGGTGCTGCCACCTCCTCCCCACGTTCAAGTTACCCTCTGCCAGTCACCCTGAGCCCAGGGCTTTCTCCTGTTTCCTTGATAAGCTGAGTTGTCAGAGGAAATGCAGAGCTGCATCCAGAGGCAGGACTAATTGATGGCTGGTCTCCTCTGAGCAAAGATATTGTCACAGATGAGAACGACTCTCTCTGAACTCGCAGTCAAATACCTTTATCTCCTGGACTCGAGAACGGGAAGCATGCACCGCTCAGGTCGCACTATCGTCCCGGGAAAGAAAGTATTCTCATAGCTGATCCCACTTGGAAATGGGGTAGTGATAACACACTGAGTTCTTAGGAGGCTCGGAGGCCTAGGAGGCATCCAGCATGGAGTCTGCTCAGTAAGCGCTGGCTGAGTGTGATTCTAGGTTGAGATGGAAAGCGAATGATGACAGGATGAATAAGGCTGTCCTGTGTGTGCCCCGAAGCATGCCTGCAGCACACACTTTCAGAAGTGAAGGAAATGTGCCTGGCCTAGAAACTTCTGAAATGAAAGTTTTAGTATCTGGAATGATAAAGCAGTTCAACCCTTGAGCTCATTTGTGCCTTAGGAAAGAAGAGTATAATAAAACTCGAGAATAATAAGACTTGAGCTGATGAGAGAATTAATGTAAGTCCTGAAGAAATGCAGTGAATAGAATTACTGCAAAGGATGTTGTGCGTTCTGGTAACAGAGGTTGCTACAATTGTAAGAACGTAATAATTATAAGTGAACACATTGGTAAAACAACCTACATAAAACCCTTGGCAAGAAGTTTTGGACACAGAATGACCTTGACATTAAACTCAGATGCAAAAGCATGCAAGGCATGTTGGAAAGACTTTGGACTGGGTAACAACTGACCTGGGTTCCAGTTCTAACTCACTGCATAATATTTAAAAAGTCTCTTTTTCCAGGGTTTTATTCACCTGCTTTGTAAATTGAGGGGTTTAAATGGGGGTCCTTAAAGATCTTTTCTATTCTGACTTTCTATTATCCTTTGTGGGTCATTCCAGTGAGCAGAGGCCTGAGGTCTCATGAGCTGGAATCACCATAGAATCTCAGAGACCAGGAACGTTATGTGAGGAAGCACTTTCAAATGCACTCAGAGGCCCTTTCAATGGATGAGTTTGGACTGACCAGGCACAATGGCTGCCATTCCCTCCACTTGAATCCCAGCTCCCCTCCCCAGCTGCCCCCCACTCTCCTACTACAACTCCTTTCTCCAGACTCCACTGAGATGTCCATCCTTTCCACCGGGGAGCTTGTCTGCCCTCTAAGTCCAAGTCAACTGCCTTTCTCCCTTACTTCTCCCTATAATGCCCTCTACTGCCTTTACTGGATCCTGGATTCTTATCTCTCTGCATTCTCCTCTCAACTTAGGCTAGAGACTGTCTATCTGTTTCCCCAGCTTCCAGCACAGTTCCTGGCACATATTTTATCTTCAGTGTGCGTGTGTGTGTGTGTGTGTGCGTGTGCACACATACACAATGCAAGCCAAGACCTTGGTTCCAATACTGGCTCTGTCATTAACCTGGGCTCATCAACTGATCAATTGCCTGTTTCCCTAGCTTTTCTGTGCTGTCTGCTTCATCACCAATCCTCAAGCTCAAGTCTTCATTGCTTACCTAGATTGTATCTAGAAACTTCCTTTCAGTCTGTCCTCCCTCCTTCCAATGCTGCCCTTTGCTCCCTTTCAGATAATTTTCATTAAAACAATATTATCTCTAATTTTAAAAAAAACCTTAAGATTGATATAAAAAGTTCTAGCTCCTTTGTTTAGCTTTCAAAGCTATTTACCATATAATCTCAAACTACCTTTCCAGCCTCTCCTCCCATGAACGCTGACTCACTAGCATCAGACTCTTTGCCATTTCCTGAGTACCCCATCAGCTGTCACATCTCTGAGCCTTTAGTGCAGCTCTTATTTCTGCCTAGGACACCTCTCTCACACACCCTTTACTACCTCGAGCAGTTCTCGAGGGTCACAGAGATCTTGTTTCTCCTCTTCTCCCTGCAATTACCACATTTTTATAATGGTGACATTAATGTCTGCTTTCTCCATTCAACTGTAACTTCTTAAGCAGAGACAAAATGCATCTCAGCTTTGTCTCCTGTGGGACTGGATGGAATGCCTATGTGGCACCACAAGGAAAATGGTCCATGAAAGTTTGCGGGAAGAATAAATATCTAAGTTGTTAATTTCATTTTGAAGTGGGGCTTCCCTGGTGGCTCAGATGGTAAAGAATCTGCCTGCCATGCAGGACTTGGGTTTGATCCCTGGGTTAGGAAGATCCTCTGGAAAAGGGAATGGCAACCCCACTCCAGTATTCTTGCCTGGAAAATTCCATGGACAGAGGAACCTGGCTGGTGAAGCTAGATCCATCTGACACTGGTGAAAGAGGTTGGTAAGAGGCAGCTAATTCATGCAGATGGGCTCAGCTCACCTGGTTACCCTTGTATTTGCTCCCTGTTTACCCCAAATGGCTGGACTCCATGAGTTACCCCTTGCAGAGCAGGCTCTTTATGATGTCACATCTCTGTGCTGAGAAGCCCAGTTAGGAAACTCTTTGCTTCAACATTTTCCATCTTCTCCCTCATTCCATTAAAAACAGTATCCTCTTGACTTTGGAGGACAGACCATTCCGTAACTCAATCCACTCCAGAGCACTTAATAAATTTTAGTTCAAGGTGATGGACAGTGTGATGCAAATAGAGAGCTTTATAATTACCCTGACCTGTTACTGAACCCTACCTACCTCTCTTGCTTAAGAGTTGTGAGAGTTCGGGGCAACCGTTCTGAGCCTCAGTTTACTAATGTGCAAAATGAGAATGAAAGTAACTTTATGTAGTTGATATGAGGTTCACTGAAAAATTTATTTCAAAGTGTAAAATGGTATCTAGCTCATTAAAACTAATGAATATCCCCCTTTTTCTGTGATCTCTGTAATTTCAATATAATCTATTTTTAGCTTGTGATATAATGTTGAGCACCAGTTTCTGATAAAAGATTACCAGTTTTTTGAGAGCTGAAATGTGCTTTAAGTTTCATAATCCAACCCCTCCACCTTACGGGAAACCATTTATCCAACATTGCATAGCCAGTTATGTTCAAGCTGAAACAAGACCCCAGTCCAACTGACTCTAGCTCACCACACTTTCTGGAATTCCTTGTGCCTGAAAGAGCATGTGGTCACTGAATTTTCCTTTAGGTAGGATAACCATATTGTTTTCATCCCTTCCTGGATACTCTATAGTTCACCCATTGGATTCTCAAATCCACTCTGCCTCACTCTTCAACATTCCCATTACAAACTATTTCGATGCCCTCAGCTTGTCCTTGCGTGTGTGTGTGTGTGTGTGTGTGTGTGTGTGTGTATGTGTGTGTGTGTATGCTCAGTTGTGTCTGACTCTTTTGTGACCCCATGGACTGTAGCCCACCAGTCTCCTCTGTTCATGGGATTCTCCAGGCAAGAATACTGGAGTGGGTTGCCATGTCCTCTTCTAGGGGATCTTCCCGACTCGGGAATTGAACCATGGTATCCTGCATTTCCTGCATTGCAGATGGATTCTTTACCACTGAATCATCAAGAAAGATGTGTCTATTAAGTTTGCTTCCCTGGTCCCAGAAACCAAAAGATTCCCTTTGAAGGTGGATGTCCCTAAACACTGGGAGCCATCCCTCACTGTCTTCAGAGAACTACATTAAAAAAAAAAAAAAAAAAAAAGAAGAAGAAAACATTCTGATTATGTGACCTTGAGTAAATGCAGTAGAAAAGAGTTCCCTATACAATACACGAAGGTCATTGTATTAAACAATAAAAACTCAAACTTGGAAAATATGGTCTATCATTGGCTCAGAGGTAAGGAATCCACCTGTAATGCAGAAGATGCAGGAGAAGCAGGTTCTCTCCCAGGACTGGGAAGATTCCCCGTAGGAGGAAATGGCAACCTACTCCAGTATTTTTCCCTGGAACCTTCAATGGACAGAGGAGCCTGGTGGGCTATGGTCCAGGGGGTCAAAAAAGAGTCAGACGTGACTTAGTGACTAAAACAAGAAACAACAACAGCTCAATGGGATAGCATAAGAGAACCTCAAGATCTGGTTCTAGCCCTTTTTAGCATCATCTCTGATATTCTTTTCATCTTTTCACCTAAAAAGCTAACATACCTACATACATGCCATAAGAGAGATAATGTTGCTCTTGCAAATTCTAAATCCTCACATATGATTTTTTTGTCTGAAATACCCATTCCCTGTTTTCTACCTGTAAAACTTTTCACTCATCACCCCAGCCTGTTTGAGTTGCTTTAGCAAAATATCATAGACTAGGTGGCTTACAACCAACAGAAATTGATTTTTCACAGCACTGGTGGCTAAGACGTCCAAGATCAAGGTGCCAGCAGATCTGATGTGGTGTTTGCTTAGGAACCACTTCCCAGTTCAGACTCAGCCGTTTTTCACTGTCTGCACATGAAGGAATGGGCTAGGAGCTCTCTGGAGTCTCTTCTATAAAGGCACTAGTCCTGTTCCTGGGGGCGCCACCCTCATGACCGAAATACCTCCCAAAGGTCCCACTTACCAATACTATCACCTCTGCAGGTTAGGATACAACATAAATTTGGTAGGAGGGACACAATTCAGATCATAGCCTTCATCTATCAAAAGCAACTTACAGTATCATCTTTTCAAGAGAGTCCTTCTGATTCCCTACTTTTTCCTTTCTGTGCTAACTCCATACTTTGTGATTTCCTTTAAATATCACACTTGTCTCACAAAAAGTGTAATTTTGGCTCTTTGCCCTGGGCTTTGCACTGCAAAGTTTCTGTGACAAATCATCACAGGGAATAAAGTGAGAGGGCTGTTATCAGTCATTGAGAAATTGAGAAAGCCATGTTAAAGTTAAGCTAGTTACTTTACTGGGAGAACTTCTCAAAGACTTCATCTTTGTTTTATTATTTTTGACTATGCTCAATAGTTTGTTGCTGCGTGGATTTTTCTCTAGTTGCAAAAAAACAGGGGCTACTCTTAGTTGCTGCATGCAGGATTCTCGCTGGTGGCTTCTCTTGTTGTGGAGCCCAGGCTCTAGATCACTCCGGCTTCAATAGTTGTGGCATATGGGCTTGGTTGCTCCTCAGCATGTGGAATCTTCCCAGATCAGGGATTGAACCCATATTCCCTGCATTGGTAGGCAGATTCTTATCCACAGGTGCCACCAGGGAAGTCCCTCAAAGACCTTAATACGATGACCATGTATTGTGTATCTCCCTGAAGAAGGACAGAGAATTCAACATTTTCTAAAACTTTTAGACACGACACACTATTTTAATAGTCCATCTCCAGGGACTAAAATTCTGTAAACACACTCAGGGAAATTTTGCACTAAGCTGTAAGTCCTCTGAGAAAAGTGAATGAGTGGAATGCATTTATCTCTTTTGAGAGTCCAGTGTTGAACCTGATTCAGTTCAGTTCAGCTCAGTCGTGTCTGACTCTTTGCAACCCCATGAACTGCAGCATGCCAGGTCTCTCTGTCCATCACCAACTCCCAGAGTTTACTCAAACTCATGTCCATTGAGTCGGTGATGCCATTCAACCATCTCATCCTCTGTCATCTGCCGGGGACCAGCCCCAGCTGATCCAGGGTATTCGAAGGAGAGACGGCTAGGCGAGGGTCGGGGAACAACTGCTTAATTAAACGTTAATTAAGGAATAGAATAAGGATAGCTCAGTGAGGAAAATTCAGTGGAGAAAAGAGGCTGAGTAGCTTGGTTTACGCGGGGGACCAATAAAACTTCAAGACAAGAAGCTTGCACCACTTACGTAGGCCGCAGGCGTCCTTCCGTTCTCCCGAAGGAGAGGAGACACTGAGGCCTCCCCGGTCGGATCTTAGAAGCCCAGGCATAATTAGTAAGCATGGTGGGTTCCGCGCTCCAGATGGAGACTCAACCAGAGTGAGAGAGAGAGAGACATGGGGAGACCAGTCTTTCGAGGAACTGATCCCAATTCTTTATTTTCCATGGTCTACTTTTATACACTGAGGTGTTATGCAAAAGTCACGCGGGGTCAGCAGTCCTGACTTTTATCAAAGTCAGGTGCTTCATACAAATGTATACAGAGGTCTTAGGGGTGTTACATCATCTTCTGGCCAGGGGGCCTGCTGACAATTTACGACCCTCTCCTTGTGACAGCGGTCAGTCAACCAGGACACTTATTTCTCCAGGGGTGATTATTCTTAAAACAGACGCCACCCAAATAAAGTTACATTCCTATAGGGTGAGGGTGTAGTGGGTTTTAGTTAAGGAAAGAATTTACTTAGCCTAAGGTCTAACGTGATTAATATCAAAGGTTAATACTTATGTCTTCTATATATTCATTAATGTGTGTAAGGGCAGGGGATGTGGAGACTTAGCAGTAAACATTGGCTCAACAAATGAAAAACCCTTCACCAATACGATTTCTAATCAGCCCATTACACTTATACTAATAATTTTCTAACTTTTCTAAAGAACCTGTTTTTAGAAGGTTTAAAGCATCTTGTGCCTCTCATGGTTGGGAGGCTGTGAGCAATCAAATGTGGCCGGACAAGCCTGTCAGGCAGGCTAGAGAACCTTCAGAGGAGTTTGTAGGTTAAAACACTCTTGTCACGCCCAGGGATTATTAACTGGAGCTGTAAGCTAACTCTTTTTTCAGAGAGAGGTAGTGGGAGACAGCCCCCCGTAAAGTCAGAGGTGTAGGTGAAAGCACAAAGCAGAAAGTAGGCAGACTCTGGTTTTGGGGGTAGATGCTCGAGAATTTCCAGGGGGACTCCTGAGGCTCGATCCCGCCTTTGCGTATGCCGAACCTCCTTCCTCATGACCTTTGTCATGGGCGGAGTGCCTCACGCTGGCTCCAGGCAGTGATAGAATTCCAGTTGAGCTATTACAGATCCTCACTCAATATGCAATATGCCGGCTCCCGGCAGTCATCCCCTTCACCCCCACCTTCAATCTTTCCCAGCATCAGGGTCCTTTCAAATGAGTTGGTTCTTCCCATCGGGTGGCCAAAATATTGGAGTTTCAGCTTCAGTGTCAGTCCTTCCAATGAATATTCAGGACTAATTTCCTTTAGGATGGACTGGTTGGATCTCCTTGCAGTCCAAGGGACTCTCAAGAGTCTTCTCCAATACCACATTTCAAAAGCATCAATTCTTCAGCACTCAGCTTTCTTTATAGTCCGACTCTCACATCTATACATGACTACTGGAAAAACCATAGCCTTGAGCCTGATACTGAATAGAAATTCGGTAAACATCTATGTATTGAGGCAAATAAAGTGAATTACATTAGATGGCTAATTATGCATCTCAAGGCCAAGGGGAGAATCTGGAAGTGGGTAGCAGAGCAGAAAAGCTCTTCGCTCTTTCCAAGAATTGACTAATTCTCATCAGCACCAGACAAGATGCTCAAGCAACAGTTACTCTCTGCTGCCACCCCCTCATTCTGACTCACAGCAGGTCTCCAGAGCCTCTCCCAGGAGAAAATAAATGTGACATGTTTTGGCTGGAACTCAATGGCCAAGAATCTTGCCACCTGCCATAGTTTTGGGGGGAGAGCTGTTAATTTGACAATAGCTCTTGTTTTTAGTTCTCGCACAGACGGTCTGGGGTAGGAAGAACCTGGCCCCAGCAGAAGGAATTGGGGCTTTTGCAAATAGTCTACAGCACGGATCCTGTTCAGAGCCTAACAGCTTTCACATCACCGTCTCTCAAAGTAACCCGAAGCAGATACCTAAGAGACTCTGGCATTTTTGAATTGTACTCTTGGCTCAGAAGGTCAGCTGGAAGCCCTTGAACATATCTCCAGGGTTGAGATTGGCAACTGTCCCCCTCAAAAGATGCTGAGTTCTCTGTTTCATTTGGCCAGGCTGTTGGAGACACAGGCTAAAGTGGAAGCTGCTCGGGATGGAAGAGTAGTGGTTCCGGGCTTTGGCAATGTCTCTGGAAGGATTTCTGAAATATTCTGGTTTCAGCAGAGGCCAAATTATCTTTCTGAAGAATGTGCCCCCTTAATATCGAAATTCATGTACATTTCATGAGAAAGTCAATCCATATGTTTGCAGGCTATCTATCCTTAATGGATTCAAATGCTACCTTGCAAGATAAATTTTGATTTCAAGAAAATATTTTGAGTTTTCTATAAACCCCCTTTTCTTGAGGCAAAATCACTCTTTTTTGTTAATTTCCCCAAATCTGCTATGCAAAGGACTCAGATTCGATTGTAAGTTCTTGCTGCTGCTGTTTCCAGAACAAATGTTTTCAGTTCAGCTGTATTCTCAGCTCTCCTTCCTTTCTGCTCTCCATATTCACCACAGAGTCACTAGAAGCAAGAGAAACCAAATGGATGTTGAAATAATGCTGGCGCTGAAGAAATGTGATTGTGGTCAGTGTTTCATTTGGTTTCCTCCTGATTCAGAACAAATATCATCTCACTGTTTATTTTTAGACTTCATCAAAATGACATTGTTCCTTGAATACAAACAACAATTAAATTTGTATTTAGAACTGGTATTACATTGAAATGTTTCAGAGGTTTCTGAGTTCATGGGTTTCAATGTCAATAATCTGCATTTACCGCCATGAATCTACCACGTGTCTGTCACTTGGGAAGCCATCTGTATGAGATATGACTACTGGTATAAACACACATGGTCAAGAGGTGGACTTTTTGTGAAGCAGTCAGAAATGCCTGACTGGCAATGGGGGAAAAAGATTAGATCCAGATCTAGACTAATTTACATAGAGCAAGAATGTTTACTGATTTTATAGCCAGCAAGTGGTTTTTTAAAAGTCAAAACAGCAGAGACAAGTAGACCTGTTCCAGGCCCAGCAAGTCCATGTGCGATACAGTCATACTCTTCTAAACTGGATTTGTAAAGAATTAGCAGAGGGTACAAGCTCTGGAATTGAACGAACCTGAATTTGAATCCTTCATAAACAAGTGTGAGCCTACAAACATTATAAAACTCCTCTATACTTCAGTTTCTTAACTGTGAAGTCAAGTCACTCAGCCATGTCTGACTCTTTGTGACCCCATAGACACCAGGCTCCTCTGTCCATAGGATTTTCTAGGCAAGAGTACTAGAGTGGGTTGCTCTTTCCTTCTCCAGGGAACTTCCCAACCCAGGGATCGAACCCAGGTCTCCCACATTGTAGACAGAAGCTTTACTGTCTGAGTGGGGTAAATGATAGTGGGATTTATAGATTTGTGGTCATTTTAAAAAGTGTATTATTTATTATTGGCTGTGCTGGGTCTTCAGTGATGCATGCAGTCTTTCTCTGGTTGCAGAGAGCAGGGGCTACTCTCTAGCTATGGTGCATGGGTTTCTCATTGCAGCGGCTTCTCTTGTTGTTGAGCATGGGCGCTAAGGTGCGTGGGCTTCAGTAGTTGCTGCAAGAGGATTCAGTTGTGTGACTTGAGGACTCAGTTACCCCATGGCACATGGGATCTTCCTGGACCAGAAATCTAACAGATGTCCCCGACATTGCAAGACAGACTCCTAACCATTGGACCACCAGAGAAGCCCTAAGGTTATTTATTTATTCTTTCCAAAAATGAATTCTCAGTGTAGTGTAAACCAAATAATATATTGAAAAAAATATGGTTTTGCCTCTAATTTGGAGGCAAAAGTGAAAGTGAAAGTCGCTCAGTCATGTCTGACTCTTTGCGACCCCATGGACTGTATAGTCCATGGAATTCTCCAAGGCAGGATACTGGAGTTGGTAGCCTTTACCTTCTCCAGGGGATCTTCACAACCCAGGTCTCCTGCATTGTAGGTGGATTCTTTACCAGCTGAGCCACAAGGGAAGCCCTTGGAAGCACAACACTACTACAAAAATTACTTACATCTTATGTTTTATGTAACAAAAAGAGTTGACTTATGTTAATCACCACAAACTGTGGAAAATTTTTAAAGAGATGTGAATACCAGACCACCTGACCTGCTTCTTGAGAAATCTGTATGCAGGTCAGGAAGCAACTGTTAGAACTGGACATGGAACAACAGACTGCTTCTAAATATGGAAAAGAGTACATCAAGGCTGTATATTGTCACCCTGTTTATTTAACTTATATGCAGAGTACATCATGAGAATCACTGGGCTGGTTGAAGCACAAGCTGGAATCAAGATTGCTGGGAGAAATATCAATAATCTCAAATATGCAGATGACACCACCCTTATAGCAGAAAGTGAAGAGAAACTAAAAAGCCTCTTGATGAAAGTGAAAGAGGAGAGTGAAAAAGCTGGCTTAAAACTCAACATTCAGAAAACTAAGATTATGTCATCTGGTCCCATCACTTCATGGCAAATAGATGGGAAAACAGTGGAAACAGTGACAGACTTCACTTTGGGGGGCTCCAAAATCACTGCAGATGGTGACTGCAGCCATGAAATTAAAAGACACTTACCACTTGGAAGAAAAGTTATGACCAACCTAGACAGCATATTAAAGAGCAGAGACATTACTTTGCCAACAAAGTTCCGTCTAGTCAAGGCTATGATCTTTCCTGTAGTCATGTATGGATGTGAGAGTTGGACTACACAGAAAGCTGAGTGCTGAAGAATTGATGCTTTTGAACTGTAGTACTGGAGAAGACTTTTAAGAGTCCCTTGGAATGCAAGGAGATCCAACTAGTCCATCCTAAAGGAAATCAGTCCTGAATATCCACTGGTAGGACTGATGTTGAAGCTGAAACTTCAATACTTTGGCCACCTGATGTGAAGAACTGACTCATTTTAAAAGACCTTGATGTTGGGAAAGATTGAAGGCGGGAGGAGAAGGGGATGACAGAGGATGAGATGGTTGGATGGCGTCACCGACTCAATGGACATGAGTTTGAGGTTGGTGATGGACAGGGAGGCCTGGTGTGCTGCAATCCATGTGGTCACAAGGAGTCAGACATGACTGAGAGACTGAACTGAACTATGTTAATTGTAGAAGTTCTAGGAACTACGGAGGTAGTTGAAATTCTGGAGTTTGAAGAGATGGTAAAGTTTATTCAGGTCAGTCCTTGTTCCTTTTTTGCACACAAGGAAAAACAATCCAAAGAAGAGAAAGGGCTTATACAAAACTTGGGCAAGTGAGAGAGAGAGAGAGACCTGGGCCTAGAACTGGAGCCTCTTGACTCCGAGGCCAGAGTTCCTTCAGTGTCACAAGCTAAAACCATCACACTCTCCGTCATCTCCTTCATCTCCAGGTTTGGACAATGCCACTGTTTTTCACAGTGCATTTCAGGAGTCTCCAGGAGCCTGCGGGTGAAATAAGATCCACTAGTGAAGTTATTTAAAAATAACAAAGCCATCAGTAGGTGTAGACATCAGTCTTTTCCTAGACCTTACCCATCAAGTCAAGACACCAGGTAATTCATTCCATGGGAACTTCATCTATAGGATTGGTGTTTACTCAGTTATCCAGAAAATGAATAGCAATAAATCCTCAAGGAGGTTTTAAAGAAACATTACTGCCTTTTCTTCAGGATGACTGTTTCTCACATCAGGATGGTATTTCTATTGGGTTTGTGGCAGTCTACCAAATTTGATGCAAAGCCAAGGCCTAATATGGTACCTCTGCTAGAAAAGTCAATTCTCTTGGATATTTGGGGGAAAGCACACTTTTCTTAAAAAAAAATAGAGACAGATCCAGAAGAAATTAGAACATTGCCTGAATTTAAATGAAATATGGACCTTGCAATTTTATTTCTAAATGATAGTTTACATTTCTTGAGCCCTTATACATAGGAACTAAGTGCTAAATATACAGTAACTCAGAGGAAGATAAAATCAGTGAAACAGTCAAGAATTATAACTGAGGGAGGCAAAGGAAACTGCCCAAGCCACACAGCCCCTAAGGGTATCAGGATCTAAACACAGGAACATCAACCTCCAGAGCCCATAAATGCAAAGCCTATGTTTCACCACTTCTCATTCCGATATTTACTGGGAAGGGAAACTGTAGCCATGTCACCATAAAGCAAGGGAGTATTCATTCACTGTCTCCTGTTGGCTTTGAATACTCAGTGGAAAATTTTGAGGAGCCTTGAATTCCAGCCTCCCCCATGGCTGGTGGTGGTTATATAACATGCACATCAGTAAAAAAGAAAAAAGCTGAATTGCAAATAGTCTACTAACCTGGAAGGAATGTCTGAATGACTCCCACACCACACTGGTGCTAATTCAGTTGGGAGAGTTTTCTGGGTTTGCTGTGATTGTATTGAAATAAAGGGTTTGGCTATCATCATTAGTAACTTGAGTGTGTCTTTTGATCCATGTAGAAATCACTCAGCTAAATGACATTTACATGTTATTCTTAACTGCCTGTGGAATCGGATAATCCTTTCCCCAGAAGGATGTCAGCAGCCTCCATAATTTGTGAAGGAAGAGCATCCGGGAAGGAACAGGGTGTCATGCGTGCCTGGAGGGAAGATGTCTGGGTTGATGATTCACTTACTTTTATAGCTTCGGTTTTCACGGGCTTTGTTTTTAAAAAGCAATTTGTGTGTATGTGAGCTTTATGATTTGCATGTATCCACAGGGATACACTCAAGTCTATTTTTGCCCTTATAGACTCTCCGGATGTGATCCAGGGGATGGGTGATCTGATTTGCTTCAGGGTCAGAGGGTGCCCATGTGATTGAGCAGAGTGGACACGCCCGTTCCAATATGCCAGCCCCAGACCGTGCCAAGGATGAACAGACCAGGAAAAAAATATTGTGTCATAAAGCCCAGACCTTGAATTTCCTCCAAAAGTCTCACCAAATGGTGTAAGGCTGAGTGTGAGGGCCAGAGCGTTCTGTGCAGGATGTGAAAGTTCACTAAGGAAGGACTCCAAAATCTATGGCTCGTCTGAAGTCACAGGAAAAGTACCATGCAGGCTGCGATTTGATTAATACCGGGGGATCTGTTTGCAAAGACAGAAGGAGGGATTCCGAAGTTAGGAGAAGAGACTCTCATGCAGGTGTCCAAGGACAGTAGCAATGAGCACCACAAAAAACCAGTGATAGTCGTCAGAGAAGCCCAGGGTCCTCAGAGCTTCAGTCTTTACATGTTGACTTGAGCTCACTTGCTATCCAGCCCTCCTTCCTTGGGCTTCCCTGGTGGCTCAGATGGTAAAGAGTCTGCTCACAATGCGGGAGACACGAGCATGATCCCTGGGTCGGGAAGATCTCCCAGGTAAGGGAATGGCTATCTGCTCCAGTATTCTTGCCTAGAGAATTCCATGGACAGGGGAGCCTCATGGGCTACAGTCCATGGGGTGGCAAAGAGTCGGACACAACTGAGCAATTAATAGGTTCAGTTTTCAGTTTCACTCCTTCCAAACCCAGCATCTGATATCCATTGGTAACTGTCAATCCTGCTTATTTAATTCCTCAGACCCACCCTCTCTGCACTCCCTCTTCCACTTTTCCAAGTGGGGGGTCATAATTTCTTCCTGGATAATTCTGAATCATCTCCCAAGCAAACCCTTGTCTCCTTGCTACAGGCCTTGCCCACCAGGCCATTTGATACCTGGCTTCCATAGCCCAACTACATTTTGGTTGTGTTTTTTCCCTGCTGATAACACATCCTGAAGGTTTGCATTATGGTAGGGTCATGTCCAAACCCCTGAGTGTGGCAAGCCTTGTCCCCTCCTCCATCAGTAATCCTTGCCTTTGCTACCCTTCCCCTCCACATCTACTACACTTCATTCCACCAGCCCTCAGGGAGTTCTCACATTCTGTGCCTTTGCTAACAGTGTTTCCTTGGCCTAGAACATGGTCTGACATTCCACCCATGATGCTCCCTGCCTGCCCTGTGGAAGTATTCATATTCTTTAAGTCTCAGTCTTGGGCACTGTCCGCCCAAATTCTCTCCTGATTTCCCCACAGTCTACCCTCTGCTGTCAACCCAGACAATCCTGCAGTCACAGGATGTGACCGATCTCTGTGCCTCAAACCGTTTACCCAGCTCTCTCCTTCCAGACCATGAAACACTTGAGGGCCAAGACAGCATCTTATTGGTTACTATGTCCATAAGACAATGCAGCTCCAAGGAAGGGCTCAGCAAATCTTTGTTAAATTAAATAGAACCAAGTTTGCATTATGTCAAATTGAAGGGCAAGAGATTTAAAGCATTATTTCTCTTCCAAACTGACAGGCCTGGATTATGCAAAAGACGAAGGGAATTTTTTTTTTTTTTTTTTTTTTTTTTTGTGGCTGGTGACATTTTGATTTCCAAGGGGCAGTACTAGGGCATCACCGCTCAGCCTTTCCATGGCCATCCCTTCCAGAGGAGAGCTCTGCAGGAAGGCATTTGGCACGGCTAGCCGGCAACTCATTTTACATCTAAAAAAGCATCTGGACTCTTTTGGAACAGTCTGCCATTGCGGACAATTTGTATGGCTACACAAGCACAATGCTACTTCATTTCAAAAGGCCAGATTTTTGGTAGCCTCCCTTGCCCTTTGGCTTTTCAAAATTTGTTTATTTGCACTCAAATGCACATCTAAGGCTTAGTGCTTGAAAGGAAGAAAAAGCCGAATTATTTTCTACTTGTCTCTCTGCTGAGTGGGTAAGCAGATATTTAGAGGTTTGTTGCGCTTCATTATTAAGTTGTGTCCAACTCTTTGAGATTCCATGGACTGTGGCTCCTCTGTTCATGGGATTTTCCAGGCAAGAATAACAGAATGGGTTGCCATTTCCTCCTCCAGGGTATCTTCCCAACCCAGGGATCTAACTTGTGTGTCTTGGGTCTTCTGTGTTGGCAGGCAGACTCTTTACCACTAGTACCAACTGGTTAGTTTATCCAAATTCTCAGAGCAGCAGATTCTATCCTCATGATTCTACAACTGGGCTAAGGGAAGATCCTAGCTACAGATTCATGTCTGTTAGTCTGGCTTTTCCAAGGGACTCAGGGACTCCTATTTGCCTGAAGATCTGCTCAACATTCTTGGGGGAGAACGGAGGTAGTTTTGAGATCGATGGTTGGGAGCAAAAGAACAAAAGACTTCTGGAGAGGGCACCTGAGCAAGCAAGGAAGAACTCTGAGGTTAGTAACAACATCCAGCTTTGTATGAGTGTGAAGAAACGGATATTGCCTTGGGAGGTCCACAGCGACATCTTCTAATGTAGCCCTGTAAGAACATGGACCAAGTTCCTTATCTCCAGTGGATGGTAAAAAACAAAAATTGTTAATATTGTGGACTGGATGCTTTCATCATCCCTCAAATTCATATGTTGAAGCCCTAAGCCCCAATGTGATGGTATTTAGGGTGGAGCCTTTGGGAGGTGATTTGGGTTAGATTAGGACATCAGAGGAGAAGGCAATGGCACCCCACTCCAGTACTCTTGCCTGGAAAATCCCATGGATGGAGGAGCCTGGTAGCTGCAGTCCATGGGGTCACAAACAGTCGGACACGACTGAGCGACTTCACTTTTACTTTTCACTTTCATGCATTGGAGAAGGAAATGGCAACCCACTCCAGTGTTCTTGCCTGGAGAATCCGAGGGACGGTGGAGCCTGGTGGGCTACCGTCTATGGGGTCACACAGAGTCGGACGCGACTCAAGTGACTTAGCGGCAGTAGCGGCAGCAGCAGCAGGACATCAGAGTGGGACTCTCATGATGGAATTATACCCTTATAAGAAGAGGATGAGAAAAGGATCCCCTGATCTCTATGCAGGTGCACACACAGAGGAAAAGCCAGGTGAGCCTCTGTAAGCAAGGAACAAGGTCCTCACCAAGAACTATTTGCCAGCACATTGATCTTGAACTTTCCAACCCCTAGAATGGTGAGAAATAAATGTCTGTCCTTTAATCTGCCAAGTGAATGGAATTTTATTAATAGCCCAAGCTAAGACAGTTGGGCTACCTTTGGTACAGGATAAAGATCTGTAAACTTCAAGGCATATCATAATTTGGTGGAAAGAGTGTGGAGAGTACCCTTAAGCCCTGAGAGATAGCCAGTGAGAAATAGCTCTCTTGTATCACCAGCCATGCAACTCTGAGAGACTCACTCCTTGTCTCTACGCTTCAGCCTCCTCACTGTAAAACTGGAGCAACACCCACTATGGGGTGGCTGTGCTTATTAAATGTGGTGATCGGATGATGCATTGCAGAGATGCGGCCGCAGGAGGAGGGATGGGAAGGATGAGGTAGCTGCCCTTGCCCAACTGTGTGGTGCAGGAAGTGAAAAACCTGGAAGGTACCAGCCCACCTGGGAAAATTCAAAAGCGACTGATGTACAAAATAAACCACCTGAGACCAAATGGGGAAGAGATGGGACCTGAAATGATTAAAATCTCTATGATGGCCCTGTGTGGGGTCCTTGAGTTTAAAGCCCAAGAACAATTTCATAGGTGTTTTTCCCATACCCCCTCCTCCAGCCGGATGAAGTAAGAGTTGTGTGGGTTTCCTTTGGGGAAGAAATTGAAGCCCTGTCCCCATGACACCCCAGGCGGATGGTGAAGTCAGACCTGCTGCAAGGGCTCAATGGCTCCTTGTTTCGCCTCTTATTGAGCTGAATATAAAGTTTAGGCTGGTTGTTTTCGTTAGGGAAAAGAACCTTGAGGACTATATAATGCAAATGGGTATTCCATACATACCCACTTCCTCCCTCCGGGAAGCTGGAGCAAACTGGGCTCCTGAAGCACAGGACTAAACAAAGAACTCCAGCATCCTGTCCTCGACTTGTGCAATTCCAATTTGAATCACGCCGCAAATGTAAAATGACTTCATTTTCCTGTGCCAGACCCCCTGAGGATTTCAGACTTGTTTACGCGGCTCTGAAATGAAGCTCGGCCTAGCCCCAGCGAGGGAAACACTTCCATAGGCAGGAGGCGGCTGGAGCCAAAGCAAGAGCTATTCATCCTCTTTTGACAAAACTCATCCTCTGGGAACAAGGGGACTTCAGTCCCTCGTGTCCCAGCCTTGGCAGCATGACGAGAGCAGGTTTCACGTCAGGCTTGAGAAACCAGTGCTCAGATGTAGAATCCAGGGCTGGGGGCCCAGAGAGCTCAACTTACTCCACCCAGAACTCTGCTTCTGACATAACCCTCACCCCAGCCCCATCCTCTACGTCAGTTAAAAACAATGAGGTCAGAAGAAAGACCGCACCCCCATCCCCACCCCCAAAGGGCTGTTAAATCTCATTAACAGTAAAAGATACCACTTTCTGTTTACTGGATATTTATCTCATCCTCAAAGAGCATCCACGTGTGCTAAGTCGCTTCAGTAGTGTTGGACTCTTTGTGACCCCATGGCCTATAGTCCACCAGGCTCCCCTGTCCACACAGTGTGTGTGTGTGTGTGTGTGTATATATATATATATATATGTATATATATATATGCTATAAATATATTTAATTTATATATATATAGTACCATATATATAGAACTTCAACTTGCTAACTACAATTACCAAAATAGTACCAAATTTACCAATATGGTTATTCATTGATTAGGTATTTATTGATCAGCTATCATAGGTTGTGTGTGCATGTGTGTGTGTGTGTGTTAGTCACTTCAATCATGTCCAACTCTTTGCAACCTCAGGTACTGTAGTCCACTAGGCTCCTCTGTCCACAGAGTATATATATATATACTATATATATATTTAATTTATATATATAGTATGATATATATGTATAACTTTAATATAGTACCAATTTGGTACTATTAGCAAAATAGTACCAAATTTACCAATATGATTATTCATTGATTAGGTATTTATTGGTCATCTATCATAGGATGTGTATGTATGTATATGTGTGTGTGTGTTACTCATTTCAGTTGTGTCCAACTCTTTGCGACCCCATGGACTATAGCCTGCCAGGCTCCTCTGTCCACAGAGTTCTCCAGGCAAGAATACTGGAGTGAGTTGCCATGCCCTTCTCTAGGGGATCTTCCTGACCCAAGGATCGAACCTGGGTCTCCCACATTGCAGGCAGGTTCTTTACCAACTGAGCAACCAGGGAAGCCCTCTATGGTAGGATACCAAGTACCAAGGATACAGAGAAAAACCAAACATGATCCCTGACCTCCCTGCTCCAAGTTTGAGACACCTCATGGTACAGATGTGGAACCACGCCCTGAGTCCCCATCTACAGAATGAAGTTCAGGGTCCTCACCTTACAATCATGTTAAGAGGACTACCTAAGACGAAGGCAGCTGAGGACCCAAACAAATGCCACCTCTTCATATTAGCTCTGTTTGGCTAGATATCTCTGTACTCCCTACCTTCCCTCTCAGAACACTTGAGAATTAACTGAAGACCCTGAACTCAAGTTGAGGAATGGAGAATTAGATGGTTTTCACCCCACAGGGCTAATCAAGCAAAGTTGACCAATGAGGCTTGGTGAGGCAGTGAGGACTCCAAGGGAGAAATAAAGACTGTAATGGGTGCAAGTCCTCTACAAAGAGAGAATTTGTTTTGAAACACTTAAACTAAGCCATTGAAAGGACCCACCCCAAGAATCTCTGGATGTAAATAGACTCATATTCATTTTCTACACAAAAGGCTTCCTGTAAATATATAGAAAAAAAAAAAGGTGAATTTACAGCTATTAGAAAGGATGTGCAGAAGATGTCTGCTCAGAAAAGAAGTGACCCCAAGTCTTCAGGCAGAGACGGAGCTGGAGGAGTTTTTGGAAATAGCCAGGAGGGTGTATCTAATCAGAAAGTAGTAAAGAATTCTCTTGCCAATGCAGAGGACACAAGAGATGCAGGTCAGGAAGATCCCCTGGAGAAGGATGTACCACCTTACTTCAGTATTCTTGCCTGGAAAATTCCATGGACAGAGGAGCCTGGAGCACTACAGTCCATGGAGTCCCAAAAAGTCGGACACGACGGAGCACGGAGCACGTATGCACAATGAACATACATTAAGTCAAAGCCGCTACATCTCTGAATGCTAGCACATCAACTTGTACTCACCACAGTGAGACTCTGGGGATTGGTGAACTACATTTGCCTCTTACTATGCATGGAGCTGTGTTGTATTTCTTCAACTAATCTCTGTGCAAGAAAAGAAAGAAGTGGAAAAGAAACATGTTTGCAAATGACCATGCCTCCTCAATGACCAAGCCTTAGGTTCCCAGGCTCGTTCTAGCGTTTAGCCCCTCTGAGGGAGACAAAGCAGGGAGGCTGTTATTCTACATTCACAGAGTGTGTGTGGTGGATGGTGTGTGTGGTGGGGGAGGGCTCTGGGGGTGAGTGGAGGAAGACCCGGGAGGGGAGCAGCTGTAGAGGAGGGAGTGTTACCAAGCCCAAGCTTAAGCTGGCTCTGCTCGCTGCACAATAGGCCAATGAATCTGAGAGACCAGGTGTTGAGGCAAGGAAGAGACTAATGGGGAGCTGGCAGGCAGACTGAGAAGATGGCAGGCTTGTGGCTCAAAAATAACCATCTTATTAGGGCCTGGATGCCAGGTGCTTTTATAGATCAGAGAGAAAGAAGCAGTGAGGAGCTAAAGGCAGCAGGTAGAGAAGGAGAGGCAGTGGGGAAGTAAAGTGAAAGGGTCTTCAGTCTTACAAAACATCTCCAAGGGAATGGCCAGCCTGAGGAAGGGATGTGTTAATCTCTATTCACAGGTTCAGTTTAGTTCAGTCGCTCAGTCGTCTCCGACTCTTTGTGACCCCATGGACTGCAGCATGCCAGGCCTCCCTGTCCATCACCAACTCCTAGAGTTTACTCAAACTCATGTCCATTGAGTCAGTGATACCATCCAACCATCTCATCCTCTGTTGTTCCCTTCTCCTCCTGCCCTCAATCTTTCCCAGCATCAGGGTCTTTTCAAATGAGCCAGCTCTTCGCATCAGGGGGATAAAGTATTGGAGTTTCAGCTTCAACATCAGTCCTTCCAGTGAATATTCAGGACTGATTTCCTTTAGGATGGACTGGTTGGATCTCCTTGCAGTCTAAGGGACCCTCAAGAGTCTTCTCCAACACCACAGTTCAAAAGCATCAATTCTTTGCTGCTAAGCTTTCTTTATAGTCCAACTCTCACATCCATACATGACTATGAGAAAAACCATAGCCTTGACTAGACCTTCACAGGTGGGCAGGGACAAACCATCTCTCCCTGAGCTGAACAAAGGCACTTTAGTTTACCTATCAAGCAGAGGGGCAGGGTTCTTCAGGCAAGCCAGTGAGTATGATTAAAATAGCAAGAACAATGAAAAGCAAGTCAAACAAACAGTTCAGACATGGAGTCAGAATTGGCTTTCTCCCTGTAACTGGAGCAAGCCTGGGACTCAGATGTTCTACACCCCAGCCCCAAATCTGCACTCACTCTCTGTGGGGCCTGACCCCAGAGCACTTAGGTGTACAGTTTCCTGGTGCACACCAGTCTTAAACAATAGTTTTATGATTAGTGCTTTCCTCTTGTAGATGAGAACATACAGGATCAGAGAGGTTAAGTAACTCACTCAGAGTCACACAGAACTATCTGACTCCAACGCCAAGCTCTTTCTACTGCAGACCCCTCATACGGCCATGTCTTCTCTCAATCCCTTGGCTTCCTCAGCAGAGTGAGGACAGGAGAGGACATGCCACCTCCACTGTCTCTTTCAGCCTTAAAAGAAGCTGTGAGGATTTTCAGAAATTCACACTGATATTTCTCTAGAAAGATGCAGAAGGGACAGAAAATGCTGAGCAAGTGTTATTAGAATACAAATTTGAGTGTCAAATATGTCCAAAGGGAAGAAGTTAGTGATTGAGAATTTTCACTTGAATCATTGCAAATACAAACAATGTAGCTCACAGCCTTGGTTGTCTAAGAGTGGACTAAACCTGGGTGCCTAGGGAAGGCAGAATGAAACCAGTTAAAGAAAAGTGAAGTCATGGAACTTTGCTTTCAGTTCTGTGTTCTGAAGTTATCACATAGACCTGAAATTGAGGGGGAAATATGTGTATGTTAGGTATTAGGGCTTCCCTGGTGGCTCAGAAAGTAAAGAATCCACTTGCAATGCAAGAAACCTGGGTTCAATCCCTGGGTTGGGAAGATCCCCTGGAGAAGGGAATGGTTACCTACTCCAGTATTTTTGCCTAGAGAATTCCATGGACAGAGGAGCCTGGCAGGCTATAGTCCATGGAGTTGCAAAGAGTGGGACACAACTGAGTGGCTGACACATTAGGTATTTAAGCAGCTATTAAACCTAAACAATGCTAGCTAAGAGAAGGGGAAATGTAGGAATTCCCTGGCAGTCCAGTGTTGGGACTCTGCACTTTCACTGCTGATGGTCCAGCCTCGATCTCTGGTTGGGGAGCTTAAATCCCACAGATCTCACAGTTTTAAAAAAAGAAGGAGGGAGGCTGCATCTAGAAAGATTATCACTGCCTTTATTTAATCTGACATTTTACAGTTTATCAGTAAATTTGAATAAACTTAATTAATAGACTTCAATCAATAAAGCTGAGTGTAAAATCTCAAGGGATAACCATAATGCCCTCTTAAGATACACAAGGCAATGGTTATTATCTTCAACAAATATAGAAAAGAATGCTCACTAACTTGATTGTGTTTTCCAAGTTTAAATGGTTTAGTTTTAGAGTTAACTCCTTTAGTTTTTTCATTCTACTCTCTTATCTGTCCCCTGGTGTGCAGTCTTATGTATAAACAGTTGACACTTCATAAACTGGTCAATCAATAAAATTCAAATTAGAAAATCTACCCTCATAAGGATGCTAAACTCTTGTCTTTATACATAGATTGGAAAAATATCTCTCTGCCTGGTTTACTGAAATCAAAGGTTGAGGTTTCCTGGGAAGACTGCCTTTATCTGAAGTTATGCCATTAGAAATATTTAAGAAGTATTCTCTTTTCAGCACCCGGAGGAGAGAGACTATAGCTGCCAACAGATGTGTTCAGTAATGTTGCGGTAAGTAAACTGATCAGTCACCATAATCCAACAAGCATTTACTGAGCAACTGCTATGTGCGAAGCCTTTGTCAAGCCACAAGGAATGTCAAGGGAATGAAACACAGTTGCTGTCATGAAGAATTCACAGTCTAGGGTACAAAACAGGCAATTATAAGACAGCATGAGTTGTGATACTGCTAGAATGGTCATATGATCTTATAGAGGTAAGTAAGAAAGCAGAGAACGGGATCCTAAGAGTACAATGGTAGAGGCAAGGAGGGGCCAATGGGTAGTTTCTTTTAAAAACCTTTTTATTTTATATTGGAATACAGTTGGTTAATAATGTGTTAGTTTCAGGTGTACAGCAAAGTGATTCCGTTATACATAATATATATCTATTCTTTTTCAAATTCTTTTCCCATTTAGGTTGTTACATAATATTAAGCAGAGTTCCCTGTGATATACAGTAGGTCCTTGTTGATTATCTATTTTAAATATAGATACATATCCATCCCAAACTCCCTAACCATCCCTCCCCCCCCACCCCACTGCACCTTTCTCCCTGGTAGCCATAAGTTCATTCTGTAGGTCTATGAGTCTGCTTCTGTATTGTAAATAAGCTCATTTGTACCATTTTTTAAAGATTTTGTTTATAAGCATATCAATTTCTCTTCCTCTGTCAAGGCTGACTTTACTCAGTATGACAATCTCTAGGCCCATCCATGTTGCTGCAAATGGCATTACTTCATTCTTTTTTATGGTTGAGTAATATTCTACCAATGCATGCTTGGGGTCAGTATTAGAATGTTCTGTGGGATATTGCCTTATTTAAATTTTTAAATGTCTTTGAGATCAGTTTGGATCGAATCTCACCTAATCAAAAGGTAAGTCAAACCAGAGAGTGGAATGGACATGCACAAGATCACATGGGGTTGCTATCACTGATGGAACACAGGGTTCCTGCGGCTTATACCAGTGTTATTTCTCAGCCCATAAGTGTAAAGAATCTTGAATGAATGATGTCTCCATTTCACCTTAGGTAGACAATCTCCCCATCCTCATGAAGGCCAGGTGAGGTATGGGTGTACTTCATTATTCAGGAGGGAGGAAACACATCCAGCCATTTAGTGATGGGTCCAGGATTTGAACCCAGACCTGTGTGTCTCCACTGACTGTTCACTTCAGAGATCAGTGAACAAATCCATCAGAATGTAAGTTGGAAGCCAGAGGTCACAGAAGACTCCCAGTTCCTTATTCTTTTCTACAAAATGATGAAAGGATGTCCCAGCTGTGGACACATTATGCTGAGCTGAGAATTGCCATTTTCTAGAAGTTGTGAGGTCATCTACCATCCCATGCAGAACTGACCAGACACTTGGACATGACTTGATCTGGTTTATAGGCCCTAGGACGTGAAGGAGGTGGCCATTCACAAGTCATCCTATGGAGAATAATGGAAGTGCTTGCTGTGCTCTGGTCACCCAGGGCCATTAACAGCCCTTGGTCAACGATGATTTCATTACAGTCCTGTCTAAAGGAAGGGGATGTATGGGCTGACCTCTCCTGGCTTCCCCATTCACAGGCCCATGGGATTGTCTTTATTGGGTTGAGGTGGTGAGGACTGAGATATGCATCTCATCTGGGGTGATTTGTTTTATGTATTTTTCAAGACTCACGAAGCAGATTGTTAAAACAGATTTTTTTTAACTTTCCTTTTTGTTATGTTTTAATACTATAGTGTATATAATGGCATAGAAAGAACTGCTTGAAATCTGCTATATTCTTCCTTATTTTAAACCGCCTCTCATCTACACATATCTACATATGGTGCTTGAGGCATTGACAAAAGTAAGGAGGCAGCATGAAATCTCAGGAAAGGGAGAGACGTCTCTTTGCAGTGTTGCCAACACTTTCCTGTTGCCTAAGAAAATGGATGAATATGATCTGATCCTGATCCTTAGGCTTCTAATTTATAGTAAGAATTAAAGTTCCATTTCACAGAAGATCAGAATGTTCAGGGGATCATGCTTTCTGCTACCGACCATGTTTATTCATTGTACTTTTATGTCAGGGAAATCAACAGGGATGCTGGATATAGCTATTGATTGACATTTAGGCTCCTGACCTTGAATCTCTCCATCAAATACACTGGAACCATGTTTTAAATTTTTTTTCTGAACATGTACCAGGTGAAAATATGCTGTACGAGAACCATGGATAAATCTCTGACCTACAAAATTTCATAGACTGGTGGACCCCAAAAGTCCAGAAGGGTGGAAAATTAAGCATGTGCAACTCCAGTACTTGATGGTCAGTCCCTACTCTGAAGAAATTTTAATAAAATTGTAGATCAAGGAAAAGGAATCAGTTCCATCTGCTGAAGACCAATGTCCTAGTTCTCTTTTCTCTCTCCAAGGCAGCTGAGGGACTGAGCAAAGACCCAAGCCATCAAATCTGACCTTCCAGCCCATGTCTGATCCAAATTCACCAGTATTGGCTATTATCCATTCTAATCACAACAGCCTCTATTCAGAAAGAATTAAGAGAGAAAGCAAAATGATAAGAAACCAATGTCAAAGTTATTTCAAAAGATGAAGTGAAATAAAAACAGATTATGAGTACTTTATGGAAAAAATCTCCCCCTCCTCTGAAAGTACTGGACAGTTTTAGATTTAGTGCTTTTTATTTTCAAGAAAATTAACAGAGTAAAGTGTGAAGAAGATCAAATCAGAGAGAAGGTGATGAAATGAATGATACATGGCATCAGCAGAGATAAAGAAAATAACAAGGAGGCAAAAATAGAATACTATTGCAGAATTTCTAAAAGGGCATTAGAAAATTCAAAAATAGAACTGATCTGACACTGCAGAAAACTGAGACAGTGACATAGAGGATACAAAGACAAAAATTCCATAGAAAAGGGAGAAAAGGATAAAGAATTAAAAATGAGTAGATACAGGTAATAGGCAACAGAACTATCACTGTGGGATAATTAATATTGCTGATATAGTAAAGACAATGTCCTAAACCAAAAACTTTAAATATGTAAATGAAAAATTTCTGGAAATGAAGACCTGGATATGAAATAAAGGTATGGCATGTTCCAGGGAGAATTCATGAGCATGACTAAATTTATGTTATATTTTGATGATGTTATTGAATTTGGTGGATAAAGAATGATACTGAGAAGTGTCCTGGCAAAAATGTTTACCCACAATACTGCAGAAAAATGGTTGGACTCAGAATTTACCACCAGTAACATGAGATGATGGAAAGCAACACAATTGCCCACGAACTTTTGAATAAAATGACTTATGACTCTAGAATTATACATACAACCATATTCTCAAAATATAAGGATTAAGAAAGTATTCACAATGAACTCTTCTTGAAAAAAAATCTATTTTAACACAAGTCTCACCCAATGAAGAAACCTTCTTTTTCAAGATAACAGATGTGGCAATTAGCACACAGATTACAAGAATGGTGTAAGAATTTGTTGTGAACAGTTAATCATTAGAAAAAGAACTTCACTGAACATTTCTAAGGCTCTTGATACATACTAGATAAATTATTTTTATTTAGGTTCTTCCAGTGTATATTCCCACCAACACTGCATAATTCTGATTCAATTGAAATATTTTTTTGCTAATATGCCCATATGAAAAATCTTGTCAATTTTGGTTGTATTTTTAGACTTACTAATATGAAGGTGAAAGAGGAAAGTGAAAAAGTTGGCTTAAAGCTCAACATTCAGAAAACTAAGATCATGGCATCCGGTCCCATCACTTCATGGAAAATAGATGGGGAAACAGTGGAAACAGTGTCAGACTTTATTTTTTGGGGCTCCAAAATCACTTCAGATAGTGATTGCAGCCATAAAATTAAAAGACTCTTACTCCTTAGAAGGAAAGTTATGACCAACCTAGATAACATTTTAAAAGGAAGAGACATTACTTTGCCAACAAAGGTCCGTCTAGTCAAGGCTATGGTTTTTCCTGTGGTCATGTATGGATGTGAGAGTTGGACTGTGAAGAAAGCTGAGCACTGAAGAATTGATGCTTTTGAACTGTGGTGTTGGAGAAGACTCTTGAGAGTCCCTTGGACTTCAAGGAGATCCAACCAGTCCATTCTAAAGGAGATCAGTCCTGGGTGTTCTTTGGAAGGACTGATGCTGAAGCTGAAACCCCAATACTTTGGCCACCTCATGTGAAGAGTTGACTCATTGGAAAAGACCCTGATGCTAGGTGGGATTGAAGGGGACAACAGAGGATGAGATGGCTTGATGGCATCACCGACTCGATGGACATGAGTTTGGGTAAACTCCAGGAGTTGGTGATGGACAGGGAAGCCTGGCGTGTTGCGATTCATGGGGTCACAAAGAGTTGGACACAACTGAGCGACTGAACTGAACTGAATATGAAGGTCATATTTATCTTGAATGTGTTTATTAGCCACCTTTCTGTTTCCCCTGCCTCTGGGTAGGACTGGTCTACACCGTGAAGCCTAGATAGGAGAAGAGAAATCTGAAAGGAGAGGAGGGTCTCTCCAGATTTCAGGTTTCTCACAGGGGCTTCCCCAGTGGCTCAGCAGTAAAGAATCTGCCTGCAATGCAGGAGACACAGGAGATGCGGTTTGATCCCCAGGTTGAGAAGATTCCCTGGAGGAAGAAATGGAAACCCACCCCTGTATTCTTGCCTGGAGAATCCCATGGAGAAAAGAGTTGGGGGGCTACAGTCCACAAGGTCACAAAGAGTTGGACACAGCTGAGCAGGAGCACAGCACAGCAGAGTGCCTACGGGCCTATTCATGTGCTCACTGGGGTAATCCCTCCTCAAGCGGCTGGGCTGGGCCAGCACCCCCACCCCACCATGGCTGTGGCATCTCACCGCCTAACTGGATGGTGAACCACCGGCTGGGTAATTCACAAGGCAAGTACAATACCCAAGGGAAGCATGTCTATACCACCCAGCCAACTCAAAGGGCTCCCAGGAGGGTTGGGAAAGGAGAAAAAGACACAGTGGATGTGAATTGACAAGCAAGAGGTGATTTTTATTGGGCGTGAGTTGTTCGCCTGCAGCAAAGTCTGTATGTGTCACCAGAAGACTCCACATACAGCTATATTCCCAGACATATGAAAAAAAAGGGGAAGCGTCATCAGCACCCTGTATGGACCCTGCAGAAATACTCCGTGGGGAAGGTGGGTCGTCACCTCCTCAACTACTCATTCAAGCATTTGAAATGCTTGTGTACTTCCAGGAAGGCTGGGCCAGGGCACCCAGGAGAATGGATCTAGTGACACATCTGGTACTCAGTGAAAGTTGCTTTTGGTCCCAAACAGCTGGTTTGATTTTGTGACACAGTGCATGACGGAGATGTTGCAACTGGCACTGACCACAAATTATTGTCTCGTTGTCAAAGTCAAGGCCATGCTAATACCGGAAATGTGAAAAGCATCCTTAGATTGTCTTCATTTCCTTGTGTAATAATGACACGGAGGCAAAGGGGACTCCTATCCCTCCACAGCAGGTAGATGAATGTGTTTTATCCAACAATTTCTAGCTTCTTTGGGAGTCTAATTAGCTAAGTTAAAAGGGTCACGGAGAGCAAGTCCAACTTATAAGGAATAAGAAGTTCCTGTTGGGACTTCCCTGGGGTCCAGTGGCTAAGACTCCGTGTTCTCAATACAGGGGGCCCTGGGTTTGATCCCTGGTCAGGCAACTAAGATCTTGCATACCACAACTAAGACCCAGTGCAGCCAAATAAATAAATAAATAAATATTTTTTTAAAAAACAAGTTCCTATTTACAGGTGAGGAAACCGAGGATCAGAGTGGGAAGAGGGATGTCCACTGTCAAACAGACAATTGATGACTGTGCTGGGGCCAGAACTGTCACTTCTGATCACTGATGGAGCAGGCTTTTCTTAGATGGTAATCTTACAGTGTTCCAACAGAGCAATGTCAACTTCATTCTCTGTGTGTTGTTTTTAACGTAAATATTTCTCAAGGTTTATGCAAGGACAAGGTCAGTTTGCATACGTGTTCTCAGCTCCTGGCTAGGGTTGGATGCAGAGCGGGTGTTCAGTGATGGGTTGCTGCCTTGACTGAACTGCATGGGGAGCAAGGAGTCCTCTGACAGCTCCGGGCTTGACCATGACCCTGCTGACTATGACTCTGCTGACCATGACTGTGCTCTCGTCTTCCTGGTATTCTCCCTTCCCTGCACACTCTCTTTGTCACCCCACCACCCACAACACCACAAAACCACAGAGCAACAAGCAGCGGGGGGCGATTCTGTGGAAGTGCAGACACATGAAAAGACCCCGGGTCTGTTTGTTTTTGTCTGGTGAAACTGACAACAGCTTAAATCTATTTATCTTGAAAACCCTCAAAGATAATACCAACATCACAGGAGGGGATTAGTCATAGGCAAACATGTTTTCCCGATATTGCCCCAAGAAAAATACGGCTCACCGCCACACCCTCCCCCCGCCCCGCTCCAAACCCACCCCCCACCCCCCCCCCCCACCCCCCGCCCCTCGCCCCGCCAAAGTTCTCTGGTTTGGGCATCACCTATTTTATAGAACATTAGGTCAGAACCCTGATGTTCTGATTTCATTAGAAATTCTGGCATGAGAAATCGCTGGGCTACTTGGACCTCACTTGACCTTGGAGGACCCTTGAAATTTCCCTACATTTCCTTCTTATATGTATGAAAATTGCAAATATTCCTGGCACTCCCTCACCACATTCAGGATTGAGATGTTTCAGGAAAGAAATGTTTGAATGACTACATTTACACCACGTTGCTTCTTACAACTCTGTTCAGTCTGCTATATAAATGGAAGTTCTTAACTACATATATGTTAAAATAACAGTCATAACCTAAGCACAGCCTTTTTTTATTTTCTCATGTGATGAATGTTCATTGCACACCTATTGTGTCCAGGTGCTGGGGATGCAGTGATAAATAAGACACAGTCCCCCTGCCTAACAGAGCAGACACGAGTGAGGCAATGTGAGCTATGACAGAGGTGACCCAGCATGTCACATGCTTTGAGAAGGAAAATCTAACTCAGACTGGGTGTCAGAAGGCTTCTCAGAAAACGTGGAGTCTGAATTGTATCCAAAAGGGTGAAAGGATTCAGTTAGGTGAATCACAAATTCAGGAGGATCTCAGTTTGATTGTTTCAACCATTTAAAATCTTATAATCAGAGCATTTTAGATCTTGAGGCCAGCATTTCATCTCTCATAATGCCAAGGATTCTCCCAGGGACCTATCTTCCCTCCCTTTAAATAGTCTAGATTCAATTCATTCATATTTTTTAAAAGTTTCCTATACATGACTGAAGTGACTTAGCAGCAGCAGCAGCATACAGAAAGTCTGCAATCTGCCAAACGTGTGTGGCACGTCTGTGACAGGACAGTGGGCAGAAGGCAGGTATCCCGTCCTGAGGCTCACATGTATGGAGATGAGGACAGCAGCCACTGTCAGTGACAAACGGGTGCTTGCCAAGGGCATTCGCCATCTGCCTCTGCGGGTCTTCCCTGGTGGCTCTCGTGGTAAAGAATCCATCTGCAATACAGGAGACGGAGGTTTGATCCCTGGGTTGGGAAAATCCTCTGGAGAAAGGGAATGGCAACCAACTCCAGTATTCTTGCCTGGAGAATCCCATAGGCAGAGGAGCCTGGAGGGCTACAGCCTGTGGGGTTGCAAAGATTCAGACATGACTGAGCAACTAACACTTTCATTTTCACTTTCTGCTTGGACTGAATCCCGTGCAGGGGCAATTGTTGACCTTCCACATGCCCTGAAGGAGTTCAGGGACAATAACAGGAATGAGGCTCTTTGTGCTCCAAGAAAACTGGTGGAACAGGTTTTTAGATAATTAGATATTTTCAGGGACAGATTTCATGATCCCAATCCTTGCATCTCTTCATATCTAGAAAAGCACTAAATCCCTTTACCGTGACATCAGCTCTACATGACTAGCGGGAAAGCTTTTGTAAGATAAGTACTTGATTGCATGGACTCCTCCTCCACCGAAACCCCCTATATTGACCCTCCCACCCCACCTCTTGGAAGCAGTTTCTCAGACCTATCTGAGGTGCTCTCTCCCAGGCTACAGTTCTCATTTTGCCTCAAAACTGAACTCAAAACTCTCATGTTGTAAATCTTTTTTAAGTCAATACCATGCCACCCCTAGTAACCCCGTTTTACTCCCATGGTAACCCCATGCTGGAGATGGGCTGGGAGCCTGATCAGGTGCAGATGCTGCAGCCTCCACCCCAGCCTACTGCAGTCACTGCCCTCTCCAGCCACACTGTGATGCACTGTGCACTTCAGCCGCTAGACCTGTGCAGAGAGCACCCTGCCAGACTGCACAAGGCAGCCTGCTGTCCTAGCGAATGTAACCATCGTGTCAAATGGACACACAGCTTCCGTCTGGGTTATCAAGCTTGCACCCTAGTGGCATCATTCATTTCACAAATTTTATTAGACCTCATTATGTAGTGGGCTAGTCATGGGGGGTTGTCAAGATGGTCATGACCATATTGGTGTTCCTGCAACAGCTTGAAACACCAGCTGTGGCCTCTCCCTCAGAACCCCAGGAAAAGGCAGGCCCAGGCCTAACTGGGAAGAGTGTCACGACCTTTGGATGGCCCAGGTAGGTAAAATCTCAGTGGCCTCTAGACGTTCCCTCTTCCTGGTTGCCAGTACTCAACCAGGTGCCAACATCCATCGATTAAACATCTGCAGTCTCTCTTGAGCCTACTGCTCCATCTCCAACACCACCCCTGGTTCAGGCCTCATCACCTGTCCCTGGGGCCACGATGCAACCTCCCTGACCCAGGCACCCAGACACAGCCCATTCGTAAGTTTGCCAACACATGACTCTTTGCTGGAGGAGAGTTGTGGTTGAGGTCACTTCCCAGTGAAACAGCTCCAGCTGTCCCTTTGCTTAGCAAACAGAGCATCACCCAAGGCCCTCCATGCACTGTCTACAATCCTGCCCTTCCCCTTCATTCTCCACCACCAGCCTTATATATCCTCCTTCTGCCAAAGCGTCTTCTCTCTCCACTTTGCCTGCGTTCTCTCCCAAATTCCTTCAGCAGGGAGGCAATTCACCGTCTACTTAAATCACCGTCATCTCTCCAAAGCCTTCCATCTCTCTCTCCTTCAACTACTCAAGGGAATGTATTTGGAACACTTTTAGGATAATGATCATTTTCTGTCTTGTGTTATGACCACCTATGTATCTCTAACTTATTTTTCCTATTAGATCCTGAGAGTTCCAAGAGTAACATTTGTATTATTTTTCACTCTCTGGAGGCATAAGCCTTCATTTGACCTAATTTGTAATTTGGCAAAAGGAAATGAACAAATGAGTGAATCTCTGGTTTTAATTATTATATAAAAATCAGTCCATCACAAACATGGCTCTAGAGTCCCTGGAAGTGGGTAGTCAGGGCTTGGGAGGATGTTAGATCCTATTCTAGCTGGGAAAATGCCCCAAGATAGGAAAAAGGTGATTTAAAATAGGAAGTGCCTAAGGGACTATCCTGGTGGTCTCGTGGTTAAGAAGCCACCTTCCAGTGCATGGGCCTGGGTGCAATCACTGGTTGGGGAACTAAGATCCCACATACCCTGGGGCAACTATGCTCAAGCACCGCTACTACTGAGCCAAGAGCTCTGGAATCTACACTCTGCACAGAAGATCCCACATGCAGCATCTAAGACCTGACACAGCCAAATAAATAACTTTTTTTTAATGGAAGCACCTAACTGTTCTGGCTACAGATGATTTTTCAAATGGATACTAACTACACAAGATAAAGAGAATATGGGCAAACATGTGACATAGTGAGTAGCTAGAATAAGAAATACAGACACCACTGTTCAAGAAAACTGCGAGGCTGGGAGCATACAATGTGTATATAGAATTCCTGTGTTGTTTTGCTACCTTGGGAAGAACTTTCAAATAGCACAGTGTAGGCTATAAACACTGCCCCACCACTGATTGTTAGAAACAACTGATAACAATAACAGTCATTAGCATTCAGTGACCATTCTTTACATGCAGCATCTTCTGTGTAATTTATTAACACATGTACTGTTGTTGTTGGGTTACTAAGTCATGTCTCATTCTTTGTGACCCCATGGACTGTAGCCCACCAGGCTCCTCTGTCCATGGGATTTCCCAGACAAGAATACGGGAGTGGGTTGCCATTTCCTTCTCCAGAGCATCTTCCCCACCCAGGGATCAAACTGGCGTCTCCTGCATTTGCAGGTGGATTCTTTACCACTGAGCCACCAGAAAAGAGGATGAGCTAAATCAATCTTCACCACAAACTCAGAATCTGTGGCTTTGCAAGTCAGTTCATCCAGGTATTTGAACATTTCCTTTTTGGAATAAAGATTCTGTTTTCCATTTGGTTTATTTGTTTTAAAACCACACCTGCTTACTTTGCTCAGGTCTCCTTAATCACCAGGAAATGAAGACACAGTGATTGACATGGATACTAATTTTTGAGGTTTAGTTCCAGGATTATTATTTTATCTTGGGTTTTCAACAGTCTTGCAAGACAAATACTTTAATCTCCATTTTAATAGATGAAGGAGCCAAGGAATTCCAGGTTCTTACAGGCAAAGTTTACAATGAGTGGAAGGTACATAAAGGCTGAAAGGCAGCAGACTGTCCCCTTTCTACTTCCTCAAATCAACAACAGCAATAATGATACAGCAGCTTTTAAAATATCCAGTTTTGAAATTTGGTAAAATTTCTTGGAGCAGTGAGGGTCCAGAGATCCTTCTGACCATGGAGCCATTTTGAGTCTGCTAGTAAGTTTGACTGTAGCTTGATCCTGATGCTAAGTCAGCTCCTGCCATAATTCTTGTAAACTGTTACAAGTCAGCCTGCTCTTTTTGGTCTAGAAAAATTGGCAAAGCACAGAGAGGATGAAGAGATGGAAAGGCATAGTTATATTCCATTTTTGTTTCAGATTTTTGCTATTGAGGATGAACCTGGATATTGGAAGACCTGGGCCCAACTCCAGCATTTCTACGAAATACCTGGGTCGCCTTCAGCATGTCACTCCTGCAAGTTTCGGTTTTCTCATCTGTGAAAGCTAAAGTCTGTCTTGAATATTTTGAATCAGGTGAAGGCAAGTTAGCATCTTCTCTGGCCCTTAAGTACCCAAATGTGATAGGGTAGACCAGATGATATCATTCAAGCACTATACCAAGTAGACAAGAGAATACTCATGTAACTCTCTCAACAAATCTATACATATTTTTATTATCTCCAGCTTATAAATGAGAAGATCAAAATCTAGAGGAAAAAAGAGATTTGAGCAAAACAGAATGGCCAGTTTGGGGACCAAAGATTAAAACTCAGGACTAAACATCTACCCTATAATCAGGTCATTGGGGCCCATGCTTTAACTGATAAATGCTGTCCTCAGTTCTATCAAGGAGTATGAATGGTTTAAAGCTGGGGGGATGATGTTAATGATTAAGAGCTTAGGAAAGAAAAAGAAGAGAGGTCCAGGAATGCCTACTATATTTTTCATTGGTGGGACAGCCAGGGCTGGCTGTGAAGGCTAGCAATGCTACTTGGGAGACATGTCAACCCTTGCCACCTTCCTATATTCACCTCCAGTCACTGTCACCAAGGGCCACCTGGTTTCACTTCTGCTACTCCACTACAATGACTTCCACAAATGGTCACCATTAATGTCCTTGCACTAAAGCCAGTGGACACCCTGTAGACCTGGACCTTCCTTGTCCACCTAGCCATGTTCACTCCCTTCTCATTCCTTAGTTTCACACCTGTCTTCTCTCATTTTCCTCCTGCTTCTTTCACACCCCTTCAGTCTCTCCTCTTCTTCATGTCATCCATTAAGTGTCAATTTCTCTCATGATTTCTTTATTATTTCCACTTTGTTCTCACTCTGTCAAATTTCATTTTGAAATTTCCTCTATTCCCCAAGCTATAATTAATTTTTAACTTCTAAAGCACACTCAAATCTATAATTGTAACCCAACTCTCCTTCCTGAGTTCTAGTTACCCAGAGGACACCTCCATTCAGATGTCCCAAAGTTACTTTAGACTCAACGTAACTGAGCTTAAATCTGCAATCTGACTTTTCTCAGTTGACTCTCAGATGTCCTTTAGGTCTCAGTTTAGATATCACTTCTTCCAGGAAGCTTCCCTTCCTGCCCCAAGAGTCAGTTATGTACTCTTCTTCTGTGTTCCCAGAGCAATTTGTACTTATATTCATCTTAGCACTTAGCACCACCTTTTTTTTTTTTAAAGATCTCTTTATTTTTCTCTTGTTTCCAGTCCTCCAGCCAAGCTATATTTGCAGAGATTGGATTTCACTGATAGTTACAAGTCTAGTGCATAATGCAGTGCCTAGAATCATTGCTATCTGCAAAAAATGAGGGAATATATGAATTTAGTGCATATTTGCTGCAGGTTGTCATGATCTTCAGCTTGTCTGAGCTTGCATAATCCATCAAGTCAGGGTTCAGCAGATGAAGATATCTCACAATGTTGAGATCCTGAAAGCTGTGGGAACCGCATGAGATCCTATCACCTGATGACTCATGTCTACCCCAAGTTTCACTTATAATTTTCAGATTCAAAGCAGAAAATGTTTTTCTTGGGCAACTCAATCTCAACTCAGCTTCAACTGACTGCATTTATTTGCATCATTTCCTCCCACCCTCAGCTATTCCCTTGATTGAAGACACTCAACCCTGTTGTTCACAATGGCACCTCCTAAGGTATGGTTGTCATGTAAATAACAAGTTAATTTCTCTACCCCCAAACCTCTAATAAGGAACTTGTGTAAATTATCAACTCCTTTCCTCTCTTCAAGATTATCCCGCATCTATTTGTAAATACTTTGGGCTCTGATCCCTAAGCCCCATTCTGTACAACAATAGTTTTTAAGGGATTTATTTTGAAAGAAGACTTTGTAAATAAAAAGTAGAAATTGAGTTTTTAATGTCTCTTTTCTGTTTTTTTTTTTCTTTTAAAGCCATCTACATAATAGATTTTGTGCTAAAAAGAACTCTAGTGTAATAATGACTATCATTCAATCAACAAGTATCTACTGAGTGTCAGACATGCAATCAGGAATTGAAGGTACCATAATAAATGAGCTTCAGGCCCTGGCCTTAGAATGTCTTTGAGAAGAGAGACTTAAACAGAAAAAAAAAAAAAAAATTACATTGAAATGAGATGAGTGCACTTCTTCCCAAAGATCAAATACATACCTCTAGTATTAAAGCTAGATAATGTTTACTTTTTTACAGATTGTTACTTTTTCTGTTACTTTCTGTTACATTGTTACACTACGCTGCTGACCCTGGAGCATTCTGACCAAAAAGAGACTTTACTTAAGAAGATCTGAATGCAGTTCTTCCAATTATTTTGTTTTAACTTATTAGGTTATTGTTCTTGTTGTTTGTTTATTACTTGAAAGAAAAAAAATAAGGCAATAAAAAATATCAACCTACAATTTCACTTTTAGATTACAATCTCTCTCCAAACCAGAGTGGAAATCAAAGAATTTAGATGGAAATTGTGCCCAGAGCTTCATCTCTTCCAAAAGGCGACTGATGTTCCAAGAGGGGCACTGCCTTGTCCCAGCTGGTACAGCAGTGTTGGCCTGGGGATGATGGAGAGGCAAAGGCAAGTCTTCTCATGTCCTTCTTGTGTCCTCTGTCCGAAGAAAAGCAATAAAAATGATAGGGAGAATTTAGGAGTAGAGGGTGTATAATTCAAAAGGGATCATAAGAAAATATCTTGAGTGTTAGCTTTGAAATACAAAACTTGATGGATGAAGTCAAGGACATCATGGACAAAATGGATTCTGCAAATTTGACTTACTGCCTTTTATTTTTATATCTCCTGACCAGAGCATGCATAGATGCTAAATCTAGAAATTCAGATCTAGATATTCAGCTGCCTGCTAGTCATTTTCACCTGTAGGTTTCACACACAGGGCTCAATCTTAGTTATTATCACCATACCATACCACTGTTGGACCAGATCTCTTTCAGGGCATGGGAACACTCTTTGGCCAATGGTCAGACTCAAAGTCTATAAGTCATCCTGGCCCTTTCCTCCACATTCTCACTAATCAATCCAGTGTTCATACCCTGACCTGTGTTCAAAGTGAGAACTCTGAGATCATGTTGTGAGGCAGAATCAAAGAAAGACTTCACAACTTTGTTGCTGTATGAGGACACACTGCCTTCCGCTAGTTCACACTATTTCTTTTTACTTGTTCCCCTTATGACAACTCTTCCTGTGAAGCAGTTCTACTGTGCATCTAACCCAGGTCCATCCTGTTGCTTTTAAAGTCATTTGATCTTGTTGTGTCTTTCTCTCTCTCTCTCTCTTTTTTTTTTTTTTTTTTTTTGCCTTTTTTTCTGTCATTTCTTAATTTAGTGGCTGAGACATGGGACAGTAAAAGTGAAAATTCAAGGTCATGAGTTTACAGAGAAAAGTAATGTGAGTACTTGGCAGTTAAAAAGTTCATAAACCATGGGAACCCACTCATGAATAACTGCAATTTGAGAATTTCCTGAGTGAGTTAGGAGTCAAACTACAGGAAGCACTAAGGGGAAAATATTCATTTTTACTGAGTTTCAAGGTAAACGTTATGTTTTAACCTTACAGTACAACAAGAATTTTAAAATTTATCTTGAGCGTGAAAATTGTATTAGGAGAAAATAATGAGCAGAAGCCCAGGGCAAGCTGGTTTTTGTTTTGTTTTGTTTTGTTTTTTGCCTACTAAGTCGCTTCAGTCCTATCTGACTCTGTGCAACCCTATGTGGACTGTCATCCCTTCCTCCAGGGGATCTCCAGACCCAGTGATTGAACCCACGTCTCTTACATCTCCTGCATTGACAGGCAGCTTCTTTACCTCTAGCAGCAAATTTAAACAATCCGTAATTTTTTGCCTAATCACGTGCTGCTTCTGAGAAGTCCTTAACTCTTTCTCCTTCTTGCTTCATTAGATATGCCAAGTGTGGTGTCTTCTAGAAGGCTTGACAAGTTTGCCTCCTCCAGTCTGGGTTAAGTTCCTTTCCTTTGTGTTTGAATTTCTACCTGTATTTACCTCTGTTATCACATTCTTGGTTACTACCTGATTACTAGTCCATCTCTTCCAGGACACTGTGAGTTCTTTGGCAATAAAAATCATGTCTTATTCAGCCTTGGGTGACAAATGTCAAGTACAAGTTTTGATTCCTAGTAGGAGAAAGTCTGTGTTTGCTAAATACACGAGTGCATGAAGAAATAAGGTAAATACTACTGATAGATACAAACTACTTTGGGTTGTGCAGAGCAAAGAAGAGACAAATTTTGCAAAACTAAGTGTAGCAAGTGTAAGTAAGCAAGTGTAGAAAATTAGGTCAAGAAAGATAAAATGGTTAATTTTATACTATAAATATTTATTGCATGCTGCTGCTACTAAGTCGCTTCAGTCGTGTCCGACTCTGTGCGACCCCATAGATGGCAGCCCACCAGGCCCCGCCGTCCCTGGGATTCTCCAGGTAACAACACTGGAGTGGGTTGCCATTTCCTCCTCCAATGCATAAAAGTGAAAAGTGAAAGTGAAGTCGCTCAGTTGCGGCTGACTCTTAGCGACCCCATGGACTGCAGCCTACCAGGCTCCTCCATCCATGGGATTTTCCAGGCAAGAGTACTGGATGTATATAAATGTTTGCTTTATATTTTATACTTAAATATATTATACATTATATATACAATTTAAAACAATGGATAATCTTAAAAGATATCTATCCAGGTGGTGCTAGTGGTAAAGAATCCACCTGCCAATGTAGGAGATGCAAGAGACTCTGGCTGGATCCCTGGGCTGGGAAGATCCCCTAGAGGAGGAAATGAACCCACTCCAGTGTTCTTGCTTGGGAAATCCCATGGACAGAGGATCCTGGTGGGTTACAGTCCATGGGGTCACAAAGAGTTGGATATGACTGAGCACACATACACACACACACAATCTTAAAAGATACTAAGGAAGAAACTCTGAGTCCAAGTGCCAAATGGAACCAGAATCCAGAGAGAAGAATGAAAGCATTAGCTTCCTTGGGAACATCTATGATCTTCCAGGAAAGGGCACATCCAGCTGAACAGGCTCCAGGGAACAGAAGGCAGTGCCTGGGGCCTGCTCAAGGAGAATGGCTGGATGGAAAACTCCTGAATGATGCCAGAATAACAGAGAACACTATCCATAGTTTTTTAAAAAAAGATAGAATAGAAAAATATCACCCACAAAGAAAGCACAAGGAAACCTGTCTATTGGCCTTTAGTTTTGAATGCTGTGAGGAGTAAAGGGGGTATTTCCCTTTACTCCTAACCATCAGCTGGACCTCAGATATCTTGAGGGTATAAAACACCTGTGTATTCCAAAAAGGTCCAAATGAAGAATTTTATATACTTATTATAGGTAGTCCTCTTAGGTGCCTAGCAGAAGCAAAAGCAGATATTCCCTGGAGTGATTTGGAAACTCAAGACAGGCTCCAAATAATTTGAATGGATAACATTTCAGGGAAAACTAAAATCGCAGGAGCAAGACAACACACACAAGGGAACTGGGCACCATGATGAGAGCCAGCCAAAGTGGCAAACAGTACATTAAATTCTGCAAAGATGTTAGACACTAAATTTCACATGAGAATAAATATTTACATTTACTGTATTAATATTACATTATATATGCTGAATAAAGGAGAAATCAAGAGAATTAATTCAGACTGATTTGAATTATCCAATATGCAATCAATTTCATTAGACTTATTATAATTTCAAGGCTAATTAATAAGAAAATGTAGACTATTTACATTCCAAACAAGTAGAAAAGATGGAATGAGAAAATAAAGCTAATCTAGAAATAATGTTGAGTCTAGCCAAAGAAAGGAAAGACATTTTTTAAAAATGGGGGGGGGGGGGGAGGGGGCTGGTGACAAATAGAAGGCAGAAAATGTACAAAGTAAATTGAAACTGAATAGCAATAACATAAAAATGTAATAATTATTAGAGAATAATTTAAAAATAAAACACCAATATATTCCCAATGAGTCCTGAGACTCAAAGACATAGAAATATTTCCAGATATAAAATATATCTTTTAAAATAATAAAATGAGAAAGCTAGCTGAGTCCAGACTGTGCAGGCTCCCAAAGTGCTCATGCTGACCCTGCATTCGGCAATTTTTCTGCTCAGTAATTTTCCCCCAAAGAAAAATCTTCTTATCGCTTAGAGCCCCGTGTGCCTGGTGGTCTGTTTTTCTTCACTGACAGCTTAGACCAAGGCCTCAGGTTCTTTTTACCACTATTACAGATGACCTCACACTATCTTGAAATGCATTAGATGTTTCATTTCCTCACTGCAAAAATGTCACAGGCTCTCTCCTTCTCTGCCTCCCCGTACAGATGTCAGCAGCCATAGCTTCTTTCATTATCTGTCTCCTGGGAGACAAACCTTGGTTGCATTGATCAACTGTTTTACCAAGACCCCACATTTGCACCACAGTGCCAAGATCTCCTTTAGAGTCAGCCCCCTGTACTCGCCAGAGTCCCAGTTCTGAGGGCGTGGTGCCAGGTCCCTGAAGAGGCTTGGACCCCAAGATCACCCTTTCAATTTTCACTCTGCCTTTTATTATGCTTGAACTAGCTGGACTGCAGATTTCTGGGGAAACAGCAAATATCAATGGCTTGTCTCATCACTCCCCTCAAAAGTCCTATTAACTATGTGTGCCTGCTCAGTCGTGTCCAACTCTTTGTGACCCCTTGCACTATAACCCACGAGGCTCGCTATCCATGGGATTCTCCAGGTAAGAATAACGGAGTAAGCTGCCATTTCCTTCTCCAGGGTATCTTCCTGACCCAGAGATGGAACTCATATCTCTTGCGTCTCTTGCATTGGCAGGCCAATTCCTTACCAGCTAAGCCACCGGGGAAGCCATACAACATGATTTTCATTCTTCTTTGTCCAGGTTAGGCACTGAGATTGAGTAAGGTAAGCCATTTTTCTAAGCTCACACAGAAAGGGAATAGTAGAGCTGAGTTAAAAATCTGGACTTCTGAAGCCAAGTCTGGGCTTCTGCCCTTGTATGGAGATGCTCTGTCTGCCCTATATTGATGTTGGGAAAACCAATGAAATGTGTTCAGAAGCTAGGCTGAATTCATCAAGCCCTAAACAAATATCTATGACTAATCATTACCATTCCTACATCTTTTTTGCTACTGATATGATTTCTGCCTGGGCAACATTAACCTATAAAGGAATATACAGGCTCTGATGAAGGAGGATGTTCCAGTAAGTCCTTCCTTGCTGCAACATGAACTCCCTCCAGAGGCTGATATCAACAAGACAGCCAGTCCCTTGTCTAAGTTCTCTATTCAAACACAGGAAACCAGGGAAGGAACCGCCCTTTAAACATCTTCAGCCATTATTATGTCCCATGGTTGCCTATTGAGATATTTGCCAGCAATAGTCTGATGGGGAAGATAAAGGAAACCCATGTTCTTGAGGATGTTGGGTGATACCAACAGGAATGGAAAAGAGAAGAGTGTGGGTCTTGGAAGCCTGAGATGGGGTCATTTCCTTCAAATGAGCAAGGTGCTCCTCTCTGCAGCCATGTGATAGCGGGAAGTCTTGCCCAGTTACTTCTCCAGAAGAACCCGTTCTATGGTTTAATTCATTCATTATCTTACCCAGGATTGGTGAATTTATGAAATTAAAAGATGCTTGCTTCCTGGAAGGAAAGGTATGACAAACCTGCTGCTGCTGCTGCTGCTAAATCGCTTCAGTCGTGTCCGACTCTAGCGACCCCAGAAACGGCAGCCCACCAGGCTCCCCCATCCCTGGGATTCTCCAGGCAAGAACACTGGAGTGGGTTGCCATTTCCTTCTCCAATGCATGGAAGTGAAAAGTGAAAGTGAAGTCGCTCAGTCGTGTCCGACTCTAGCGACCCCATAGACTGCAGCCCACCAGGCTCCTCCGTCCACGGGATTTTCCAGGCAAAAGTACTGGAGTGGGGTGCCATTGCCTTCTCCTGACAAACCTAGACAGTGTATTAAAAAGCAAAAATATCACTTTGCCGGACACGCAAAGTGTCTAGAGAAGTCGGACACGCCTTAACCACTGAACAACTATCCCATGAGTGTTAGAAATAAAATATAGTCGGATTAGTCGATTTAAAAGAGAAAAGAAGTTTGACTCGATTGCTATAGGATTGCATCACAAATAGTTCTATTTATCAAAAGTGTAGCCAGACATTCTCTCGTGGATGATCTTCACAATAACCTCCCACTTTAAATGCTATTGTTGCCCCCATTTGGTAGAGGAGGAAACAAAGCTCAGAGAGGTTATACAACTATCCCAAGGTCAAGATTCAGACCTAGGATTGCTTAATCTATGCTCTTGACCATTGTGCTATGACATCAAGCATGATTTGTCTCTCACCCAGAGACAATCCTCCTCTGGGTGGTTAGTGATTTCCTAGGTTCTCAAAGGACCCCTCTGTCAGTGCTGTGAGGGTGCAGAGAACTCAGCGCTTGCCTTGCCAGACGGGGAGGACTTGCCCAAGACTGGTCTCTGTGAGCTGGACTCCTTCCAGACTTCAACAGAGTGACTTCGATCTGTGTTTATTTTCCTGTGAGGAATGACCCCAAAACTGACCAGTTACCTGACTTGAATCATGTCAAAAATGAAAGAAAGCCAAATGGAGGCTGTAGGTACACAGTTTGAGATGGTTTACAAATGGAGAACAAACAGCAACAGTGAAGAAACGGGAATATAGAGAAAAGTGCCTTCCTTAATTGGCAGAGACACACAACAGATGAGTAACAGGAAATGATGAAAGGAGGAGTTAAATGCTGACAAGGGGCCATCTCAGGAAAGATCTCTATCATACGGAGCTCGCTTCCTTTCATTCTGGGTTCTGAAAACTAAAATAAGTAGCCTTGGTTCCAAAACCAATTTTCTTAAAGGGCAAAGAGCAAATATATTAAAGTGTTCTTGGTGACTTTGGCAAGTGATCTAAAGGGAAAATCCTACTCCTTCAGGGTTGATATGCACAAGCGTGTCTGCCAGCATCAGAAAAATCTTTTGGCTGAGTCAAGAGTCCAATTTGACTTCTCGGAGCATCAGTTTCCTAACTTAAAATTAAGGTAATGGCTTCATACAGTTGTGGTAAAAAGGACATGAGACAATATATAGTAAATAATGTTTCCTATATGAGCATTTTTGCAACAGAATCCCTCTCCCTCCCTTTGACCCAACAATGTAAATTTTGGAATAAGTGAGGCAGTTAGCTACTGATATGATTTAACTTTTTAAAGGACTATGTCTTAGTATTTCATATTGCCAACCTGATGCATATATGCCCAGGTATTCTTACGTATACCAGCTGAGCCACCAGGCAAGTCCAAGAATACTGGAACGGGTAGCCTATCCCTTCTCCAGCAGATCTTCCCAACCCAGGAGTCAAACTGGGGTCTCCTACATTGCAGTTAGAATCTTTAACACCTGAGCCACCAAGGAAGCCCTTTTAAAAGACCGTGTCCTAGTATTTCATATTGTCAGCCTGATGCATACCTGCCCAGGTATTCCTATGCAACCATTTGTTGAAAGGCTTCTGGCTGGTCTTTTGGAAGCAAGGAGCCTGAGTCAGAGAAGATAGAGATCCCTCAAAATTCTTCTTTAGGAGAAAAAAATTATTATGGGATGTCTGGTTCTCTTGAAGGAGGTGGTTAAAGCTGTAATTCAGACATCACATCAAGGGTCAAATACATAATCTATAGTGCAGAATGAAAAATGCTATCTCATGATCTGTATTTCAAAAAATCAAGGTAGAAGATGAACAGGTGAAGGTACTAAAATATAAAACCTTTCTTTTAAAAAAGTTTATTACCTATAAAACATAGTAAAAATAATAGTGGTGTGACTAGTGACACAAACTTACAAATTCCAAAGAATAACATTTGTGCCACGATTTTATATAAGGTAAGACATACTTTATTTGTGTGATATCTTCATTGATCACAACAATTTTATGCCTTGTTTTTCTGAAAATTAATTTCTCAGGTCATCAAAATTCATAGTTTTAGTAACTTTATTTGCAATATATATCATTGAAAGTGGCATCAGTCACTCTTAGCAAATGCAGAATCACAAATGATTTTTTATAATTTGTATTTCTCAGAAGGATCTTTCTACTGATGCAACTCTTAGAGAGCTATTGAAAAGGTTTTTATAGGTTGTGATAATACTGATAAAATATTTCAAAATATAACATAGTATATCTAGAGCTGATGATTCTTACACAATTTTTCTAAAAGATTTAACTCTTCATGCAATCAATTTTAACTAATTATCAAAAAATGCAAACCCAAAACAATGAAATACCACCTCACACGTGTTAGAATGGCAATTATCAAAAAGATGAAACATAACAAAAGTTGATAAGGATGTGGAGAAAAGGGAAATTTTGTGCACTTTTGTGGGAATGTAAATTGCTACAGCAATTATGGAAAACAGTATGGTGGTTCCTCAAAAAATTAAAAATAGAGCAACCATATGATCCAGCAATCCTGCTTCTGAGAATATATTCAAAAGAAAGTATCTCAAAGGGATATCTACACTCCCATGTTCATTGCAGCATGATTCATAATAGCCAAAATATGGCAACAACCTAAATGTCCATCAATAAATGATTGAATAAAGGAAATATTAAATATATATATATGATTTGTATATCAGTTCAGTTTAGTCACTCAGTTGTGTCCGACTCTTTGCAACCCATAGACTATAGCACCCCAGGCTTCCCTGTCCATCACCAAATCCCAGAGCTTGCTCAGACTCATGGCCATCAAGTCAGTGATGCCATCCAGCCATCTCATTCTCTGTCATCCCTTTCTCTTACTGCCTTCAAACTTTCCCAACATGAGGGTCTTTTCAAATGAGTCATCTCTTCTCATCAGGTTGCCAAAGGATTGATGCTTCAGCTTCAACATCAGTCCTTCCAATGAATATTTTTAGGACTGATTTCCTTTAGGATAGACTGGTTGGATCTCCTTGTAGTCCAAGGGACTCTCAAGAGTCTTCTCCAACACCACAGTTCAAAAGCATTAATTCTTGGGCACTCAGTTTTCTTTATGGTCCAACTCTCACATCCATTCATGACTACTGGAAAAACCATAACTTTGACTAGACGGAGCTTTGTTGGCAAAGTAATGTCTCTGCTTTTTAATATGCTGTCTAGGTTTGTTATAGCTTTTCTTCCAAGGAGCAATTGTTTTTTAATTGTACATATATGTACATATGTGTATGATATGTATGATCTATATTTACTTGTGTGATATGTGTATATATGTGATATGTGTATATATGTGATATGTAAATATATACACATAGTGGAATAGCCTTAAAAAGAAAGAAGCTTTGCCCTTTGCAGCAACATGGATAAACCTAGAGAACCTTCTGCAAAATGAAATAATTCAGACACAGAAAGACAAACATTATGATTTCACTTGTATATGGAATCCAAAATAGCTAAACTCAGAGAAGGAGAGAGGAGAATGAACGACAGTTTCCAGGGGCAGCATAGGGAGGAGGACATGAAAAGGCACTGGTCAAAGGGTGCAAAGTTTCAATTTTGTAAAGTGAATAAATTCTGGAGATTTAAAGCATGCATACATGCATGCTCAGTCACTCAGTTGTCTCCAACTCTTTGTGACCCCAAGGACTGTGTCTCCTCTGTACATGGGATTATCCTGGCAAGAATACTGGAGTGGGTTGCCATTTCTTCCTCCAGGAGATCTTCCTGACCCAGGTATCGAACACATGTCTCCTGTGTCTCCTGCACTGGCAAGCAGATTCTTTACCACTGAACATGAGGATAATACCATCATTGTGCTGCAAACTTGAATTTGCTAAGAGGCCAAATCTTAAATCTACATACACACACTCACACACACACATATACATACATACATAATGGTAACTATGCTGAGGTGATGGATAATTTATTTAGTTTTTGGTGCTTTTCACGCTGTATACTTATTTCAAAGCATCAAGCTCTATACCTTAAATATATATAATTTTTATATATCAAAGCTATCTCAATAAAGTTGTCAAGTAAAACAAATGAGATAAGATATTTAAGTTAAAACAACATGGGACTAAAACTTCTTTATGGAGAGATTATTTTTAAAAATATTGCTAGTCATTTCAATGACTTTACTTTTTAATATTTATTTTTACTGTACTGGGTCTTTGTTGATGCTGCATGTGGGATCTAGTTCCCTCACCAGGGATCAAACCCAGGCTCCTGCATTGGGAACATGGAGTCATAGCTACTGGACCACCAGGGAAGTCCCTCATGACTTTATAAAATGAGAGAATAAAAGGGAGAATGACCAGCAATCCATCCCAGTTTGCCCAGGACCACCCAGGTTTAGTCCTGAACTCTGGAAAACCTCTCAGTTCTGGGCAAGCTCTGTTATCTGGTAAGCTTAGCCAACAACGTAATGGCCCTGCCTTGACAAGTTCTTTTTAATGTATCTGAAAGATATTTTTCTAGTGCAAAATTGTTATAATAAAGCACATTCCAGTTGTTTTTGAGTCACTCAGTTGCTCTAACTCTTTGTAGCCTCATGGACTGCAGCATGCCAGGCTTTCCCGTCCTTCACCATCTCCCAGAGTTTGCTCAAACTCATGTCCATTGAGTAGAAGATGTCATCCAAGCACCTCATCCTCTGTTGCCCCTCTTCTCCTGCCCTCAATCTTTCTCAGCATCAAGGTCTTTTCCAATGAGTCAGCTCTTCACATCAGGAAGCCAAAATATTGAAGCTTCAGCTTCAGCATCAGTCCTTCCCATGAATATTCAGGATTGATTTCCTTAAGGACTGACTGGTTTGACTGCCTTACTGTCTAAAGGACTCTTTGGAGTCTTCTCCAGCACCACAGGGCTTCCCTGGTGGCTCACAGTTCTAAAGCATCAACTCTTTGATGCTCAGCCTTCTTTATGGTACAACTGTCACATACATATATGACTATTGGAAAAATCATAGCTTTGACTATATGGACTTCCAGTTGGGCTTTTTAAAATGAAAGTATGTTAAAATATAAGATCATACAATGGCTTTTAAATGTTTCCTCTGCCATTTCCTGCAGCTTGTGGAGGTCATTCAAAAACTGAAAATGGCTCCATGATTTGTATGTGATTTAAAATATCCGTCCATATATTCTACCACTGAATCTCTAATTATAATGAAAATTAGCTTTAAAATTGTCTTGTTCATCAATAATTAGTTCATCTGAAACATTCTATAACAATAATGTTCTTTTACATCAAATATAGTAATTGTTAAAATTAGCTTCTACTTCTAAGCCTGTGGATATTTGCCTGACTATGCTGCTATGATTTTAAAAATCAGAGATTCTAAAGTCTTTGTGTGTGTCTGTTTGTGTGTGTGTGTGTGTGTGTGTGCACATGCACATCCTCATTCATGTCCAACTCTTCTGCTACCCTGTGGACTACAGTTCACCAGGCTCCCCTGTCCATGGGATTTTCCAAATAAGAATACTGGAGTGGATTGCCATTTCCTACTCCATCTAAAGTCTTTACAGAATTCTAATCACTGCCTTATAGATCTTATTGCAATGGTGATACATACACTTTTTTAATTGAAATAAATAACAAATAGTTAACTATCAGAAATTGTACAATTCAGTGACATTGAGTGCATTTATGATGTTGTTAAACCACCACTTCCCTCCAGTTTCAAAACTTTTTGATCTCCTGAGAAGAACACCCCATACCCACTAAGCATTCATTCTCTGTTTCCCATTCCTGTACCTGGAAACCATCCATCTGCTTTCTGTCTCTGTGAATTTACCTATTCTAGATATTCCACATAAAAGAAATCATACAATACATGACATTTTGTGCCTGGCTTCTCTCACTTAGAGTAACGCTTTCAAGTTTCATCCAAGTTGTAGCACGTATCAGCACTTCATTCCTTTTTAGGGCTGAGTAATTGTATGTGCAGACACACTTTGTTTATCTCTTCACCCATTGATGGACAGTTGGGTTGTTTCCACATCTTCACTATGAGAATAGTGCTGCTATGAACATTCCTAAAAAAGTATTTATTTGAGTACTTGTTTCCAATTCTTGTGTATATATCTAGTGGTAGACTTGCTGGTTCATACAGTAATTCCTGTTTATTTTTTTTGCAGAAGCACTAAATTGTTTTCTGCACTGAATATACTAGCACACTGCACCGTTTTGCTCTTTCCTAACAAGTTACAGGAAATTAAAAAATGCTTGCTCCTTGGAAGAAAAGCTATGGCCAACCTAGCAGCATATTAAAAAGCAGAGATGATACTTTACCGACAAAGGCCCATATAGTCAGTTATGGTTTTTCCAGTAGTCATGTATGGATGTAACAGTCAGACCATAAAGAAAGCTGAATGCTAAAGAATTGATGCTTTTGAACTGTGGTGTTGGAGAAGACTCTTGAGAGTCCCTTGGACTGCAAGGAGATGCAACCAGTCCATCCTAAAGGAAATAAATCCTGAATATTCATTGGAAGGACTAATGCTGAAGCTGAAGCTCCAGTAGTTTGGCCACCTGATGGGAAGAACTGACTCATTGGAAAAGACCCTGATGCTGGGAAAGATTGAAGGCAGGAAAAGAAGGAGACAACAGAGAATGAAATGGTTGGATAGCATCACCAACTCAATGGACATGAGTTTGAGCAAGCTCCAGGAGTTGGTGAAGGACAGGGAAGGCTGACATGTTGCAGTCTGTGGGGTCACAAAGAGTCAGACACGACTGAGTGACTGAACTGATTGAGAAAGTTACAAGTTTCTGTTTCTCCACATTCTTGTTAACACTTGTTTTTCATTTTAAGTTTTTTTTTTAATGACTATCCTAGTGGGTATGAAGTGATCTTCATTGTGGTTTCCATTTGCATTTCCTTTATGACAGGTCTCTTGAACATTTTTTCAAGTTCTTATTGGACATTTGTGTGTCTTCTCTGGAGAAATGTCTATTTAAGTCTGAATCCCTGATGAATGAGACTTCAATTTCAGCCACAGTGAAACAGGAGATTTGAAGCAACTCTCTCCCTAACTTGAAAACATAAGAACACCCCCAAATGATGAGATAATCGTGTATAGACTAAAAGACTCAAGATAGTAAAGATGTAAAGAAATCACCACACTTAAACCAAAATTATCTACAAATTTGATGCAAATCCAGCAAAACTCCCATTCTTTTTTTTGAAATTGAGAAATATATTCTCAAATCAATTTTTAGATGATGTGTTCTAATACATGGGGCTTCCCAGGTGGCTCAGTGGTAAAGAAACTGCCTGCCAAGGTAGGAGACATAGTTCGATTCCTGAGTCAGGAAGATTCCCTGGAGAAGGAATGCCAACCCACTCCAGTATTAATGCCCGGGAAATCCCACGGACAGAGGAGGCTACAGTTCATGGAGTTGCAAAACAGTCAGACACAACTTAGCGACTAAACAACAACAAATACATAAAACTGATTAAGCTATTCCCCTGTTTTACACCTCTGGATGTCTCCTCATTTCCCTCAAGGCAAAATACAAGCTCCTCAACAGGACCCTCCTGGCCTGGCTCTGCCTCCTTCTTAACTCATCTTTTTGTCACCAGAAAGTGGTAACGGTAACTTCAGGCTTTTTTTGGATGCTGTTTTTCTTTCTAGAGCATGTTCATTTCCTGAAATCTCTGAAACTTGTCTCTCACAAACTCATTTCAGCTGTCGCTTGCATACAAGCAGCTTTAGCAGCTTATCCTCTGAGGGTTCCTGCCATTTGTACTGAATTCCACAAAGCATCTATTACCTCTCTGAACCGTGGGCATTGGCTGACTTCTCTGTGTCTACATTTGACAGTGGACTCTCTGCATGTGCCCAACCAGCATGGAGCTTTCCCATAGCAGATGCTATTAATAAATAACTGCCTAAAGGGTGAACGAATGAATGAGGGAATGCAACAAGTGTGTTTTGATTTCTCTTCCATGCCCTTTGGACACAGAGATGGAGAGAAGGAGTGATTTTCTGCTACCAGATTGCCAGTCTTACCCCTTTTAAGAATTTTAGTTGACTAAATTCATACCTAGATATCCGTCTTCCATGTATTTGTCCATCTAACATATTTTTGTTAACTACTATGTTCCACATGTGTTATTAGATTGAGCCATGTGAAACTGTTGACATTAGACAATTTCTAACCATTATCATATGGTTCAACTTCCCATAACCTTTGTAGCTGAAACTGCTTTGTTGCTCATAGACTAGAGGAAAATGAGGGTATGAACAGAAAAAAGTTCTGACACATAGTGAGTACTCCTAAAATAATTCTCTTTTCTTCTTTTTCTTTTTTAATTTTTTTAAAGTATGATAACACCTTTATAGGAGACTTGGAAAATTTAGAACAAAGTTACATATAGTTCCACTATGTATTACAATTATTTTTAAGTAGATAAATTTTTAGTTCGAGTTTCAATATCAAACTCTCAAAAATTAATAGAATGAATATACAGAAAAGTAGAAGGGTACAGTAGACCTGAAAAACACCATGAACTGATTCAACATAATTAAGATTTATATAATTTTCACATAACAATAGGATGCAAATTCTATTCACGTTCCCATAGACTATAAACTAGGAGACAATGGAACATATCCAGGGACATAAAAGATAGTGCAAAAATTTCATGATCTAAAGGTATTGAAATCAAAAAGTCTGTTCTCTTATCACTGTGGAATTCTGTTGGAAAGAAAATGACTATCTTTTAAAGGTTAGATCAGAAAAAAGCCAACAGCTCTTGAATCAGTAAAATGTTTGCCTTTCATTCACCTGTAATCAATTAGTTTGTAAATGGTAGTTCGTGAAAAGCCAGTTTTATCCAAGGCAGAAAATGGAAAGCAACAACAGCTATAAACCAATGCAGAAAACACCTGCCCAGTCTTGCCTGCTCAAAAATAGATGGGAGTGTCCTTTAAAACTAAAAGACTCTGAGTGTAATACTCTACTGAAGACGTAATGAATACTGACAATATGACAGATGTTTTAGGTTGACTAAGAGCAGACCCTGTTCCTGCTTAATGAATCTGCGGTTTGAATTCTATATACATTGCAGAGAGATGATAAAAATACACTGGAGGGAAGGTGGATGCCTGTGATGGAGCAGTCCCCAATGGCTTCTATCGCAAATGGGTCTGCAGGAACCTCAGGGCTGGTTTCTGCACAAAACCAACAGAAACGAACTTAAAAAGGTGTTTCTCTTGTTAAAATCATACCATAATAGCTCTCTGAATTTCCTCCCAGCCTACTGCCTCATGCACACAGCTGGAAGCCTCAGAAACTGGTCTGTGTGCCCTCTTTTTATACCCTTCATTCCCCACCAGAGTGCTATGAAAACTGAATTAGGGGTTTAAAAAGGCTGTTTTTCTTCCAGCCTAAGTAAGAGGTTAAGAAAGCTAGATTACTATATGTATTTAAGGACCCAAGAGGAATTAGAGGAACAGAGCTTCCACAGGTATAGACCATAGTCGAACCAACACATGTCTGAGCACATCCACTCAGTCAACCGTTTTAGGACTGAAATGTCAGAATTAGAAAGTCCTGAGTTTGCATCATGGTGTCTTAATAAAAGCATGGTGTGTAGAACTAAAGTCTTAAGGTCAAATTCTTGTTCTGTCACTTCATCATTTTATGACCTGTATCTCACTGGGCTTCAGTTTCTTTATTGAGAAAAGTGGAGAATAATGTATATCACAAATGGTAGTAAATATTAAATAAGATAATTTTTTGAAATATTCAAGCACAATACACAACATGCAGTAATGGAATTAATTGTTGTTGTTTAGTTGTTAAGTCGTGGTCAACTCTTTTCTGAACCCATGGACTGTAGCCTACCAGGCTCCTCCGTCCATAGGATTCTCCAAGCAAGACTACTGGAGTGGGTTGTCATTTCCTTCTTCAGGGGACCTTCCTGACCCAGGGGTTAAACCTGCATCTCCTGCATTAGCAGGGAGATTATTTACCACTGAGCCACCAGAGAGGCCCCAACTGAATGAATACCAAGCGTCAATAAATATGAGCTGAGTTCAAAGTTACTGGAAGTAAGTCCACATCCCCCTAGAATAACTATCCCTCTGCTCAGAAGCTTTTGTACACTTACTGATTGAAGTTCAGTGAGTTAGGTGTGACAAGAATGACAACTACAAAGAGGAAAATTCATCTGACTTGAATATGAATTGTTCCATTACTGTAAAGGGTCTATTAGCCCCACGCTACAACCTTTTGTGGGAAGAAGGATTGCCTGGTGATCTAAAAGTGCTTAAAATTGCTCCTCAATTGCATCCATATTATTAGGTTATTATCATGAAATTCTTCAAGATCGAACATAATAATTGAAGTGTACACTCTCCTAACACCTGGTGCATGTGTAATAAGAACATTTAACTCTCACTTGCCTTCCACTTTTTCTCCATCACATAAAATTCTGCTCCTGACTTAGATGAGCAAGTAGCAAAACCTCTCTAAGCCCCACATTTTTTCATCTTAAAATAGGTATGCTGCCACTAAGTCACTTCAGTCATGTCCGACTCTGTGCGACCCCATAGACGGCAGCCCATCAGGCTCCCCCATCCCTGGGATTCTCCAGGCAAGAACACTGGAGTGGGTTGCCATGTCCTTCTCCAATGCATGAAAGTGAAAATAGGTATGCTGCCGCTAAGTCACTTCAGTCATGTCCAACTCTTAGCGACCCCATGGACTGCAGCCTATCAGGCTCCTCTGTCCATGGGATTTTCCAGGCAAGAGTACTGGAGTGGGGTGCCATTGCCTTCTCCTTAAAATAGGTATAAGGATAGAATTATAAGGAATAACTAGAATAAAATATATAAAAATCCTTCGAGTGTTTGGGACATGTTCAATACTCAATAAATGACAGCTATTATCGTTGAGATATCGAAAGTAAGTAAATCTAAATACAAATTCCTACTCCATAATTACTAGTTCTGTGACCCTGGGTAAATTAAACTTTATGAACCCTTGTTTTCACATCTGTAAAATGAGATTAATCGTACTAACCCTATAGGATTGTTATAAGGCCTACAGAACATAGAGAAAGGCTGTTGCTTTCATGGACTTCAAGGATCTTTTTGGTTTTGTTTTCTTTTGTAGTCCCCTGTGTCAGGTGCTCTGAGTTTATTGCCCTCCAGGACATCCTTGAGAGGTTGATTTAGCAAAGGGAGCTTCATGAGCAGACTCCAAGATCACCAAGTGAGTTCAGATAAGGATAAACCATTTTCCATAACAATATCACAGTCTAGGATTTCTTCCTTCTTTATCTCATGAGCACGTGTGTGTTAAAAGGGGTCAGCTCACACTTATGTCTGCTGCTCAGCTATTCCTCAAGCTATGAAGCTTTGGCTCAAGGCTATAAAGTAACATTAAATTCTGACAGTTGAAGGAAGCATGCCCGGAAAAATAACCAGAGCAGGAAAGAGAGAAAAAGCATTAGAATGGTGCAGATGGGTTTTGCAGCTGGGTAGCAGAACATTAGCATTAGACATAGGGAAATGTTGACAGTGGAGCCCAAGTTTCCCTTCACACAAAGGTTAGCATCATTTCAGTGTGAATAAAATCGTGCTGAAGGTATGATGTTGCTTATGCCATTTACCGCTCCTCCATCCCGAAAGGTTTTCAGCTTGGCAGCGTTTTCCCCTCTGCTAATCCAAATCTTCTTGAAAAATGTCATTCTGCTTGAATTCTCATAGCTCTGCCCCTCACTCAGACACCTGGGATTTCCGGATCAAAGCCGCCAATCCAGCAAAAGTAGGAAGCAGTGGGTGTTGGAGAGGCAGTTCATTTCTGTAGGTGGCCAAGTGGGTTAATTTCAAATAAATGTCAACTCGTTTCTTGACTGCCTGTTTCCCTTGGTTTGCTTTTTCTATGTAGGCAAGGAAGTCTGTCTCTGGCATCTTCTCTTGGCTTATCAAGGACGTAGGTGCCTCACTCAGAAAAGAGCTCAGCTTACAGCTGCTTTTTTGCAATGAATAGGGAAGATAAGATGGGATGTGAGGGGGAGTTAACCTTCTCCTTACCATGTGCATCGTCCCCGTAGAAAGCCCTGTGAGATAAGGGACTATGGAAGGGACTTACTTTACTTTTTGCTGAGTTTCTGATCGTAGCCAAGCTCTTTGCAAGCTTGGCAGATGAAATAAACCGCTTAAAGATAGAGTCAAGAAGTGAAGGAACTCTCAGAAGAAGCCATTGCCAAATCTCATTCTTTTTTTCTTGGACCATAGTCAGGATCACATGGGACAAGCGGAGGCGGGTGTGCCGGGTACAACTCGTGGTGGCAGGACCTTCATTTAAAACACAGGATGCCTTCTCCCCCAAACTCCCCATCCATCCAGCCACATAACGTTGAGTAGAGTTCCCTGTGCTATAGAGTGGGTCCTTATTTGTTATCTGTCTTAAATACAGCAGTGTGGATACATGTATATGTATAGCAGAGTCCCCTTGCTGTCCACCTGAAACTATCAAAATATTGTTCATTGGCTAGGCTCCAATATAAAATAAAAAGGTTTTAAAATAATAATAAAAAAAATACCCAGTACAATCCGGTATAATTCTACCCATCTCAAAGTGTTTTCTGGACTTGAGACTGACTTAGATGCTGCAAACATTTCTATGAGCAGCAAAATAATTGTATGTTTGGGAGGAAATACTTTTATGCAATTTGTTGTTTATTCTGAGGCTTGTGCACAGGTATGTAGCTTATTTAAGGCATTTAGGAAACTTGAGTGGAGGGACTTTTACTATTTGAATTCTCGGGAACATTTTAAGTAACTGTCAGAGAGTGTCTTGCAATTGGTTATGTTTTTGTAAAGCGTTAAGCTGAAGAAGCAAACTCACAAGAAGAGTAAGAGAAATTCTTGAATATGAGAAAGTGTTATTATTCACATGCAAGGAAAATAGTCCAAACTCATCCAGAGATGCCCAAATGGTGGAGAAGAGGATGGAGTGGAATGTGAAGCCCTGCTGTTGGAGCACCCACGTGACTATCCTTTATCTGATGTCCATTTGATCTCTTTCCTCCATTATAGCTCAGTTCTCCCCACCATACTCACACTTACCAGAAGAGACTTTCTAACACACAAACCTGACAATATCACTCTTATTATACTCAAAGTGGGATTTCATTAACTACAGGATAATGTCCAAAGCAAGAAAGATCTTTACAAATCTGACCGCAGCCATCCAGCCCAGTCTTTATTATTAATTATTGTAAATTTCTTCTGAAGTAAACAATTAAAAATAACCATCTCAAGTAGAAGGATTATATTGAAGTAAAGTTCCTCTGTAGTGTTGGAAAAGTTATTTCGCCTCTCTGTGCCTCATTCCCCTCCTTGGAAAAGTCAGGCAGCAGATTACTGAAACCTAACAAAAAATTAAATATCATATAACTTTCATTTTTGAAAAGCATCAGATCAGATCAGATCAGATCAGTCGCTCAGTCGTGTCCGACTCTTTGCGACCCCATGAATCCCAGCACGCCAGGCCTCCCTGTCCATCACCAACTCCCGGAGTTCACCCAGACTCATGTCCATCAAGTCAGCGATGCCATCCAGCCATCTCATCCTCTGTCATCCCCTTCTCCTCTTGCCCCCAATCCCTCTCAGCATCAGGGTCTTTTCCAATGAGTCAGCTCTTCGCATGAGGTGGCCAAAGTACTGGAGTTTCAGCTTCAGCATCATTCCTTCCAAAGAAATCCCAGGGCTGATCTCCTTCAGAATGGACTGGTTGGATCTCCTTGCAGTCCAAGGGACTCTCAAGAGTCTTCTCCAACACCACAGTTCAAAGCATCAGTTCTTCAGCGCTCAGCCTTCTTCACAGTCCAACTCTCTCATCCATACTTGACCACAGGAAAAACCATAACCTTGACTAGACGAACCTTTGTTGGCAAAGTAATGTCTCTGCTTTTGAATATGCTATCTAGGTTGGTCATAACTTTCCTTCCAAGGAGTAAGCGTCTTTTCATTTCATGGCTGCAGTCACCATCTGCAGTGATTTTGGAGCCCAGAAAAATAAAGTCAGCCACTGTTTCCACTGTTTCCCCATCTATTTCCCATGAAGTGGTGGGACCTGATGCCATGATCTTCATTTTCTGAATGTTGAGCTTTAAGCCAACTTTTTCGCTCTTCACTTTCACTTTCATCAAGAGGCTTTTTAGTTCCTCTTCACTTTCTGCCATAAGGGTGGTGTCATCTGCATATCTGAGGTTATTGATATTTCTCCCGGTAATCTTGATTCCAGCTTGTGTTTCTTCCAGTCCAGCGTTTCTCATGATGTACTCTGCATATAAGTTAAATAAACAGGGTGACAATATACAGCCTTGACGTACTCCTTTTCCTATTTGGAACCAGTCTATTGTTCCATGTCCAGTTCTAATTGTTGCTTCCTGACCTGCATACAGGTTTCTCAAGAGGCAGGTCAGGTGGTCTGGGATTCCCATCTCTTTCAGAATTTTCCACAGTTTCTTGTGATCCACACAGTCAAAGGCTTTGGCATAGTCAATAAAGCAGAAATAGATGTTTTTCTGGAACTCTCTTGCTTTTTCGATGACCCAGTGGATGTTGGCAATTTGATCTCTGGTTCCTCTGCCTTTTCTAAAACCAGCTTGAACATCAGGAAGTTCATGGTTCACATATTGCTGAAGCCTAGCTTGGAGAATTTTGAGCATTACTTCACTAGCGTGTGAGATGAGTGCAATTGTGCAGTAGTTTGAGCATTCTTTGGCATTGCCTTTCTTTGGGATTGGAATGAAAACTGACCTTTTCCAGTCCTGTGGCCACTGCTGAGTTTTCCAAATTTGCTGACATATTGAGTGCAGCACTTTCACAGCATCATCTTTCAGGATTTGAAATAGCTCAACTGGAATTCCATCACCTCCACTAGCTTTGTTCGTAGTGATGCTTTCTAAGGCCCACTTGACTTCACATTCCAGGATGTCTGGTTCTACATCAGTGATCACACCATCGTGATTATCTGGGTCGTGAAGATCTTTTTTGTACAGTTCTTCTGTGTATTCTTGCCACCTCTTCTTAATATCCTCTGCTTCTGTTAGGTCCATACCATTTCTGTCCTGTATCGAGCCCATCTTTGCATGAAATGTTCCTTTGGTGTCTCTGATTTTCTTGAAGCGATCTCTAGTCTTTCCCATTCTGTTGTTTTCCTCTATTTCTTTGCATTGATCGCTGAAGAAGGCTTTCTTATCTCTTCTGGTTATTCTTTGGAACTCTGCATTCAGATGTTTATATTTTTCCTTTTCTCCTTTGCTTTTTGCTTCTCTTCTTTTCACAGCTATTTGTAAGGCCTCCCCAGACAGCCATTTTGTTTTTTTGCATTTCTTTTTCATGAGGATGGTCTTGATCCCTGTCTCCTGTACAATGTCACGAACCTCATTCCATAGTTCATCAGGCACTCTATCTATCAGATCGAGGCCCTTAAATCTATTTCTCACTTCCACTGTATAATCATAAGGGATTTGATTTAGGTCATACCTGAACGGTCTAAAGTAAATCTTGAAAGTATGTCTCTTTCCTCAAGATTCACCCTCTACCTCTATTGTTAAAAGCTCCATAAATCTATTGTTGTTCTATGGATTACACATTTGAGAGTACATTCTGAGTTAAGGTACGTCTCAGACCTCTTTAAATTCTAGTTTCTTATTTTTCTGGAAGACTAATAGAAAGCATGCTGAGTAAGTGGTTTCATTAGCTATCAGCAGAAAGGCCTATAAACTGAAATCTCTATCTAGCTCTCAAAAGCAAAAGAAGGAAAAATAATCCACTGTAAAAATCCTATAAAATAGTGTCATTTTCATTTTTTATTTCAGTTAAGGAAACCAAAGCTTAGCGGTTGAATGTCTGTCAGTGTCATGAACAGTTGGTAAAACTAAGAACTCTAGTTGGAGAGAAAGACTATGTGCCCATCTTAGGACTCCAGAATCCCAACATATATTTTTGGCATCTATAAAACACCAAATGTTCCTGAAGTCTCCCCACATCCCCATTTTCTTGAAAGAAGATTCCAGTGGGTGTATATCCAAAAGAACACCAATTTCAGTGATAGCTCATGCCAACTCAAAAGGAAATTTGCTGAAAGGTTTAAAGGCTAAAAGATAGATTCAGCTTACTCAGATTGATCAGTGCTGGGAGCCGGCATATTGCATATTGAGTGAGGATCTGGAATAGCTCAACTGGAATTCTATCACTGCCGGGAGCCAGCGTGAGGCACTCCGCCCATGACAAAGGTCATGAGGAAGGAGGCTCGGCATACGCAAAGGCGGGATCGAGCCTCAGGAGTCCCCCTGGAAATTCTCGAGCATCTACCCCCAAAACCAGAGTCTGCCTACTTTCTGCTTTGTGCTTTCACCTACACCTCTGACTTTACGGGGGGCTGTCTCCCACTACCTCTCTCCGGAAAAAGAGTTAGCTTACAGCTCCAGTTAATAATTCCTGGGTGTGACAGTGTTTAACCTACAAACTCCTTTGGAAATCCTCTAGCCTGCCTGAATGGGTTTTTCCGGCCACATGTGATTGTTCAGAGCCTCCCAACTGTGAGAGGCAGGAGATGTTCTAAACTGCCTAAACACAGATTCCTTTGAGTAGTTAAAAGATTGATTAGAAAATGTATTGGTGAAGGGTTTTTCACTTGTTGGGCCAATGTTTGCTGCTAAGTCTCCATACTCCTTACCTACTGTGTCCTTGGCAGTGTATTGATTGATATAATGGGTGTATAGAAATGTAAAATGCCGCTTTGTCCAATGCTTTTTGGAAGGCTGGCGCCTGACTTTGGAATAATCACCTTTAGAGAAAGATAAGTTTCTTAAAATGTTAACAGGCCTCCGGGCCAGAAGATGATGTCAATCACCTGAACTTTTGCATATGATAAGTTTGCAGGAAGAAAGCCTGGCTTGCTGCATGACTCTACCCCTTCCCCCATTATCCTCTATGCATACCTTAAGGTATAAAAACTACTTTGGAAAATAAAGTGCGGGCCTTGTTCACTGAAACTTGGTCTCCCCATGTCATTCTTCCCTTTAACTTCCGGCTGAGCGTCCATCTGGAGCGCGGATGTCCTCTGCGACCATTTATTTGCCTGGGCTTCTAAGACCCACTCGAGAAGGTGTCTAAGGTGGGGCACCTTCCGCTATTCGAGAGGGCGCCTGCGGCCTCCGTGGTCAGAGCTAACCTGGTGTCACGGGTTATATTGATTTTCCGCGTAAACCAAGCCACTCAGCTTCTTTTCTCCACTGAATTTTCCTACTGAGCTATCCTTATTTCAGCCGCTTTTCTCCACTGAATTTCCTCACTGAGCTATCCTTATTCTATTACTCTTTGTATCCTTAATTAAAGTGTAATTAAGCAGTTATTCCCTGACCCTCGCCTAGCCGTCTCTCCTTCGAATACCCTGGATCAGCCGGGGCTGGTCCCCGGCAGATCAGCAAACAGCTAAAAATATGGTAGAAACTACAGGGGGAAAAGAATCATTAAGCCTGAAAGTTTCTGTTGTCATTAAGTTGTTGTTGCTGTTTAGTCACTAAGTTGTGTCCAACTCTTTGTGACTCCATGGACTGCAGCACACCAGGCTTCCCTGTCCTTTACTATCTCCTGGAGTTTGCTCAAACTCATGTCCATTGAATTGGCAATGCCATCTAATCATCTCATCCTCTGTTGCCCTCTTCTTCTTTTGCCTTCAATCTTTCCCAGCACCAGGGTCTTTTCCAATGAGCCAGCTCTTGGCTTCAGGGGGCCAATGTATTGGAGCTTCATCATCAGTCCTTCCAATGATTATTCAGGGTTGATTTCCTTTAGGATTGACTGGTTTGACTCCTTGCTGTCCACTGAACTCTCAAGAGTCTTCTCTAGCACCACAGTTCTAAAGCATCAATTCACCAGTGCTCTGCCTTCTTTATGGTCCAGCTCTTACATCCATACATGATTACTGGAAAGACCATCGCTTTGACTATGTGGATCTTTGTCAGCAAAGTGATGTCTCTGCTTTTTAATACGCTGTCTAGATTTGTCATAGCTTTTCTTCCAAGGAGCAAGTGTCTTACTTTCATGACTGCAGTCACCATCAATAGCCCCCCCAGAAGAAGAAGATGTGTCCTCTGTGTGCATCTAGTTGACCCCATCAGAGCTCTCCTTCCATAGGAACAGAGTGATGGTGGTGGACAGGAGCCCTAGGAATCGTTAGCATCTTTTGTAAATGAAAAGATGCAGAAAATGTGACAGGAGGAGACATAAAAGAATTGGCACCATGGGACAATAAAAGCACAGCTGACAGAGGGGAGATGTGAAGTACATGACAGAGGCAGGAGACTGACCTCCAAGGGCAGAGGTCCCTTTGTATCACGCTGGCAGCTGTATAATAAAGCCTCATTGTAAATCCAAGTTCAGAGTCCTTTTTGCTTGTGCAGGGTTATATGCTAGACAAGGAGCAAGGAAAGGACAACTAGCCACTCTGAACTCACAGACTTCTATTTCCCAGGAACACGAAGAAGGTGGCCTCCCCCTAATAAACAGCTGAGCCCGTCTGCTCTCCACACCTGTGGGAGCTGGAAGGAGGTTCTTTCACTGCCTGGCTGTGTGTGTGTGTCCTCCAGGTCCTTTGATAAATAGGAAACTTTGATAAACAGCTTGCCTGCGATCATGAAGCACCAAGGTGATGAAATCCAGAATGAAACCTAGACACTCAGAAACCAAAGCCTGTGTGTTCTCTACTGCAGGGATTCTCAACCCTGGGGAGAATTGAAAATATATTGCCCAGACAAATTAATCAGAATCTCTGGGCACTTCCCTGGTGACCTAGTGTTTGAGAGTCCACCTTGAAATTTGGGGGACACAGGCTCGATTCTTGGTTGGGGAATTAGGATCCCACATAACGTGGAGCAACAGAGTCTGCACGCCACAGCTGCTGAGCATTGCTCTATAAAATTAAAAGGTTGGCCTTGATGAACATTAAAGTCTTTCCCAGCTCGGAAATCTGCTGACAATCTCATATCTTAAAAACTATTAAATGATATAGCTATAACAGAACTGTGTAGCATGTAATTTAATAAGTGGGAAATGCCTATATACATAGGTTTTATGGACTTGATGGACTTGATCCCTGTCTCCTGTACAATGTCCTCTATATCAGAGGTTATTGATATTTCTCCTGGCAATCTTGATTCCAGCTTTTGCTTCTTCCAGCCCAGTGTTTCTCATGATGTACTCTGCATATAAGTTAAAAAAGCAGGGTGACAATACAGAGACTTGATGTACTCCTTTTCCTATTTGGAACCAGTCTGTTGTTCCATGTCCAGTTCTAACTGTTGCTTCTTGACCTGCATACAGGTTTCTCAAGAGTCAGGTCAGGTGGTCTGGTATTCTCATCTCTTTCAGAATTTTCCATAGTTTATTGTGATCCACACAGTCAAAGGCTTTGGCCTTTGTAGTCAATAAAGCAGAAATAGATGTTTTTCTGGAACTCTCTTGCTTTTTCCATGATCCAGCAGATGTTGGCAATTTGATCTCTGGTTCCTCTGCCTTTTCTAAAACCAGCTTGAACATCAGGAAGTTCACGGTTCATGTATTGCTGAAGTCTGGCTTGGAGAATTTTGAGCATTACTTTACTAGCATGTGAGATAAGTGCAATTGTGTGGTAGTTTGAGCATTCTTTGGAATTGCCTTTCTTTGGGATTGGAATGTAAACTGACCTTTTCCAGTCCTGTGGCCACTGCTGAGTTTTCCAAATTTGCTGACATATTGATTGCAGCACTGTCACAGCATCATCTTTCAGGATTTGAAATAGCTCAACTGGAATTCCATCACCTCCACTAGCTTTGTTCATAGTGATGCTTCCTAAGGCCCACTTGACTTCACATTCCAGGATGTCTGGCTCTAGGTCAGTGATCACACCATCGTGATTATCTGGGTCATGAAGATCTTTTTTGTAAAGTCCTTCTGTGTATTCTTGCCACCTCTTCTTAATATCTTCTGCTTCTGTTAGGGCCATACCATTTCTGTCCGTTATTGAGCCCATCTTTGTATGAAATGTTCCCTTAGTATCCCTAATTTTCTTGAAGAGATCTCTAGTCTTTCCCAGTTTATTGTTTTCCTCTATTTCTTTGCATTGATCACTGAGGAAGGCTTTCTAATCTCTCCTTGCTATTCTTTAGAACTCTGCATTCAAATGGGTATATCTTTCCTTTTCTCCTTTGCTTTTTGCTTCTCTTCTTTTCACAGCTGTTTGTAAGGCCTCCTCAGGCAGCCATTTTGCTTTCTTGCATTTCTTTTTCTTGGGAATGGACTTGATCCCTGTCTCCTGTACAATGTCATGAACCTCCATCTGTAGTTCATCAGGCACTCTATCAGATCTAGTCCCTTAAATCTATTTCTCACTTGCACTGTATAGTCATAAGGGATTTGATTTAGGTCATAGCTGTATGCTCTAGTGGTTTTCTCCACTTTCTTCAATTTCAGTCTGTATTTGGCAATAAGGAGTTCATGATCCAAGCCACAGTCAGCTCCCGGTCTTATTTTTGCTGACTGTATAGAGCCTCTCCTTCTTTGGCTGCAAAGAATATAATCAATCTAATTTCGCTGTCAACCATCTGGTGATGTCCATGTGTAGTCTTCTCTTGTGTTGTTGGAAGAGGGTGTTTGCTATGACCCAGTGCGTTCTCTTGGCAGAACTCTACTAGCCTTTGCCCTGCTTCATTCCATATTCCAAGGCCAAATTTGTCTGTTACTCCAGGTGTTTTTTGACTTCCTAGTTTTGCATTCCAGTCTCCTATAATGAAAAGGACATCTTTTTTGGATGTTAGTTCTAGAAGGTCTTGTAGGTCTTCATAGAACTGTTCAACTTCAACTTCTTCAGCATTACTGGTTGGGGCATAGACTTGGATCACCATGATATTGAATGGTTTGCCTTGGAGACGAACAGAGATCATTCTGTCATTTTTGAGATTTTGAGATTGCATCCAAGTACTGCATTTTGGACTGTTTTGTTGACTATTACAGAAGTATATATAAATATGCTTTCCTGGTGGCTCAGCAGTAAAGTATCCACCTGCAAAGCAGGAGAGTGAAGAGAGGCAGGTTTGATCCCTGAGTGGGGAAGATCCCCTGGAGGAAGAAATGGCAACCCACTCTGGTATTCTTGCCTGGGAAATCCCAAGGACAGAGGAGCCTGGTGGACTATAGTCCATAGAGTCACAAAGAGTTGGACACAGCTGAAGCAACTTAACACACACACATACAGACACATATACATATATATATGTCTGTGTGTGTATAACATATATATACTGAAAATTATATCTGGATACTGCTGGGTGTATGTGTGCTTTCTTTGTTTTTGGTTTACATTTCAGCCAGGAAGCAGAAAAAGACTCAAGGGCACTTGCAGTTCTAATAGTGCTTGTGAACTTTTGCTCATGCGGGCTGCATATAAGAAGTGTAGAGACCCGGGTCCTGGGGGTACAGGTAGCGCCCGCCCTCTGTTTAACGTATAACAGAAGCATAACCACACCAGGATTTAACTTCTTCTAGATTCTGATTCCCCATCTATAAAATTGGAACAACAATTCCAGACTTAGAGTTCTGAATGCAAGAATGCAATGAGTTAAACAGTCTCATGTAATGTGCAATGACTTTTTATTATGTGGTTATTTTGTGACTGTATATTGTCACCCTGTTTATTTAACTTATATGCAGAGTACATCATGAGACACGCTGGACTGGAAGAAACACAAGCTAGAATCAAGATTGCCGGGAGAAATATCAATAACCTCAGATATGCAGATGACACCACCCTTATGGCAGAAAGTGAAGAGGAACTAAAAAACCTCTTGATGAAAGTGAAAGTGAAGAGCGAAAAAGTTGGCTTAAAGCTCAACATTCAGAAAACGAAGATCATGGCATCCAGTCCCACCACTTCATGGGAAATAGATGGGGAAACAGTGGAAACAGTGGCTGACTTTATTTTTCTGGGCTCCAAAATCACTGCAGATGGTGACTGCAGCCATGAAATGAAAAGACGCTTACTCCTTGGAAGGAAAGTTATGACCAACCTAGATAGCATATTCAAAAGCAGAGACATTACTTTGCCAACAAAGGTTCGTCTAGTCAAGGCTATGGTTTTTCCTGTGGTCATGTATGGATGTTGGACTGTGAAGAAGGCTGAGCGCCGAAGAATTGATGCTTTTGAACTGTGGTGTTGGAGAAGACTCTTGAGAGTCCCTTGGACTGCAAGGAGATCCAACCAGTCCATTCTGAAGGAGCTCAGCCCTCAGATTTCTTTGGAAGGAATGATGCTAAAGCTGAAACTCCAGTACTTTGGCCACCTCATGTGAAGAGTTGACTCATTGGAAAAGACTCTGATGATGGGAGGGATTGGGGGCAGGAGGAGAAGGGGACGACAGGGGATGAGATGGCTGGATGGCATCACTGACTCGATGGACGTGAGTCTGAGTGAACTCCGGGAGTTGGTGATGGACAGGGAGGCCTGGCGTGCTGCGATTCATGGGGTCGCAAAGAGTCGGACATGACTGAGCAACTGATCTGATCTGATTTTGTGACTGGGCTTCCCAGGTGGCACTCGTAGTAAAGAAGCCACTTGCCAATGCAGGAGACTCAAGAGAGAAGGGTTTGATCATTTAGTCGGGAAGATCCCCTGGAGGAAGGTATGCAACTCACTCTAGTATTCTTGCCTGGAGAATCCCATGGACAGAGGAGCCTGGGCTATAGTCCATGGGGTCACAAAGAATCAGACACAACTAAAGAGACTTTGTACACATGCATTCCAGATATCCCAGGATCAGTAATGAGAACACAGAGGTGAGAGATGAGGAAGGGCTAGAGACAGAGAACAGTTTGCTAGAAAATATTCTCTTACTCTGTATTTTTACCACATACTCTGAGAATTAATTAATCCACATTCTTTGGTAAGAAATATGTATAGCTGGTGGGTTTGTGAGTCCCAAAACAAACAACAACAAAAATCAGTAAAAAGAGAAACTATTCACAGAAAGAAAAGGTCTTGATTTTTCTCAAAATCATGTGAACATTTAGCTCAATGGTTCTTAAAATGTGACCCAGAAATATACTGGCATCTCTATGACCTCTGCAGGGCATCCACAGGTCAAAACGGTTGCCATGAGGAAATTCTTTACTGACTCATATTCTCTGTGGGATCATGTGGGCTTTTCTAAAGCCCATGATGTATGACAACATCACTGCTCTGATGGCCAATAGAATGTGTACTGGTGTGTTCCTGTGTTAAAAACAAACAAAACAAAAACCTCAACTTTGGGTCTTCCCTGGTGGCTCAGTGGAAAAGAATTTGCCTACCAAAGCAGGAGAGATGGGTTCAACCCCTGATCTGGGAGCAAGCCACTTGCCATGGAGCCACTAAGCCCATCCACCACAGCTACTAGAGCTTGGGAACTCAGTCCATGGGCTCAGCTACTGAAGCCTGAACCCTAGCACCCTTGCAGTGCAACAGGAGAAGCACTGCAGTGAGAAGCCTGTGCAGTGCACCTAGAGTAGCTCCTTCTCAGCACAGCTAGAGGAAAGCCCTCGAAGCAGTGAAGACCCAGCACAGACATAAATAGAGAAATAAAATAAAATTTTAAAACTCAGCTTTAATTTCTGGCATAATAAATATCAATAGACATAGCCCACATAAAACAAGGGTATCTTGAAATTTTTAATAGTTTTTAAGAGTGGAAAGGATTCCAACACCAAAAGTTTTCATAATTCCTGTTATAGCTCATCCAGTAAAGCCCATATTAGCATTTATTTTAGGATAGTAAGAAAAATCTATAAGCCAAGCTTCTGTATATGACCACACACCTTTCATGTTCATTCAATATCAGTACATCTCAGTCATGATGGTGAATTTTACTCAACAAGGAGTTTTAAAAACTACCGATGCCTTGAATCACAAGGTCCCCTCCCCAAGACATTCTGACTTAATACAAATGGGGCTTTGCCAGTGGACCAGGAGTTTTGAAAGCTCCTCGGGTGATCCCGTTTTACAGCATGATTTGAGAACCATTGTTGTAGGGAGGGTGATCTGATCAGAGGAGCAAAGTCTCTAATGGGCAGGATGAGCCCACTTAGACTCCCAAGCTGAACTCAGCTCAAAAGTGAAAGTGTCAGCCACACAGTCATGTCCTACTATTTGTGACCCCATGGACTGTTGTCCGCCAGGCTCCTTTGTCCATGGGATTCTCCATGTAAGAATATTGGAGTGGGTTGCCATTTCTGCGTCCAGGAGATCTTCCCGATCCAGAGATCGAATGCATCTCCTGAGGCTCCTGCACTGTAGGCAGATTCTTTACTGTCTGAGCCACCAGGAAAGCTCGAACTCAAGTGGAGCCCTTTTGATTAGAACAATAAACCGTGGAAAATTCTGAAAGAGATGAGAATACCAGGCTACCTGGCCTGCCTCTTGAGAAACCTGTATGCAGGTCAGGAAGCAACTGTTAGAACTAGACATGGAACAACAGACTGGTTCCAAATAGGAAAAGGAGTACGTCAAGGCTGTATATTGTCACCCAGTTTATTTAACTTACATGCAGAGTACATCATGAGAAATGCCGGGCCAGAAGAAGCACAAGCTGGAATCAAGATTGCTGGGAGAAATATCAATAATCTCAAATATGCAGATGACACCACCCTTATGGCAGAAAGTGAAGAGGAACTAAAAGACCTCTTGATGAAAGTGAAAGGGGAGAGTGAAAAGGTTGGCTTAAAGCTCAACATTCAGAAAACGAAGATCATGGCATCTGGTCCCATCACTTCATGGCAAATAGATGGGGAAACAGTGGAAACAGTGGCTGACTTTATTTTGGGGGGGCTCCAAAGTCACTGCAGATGGTGATTGCAGCCATGAAATTAAAAGACAGTTACTCCTTGGAAGGAAAGTTATGACCAACCTAGACAGCATATTGGAAAGCAGAGACATTACTTTGTCAACAAAGGTCCGTCTAGTCAAGGCTATGGTTTTTCCTGTGGTCATGTATGGATGTGAGAGTTGGAGTGCCAAAGAAATTATGCTTTTGAACTGTGGTGTTGGAGAAGACTCTTGAAAGTCCCTTAGACTGCAAGAAGATCCAACCAGTCCATCCTAAAGATCAGTCCTGGATGTTCATTGGAAGGACTGATGTTGAAGCTGAAACTCCAATAGTTTGGCCACCTGATGCGAAGAGCTGACTCATTTGAAAAGACTGATGCTGGGAAAGATTGAAGGCAGAAGGAGAAGGGGACGACAGAGGATGAGATGGTTGGTGTGTGGTCACATACAGAAGCTTGGCTTATAGATTTTTCTTTCTATCCTAAAATATAGAGGATGACAATAGAGGATGACATGTCCATTCATGTCAATGGACATGAATTTGGGTGGACTCCAGGAGTTGATGATGGACAGGGAGGCCTGGCATGCTGCAGTTCATGGGGTTACAAAGAGTCGGACACGACTGAGTGACTGAACTGAACTGAACCGATTTGATTAGAAAGAGGAGTGTGAGGCCTTCCAGGCTGCCCTCTTAGGGAACTGTTTCAGAACCTGTGCCCTTGGACTGGGATGTGAGCCCAATGGTCTGAAAGTTCAAATCTGGATTCTAGGAGCAAGCATCTCTTGGACTCTGCCCCGGACACTTTCTCAGCTTTTCTTGCTCCTGCAGTACTGTGGAAACTGAGCCCATTAGTAATCCCAACCCTCCCCGCTGTGCCCTCTGCTAATTTGAATTGATAAATTCAGGATCCACGTGGAACAGAATTTTTTTTCAGTCTGTGAGGCCAGCACCCCTGCCAAGACCAAGTGGGCTGATTCATCCTACGGCAGTTCCTAAGCGCCGCTCCCCAGAAATCACAGCCAGGCCTGCAGACTTGCTGTCTGTGTCAGGAGATAGAAGACACCTGGGCCCAATCCCATGGTTGTCATGACAGCCAAGTCTAAAATAGACTCTCAGACACAAGAGCTGTTTGGCTGACTCTGACCTACATGTAAGCATAAATATTATTTGTGTTGGAAAGGAAGCAATCTTCTATTTTATTCAGGGAGATAATTTAGAAATGCAGACTGTGGATTTGCTCCATGGAAATTTTAGAAAGTTTGAGAAGAGCTCCTAAATTGTCAAGATTATAATAGCTTGGACTTGTTATAGCGTGTGATTGTACAAAGTGACATCCAGGTTGCTGATTGCCACCTGATTGTATGTTCTGTGTTCAGTTTATGTTTTGAGAAACCCTATGTTCATAAGACTTGGGTGCAATATTAGTATTCATCCATCTTCAATATTGTTATCAATATTAGTATTGATCTACCTTCTGCCACAACCTCATTCTCAAGAAAAAAAGAAAGAAAGAAATGGAGACCCAGGAAGGAGGGAGTTGAGATCTTTGGAGCAAGAAATGGAGGAGCCTAAGAAGGAGATTTTTACCTCTCTGGAAATAGTCTGGAATTAAGAAATTCAAAAGCCTCTCTCTTCATCTTGTTCCAGCTCTTAATTTTGTTATATTGGTTCTATCCATTAGAGTTCTATAGTCAGCTACAACAGTTTTACAAACAATAGTCCTAGAATCACTGTCTAGATTGTTCTACTAAACACTGTGTTACTAAAGACACAGGCTCTAGACCTGAATAGTGCCGTCCAGCAGGCCTGAGCCACTTGTGCCTGGTGAGCATGTGACCTGTTCCTGGTGCAACAGATACACTGCAAGTATATAAAACACAGTGGATTTTGAAGGCTTAAAATGAAAAATAATATAAAACATTGCATTTATAATTTTTATGTTGGTTGCATGTTAAAATGAAAATATTTTGAATGTATTTGACTAAATAAAAGATGCTACTGAAATTAATTTAGCCTGCTCTTTTTTACCTTTTGAATGTGGCTACTGCTTGTATTGGGCTTCCCTCAGTGGTGAAGAATCTGCCTGCTATTGCAGGGTATGTGGGTTCAATCTCTGGATCAGAAAGATACCCTGGAGAAGGAAATAGCAATCCACTCCAGTATTCTTGCCTGGGAAATCCCATGGACAGAAGAACCTTGTAGGCTACAGTCCATGGGGTTGCAAGAGTCAGGCATGCCTGCGGCTAAACAACAGCAACAACATTTTGTATTAGGAGCTCCAGAGAAACAGAACTAACAGGATGTATAGATAGATAAATTTATTGCTGGAATTAACTCTTGCAGAAATGGAGGCTGATTCTGTAAGGCAAATATCCTTCAATTAAAAATAAATTAATTCAACAAAATAAAATTAATAATCCATTAAAAAAAAAGAAAATGGAGGCTGAGAAGGGCTGCAAAGTGCCATTTGGCAGTTGGAGACCCAAGAGAACCAGTGATGCACTCCAGTCCTAGCCCAAAGAACTGACAACAAGGGAAGCTAAGGGTGGATCCAGTCTGAGATGAGATGCCCCAGCTCAAGGGAGAGGCGGGAGAAAAGAGGGTAAACTCCTCTTTCCTCTGCATTTGGTTTTATTCAGACCTTCAACAGGTTGGATGGTGCCAGGCCTCACTGGGGAGGGCCATCTAACTTTAGTACACTGATCCAAATGCTCATCTCATCCAGAAACACCCTCATGGACAAGCCCAGAAAGAATATTTATCTAGGGACCCGATGGCCAGTCAAGTTGAGACATTAAGTTATCCATTGCATTGCTTCATTTTACTTTTTTAGTGTGGTAACTAAAAACTTTGAAATTATATATGTGGTCTACATTATAGATAGATGACAGAAAGAGAGATGATGTTCATGATGAGGATGAAGGAGTAGGAGGAGGAGATACAAATTTCTGCCTCAATATCACCTTCTCAGAGAGGGTTGACCTAGCTGGTCCATAAAGGAGCCTTCATTCACCATCATTCACTCACTGATACATCACCCTTTTTGTTTCTTTCTAAAACCTCATGGCATTTACCACTGTGAGATGAGCTTATCTGTTTACATCTTCAAGAGCTTGTCTCCTCTCTGGGATGACAATAAGGCTGCAAACCTTGTCTGACTTGGTCATCATTTCTTGTTCAGGAATTAACAGATGTTCAATAGACACCTTCCGGATGAATGCATGCATGAACGAATGAATGAATTCTGAGCTTTCCATCATGCTGATTCCTCTCTCAGACGCTCATCTTTCTTTTCTCTCTCTGATATGACTCATAAGTCATGAACACATGTATCTTTCCAAAACACAACTCAAGCATTAATCTTCATATCACTTCAGAGCACTCTGCTCACCCCATGATAGGCCAATAAATTGAGAGATGAGTTGCTGGGGCAAGGAATAGCAATCTTATTCAGGAAGCCAGCAGATCAAGAAGTTAATGGACTAGTGCCCAAAGAACTATCTCACTTAAGTTAGAATCCAAGCTTCTTTTCTACTACAGGGTGAATGGGGAATGGTTGGTCATTGTAAACGTGGTGTCAGAATCAGGCCCTGATGTTCTTGTAAACCTCAAAGAAGACAAATATTATTCTCGGTTCCTCAACTTTTTATCTCTGTATGAATGAAAACGTGTTATACCTTTAAAGATCAGAACCTTGAGAATGGTCTAGCTTGTATATTCCAGGTTATAGGCAACATTTTTAACTTGTAGCAAAAGCAATAGAACACAAAAATTAAAGAAACAGACGCAATATGGGGTCAGATTTGTCCTCTATTACACAGCTTCCTGTGATCCTACCGAATCTTGCACTCGGCAAGATTCAGTCTGTCACCGCACTTCTAGGCGGTTGTTCTTTTCTGTGTCTGCTCCTCTACTGTTAAGTTCATCCAGGGCAGAGACCACATCTCTTCTCCTTGACTTTAGTACCAGAAAACCTAGCACCTTAACCAGCGAGCAAAGCAGATGGTCAGTGTCAGGTGACTTGGATTGAAATTTCTTCCTGAGCTAATTTATTGACTTTGAATGTAATTTATAATATCTGTGATTCTCCTCATCTATTAGATGAAGCTTCCCAGCACAATTTTCTCCTGGAGTTACTTTTGCTTTTGTAAGTGTGTGTGTGTATATATATCACTCCAGTATTCTTGCCTGGAAAATCCCATGGACGGAGGAACCCTGTAGGCTGCAGTCCATGGGGTCGCTAAGAGTGGGACAGGACTAAGCGACTTCACTTTCACTTTTCACTTTCATGCATTGGAGAAGGAAATGGCAACCCACTCCAGTGTTCTTGCCTGGAGAATCCCAGGGACGGGGGAGACTGGTGGGCTGCCGTCTATGGGGTCGCACAGAGTCGGACACGACTGAAGCGACTTAGCAGCAGCAGCAGCAGCAGTGTGCAATGTATATATATATGTTCTTTGAGCTTTGCACAAGTGGAAACATTCTGCATATTAACTTGCTTGCTTCACTTAACAATTTGTTATAATTCAATTTAGAGTTCTTTTCATAACTATGTTAAAGCTACCTCATTATTTTTGATGATTGAATATTAACTGATTATATAGACTATCCTAACTATTAACTGGTTTCCTATTGATGGGCTATTACATCATTTTCATTCTTTAATAACTTCAAAATAAAGATGCTGTGACTAATAGCCTTGAATGTGTGGTGCCTGTAGCAAATCTATCAGTAAGATAAAATTCTAGAAGTAGAATTACTGATTCAAAAGGTGTAATTCTTTTTAAATTTTTATATATGTTGCCAAATAGTTTTTCATAGGGTTGTACTATTTAAATTCCCAGTAACAATTCATAAAAGTCTATTTTGTTGCAAATAACAACATAATGTGATATAAAATAGTTTTATCTTTGCTGATCTGATAGGTAGTAAACATTAAATCATTATAGTTTCTATTTGCATTTCTCTTATCATGAGTAAAGTTGAAAATATTTCCATATATTTACAGTCATTCATATATGTTTCTCTATGAATTATCTCATCGTATAAAATGTTCAATGTTGATCTTTTCTTATCAATACATAGAAGTTCTTTATATATGAAGGCCGTTTTGATGTCAAATATATTTCTTGGATTTTGTTTGCTTCATACAGTAAAATTTATGACTTGTGGATTTTTTTAACTTGTAAAGGCCTTCCCACTCCAAGATTTATTTTTAATTCTCTAATGTTTTCTTCTAGTATGGAGTTTCACTTATGTACAAACCTTGGATTCATCCAAAATTTATTTTCTCATAAGTTTTGAAGGAAGTATCAGCATTACTGTTTCCAGATGGTTACCCAGTTGTCCTACATTATTTATAGGATAATTCTTTGTGTTTTTCAATCATAATTCTCAAGCTTATTATGGTCTTAGTTCTATAGTTAAATGGATTCAACTATCTCTGTCATCCCCTTTATTATATTTCTCCCTTAACCCTCAGAAATGTTTGGAGTATAAAAGTGAGTGCCAATTAGCCAAGCATTGACAAAGTGCTCCATGATTTTTTCTGTTTGTTATTGAAATTCTTGTTGAATTACTTATTTCAGTATATACTTAAGTTCCTCTTTTTACTTAATTAAAACTACTGTAATAATCTAAAAGCATAATTGCCACAGCATTTATAAGGCAGCTATTTAATTGTACAAACTATGGAGGATATACCTAAGCAACTATTTAGGTTGGACACAGGGAAGACGCACAAATGAATGAGCAGAAACTCTTCCTGCTGGGAGCTTAGCAGGAAATTCCACTGGCAGCAGCTCAACAACTAGGCAAATTGTTTGGCAATTTGGAATAGAGCTATAAGGACATAGAAGAAGAACATTGTGTAAAAAGTAGAAGAAAAATGTACCCTCAGTAAGAATTGAAGCAGGACTAATGTAGGTCATGTCCTTTAGTCTCAGCTTTAAGGATAAGGAAGGTTGCAGTTGATGGAGTTAAAAGGGTGATGACCCATCCCAAATGGTCATCACTGAAGCCAAGTCATAGACCTGTGAACCTGTAAAGCATGTAAAGAGTGGTAAGTAACATGGAAAAATAAAAATATCTATCCTCCTGCTTGCTAGCAAAGGAGTTTATGCCAGGGCAACCACTTCACAAAAGGCTGTTTGCCTAGGGCTGGGCCAGCAGCGCCTCTGACCTGGCCCTTGTACTTTGCAGCCCACTGAGCCCCAAAGGATTTGGGGCTGACTGAGGCTCTGCAGATGCCCGAAATCAGATTTTTTAGTACCACTGTGGATCTTCAACCTTCTTTAGCCTCAGTATTCTCATTTGTTTTATAGTGTGGTTATGAGTAGTTTATACAAAGCGTCTATCACAGTGCCAGGCTCACAGTTGTTTATGAAAACGAGTGAGAGCTTAGCCAAACTGTATTCAGAATGCCTTTTGGATGACTTGATGGAGTTATCCATAGAAGAGGGGTCTGGAGTTCATGAAAAGTTAGGGATTAGAAATAAAGACTTTTTAGAATCTACAGCATGTAGTTGATATTTGAAAATATGGATAAGATTCTCACAGGAAAATAATTCAGAGAACAGGGAGATGAAATGTAATACACAACTTTCACACAGAGCAAGGCACAACACACTGATATATAGAGTTGGAACAAGCAGTCACACAAAGAAAATTGGAATATCTAGAAAAAGGATGAAGAAAATGAAAATATCTGTAATTTTATCATTATAACCTAATCACTTTTAATATTTTGATCTACTTCTGTTTTTCCTATGCATATTGTTACTTTTTTTAAACCAAAAACTGTATCATATTCCACATACATTTTGTAAAATATGGAATTCTGTGTGAAATGTCCAACATTTACTCAACAGACGTCAATTGGGCACTCTTCTGTGTACTGGGCTAGACAGAAAATATCTTTGCCCTCTTAAGGTTTACATTCTAGTGGGGAAGAAAGATAATAAGCAGAAAAATAGAGATGAGAGCCTGAAGGATTAGTGCTATGGAATAAAAGACAACAGATAACAGGAATGAAAAATGAGGGGAAAGGTGCTGGCTCCTTTGTATAGGGTGATCAGAATAGGAGATAACGTTTGAGCTGACTCCTAAAGAAAAATAAACACAAAATAAATTAAAATATGCTTTTATTTTTCTAAACTTTGTATTATTTGTGGTATATTTCAGATTTTTAGCTACCTAAGTTGTGATTTCTTTTTTTTTTTTCCTTCTAAATAAACGTTTGCTTTTGTCTCTGGGGGAAAAAACGTGTAATTATCTGGTCTTGAAGATAACAAAGAGACAGACAAATGAACAGACAATCCTTCAGATCTATTTTAGGTGAAAAAACAGTGCCACAGGAACTGAGCTCAGAGGGGGAATATATCATTTAGGGTGATCTGAAAAAACAGATTAGATTAAATCTCAATCAAGCCTTGATTAACCACATAAAACAAGTGAGACTGGATATGAAAAACAGAGGGAGCATGAGCCCAACAGTGTTTATGTGAGTGTATGCTGGGGGGAAAGTGTTGAGGTACATGAGAGATACAACATCTAAGCCAATTGTGCTCAGCTGTGTCTGACCCTTTGTGACCAATTGGACTGTAGCCTGCCAGGCTCCTCCATTCATGGGATTTTTCAGGCAAGAATCCTGGAATGGGTTGCCATATCCTCCTCCAGGGGATCTTCTCAACTCAGGGATTGAACCCATGTCTCCTGCATTGTAAGCATATTCTTTACCCTCTGAGCCATTGAGGAAGCCAAAACCATAGCTGAGAGGTACAGCATATACAGTGGTGAGTAGAGAGAGGGGCACACCTGGAGGTAGAGAGAGAGGTAAGATAAATTATTTTCAGAATATTTAGTGCTGATAATAATTCACAATACTAATAAGGAGGGATCCGAAAGGTGTCCTAAAACCCACTTTCTGCTTATAATAATCTCATAAGCCATCACATTCTTTCTTGATAAAAATTCTCTTCCTAACAAGCAAATTTTTCTCTTAGTGGCTTCCATCTGGCAACAAGTTTGGCTTCATTTTTTATACAAGGATCAATTTCTCAAATGAATGTTCATCTTTCATCAAGAGTTTCAACTGCTGCTCAAATATGTATTTCATCAAAGCTTTCTTATATATTGAAACAGATCTTCTACCTAGAAAGATAATGATCTATTCATGGAAAACACTTAGGATTCTTGGAATCAATTCTGAGCCTCATCCCAGCTCTGGGACTTACCAGGTGGGTAACTTTGGACTAGTCATTTGAAATTCATGAGCCTCAAAGTCCTCTTGTGTAAAAACAGGGATAAGAATCAATCCCAATTTCACAGAGTTGTAGGAGGTCTGAAAAAATCGTGAATGTGAAAAATGCTTTGTGAACTGTGAATTATCATATGTAGTACCTTTGATTTTTTTTTAACCTTATCTTTTACCAGAGCTCAGAAAGAGAATTTACATTCCATTTGTGTTGATCTCTTTGTTACATAAATTCTCTTGAGCTTATTTATAATTTTTGTAAGACTAAATTATGAGAACTTCTAGTCCAGATCACAGCATCCATAACACTACATCCATAACCTCCCTGTTTTCAAAGATGGTTGTGTCGTCACTCAGTTGTGTCAGACTCTTTGTGACCCTGTGGACTGTAGCCCGCCAGGCTCCTCTGTTAATGGAATTCTTCAGGCAAGAATACTAGAGTAGGTAGCCATTCCCTTCTCCAGGGGATCTTCCTGACCCAGGAAGTGAACCCAGGTCTCCTGAGTTGCAGGCAGATACTTTACCATCTGAGCCACCAGAGATGAATTCTACTACTTCAATTTTAAGAGAGGGCTTTCTTCCTTATGGAAAGTGTCTTTGATTAATCCATCTGTTGCAATTAAAGTGAAATAGAAACAGACAGAGACTGTACCTTTAATATAACAGTATGAGATCTCTATTATAGATTGTGCTGCTAAGTTGCTGCCAAGTCGCTTCAGTCGTGTCCGACTCTGTGCGACCCCATAGACGGCAGCCCACCAGGCTCCCCCGTCCCTGGGATTCTCCAGGCAGGAACACTGGAGTGGGTTGCCATTTCCTTCTCCATTACAGATTGTAAAGAAGTGTTATCATCTGATTTTTTTTACTATCCTTCCTCATAGTTGCGTGCATGCATACATGCTCAGTCGCTTCAGTCGTGTCCGACTCTTTGCGACACTATGGACTGTAACCCACCAGGCTTCTCTGTCCATGAGATTCTCCAGGCAAGAATACTGGAATGGATTGCCATGCCCTCCTCCAGGGGATCTTCCTGACCCAGGGACTGAACCCACATCTTCTGCATTGGCAGGCGTGTTCTTTACCACAAGCACCACCTGGGAAGCACCCCTCATAGACAAGACATAGAACCAAAAGCATTCCTTTTCTAAATCCATCTTAATTATGATGACAATAATTATGCATTGCCTAGAAAGCAGTGTATCTTGTGTTTTATGTGTATGATAATTTTAATCCCCAGAACAAATTTATATGCTGCTTATTATTATATCAACACAGCCAACGAGGCATTTTAGGCTCAGAGATGGTAATTTCCTCCAAACCACACAGCAGGTGATTGAGTAGAATTTGAGTGTGACTTTGACTGCAAGACCAGATGACAAAGAAAGATCAACAGTGCAGATAATATTATTTGAAAAAAATCACATACACAGAGTTGTACAGATAAAAGCATAGAATCGCTGAAATAATAACTGGATCAAAACTTAGTTTTTATCACAGAATGACAAGTAATTTAAACATAAGCTAATTTATTTAACTTCCTTGAGCCTATTCTCTTCATTGGTAAAATGAAAATAATGTCTGCTAACTTGTAGATCTTTTTTTATCAGAAAAGTCTATAGTTTTATGTTTCCTTGGGCTCTGTTGAACTTCTAATGTCAGAAAAAGCAACAGCGCCCAGCTTTTAGATAATCAGATATCGTTGTTATCGTTCAAGAATAAATAATATGGAAAACAGCTAGAAAATGTCTGGTCCAATAAATGGCAGGATTGTTATCTTTTTAGGTGTGCCACAGTCCCTGAAGCTTACTCTAGAATCATAATATTATATCTGGAGGGGGCCTTAAAATTAAGAAGAAATACTACTAAAAGCCAAAACAGATGAACACTTCATCCTCCTTTCTTTAGACATTCAAATCGGTAGGAATGTGGTCTACTTCCAGGCAACAGCTTAATCACACAAATAGGATCATATTCTAGGGAGAAAAATGTTTCTTTATCAATAGTCCTGTCTAATTGCTAAGTATATTTTTTATTGAAGTATAGTTGATGTAAAATATATAAGCTGCAGGTATACAATATAGTGATGCACAATTTTTAAAAGTGATACTCCATTTCTTGTTATTACATAATATAGACTATATTCCCCAGGCTGGACAATAGATCCTTATAGCTTATTTTATAGAGAATAGTTTGTACCTGTTAATTTCCTACCCCTGCTCCTTCCCTCTTTCCTTTCCCCACTGGTGTCCACTAGTTTGTTCCCTACATTTTTGAGTCAATTCCTTTTTTTGTTATATTCACTAGTGTGTTTTATTTTTTAGATTCCACCTATAAATGATATTATACAGTATTTGTCTTTCTCTGTCTGATTTATTGCACTTAGCATAAAACACTCCAAGTCCATCCATGTTATTGCAAATGACAAAATTTCATTCTTTTTATGGCTGAGTAATATTTCATTATATATATATATATATATATACACATATATATACATACCACATTTTCTTTATCCTTCATCTGGTGATAGACACAAGTTGCTTCCATATCTTGACTATTATAAATAGATAACCCTATCTTTTTGAATTAATGGCTTTTTAAAAGTTCAAAACCAGCAATAAAATTACTCTGTCAAATGGTAGTTCTATTTTTAGTCTTTTGAGAAACCTCTATACTGTTTTTACAGAATTCCATGTATGTTAGGTACAGAGAAGACTCTTGAGAGTCCCTTGGACTGCAAGGAGATCGAACCAGCTCATCCTAAAGGAGATCAGTCCTGAATATTCACTGGAAGGACTGATGCTGAAGCTGAAACTCCATTACTTTGGCACCTGATGTGAAGAACTGACTCAATGGAAAAGACCCTGACGCTGGGAAAGATTGAAGGCAGGAGGAGAAGGGGATGACAGAGAATGAGATAGTTGGATGGCATCACCAGTTCAATGGACATGAGTTGGAGTAAACTCGGGGAGTGGGTGATGGACAAGGAGGCCTGGCGTGCTGCAGTCCGTGGGGTTGCAGAGTCGGACATGACTAAGCGATTGAACTGAACTGAAAGCAGTAGCAGTATTTTTTTTTTTTTTTTACTAGTAGCAATTTTTATCTTAGTCATGGTAGTAGTAACAGCTGGGACAAATTAACCTACGAAGTTCAGTGGTATAACTAAACAAAAGTTGGTATTTTTTCTTACATGAAGAGTGAGTATGAGTGTTCCTGGTATGTAAAATTTTTGTCTTTGTTTTTTTTTTTTTTTTCCCACAAGGTGACTCAGTGATCTAAACTCCTTTCATTTGAAGGCTTCACTAATCTGTAAGACCTCATTACCCCACACCCAGGTGACAAAGGAAAGAACATGGAGCTTGGAGAAGGCACAGTCTTCCTTCTTGAAAAGCCTTAGCCCAAGCAACACATCATTTCTGCCATTGTCTGAAAGTCAACCAAATGGGATTCCTAATTGTAAGAGAAGCCTAGAAGTTTATTCTACCTGTGATCCCTGGAATACAAGGAGGCACAGATTTTGGTGAGCAGGTGTAATCTTTGCCCTCAGAGGTGTTATGTCTCTTTTATAGATGATAAAATGGAGGCTCAGAAAGATAATGTAATTTATCCAAGATCATGTAGCTTATAAATTATAGAACTGAGACTTGAAACCAAGTACATCTGACTCCTAGAAGACAAACCAGAGGAGGCTAGCAGAGTGGTTAATATTCTGAAAACTATCTTGAATTTGCCAGATTTAGCCAATAAAAATACAAAACAATTAAATTTTCACTTTAGTCAATTAGTGAAAATATTTTAGCATAAATATGTTAATATTTTTACCTGAAAATACTGCATAAAAGGAGTGTTGTAAGAATTACAAAGTGCAAAGAATTTTAAGTGTGAAAAAGACATGGAGATGAATATGCAAAACATATTTTTAAGTATTTCATATAATAAACCAAGAAAATGTAATGCTTGAAAATTATAAGAACTCTGTCCTTGACTCAATTCAAGAAGGAATTGCCAGTGAATTAGGGCTGATCTTCAACTGAGCTTCCTGTCAGTGAAAAGTGCAGAATGAATTGTCTCTGAGGAACTGTCTGAAGACTGTGAAGATTGTCTTTTGTTTCTGGGAACTATTTGGATGTAATAACCTCATATGTAACATGATATTCTGAAAAATTGCTGTAAATATTGGGTGTGACATGGGAAAAGTGTAAATAGACAACCATTCTAAGATACCCTAGAATTATATATAAGAATAAAGATTAAATATTTACATTCTCTAAAATGTGAGTTTGATTGTGAAATCACTGAGCAGACTGAATGAGTCTTTTTACTCATAGCCTTTCCCCTACCTGTTACCACTTCTGATCCAGATACCAATAGCTCTCCAACTCCTGCCTATTTAATTCTCAGGACAATCTACCAGGTACTATCTGCCACATGTTATAGATTAGAAGAATGAGGTTCAGAGATGTTACAAGGGCCCATTTCTCATCAGATAGGAATCTTGTGAGTCCTTCAGTTGAAATTTCTTGAGTCCTAATCTCCTATCTCTCCATTAAGGTAATTAAATGACTATGCTCCCCTCTTGCCTGCCCTTTTCTGTAATTGCACCAATCCTAGACACACATAAACAAAAGTAGGAACTCGATATTACAATGATTTGCAAACAAGATCATTAGATAAGGAAGAAGATGGCCCTACCCACTGGTAGCAGAAGGCATGGATGCAGGGTGGGCGTGCAGCAAACTTGGCAAGAAGATCACATCCCCCTCTTCCTTTGAAGGATAACCTAAACCAAAGTCATCTGAATGTGATAATCATCTGTAAGTAAAATATGGCTGGTAAGAATTTTGTTTTTGCTTTTTCATTTTTGTTTTTGAGTTAAAATGGTAAGTAATATACTGTCAAATCCCCAGCAGATGCAGTATTTGGCAGTGGCATAAATAAAGACCTTCATCTTTCCATTAGAGCTGATTAAGCAATGATTCCCAGTCATCAAAAAGTATTCCATTAAGCTCTAAAGTTCTCTAATAATTTACTCAGTATGCTTTTCAATACGTGGAAAATCCACATGAGTTTTCCATTCAAGCACCACTAGGATGACTCATTCTTTTATTTTAGCAACAGTTCAGAAACAAATGGAGAGAAGGTGTATGTCAGGGGGATAGGAGAGGTGGGAGGGTGGAAAGGACCAGAAAAGTGCCAGAATCATCTTTCATTGCTGAAGAGTGAAATTTGTGATCAGAAAATTTAAATGTTAACCTTGGAAAAAGAGGAAGCAGCACTTTTGGTTTGAAAGAGGTCTATTCATAGAATAGGCGGTTCAACGAAGTTTGAGCGAGCTTCATCAATCTCATCTGATGATTTCAATCAAGATATTATTGAATCTGGACTCCCTAATCATTCTTAAGAACAATTATTAACAAAAACTACAATGCTCACCTTTGTGTTCTTCAACAGTTTACATCTACATTGCCTTATCAAATAAGCTCATGCTCATTTATTTTTGACAGATGGAGAATTGTTATTTAAGAAACATTTTAAGAGCCCCTGCAGCTTCCTCAGGCATGACCAAAGAACCCATCTTTCATTGGGAAAGTTGTTTAAATTAAGTATCACTATTAACCCCCAGCACCTATAGTTTAAATTTTGTCTCCCTTTTTTGATTATTTACTCACGTGTGGGCTGGAAATCAACAATATCAAAATTAAAGCACTTGATTATGAATTACCCAAAATGCCTCCCACATATTATCAGCTAAATTTAGGTGGCTAAATTTGTGTGTTAACTGAAAGAACTCTGGGAAAAATTAGGAAACGATTATCTAGCCATTACTATCTAAGAAACAGTGGCCACTGGGTTAATTCTTTTGTGAAGCACTCAGACAAGAATGATCTTTAATGGCTTCAATTGTTAGCAAGCTGCTTTTGTATTAGTGGCATAGCCCTTTTCAAAGGTTTCAAAATACTCTGCAGTCTTTTTTGGAGACTTTGAAAGTAACACACTTTGGAGTCAGGTGGACATGAGTTCAAATCCCAGTGTGACCTCCAATGGCAAGATGGTGTTGGGAAAGCTGACATCTTTCTTCCTGTGTTACGACTCTTGATGATGAGTGAAGTTAGCATTTGCAAAGAACCCAGCAAAGTGTCTTACATGTAGAAAATGCTTGGTAAATGTTTGTGAGAAAAATTTTATATACTTCAGAGTTTATACAACAGTTCATGCATTATTTCTCCTACTCACCACTAGTTTGCATAGCCACTGGAGAATTATCAAGGCAGATAGCATCAGAAAACTACAGTTAATATACTAGAATGAAATAATAGATAAAAGAAATCAAAAAAGAAATTAACATAGTCAAATGCTAATACAAGCTGTTTTTTTTTAATTTTTGGCAGTATGTCACATGCATGAAAAACAAAAAAAGATTCACTATTTAAAAAGCTCTCAATTAAAATACTAAGAATAAAGCATAAAATTTTTAAACATAATTTTGATATATAGCTGAGTCTGTTTAAAAATAAGAAAAAATTACAAAAGACTAAAATTAAAAGAGAAATAGAAGTTAGAGTGCTAAGTTTTTTGCTGAATTCAAGGCTACTGAAGTAGCATTTGCTGACCCGATTAAACTAGACCCAGGAGATGCAACAGCTCCAAAGGGAATTCATTGGGTTTTATAAGATAATGAACTAGAGCTGAGACCTGCTGTCACAAAAGACTGTCCTCTTGCACTTAACAGAAATGATGAACCAGATAATATCCACCTAGCAGTAAAGACAGAAAACGAAGGGCTTTTTTACCTGTCTTGAATTTAGGAAAAGGTCCCTTCTAAGAATTCATAAGCATAGAAGATATTATGGGGCATGGAGGAGGGATAGTGATCAGAGGTGAAATGTTCTAAAGTCTTGCTATTGCAGAGAAGAGCAGAAGAACTGCTTAACTATATATTTTGTAAGATAAGTATACACGTTGTTGCTTTAATAGTAAGCACTAGAATATAAAACATGTTTATAACTTCAAAAGGAATAGAAAAGTGCAAAAAGAATTAAAAAAAAAAATCTTGACTCCATTAAGAAAAAATCATAAAGAGCAGAAAAAAGAATCAAAAATAAAATATCAAATATCAGTTCAGTTCAGTTCAGTCACTCAGTCATGTCCGACTCTTTGTGACCCCATGAATCGTAACACACCAGGCCTCCCTGTCCATCACTGACTCCCGGAGTTCACTCAGATTCATGTCCATCGAGTCAGTGATGCCATCCAGCCATCTCATCCTCTGTTGTCCCTTTCTCCTCCTGCCCCCAATCCCTCCCAGCATCAGAGTCTTTTCCAATGAGTCAACTCTTCGCATGAGGTGGCCAAAATACTGGAGTTTCAGCTTTAGCATCATTCCTTCCAAAGAAATCCCAGGGCTGATCTCCTTCAGAATGGACTGGTTGGATCTCCTTGCAGTCCAAGGGACTCTCAAGAGTCTTCTCGAACACAACAGTTCAAAAGCATCAATTCTTCGGCGCTCAGCCTTCTTCACAGTCCAACTCTCACATCCATACATGACCACAGGAAAAACCATAGCCTTGACTAGATGGACCTTTGTTGGCAGAGTAATGTCTCTGCTTAAATGTAATTATGTCAGTAATCACAAGATATAAATTAACTGAATTTGTACTTGCAGAACAGAGGTTTCAAAACTAGATTGTTAAAAATCAAAAAGGGATCAAATCAGATGGTCTCAAATGATTGATATGATGGTAATAAAATTTTCAGTGCTATGTAGAAAATAAAATAAAAGAAGTCTCTTGGAAAATTAAGCAGAAAGATAAAAATCTAGAAAATAATAGAAGTTGAATGAGACAATTAGAGGATCAGTGTAGAAAATCAAATATCCAAATTCAAGAAATTCCACAAACACAGAGAACAAAGAAAACAGAGGAGATGAAAATGTCAAAGTACAGTCTCTAACCGCAATATCATTAAGCTATAAATCAATACTGAAAAAGTATCTAAAACATCCCAAATATTCAGAAATGAAACAACTTCAACATAATCCCATTTCAAAGAAGAAATCCCAAGGAAAATTTTAAAATAATTTAAACTGAAATGGTAAAAGTACAACATGTCAAAAACTGTGGAATGCTGTTAAAACAATGCCTAGAGGGAAATGTGCAGTATTACATGCTTGTATCAGGAAAGAAGTAACAAGTTAATGAAGTTTCCACCTAAATAAAAGGCGGGGGTGGGGTGGGCAGAAAACAAAGTCCAAAAAAAAAAGAAGAAATTAAAAAGTAAATTCAAGAGCAGAAATAAATGAAATATAAGAAAACATCAATGGAGAAGATCAATGGAACAAAGTCAATTGTCTGAAGACACCAATAACGTTGATACAGCTTCTCCACGGATGAGACAAAACAGAAAAGACACATGCAACAGAAATGAGAAAGGGTACAGTGTAGGTGCTGATCTGAGATAGCACATGGCTCAGTGGAACAGAATAAAAAGCTCAGAAATATACTCAAGGTTCAGAAAAATACTCGAATGTGTAATGGATATACCACATGTGCGTGCTAAGTCACTTCAGTCCTGTCTGACTCTGCTACCCTAAGAACTGCAGCCCGCCAGGCTCCTCTGTCATGGGATTCTCCAGGCAAGAATACTGGAGTGGGTTGCCATGCCCTCCTCCAGGGATCTTCCAGGAATTGAACTCGTGTCTCATGTCTCCTGCATTGGCAGGTGGTTTCTTTACCACTAGCACCACCTGGGAAGCCCAGTGGCTGTATCTCGCACAACAGAATTGGTATAGAAAATCATAAGAAAAAGTTGCCGTTGTCTATTGATGATATTGCAAGAATGGAACAGACAGGGTGAGAGTACTACCCACAGCCCCTCAGGTACGACTATATGGTACCATGCCTCTGCCCTCACCAGCAACATGAGGACTTTTTCAAGCAGTAGAAGCTTAGTCTACCTTGCAGTGGCAATGCAGAGAAGAGTAGAAATAATACTCCCTCAACTAGGGGCTACTACAAGTTGGTCTATAAATATTTCAGCTCTCTCACCATTCAGGCTGATAAATGGATCAATCTAATTGCATTGGCTCCCACAGTCCCCCTGTGAAATCTCTGATTTCTCACAGTGGGATCTAGTTTAATCATGTACTTGTTATCAGATGCCTTTCCCTCCTGGTTTCTTCCCTATTTCCTCCCCAGATTTATTTTTTAAGTAAATTACTTGTTCTCTAATCATTTTCTTATGGTCTTTGGAGTGGGCAACTGGGATTGTTATTTTCTGTTTAAAAACTAAAGAAGGGATAGAAGGAAAGAAGAAAGGAAGAAGGCAGAGAACAGCAGAATAAATTTTTAAAAAATAATCAAACTATCTTCTACCTATAAGAGACTTTGGATTTAAAGATAGAAATAGATTGAAATTGAAAGGATAAAAAAGGTAACCAAACAGTAACTAAAAGAGAGGTGGAATACCATAATTTCATTATGAAATTGAAATCTAAATTCTTAGATTTTAACTTAAAATTGTTACTAGAGACAATGAAGACAATAATAAAAGGATCAATACATCAGGAAGGCATAACAATATGCACCTAACAACAGAGCTTCTAAACACATAACACAAAAGGGATAGAATCGAAGGGAGAAATAGACAAGTCAACAAGTCAGCAACAATACTTGGAGATTTCGATACTACCACCTTTTGAATAACTAATATAAAAACTAGGATGGAGATTACCAAGGAAACAGAACACCTAAACTGCTTTGTAAACCAGTCACACCCAATAGAACCTGCCTGCAATGCAGGAGACCAGAGTTCAATCCCTGGGTCAGGAAGCTCCCCTGGAGAAGGGAATGGCAACACATTCCACTATTCTTGTCTGGAGAATCCCACGGAAAAAGGAGCCTGGCAGGCTACAGTCTATGGATCACAAAGAATTGGACATGACCAAACAACTAACACACACACACACCCCCAATAATAGCATAATACATATTGTTCTCAAGTAAAGGTGAAACATTTCTTATGATAGACCATATATTAGGCAACAAAACCATTCCCAATAAATTCAAAAAGATAGAAATCACACAAATTATACTCTCTGACCACAATGGAATGAAATTAGAAATCAATAACAGAAGAAAATCTGAAAATCTCACAAATGTGTGAAAATGAATAATACACTTATAAATAACCAATGCATAAAGGAAGAAATCACAAGGGAAATTAGAAAATATTTTGAGATAAACAAAAACAAAAATATAGCATAACAAGATTTACACAGAGAAAATAGTGCTTAGAGAGAAATTTAGTTATAATGCATTACAGTTATAAATGGTTTGTTTGGCCACATTAAAAAGCAATGGAACTGCTAAACTCTTCTGGTGAAAGTATAAAATAAGGAGGAAAATGCAGTAACTAATGCATTTGAAAATCTGCTACCCCTAAGAGGTCAGTTTTCATTCCAATCCCAAAGAAAGGCAATGCCAAAGAATGCTCAAACTACCGCACAATTGCACTCATCTCACAAGCTACTAAAGTAATGTTCAAAATTCTCCAAGCCAGGCTTCAGCAGTATGTGAACCGTGAACTTCCAGATGTTCAAGCTGGTTTTAGAAAAGGCAGAGGAACCAGAGATCAAATTGCCAACATCCGCTGGATCATCGAAAAAGCAAGAGCCTTCCAGAAAAACATCTATTTCTGCTTTATTGACTCTGCCAAAGCCTTTGACTGTGTGGATCACAATAAGCTGTAGAAAATTCTGAAAGCATGGGAATACCAGACCACCTGACCTGCCTCTTGAGAAATTGTAAGCAGGTCAGGAAGCAACAGTTAGAACTGGACATGGAACAACAGACTGGTTCCAAACAGGAAAAGGAGTACGTCAAGGCTGTATATTGTCACCCTGCTTATTTAACTTATATGCAGTGTACATCACGAGAAATGCTGGGCTGGAAGAAGCACAAGCTGGAATCAAGATTGCTGGGAGAAATATCAATAACCTCAGATATGCAGATGACACCACCCTTATGGCAGAAAGTGAAGAGGAACTAAAAGGCCTCTTGATGCAAGTGAAAGAAGAGAGTGAGAAAGTTGGCTTAAAGCTCAACATTCAGAAAACGAAGATCATGGCATCTGGTCCCATCACTTCATGGGAAATAGATGGGGAAACAGTGGAAACAGTGTCAGACTTTTTTTTGGCGGGGGGGCTCCAAAATCACTGCAGATGGTGATTGCAGCCATGAAATTAAAAGACACTTACTCCATGGGAGGAAAGTTATGACCAACCTAGACAGCATATTAAAGAGCAGAGATATTACTTTGCCAACAAAGATCTGTCTAGTCAAGGCTATGGTTTTTCCAGTAGTCATGGATGTGAGAGTTGGACTATAAAGAAAGCTGAGCACAGAAGAATTGATGCTTTTGAACTGTGGTGTTGGAGAAGACTCTTGAGAGTCCCTTGGACTGCAAGGAGATCCAACCAGTCCATTCTGAAGGAGATCATTCCTGGGTGTTCATTGGAAGGACTGGTGCTGAGGCTGAAACTCCAGTACTTTGGCCACCTCATGCAAAGAGTTGACTCATTGGAAAAGACCCTGATGCTGAGAGGGATTGGAGGCAGGAGGAGAAGGGAAGGACAGAGGATGAGATGGCTGGATGGCATCACCTACTGGATGCACATGAGTTTGGGTAAACTCCACGAGTTGGTGATGGACAGGGAGGCCTGGTGTGCTGCGATTCATGGGGTCTCAAAGAGTCAGACACAACTGAATGACTGAACTAAAGAGTGGGTAGCCTATCCCCTCTCCTAAGATCTAGCACTCCCCTTCAAGGTACATATTACACATATGCACAAAAATATGTACATCATTTTTCAGATCAGCTTTTATTTTAATAGCAAAAAGTCCAAAATTACCTATGTTACCTCCAGAGACAAATGCATAAATAAACTGAAGACTTTGTATCTAATGGAATACTATCAAGCAGTGAAAGGAAAAGAACAAAAGTTAATATTATCTATAAGTTGTGGTTGAGTCATAAGTCATGTCTGACTCTGCAACCCTATGGACAGAAGCATGTCAGGCTCCTCTATCCTCCACTATCTCCCAGAGGAGTTCGCTGGATTTGTGTCCATTAAATCAGTGATGTTATCTAATCATCTCATCCTCTGTTGCCTTCTTCTCTTTTTGCCTTCAGTCTTTCCCAGCATCAGGGTCTATTTCTATGAATCACATCTTCACATCAGGTAGCCCAATTATTGGAGCCTCAGTTTCAGCATCAATCCTTCCAATGTATATTAAGGGTTGATTTCCTTTGGGATTGATTGGTTTCATCTCCACACAGTCCAAAGGACTCTCAAGAGTCTTCTTCAGCACCGCACTTTAAAACACAAAATAGGGACTACCCTGGTGTCCAGTTGTTGGGGCTCTGTGCTTCCAATGCAGGGGGACACAGGTTTGAAACCTGGTTGGGGAACTAGGATTGCATGTGCTTCGTAGTGTGGCCAAAATAAAATAAAAAGCTAAAAAATGTAACTCAAAATAATGAAATCACTTTTATCTACTTTTAAAGAGGAAGAGAACTTTATTTTTGTATGACTTTCTGAACACAAAAGCAATATTAATTTTACTTTTTTAGTTGGTGATCTTGAACCGCAGGTGAAGAGTTTTGAATTAATTTCTGTAATTGTCTAAAACTAATGAAGAAAGATAATGGAGATGCTCCAAAATTTGACTTGGAAATTACTTCGGCTTAGGAAAGCAAGTCTGTGGCACTATCACTTTTGAAGAAAAGAAAAAGTTTTAGAACCTATTTGAAACATTAATTATTGTCTATTGTACTTGAAACAAATAATTAACTTGTTTGTTTTTTCTATTTGGCCATACTTAATGAAAACCATTGCTATTAATTTATTTTAATATAATTTAAAATGATTATCTTGGTTAGTTTTTTACTGATTTAAGGTATTTCATTATTTCTACCTCAGTAGCTGTTTATAGTCATATGGAGGACTTAGATATTTTTTATCTCTTTTGTTATTTTCTTGCAATCAAGTCTCTATCATTTATTTTATTGCATATGTGTGCACAGAAAAACAACGTGGTTTACTTTTTCAGCTTTGCTTCTGAAAATCATTTTTGTCTTTAAACAGATCACAGATCCACATTGTTAAACATAAATGTAACATTACAGATCTAATCTAAACATGAGCTCAGACCAGGGAATATAGTCACTGTTCAGTTCAGTTCAGTTTAGTCACTCAGTCGTGTCCCACTCTTTGCTACCCCATGAACCGCAGCACACCAGGCCTCCCTGTCCATCACCAACTCCCGGAACTTGCCCAAACCCATGTCCGTTGAGTCGGTGATGCCATCCAACCATTTCATCCTCTGTCATCCCCCTTCTCCTCTGCCTTCAATCTTTCCAAGCATCAGGGCCATTTCAAATGAGTCAGCTCTCTGCATCAGGTGGCCAAATTATTGGAGTTTCAGCTTCAACATCAGTCCTTCCAATGAACACCCAGGATTGATCTCCTTTAGGATGGACTGGTTGGATCTCCTTGCAGTCCGAGGGACTCTCAAGAGTCTCCAGCACCACAGTTCAAAAGCTTCAATTCTTTGGCACTCAGCATTTTTTTATAGTCCAACTCTCACATCCATACATGACTACTGGAAAAACCGTAGCTTTGACAAGATGGACCTTTCTCCCACTAACCCTGCCCACAGAAGAAGGTAGTGAGTTATCAGACTGATGTGTCTGAAAAGTGAAGCAAAACATTCATAGTCTTTCCTTTCTTCTTTTTCTTGGAAACCAGAAGATTCAGACACAACTGTAGCTTTGTTACTAGAATCCAGGTCTTGACACACTCACTGGTCTTTTGCTGCCTATTCTACAAGGAGGAAGATGAGTGTCACTAATTTTTTGGCATTAAAATCAGGAAGCACACTTTCCATCCTATTGGTGAGAATTTGGTTGTCACCTGGCAAGCCTTTGTCTCATTTGTTGTTTGATTCAGAACTAAAGTGGGGAAAGAGGAGTGTTTTTTTATTGGGGTCATTCAAAGACACTAATAATAACAATAGTATTTATTGAGAATTTTCTGCATGCCAGACACAATTTTAAACTTTTTATATATTTCATGTAATCTCTGTAATGATTCAAAGAAGAAAAGACAGCCTTTGGATTTGATAAATAGGACACAGACTAGCAAGGTCTATTTGCAGAGAGTTGAAAGTGAAGGACAGGAAGTTGTTAATTTAGATTACTCAGGTCATTAAATCTTTGCATATGAGATGTGACTTTCATCATTCTGTTTGATGATGACCTTTTCATCATTCTGATTTCCCTTTTCTGGAATTTCTTCAATTTATGAATAACCAACCCTTTGACTGGGCAGATGATACCATATGTGGTCTCCCCACCAGAGAATGAAAAAGATCATTTATTCTGAACTTTCTGAATTTCCATTGAGGCCACAGTAAGCTATCTAAGTTTGCCCTAAAGTCTTGTGGACATCTTATTCAGTTCAGTTCAGTTCATTCACTCAGTCATGTCCGACTCTTTGTACCCCATGGACTGCAGCACACCAGGCCTCCCTGTCCATCACCAACTCTCGGGGTTTACTCAAACTCATGTCCATTGAGTCGGTGATGCCATCCAACCATCTCATCTTCTGTCATCCCCTTCTCCTCCTACCCTCAATCTTTCTCAGCATCAGTGTCTTTCCCAATGAGTCAATTTTTTGCAGCAGGTGGCCAAAGTATTGGAGTTTCAGCTTCAGCATCAGTCCTTCCAATGAATAATTAGGACTGATCTCCTTTAGGATGGACTGGTTGGATCTCCTTGGACATCTCATTACACACATATATAATGAGATGTATATATGTATATAATGAGCATGTATATGTATATATGCATATATGTATACATATAAATCACTTGTTTTATTAATTTAATTTTTATTAAATTGTTTGTTTTGTTAAGCAATTAAGCAACAGAATGCAAAAATATGCCAAGTTAATAATCAGCTCCCCATTCATTTTAATTTCACTCTTCTATTTAGCTGCTGTTATATCCCCAATCTGGGGTTACTAGGGAAAAGTACTTTTGTATTTTTAATTTTTAGTAGGTAAATCTAGATTAATTTTTAGTGGAAGTATAGCAATTCACACCCTCGTCAGCCGAGGGGTGCCTAGTCCTATACATCATCTTTATATATATTTTTTTCAGTTTGAGAGCTGAATATCATATTGTTTCTTTAATTTGTATTCATCTTACTACTAGAGAGAATTAATATCATGTGTTTATTAGGCATTTTATATTCTCCTCTATAAAGTATTGTTTTAAATATTTTGCTGAAATTTAAATTTGTCTCTTTTATGAGCTTGTTGAAGCTCTGTGTATATTACAAAAGAAAAATATTTTCCTTTCATCTGTGATGCAAATATTTCCGTATCACTGCTCTTTTGACTCTTTTACAATATGTCATAAAATTTGTATAAAATTTTATTTCTTTTTTAAAATACAGATTTTTTTTAGTCCCTAACTTTTAACAAGCATCTGAGTGGATATAAACTTGGACACTTCCACAAGAATTCAGAGGCACTATCTTTAAAGATTCCCAAAGGGATCCATGGAGCATGCTCACAGGTGCTATATGGAGTTCATATCACCGTCTTGCTCAGCAAAGACGCCAATGAGTCCTCTGGTCCCCTGACTTCTGTAATGTGGGAAGCGCCAAAGGAGCCATGTTGGGCCTGAGGGCACTCACTCAGGAGCATCAAATAAATCCTGGCTAAAGTTACAGCCACCGAAGGCAATCATTCCATAAACTACATCCTCTCTGCTGCTAAAGAAAATACGACAAATGGATTGAACCTGTCCTTCTTTTTAAACATCATCTTACAAATCCCAAGAATTATTTATTTTACAGAGGATTGTGGGAAAACAACCTCTGAATGATGCATGTTTTTATATTGCATTTGAAAACTACTTCCACAAACGACTCATTTAATCAATCTTCAGAAATAGCAGTGTGTTCATAATCTCAAATTGAGAATTGAGATTTACGAAGGTGAGAAATGACAAATCCCAAATAAAATAAATAAGAGGTAGGACTAGACTAGGACCCAGGCTCAGAATGCTTTCCAGATACTTAAAATTCGACCTCAAAATCCTATGAATTAAAAGGAAAGAAATAAATATATTCTACTTATGTTCCAAAAATTTCAAAGAGGTACAGTTCTGAAAGCAGTGTCTGGTGGAGTTTGGGAAGAGACCACATCGCTCCGTGTGGTTCCTTCCTCCCTGGTAGCTTCCACTTCTGCAGCCACGACTCACTTCAAGAGTCTTCTGAGTTTGGGTGCAGATCAAAGGTATCAGCAATCTGCTTCAGAGATACCTCAGCTTTAACTCTGAGTGAAATTAGTTTCCAACATAAATGTCGTAACTCTTTCATCTTAGGTTTTCTGTGTTACCTAAAGTGTTCTTCCTCTTCTTTTTTGAAAAGGGTTTACTGAAGATAGAGATGCAGGATTTCAAAATAATAAAAAGTTATTTAGGAGAGGAAAAAAATACTCAATGTGAAATAGTTATTGTTGATCTATGGTTGAAATCTGTTTCAGCAGAGGCCACGAAAGTATAAAGCATGAAGTGAAGGAAAGTACATGCTTTGGGTACACGCAGACATGGGACAAGCAGGCCCCTGGCCCCACCATTGTTCAGCTTCGCATGGGCATTGAACCCTGATGCTTATAGCTGAAACAAGTACAGAACTGCTGCTGCTTCTAAGTCGCTTCAGTCGTGTCCGACCCTGTGCGACCCCATAGACAGCAGCCCACCAGGCTCCCCTGTCCCTGGGATTCTCCAGGCAAGAACACTGAAGTGGGTTGCCATTTCCTTCTCCAATGCATGAAAGTGAAAAGTGAAAGTGAAGTCGCTCAGTCATGTCTGACTCCTAGCGACCCCATGGACTGCAGCCCACCAGGCTCCTCCATCCATGGGATTTTCCAGGCAAGAGTACTGGAGTGGGGTGCCATTGCCTTCTCCGACAGAACTGCTGCTACCATTTAATGACTTGTTACTAGGTTCTAGGGGCTATGCTTTGTGTGACTTATCTCACTGAATATTCACACAGCTCTAAAAGGCTTCATGAGCTCATTCACAGAGCCCGTGTGAGGATTAAGAGCAGCAAAGCTCAAAGGGACTATCCGAGGTCCATCTGCAGTATCTGGGCCTCTGCACAGAATAGAACTTTGGTGAACACTGTACCGGTGCAGACAATAGGGCAGAATCGGAGATGTGCTAGTTTAGTGCTAGTTTATTAGAGCAAAAGAGATGGAAAATCGGAATTAACCATGGAAATGTGATCTTTACCTAACTATATTCAAAACTTCTTAGCTGTAGCCGAAGATGACTATTTTTTTTTTATGAAGTTACAGTAAGAAATTCATTATACAGGATATAGTTGTTCTGGAAAGAAAAGTATTATTTAACACATTTCACATGTGATATGGTTCCAGATTGTAAAATGACTTTTCTGTATTGGAGTTCACTCAAATCCCATCTTGGGTACAATGTGCTTACAAATATGATTCTAAAAATATCCCTTTGTATTTTGGAACTTATAACTAGTCTACTAAGTGACAGGGGAAAAGAGTTGCAAGTTTGCCATTCTCTTCTTATTACTCCTAGGTGAACTGCTACAAAACACATCATTTATTATCACTATTCTGCCAAATAGATAACATTTTTGAAGGGCTCAAGGAAATTGAGTGTAGGATTGCTCAGGGACCTACTCAATGAAATATCCTTTTCCCATATCCCACATCTGTTAAGAGTGGATGTTTTGCTTTCTGAACAGATATTCCTACATTCTTGAAGATTTTTTTTTAACTGATCATCCTGGATTTAGTTCCAGACTAAACCCCATTACAATCAAAGGGCAGCCATAGCACAGCCAAATGGTCTTTTATGGAGCTAAACTGTACTGAGGTCTTGGTGAACTCTCTTTCTTGCAGGAAAATCTTTGTGTGTTTCAGTAGTTTGAGAGAAATACAAATCCAGAGCATGACATGAAGGTATCACTTAATTTTTTAAAAAGTTCTCCCTTCTCCCAAATGGCTTTATTTTAGAGATAGGGTGCTGTGGCTTAGTTGCTAAGTCATGTCCATCTCTTTGCGACCCCATGGACTGTAGCCTGCCAAGCTCCTCTGTCCATGGAATTTTCCAGGCAAGAATACTGGAGTGGGTTACCAGTTCCTACTCTAGGGTATCTTTCTGATCCAAGGATCGAACCCACATCTCTTGTGTCTCTTGTGTTGGCAGACAGATTATTTACCACTGTACCACCTGTGAAGTCCTAGAAAAAGGGTACAAGCAACCAAATCCAACACACTAGGACCAGTGTGTACCAATTCATTAGTCAGAGGAAGTGTTTGCATTCATCAATTGTCTTTAGTAGACCTGTTTTATGTAGTGGAGTACATTCTAGAAAGAGGTGATTTTTTTTTCCAAATCTAAAATTGACAATAAGGAAGAGGCAGCCATTTTCACCTGATCCCTAATTTCCCTTCTATTAAAATTTTAAGAGAAGTTTTCAGGAAGAAGAGGATAGTGTCCTTGATTCTGGAATTTTTGGACTAATTTAGTATTGCTGCTAGTTTAGTAACACTAGTTTAGTGCTGCTAGTTTAGCATTACTGCCAGCTTATCATTACTGCTGGTTTGTACTGCTAGTTTAACAATACTGCTAGTTTAGTAATACTAGTTCAGCATAGCTACTAGTTTAGTACTGCTAGTTTAGCATTACTGCCAGATTATCATTACTGCTAGTTCGTAATGCTAGTTTAACAGTACTGCTAGTTTAGTAATACTAGTTCAGCGTAGCTACTACTTTAGAACTGCTAGCTTAGCATTGCTCCTAGTTTGGTACTGATAGTTTAGTCTTGCTACTTTAACATTGCTACTAGTTTGGTACTGCTAGTTTAGCATTGCTGCTAGTTTAGTCCTGCTAGCACTACCAGCTCAGGCATTGCCCTTCTGGGGTCTCTACTGGATGCCCCAGGTTCAGGGAGGTCTTTCCACTCAGTCCGGTCCAAACTCTAATGTCATCAGCTCTGGTGTGGGCTCTGGGAAATATTCAGCTTACGCATGTATCTTACTAGCAACAATAAGTCATAATACTGGAGACTTCTTCTTCTGGAGGAGCTTTGATGTGCCAGGCAGTAACCTTTTATCTTCTGGATGCAGGAAGTTTCATGATATTGGCCTGAACATTCAGAGCAGGTGGGTCCAAAAATGGGGCTTGGGATAGCGACTACTTACTAAAGGATCAGAAAACATTTTGATATCTTACAAAAAGGTGTACAAGTGCTTGGCAGCTGAATATCAGCCATAAGTACATTCCTCAGTGAGCAAGGCCAAGGTGTGATAGTGGACACAGACATCAAGGTGCGGTTATTTGGGGTGTGGGGTGCAGACAGTTGGGATAGGGAAGAGTGCTCAAGGTGTGCATTAGTGCTGACCTTGATATTTTGCCATAAAACCATGTATTTATATTCATCATTTCATACAAGAAATAAAAATTGGTAAAATAATTGAAAATAATTAAAGCAAAATATTTAAATTTTATTTTTTATACAATTTTTAAAAGTTACACTCCACTTATAGTTATTATAAAATATTGACTCCATTCCCTTTTTAGAGACAATCCATCCCTGTAAGCTATCTTACTCCCAATAGTTTGTACCTCCTACTTCCTTATCCCTATATTGCCCCTCCCCACCCTCTCCCCACTGGTATCCACTAGTTTGTTCCCCAGATCTGGGAATCTGTTTCTTTTCTGTTATATTCACTAGTTTGTCATATCTTTTAGAAATCCACATATAAATGACACCATACAGTATTTGTCTGTCTTTATCTAGCTTATTTCACTTAGCATAATGCCCTCCAAGTCCTTCCGTGTTGCTGCAAATGGCAAATTTTCATTATTTTTTATGGCTGAGTAATAGTCCATTGTATATATGTACCACATCTCCTTTATCCATTCATCTGTTCATAAGCACTTAGGGTACTCCCATATCATAACATCAATTGTAAATACAGCTGCTAGGAACTTTGAGGTTCCTTTATCTCTTTGAATTAGTGTTTTTATATAAAAGAAATTTTAAAACAAATATTTTTTTTGGCCGTGCCACACAGCATGTGTGATCTTAGTTCACCAACCAGGGATTGGGGATCTCCTGCATTGAAAGCAAGAAGCTGTAACCACTGGTTCACTAGGGAAATCCCAACAAAAGCAGTTTTTGATCAAGACAAACTTCCACTTTGTTGAAGGGATAGAGATTGCAAAATGAAATGGAGCAGTATAATTTTTAAGAGAAGGATAATGTAGAAAAGATAGCTTCTGGTCTTGCGATTGGTGGAAAGTCACTTAGTCACTTGATCAGTCAAACAGGAATACTAACATTTAACAAACAGCTTTTGTAGTAAGCGTTAAAGCGACAACCTTGAAAATAAGACTTCAACTACAAGATAGAAGTATTGGTCTGAATTTTTCTGCTAAAAATCCTCCCACTTGAAGATGAAAAAGCAGAAACGTAGGAGCATTTTCTAGGTTTGTGGAGCTATAAGCACACAAAAATTTAGTTTGGGAAACATGGGAACCATGTAAAATATATATATCAGAAATGCAGACTAGGTTCCCCACACATACCCAGCTCATCTCCACTACTCAACTTTGCATCAGTAGTGGCAGAACTCTGAATCATAGGCTGGGAATGCCTCCTGAAAACACTGTTTCTCTCTTTCTACTCTGATGTCTCTACCACATGGAGGAATGTAGCCTGTTTTTGAAATGTACCCCATCATGAAATAAACTACACAGTCAGAAAAATAATGCCATTCTAGGCAAATCTTAGTTTTCAGAAGATGAAGACAAATTAATGTGTCAGCAATTACTGACAGTAAATTGTCAGAAAATGTAACTTGTTCAACGAAGTTTATAGTGATAAAAGCTGTAAAAATTCTGTTCAAGAGTTTGGCTACTATTTATATACTTCAATGATTTTCAGTGGAAAAAGAAGCATTTGTGTCCATAAAATATATTTTTGCAGTGTACCCAGTCTAGAATACTGTCTTATCATTGTTACAAGTCTGAAGCTCAGAAATTATTTTTACTTTCTTTCTTGACTGCGTCTTTAAACTAGCAACAATTTCTGAGTAAAGCAGGATGTTTTGAGCCTACTGATTTCAAATCTGAGTTCATTTTGACCTGCTGTGCTTTTAAAAGTCAGCAGTCAATATGCCAGATGGCTTTGGCTAATCGTATATTGTTCCAAATATACCTATTGATGACTGACTCCCGGGGAATCTTGGAACATAGCAATTTGCTTTTCCTCCCCAGGTTTAATAAGTAAAGGAAAGATCAACCAAGAATAATACCTGAATGAAAAATGTGTTCACATTGCATATTATCCATGCAAGCCAGATCCAAAGCAGGTATCCTTTGATCTGGATGCTAAGTGGTAGTACCTAGAAACCTTGTCCCAGAAGGGAACAACAGCTTATTCCTCTATAAGGGAGAGCAACACCAGAATAAATAGAATATTTGAAAGTTGAAAAAGTCTTTTTGATGGAGGTAACGAATTTTGAAAATGCAGCAATTTTAAAATTGTTCTCAATTTTTTGTGTGTGAATTAGCTATGATGTATGTGCATGTGTGTATATGTGTGCACTCACTAAGTAGTGTCCAACTCTTTGCAATCCCGTGAACCTTAGCCCACTAGGCTCCTCTGTTCATAGAATTTTCCAGGCAAGAATACTGGAATAGGGTGACATTTCCTACTCCAGGGGATTTTCCCAACCCAGGGATCAAACCCATGTCTCTTATGTCTCCTGCATTGGCAGGTAGATTCTTTACCACTAGTGCCGCCTGGGAAGCCCATCAGCTATGATATAACCATAAATGATTGCTCTTTTATCCAGTATATAACAACATAAGTAGTAGAAAAAAATTAAAATAAGAAGAACAAAAACTGTATGATAAGCTTCATTAGCTATTTAAATTGATATAAGAATAATTTTTTATTTATTTTATTCAAGTATAGTTGATTTAAATTGTGTTACTTTCTGCTGTACAGCAAAATGATTCAGTTATACATACACATTATTTTTCATAAGGAATAAAAAATTGTTGACATAATTTGAACTTGTAGAGTGTTACCTAGGAAAATTGAATTCGATAGTAATAATAGCCTTCATGTAAAAACCTGGACGTAGTAAAAGTTGCAATCTGTAATAGTATTTTCTAGAGGTCTAAACTATCAGTAAAGGCATGTTTAGTATAAAATTTACATGTAGAATAATTAGTTAAAGGAACAAAATGCCATGAAAATAAAAATAGAAAGTATTGGAAATAGTGTGAGTGATCTAGAAAGGATGCTGACCAAGAATTAAAATAATTAATGGAATTTGTGTTAAAAAAATACCATTTTAACCAAAATTCAAAAATGTTTGACTATTCAGTGCATAGTACAAGCAATGCTGTGTGTTTTAGTTGCTAAGTCATGTGTGACTTTTTTGTGACCCCCTGGACTGTAGCCTGCCAGGCTCCTCTGTCCATGGGATTTCCCAGGCAAGAATACTGGAGTGGGTTGCCATTTCCTTCTCCAGGGGATCTTCCTGACCCAGAGATCAAATCTGAGTCTCCTTTGTTGCAAGCAGATTCCTTACCACTGAGCCACCAGGGAAGCCCACAGACAGTATTAGCTTTAGTTAATATGCTTATTTTGAAACATGTTAGATAGTCCAATCCCTACATCACAGTAGCAGAGTCAGGAAAGTAGTAGAAAGGCATTCTGTCCCCATTTCTGCAACATTATCCCCATCACTAAGCAAACTTGCTCTCCTCTCAGAGTACCCTCCTTTCTATACAACATTTTCTGGCCGAATTATCATTGCCATTATGAATTCCTCCCACCCTTCTGCCCTCAACTCAATTTGTCACCACGGTCAGATGATTCCATAGCTAAGCACTATTCCAATAAGTACTCTTGTCTCTCTCTTTGGCACAATTCAGTCAGTTCAGTTCAGTCGCTCAGTCATGTCCAACTCTTTGCGACTGCATGAATCGCAGCATACCAGGCCTCCCTGTCCATCACCAACTCCCAAAGTTTACCCAAACTCATGTCCATCAAGTCGGTGATACCATCCAGCCATCTCATCCTCTGTCGTCCCCTTCTCCTCCTGCCCCCAATCTCTCCCAGCATCAGAGTCTTTTTCAATGAGTCAACTCTTCACATGAGGTGGCCAGAGTACCGGAGATTCAGCTTCAGCATCAGTCCTTCCAATGAACACCCAGGACTGATCTCCTTTAGAATGGACTGGTTGGATCTCCTTGCAGTCCAAGGGACTCTCAAGAGTCTTCTCCAACACCACAGTTCAAAAGCATCAATTCTTGGGCTCTCAGCTTTCTTCACAGTCCAACTCTCACATCCATACATGACCACAGGAAAAACCATAGCCTTGACTAGGCGGACCTTTGTTGGCAAAGTAATGTCTCTGTTTTTTAATATGCTATCTGGGTTGGTCATAACTTTCCTTCCAAGGAGTAAGTGTCTTTTAATTTCATGGCTGCAATCACCATCTGCAGTGATTTTGGAGCCCCCAAAAAGTAAAGTCTGACGCTGTTCCCACTGTTTCCCCATCTATTTCCCATGAAGTGATGGGACCGGATGCCATGATCTTCGTTTTCTGAATGTTGAGCTTTAAGCCAACTTTTTCACTCTCTTCTTTCACTTGCATCAAGAGGCTTTTTAGTTCCTCTTAACTTTCTGCCATAAGGGTGGTGTCATCTGCATATCTGAGGTGATTGATATTTCTCCCAGCAATCTTGATTCCAGCTTGTGCTTCTTCCAGCCCAGCATTTCTCATGATGTACTCTGCATATAAGTTAAATAAGCAGGGTGACAATATACAGCCTTGACGTACTCCTTTTCCTATTTGGAACCAGTCTATTGTTTCATGTCCAGTTCTGTTGGCATAATTATTACTTTTTAAAACACAAATTTCACCATGTCATCGTTCTACTTAAAAATGTTTGGGTTTTGCATTCTGTTTTAATAATTTCACTGGTATTAGACTATAACCCTCCCACCACAAAAAAAAAAATATATATATATATATATATAAAACACACAGCTTTGATGGAACAGTGCCAGACTATGATCCCTTAGAGAATAAAAACACCTGAGGGGCACCCCACCTTCCTCTGGGTCTCTTCTCAGGGACAATTTCCTCACTTGGGCATGGAGGAAGCAATCAAGTGAGTGCCAGGATCTTGGTGACCTTAGGAATCAAAGACCAGAGTTCAAAGCCGCTAAAATACCTGGAATGAAATTACTGTGTAGGGCACCAGAAAGGGGACTGTTGGATCAGTGGAATCTAGTGGAAGAGGAATGACATTCACCAACTGCTGATACAGATAAGTACACAAATCATCCTGCTTTTTTAACCAAGGGATTTCACTCAGACATTTACTGAGCCTCCATCCTATTGTTGGTAATGACCTTGGCACAGGGTTCAAGGATGTATAATCTTGTGTGGAATCTGCATGTCTATATTCCTCATGTTTTAAAAGTAAAACATCTTCATCCCCTGGAGTGTTAATTATTGTCAACTGTTGGGCACAGGAAACCATGAACATTTGCAGTCTTTGCAGTACTGTAGTGTGAGTAATATCTTTCCATTATATAATCAGGAAACCAAGGCTCCAAGTCATTTACCTCTGGTCATCTAGGCTGGAATCTAATTGCCAGTTTCACTGACTGCAAAGGTAATGCTCCTTTTACTAAATCATATTTGAAAATAGAGACTGGCTTATTTTGAAGGCATGATAAAATATTAAGGAAATCTTTTGGAAGATAATCTTAGGCATGTTTATTTCTAAGCTCTGGAAGAAATCAGGAGCAGTGGGAGTGGAAAGATACAGCCAAGCCTTCATCTACATTTCTCTGGTTCTTTAGAAACTGGGCTTTTTCAAACTAAATGCCAGCATGTAGCTTATTGTCCATTTTTTCTGCTTTGTCTGTGTTGTTTTTTTTTTTTTTCTTTCCTTAGAACTGAAATGGTGTGGAAAGATGCCTGCTGTGTTTTAGTGTAAAGCAGCAAAACACAGCTGTTGTTCAGCTTTCATATGTACATATAATATGTAATTCTGAGGTACTTATAAGTAGCATCTATTTGTTTTCAAATAAGTCCAAGTTCAGCAGTGTGTACCTGACATGTATGTCTTGAACTGAATTACTAAATTCATATTTGAGAGTAAATTTGCTTTTGTCTTTGCCTTCATTTCGTATACTGCCTGCCCGGCCTTTGGCATATAATCTTTAGTCTTTATCTAAAGAAGCCAAATGTATTTGAAGAATGCACAAACAAGAATATTTATCCACTCTTTCCTCCTCTTCCTGCCCTGGAAACCTAAAGGACCACAACACCTGCGGATCCTGCCTCAGCGTTCTAGTCTGGTTTCTCCCCACCCACTTCTGAAATCCAGATGTCAGGGGGTTGGGATCTGTTCTGGAAAGCCAGAGACAGGATTCGGCAGCTGATGTCTAGTCTGCATATTAGACCATCTTCCGCCTCATCCCCGCATCATTGACACAAATTTCATCTTTTCCTTTCTACCCTAGAAATATTCCAGTGTTTCTTCTCCTCTCATACCAGGTCCAAGTTCCCAGTTTGGTATTCCAGGCTACGTTCTCTGAATCCTTCACTTCTTCCCACTTCCCCAGATCTCAGCTCATAGCCAATGACCCCTAGAAACAAACTTGACCTCAAACAAATACTTAACACTGCCAAGCTCAATTCCCATCTCACAGAGTGATGAGACTAAATATGGCGACCTGACATTCTTGGTGAATCATTGTGACCCCTGTTAGGTGAGTTACACAGTTGAGCTAGGCTAAAATATAGATACAATTGATAAAATAAATATACAGTTCACAAAACAAAGCTGTATTTTGCAATATAAGTAACTTGCTTACTATATTTAGCAATATAGCATAATCAAAATATAGGCAGAGACCATGTAAGCTGGCGCAGTGGGAAAGAATCCACCCGACAATGCAGGAGATGCAAGAGACATGGGTTTGATTCCTGAGTCAGGAAGATGCTCTGGAGGAGAAAATAAGGAGGGTTCTCATCAAGAGCAACCCCCTCCAGTAGTTTTGCCTGGAGAATCCCATGGAAAAAGGAGCCTGGAGGGCTACAGTCCATGGGGATCACAAAGGGTCAGATACCACTGAGTGACTGAACATCAGCCCAAGTGCAATAAACTATAGGCAGTACTGACCACTAATGGTAAATCTGAACAGACTACTTTGGATATTTTTACTGTCTTTTTTGAAAGTGAAAAATTTTAAATACCTATATAAGCAGAGGGAATAACATGGTAAACTCCATGTATTTGTCACCTCGCTTCCACAGTTATCAGCCCATGGCCAGTCTTATTTTATCTAAATCCATCATGCACATTCTTCTTTGATTATTTGAAAGCAAATCCTAAGCATAATGTCCTCTTACTACATAAAATTCAGTATATATATATGTATATGAGAGATGAAGTTTCTTCGAAACATAACCAAAATATTATCATCATACTTAAAAATAATTTCTTAATAAAATTAATTATCCAGTCTTGCCCAACCTTCCTCTTTGCTGCTGCTAAGTCGCTTCAGTCGTGCCCGACTCTGTGTGACCCCATAGACAGCAGCCCACCAAGCTCCTCCATCCCTGGGATTCTCCAGGCAAGAACACTGGAGTGGGTTGCCAGTTCCTTTTCCAATGCATGAAAGTGAAAAGTGAAAGTGAAGTCACTCAGTCATGTCCAACTCTTCGCGACTCCATGAACTGTAGCCCACCAGGCTCCTCCGTCCATGGGATTTTCCAGGCAAGAATACTGGAGTGGGTTGCCATTGCCTTCCTCTTTGGGTATGGTGAATAACCACTGAATGGAAATCTGCTTTGACAATAATGTGCAAGCCCCACTGAGCCTGGATCTACATACCAGGAAACTCAGTCAATTCATCAAATTATAAGCAAATGATCTAGAGTTACAGAAAAAATAGTATAGGTTCAGGGTTGTACCATCAAAAGGTGTTCACGGTTGTGTTTGTGCTTTGGGTGAGTTTTTTAGGGGGGTGAGAATGGGGCAAGATTTGGTTTGCTGCTTTCAAGAAAGAAAATAGTATTGGAAAGTTCAGTCAAGACCAATAAAAACAAATGATCCAAATTGAAATGAGATCATTTCAAGAGGCCCACTCAGTGCTAAAACTCTATGATTTTAGTAGAGATGGGGTTCACACAGGAAAGAAACTAATCCAAATTAGGGAAAAGAATGAATTAAAGAATGCTTTATAAAATGAGTTTACATATTGGCTGTTCTAAGGGCTGAATCAAGTCTAGAGTAGTGTTCAATTTGGCTCAATCGTTTGATTCTTTCAGTGATTCATATAAAATTACTTCACTGTGCCAGGAAATGGCAACCCACTCCAGCATTCTTGCCTGGGAAATCCCATGGACAGAAGGAGCCTGGTGGGCTACAGTCCATGGGGTCGCAAGAGTCAGACATGCCTTAGTGACAACAACAAAAGAGCCAGTTACGGTTCTAAGTGTTAGAAATACAGCAGTGAAGAAAATCAACACAAATGCCTGCCCTTATGGAGCTTACTTTCTTGTCTATAATCTGAATGCATAAACTGGCCGTGTACCCCTTAGTGCTTTTACTTTCTTTCTTTCTTTTTAAAAGCTCTAAGAAGAGCCTAAGGGAAGGTATGCCCTGTCCTCAGTGGGGTCATAGGTGTCCCCCTCTCTTCTTGTTTTTGACCCAGGACCAGATTCCAGCTAAAGGTAAACAGAGCAAACGTGCATGCAATGCCCTGGGGGGGGCCAGGTGCCCTAGTCTGCAATGAGCGAAGTGTCAGCCCCCAAACAAGCAATGCTATTCCCATCAAAAGCAAACCTCAATGAACCTGAATTCCAATGACTACTTGGAAGAGTTGGGCTGCCAGTTTGCAAATTCTTTGTGTTTTTAGGGAGAACCATATCTCCGCAAACTTTGTTGCAATTTCAGGAGTAATATTTTCTCTTGATGCTTTCAGAGGGTCATTGTGACTCTCCTCTTTCCAAGAACAATAGGTGGTGTTTGTCATATGTCTGCAGAACAGACAGATTCATGGTGCTCAGAATAAAATCTCCCTCCCCCACAGAGCTGTGAGCATTCAGCCTTTGGATATTCTCTAGGACCCCCTTTTGCTGTTCTCTGCTTTGTTATTAAGACTTCAGCTTCATGGGTCTCCCTTCAGTCCTTGAAAAATGTAAGCATCTAAGTGGTTCCTTACACTAGGGCCTTCACGCATGCTATTCCCACTGCTTGGGACACTATTCTCCTCCCCCCAATCATCATCACCCAGCCCTGAAACTCTCAAATCCCAAGAGAACTTCTGAGACCTTTCCTCCAGAATCCTCATACAAGGTCAGGACCACCTTGGTTGTAACTCTGTGCTTGTCCTTCCTAACGCACACAATGCTTGTCTTTCCAAATAGGTCCTGAGCTCAAGCAGAGCAGGAACCACATTTTTCTGGCTGCATCTCCCCTGCGCCTGGCCAAAGCAAGTGTGCATAATGAATAACTTTGAATAAAATGATTTTCCCCCCAAAATGGATTATTTTGGTCCAGAAGGTAAATTCTGTTTTTGTCGGTGGATAGCAAATATTGGTGTGAAGCTTTGGAATGGCAGGTTTTCTTTCCCTCTAACTGTACCTATTTGACATACATTTGAGGGTTTTTTCCAGTCACAAATGTACTTTCTATTACAGTTAATTCAGGGATTCCTTCTCCCGCTCAATCTCCAGCTAGACGTGACACAGATTTTTCAGTAAGCTTTTCTGCCATTGAGGTTGCCTCTTCCTCTTCTGCCACATCTTATCTGCTTCTACTCCACTGCCAGATCTTATCTGCTTCTACTCCACTGCCAGATCTTATCTGCTGCTCAAATCCATCTTCAGCGTCACCTCCTCTATGAAGCCCACGTGGACCCTGCCCCTGCTTTGGATGAAATCCCATGACATTTTCTTGAAGGACACCATCACACCTACCACACCTAATCACCTGCTGGGAAATTGCCTGACTTTTTCCCCTCACTCCATTAACTTGTAAAGTTGCACTGCGACACTGGAAACTGAAAGCAATGGAGAGTTTGAAAGATGCATGTTTTCTGTGCGTTCATTTACATTTAGTTTCTTTTTTTTTTTTTCATTTGTTTTATTTCTTAGTTGCTACCTATAAATAAGAACTTATATCATTTATCTTTCCCTTTCTGACTTATTTCACTAAAATATTAATAATACCTTCCAGATACGTTCATGTCGTTGCAAAAGGGAAGGCACAAAATGGGTGAAGGGGTGATAAGGTACAAACTACTTGGTATAAAATAAAGAAGTTATAAGGATATAATGTACAGCACAGGAAATAGCGTCAATATTTATAATAACTTTGTATGGAGTGTAAGCTATAAAAATATCAAATTGCAATGTTGCATACCTGAAATTAATATAACATTGTAAGTCAACTATGCTCCAATAATGAAAAAAAGAAAAAGGCATTATGTAATGAAATAGACAGCAGCTTTGGAGTAAGAGTAACTTAACTTTGAAACAGACTCTCCTTATGACCTTAAAAATGTTATGAGCCTGCACAGATCTAGAATTCCTTAACCATAAATCCTGACTATTATTACCTACCTCATGGAGTTGTAAAGGTTAAATGTAACCATGGTTATAACATGCCAGGGGCCCCCAGGCACAGGCTTGTTTCTCTCCTTACTCTTGTTGGCATTGGTGAGCTTAAAGAGCTCAAGAGAATCACTTCTATTTTCCTGTTTCTAGATAATTACATGACTTGACTTTTGCTGAGGCTTTCTCTACTTGGAAGATAAAGACATTCTATCCCCCATATTGCAATTTCTATTTCCAAAAGCTGAAATTCTTGCTCAATGAGAAGGGTATCATCCATACTTGAAGGTAAAAGCACGTCACTACTACCAGTATAAAAAAGTAACTCATTGAATTGAACACCTGGGCCATATTAGAGTAAACTGCTTCTGTGGAATAGGGCTCCCTTTGATTTCTCTGGGGATGTTCTTGCCATAATTTGATAGATAGATCTAGTCTGTTGGAAAAGCTACTAGTCTTTGTTGGGCACATGACAAATGACTTGTGGCTATGGCTTACATATTCCAGTCTCAGAATTGCCTATAGTTTTGTCTTGTTCTGATGGTTTTTGCTAATCTAAATATGCATAAACATTGCCTGTTTGTTTACTTCCTGGCTAAAGATAATATATAATTCCTTATGCCTCGTTGTGCAATCTCCAGACTCTTCTCATCTAATCCATCACACACAGAAAAAGCTATTTCTGGGACTCTTTACCTGGCCTTTCCTGTTCTCCCTGCCTAGACTTCCATTCCAGAATCAACTCAAATTCATCTTTGCCACAAAGAAATAACTGATTTTTGCCTTGACCTTTTTAAGCTACTTCTGAATCAATATAATTATAAATAAAGGAGTAAAATAAACTGTTACATAGTCCAAGTATATATTTCTCACTGCTGATAATCCAATAAATCAAGAAATGAGTCACTGGGGTAAGGAATAGTGACTTTATTCAGAAACCTAGGAGACTGAAAATATCCTGGACTAGCGTCCCAAAGACGCTAACTCATACCTGAGTTAGAATTCAGGTTTCTTTTATACCATAAGAGGAGTGGGCATGGCTGGTTGTTGCAGACTTCTTGGTGCCCGAATCCTTTATTCTTGCTGCTGTCCACATAGGCCTGGTCACAATATTCCAGGAAACCTCCAGCAAGACAAATGTTATTCTCTGTTCTGAAACTTTTTTATCACTATATGAATGGACAAGCCTTGAGATTGGGCTATTGCATATATTTAAGGTTATAGGCAACATTCTTGTAGCAATAGCAATAGAGCACAAAGGTTAAAGTAAAAGAAACAGATCCAATATGGAGTCAGATTTGTTCTTCCCAAATATAAAACTGAACTGAACTGAATATAAAACTATACTATCATCTAGTACATATATTTACATATATCTTTTCTCTTAAAATTTTATGTGTGTCTTACTAAATTTAGTTCTTGTTTTATTCTAAATACTTGTGAACCCAGCTTACCTTCTTCATATCATTCAAAAAGAAAACTAGACGATACTCACTATCCTCCAAAGATGCATATCAAGCAACTTCTAAATATTTTAAAATGACTGGATGCACAGTTGCACTATGGTAGTCACTGGTCACATGTAAATATCTAAATTTAATTTAAATTAGATAAAATTTAAAATGTGGCACCTAGCCTTACTAGCCCTATTTTGAGTGCTCAGTAGTCACAAGTGGCTGGTGACTACAGCATCAGGAAGGGTGTTTCTGGAATACTTTCATCACAACAGAAAATTCCACTGGACAGTCCTGGATTCAGTGAACGAATGAATGAACAATCCAGCACAGGAGGCTTTTGAGCAAGCCCCTCTCCACCTCCCTGTTTGACTTCTAACATGGAACATTTTGCCTACTTTGGAGATCAGCTTCCAGGGAAAGCTTCACAGCTTGGATCATTTAAAAAGAGCTCAGGAAAGCAGTGAACACATCCCACGGGCGTGGTTGCTGCCTTTCCACAGACCCATCGGCCCTGTTATGACAAGAGTGCTTTCCAACTCCAATTTGTCTAATTCTCGGCTGTTTTGTTAACAAAGTGTGCCTGGCCAGAACACGTCAGTCATCTCCACAAAGAGTTATTTCCGTCTTCTCTCTTTTTCCAGAACTGCAAAGATTGATTTTAGGCAGATAATCTTTCTTTGTGAATTCCTGTACACAGGCTGCAGCTGTTCTCAAATGGAGCATCAATGCATGATGTATGAGTCGCCTTTTTGTAATGTTTGAAGCTAATCATTTTGATTATGACACAAAAAGCATTTGCCTTGGATTTTCGAGTACCTCGTTCAAACTTGCTGAGAGCGTGGCACTCCTTGGAATGTCCATTGGGTTGAATTTCAGTTTTGTAACTCAATGGTGCAACAAGGTATGAACATAATGAGCACTCTTTTTTAAAAAGAATGAAATTTTGCCATTTGCAGCAACATAAATGGACTTGAAGGGCATTGTGCTAAGAGAAACAAGTCAGGGGAAGACAAATACTGTGCAATATCATTTATATGTGGAACCTAGAAAATACAATAAGCTAGTAGTGAATATAATAATAAAAAAAGAAGCAGACTCACAGATACAGAGAATAAATCAGTGGGTACCAGTGGGGAAGGGGGTGGCACCATAGGAGCAGAGAAGTGGGAGATACAAGTACAACTTGTTGTGGCATCTATAAACCATTGCCTGATCTTACTCACCTAAAAATGTGGCAATGTGTCTCCCCACTGCTAATCCAAGTATCCCCATGTGATTAGAGAGAATATGGTAATCACAGTGCAAGTGAAAATGTTAGTTTCTCAGTTGTGTCCAACTCTTTGTGACCCCATGAACTGTAGACCTCCAGGCTCCTCTGTCCATGGGATTCTCCAGGTAAGAATTACTGAAGTGGGTAGCCATACCCCGGGATCTCATAAACTGAATTTTAAAGATTTTTTTTTTTTTTTTTTTTTGTGAGAGTTAGAAAGAATAACCCTCCCTGAGATGACTTGAGTCTTCCGGCCCTTGGGGCAGTGAACCCAAAACAGCTCTGTTATGAGATGACTGTGATGCCTTTGGGGAAGAAGAAGAGTCCCTTAACCATCAGAGGCCAACGTGGAAGCGCTTTCAACTGCTCACCCCTGTTCCATTCTTGGAGGTCATTCCATGATGTTCCAAAGAAAGAAGTGTAAATAACATGTGCCTTAAAAGGCCATATACAGAAGGGTAGGAAAAATAACATTTGTTTTGATCTGACTAGAATTCCAGAAGCATTTCTACTAGTTTGGGCAAATTACTTCACCTCTGAGAGGCCCAATTTCTTCATCTATAAAGTATAATGATAATTATATGCATCTCAGAGTGAGCCTGAAAATATCAAGTGTTCAATGTTGCTGGTGACTTAGACAGTAAACAATATGCCTGCAATGCAGGAGACCCAGGTTCAATCCCTGGATCAGGAAGATCCCCTGGAGAAAGAAATGACTACCCATTCCAGTATTCTTGCTTGGGAAATCCTGTGGACAGAGGAGCCTGGCAGGCTACAGTCCATGAGTAGCAAAGAGTCAGACATGACTGAGCTACTAATGATTTCTCTTCACTTTCAAAACACACAGTAGTTTTGGAGGACAGGCTAGATTGCCCTTTATGATCTAGTCCTCCTGGTATTCATACCCTTGGGCAATTCACTCCTTGTCACTTTAGGTGAGACCTGTAACTTGCTTCTAACCCATAGGATACCACAAAGACAACAGGGTTTCATTTCCCTGGAAATGTTACGTAAAATCTTAAAGACTGTCATGATGAATGATTCTCTTTCCTCTTGGCTTTGAAGCAACAAGCTACCATATTGGGAGCTGCACTAAAGAACAAGGCACATGGAAAGGAACTGAGGAAAAACTCTGGCAGCCAGGCAGCAAGAAACAAGACCCTCAGTCCAGCAGCTTGCAAGGATTTGAAATCTGGCAGCAGTCACATGAACTTGGAAGTGACCCTTCTCCAGCTGACCTTCAGATAAGAACTCAGACCCAGTTAAAACCTAATTAGCAGCTTTGTAGAGAACCACAGGACTCTTGACCCACAGAAACTTTGACGTGATAAATGTGTGTGGTTTTAAGCTTCTGCGTTTTTGGAAACATTGTTCCACAGCTCAGTTCAGTTCAGTTGCTCAGTCCTCAGTTGTGTCCGACTTTTTGCCATCCCATGAATTGCAGCACCCCAGGCCTCCCTGTCCATCACCAACTCCCAGAGTTCAGCCAAACCCACATCCATCGAGTCGATGATGCTATCCAGCCATCTCATCCTCTGTCGTCCCCTTCTCCTTCTGTCCCAAATCCCTCCCAACATCAGAGTCTTTTCCAATGAGTCAACTCATTGCATGAGGTGGCCAAAGCATTGGAGTTTCAGCCTCAGCATCAGTCCTTCCAAAGAACACCCAACCGATCTCCTTTAGGATGGACTGGTTGGATCTCCTTGCAGTCCAAGACACTCTCAAGAATCTTCTCCAACACCACAGTTCAAAAGCATCAATTCTTCAGTGCTCAGCTTTCTTCACAGTCCAACTCTCACATCCATACATGATTACTGGAAAAACCATAGCCTTGACTAGACGGACCTTTGTTGGCAAAGTAATGTCTCTGCTTTTTAATATGCTATCTAGGCTGGTCATAACTTTCCTTCCAAGGAGTAAGTGTCTTTTAATTTCATGGCTGCAGTCACCATCTGCAGCGATTTTGGAGCCCAAAAAAATAAAGTCTGACACTGTTTCCACTGTTTCCCCATCTATTTCCCATGAAGTGATGGGACCAGATGCCATGATCTTCGTTTTCTGAATGTTGAGCTTTAAGCCAACTTTCTCACTCTCTGCTTTCACTTTCATCAAGAGGCTTTTGAGTTCCTCTTCACTTTCTGCCATAAGGGTGGTGTCATCTGCATATCTGAGGTTATTGATATTTCTCGCAGCAATCTTGATTCCAGCTTGTGCTTCTTCCAGTCCAGCGTTTCTCATGATGTACTCTGCATATAAGTTAAATAAGCCAGGTGACAATATACAGCCTTGACGTACTCCTTTTCCTATTTGGAACCAGTCTGTTGTGCCATGTCCAGTTCTAACTATTGCTTCCTGACCTGCATATAGGTTTCTCAAGAGGCAGGTCAGGTGGTCTGGTATTCCTATCTCTTTCAGAATTTTCTGCAGTTTATTGTGATCCACACAGTCAAAGGCTTTGGCATAGTCAATAAAGCAGAAACAGATGTTTTTCTGGAGCTCTCTTCCTTTTTCAATGATTCAGCAGATGTTGGCAATTTGATCTCTGGTTCCTCTGCCTTTTCTAAAACCAGCTTGAACATCTGGAAGTTCACAGTTCACGTATTGCTGAAGCCTGGCTTAGAGAATTTTGAGCACTACTTTAGTAGCGTGTGAGATGAGTGCAATTGTGCGGTAGTTTGAGCATGCTTTGGCATTACCTTTCTTTGGGATTGGAATGAAAACTGACCTTTTCCAGTCCTGTGGCCACTGCTGAGTTTTCCAAATTTGCTGGCATATTGAGTTGCAGCACTTTCACAGCATCATCTTTCAGGATTTGAAATAGCTCAACTGGAATTCTATCACCTTCACTAGCTTTCTTCATATTGATGCTTTCTGAGGCCTACTTGACTTCACATTCCAGGATGTCTGGCTCTAGGTCAGTGATCACACCATCATGATTATCTGGGTCATGAGCATCTTTTTTGTACAGTTCTTCTGTGTATTCTTGCCACCTCTTCTTCATAGCTTCTGCTTCTGTTAGGTCCCTACCATTTCTGTCCTTTATTGTGCCCATCTTTGCATGAAATGTTCCCTTGATATCTCTAATTTTCTTGAAGAGATCTCTAGTCTTTCCCATTCTGTTGTTTTCCTCTATTTCTTTGCATTGATCGCTGAGGAAGGCTTTCTTATCTGTCCTTGCTATTCTTTCGAACTCTGCACTCAGATGCTTATATCTTTCCTTTTCTCCTTTGCTTTTTGCTTCTCTTCTTTTCACAGCTATTTGCAAGGCCACAGAGTAAACCATAATTCAGTAGTCTGCTCACAGTCTTAACTCCCTCACCATGAACTAACCTGTCCCTATACTGGGATGGTGAGTGTAAACAATGCTATTGATACCATTCATCTATTACCCTTCTTTTTAAACATATCTAAAAGGATCTTTAAGTTTTTGAAGAGTTTTAGAAGAGTGTGTGTGTGTGTGTGTGTGTGTGTGTGTGTGTGTGTGTATGTGTGTTTGGGGGGGGAGATACAAAACCAGTCAACATTATTTACACAATGAACTGTGTACAGTTGCCACTGGTGGAATTAGAACTGGTGACAAGTGCCAGTAACTCCTCCCCAGACTCTGAATAAAGCCATTAAATTGTATCCGCTCCTTGCACCTGTGTTAGCCTGCCGGCATTTCAGCATTTTACCTTTGGCAAGTTCTTAGCCTCTCTGATTGCCCAGTTCCTTTCTCAGGACTTACATACAAAGTGCTTCAGTTCCTAGAGCTGCTCGATTTTCATTTTATAATAATTGCCCAAGGGACCTGGGCTTCCTTGGACATTCTCTTCCAAATGCCCTTCACTTGACTACCGTGATGGGAAGGACATCCCATCCTCCTGGTATGCTTGGTAGTGTGGTCAAAGTTCTGTCTGAATGATTTCCCATTACATCTTACATGCCCCCTTTCCTGTGGCTGTTTACAGAGCCTCATTTTTTTCCTGTTCTATCTCATTTCCAAATGTCCCCTGAGCCACAGTAGCTGGAGACAAATGTTCTCTTTCCCTGGCAACTTTCCCCTTGGGGTAAGAAACCGTTTCACGCTCACTAGACATAGCTGATGCCTAGGCTTTGTATATTCAAGATGGGGTGATATTTTCCAGATTGTTGATTGTTTCATTTTATACAATATAACAGCATCATTAGTTATATTTATTGTGTCTTTCTACTTGGAAACAGTATAAAGATCAAAGTTTCACGACAGTATGTCCCACAGTGAGAGTCACAAAATTCATCATGGTTGCTGATAATTAAGGGCCTCACAAAGCGCCAGGCATATGTTACATATTTAACATGCTGCACAGCAGTTGTTTCTCCTTGAACTCTACGGGATAAGTTCTGTAAGAATCCCATTTCACAGATGAGGAAGATATGTGGACATTTGTGAATCTCAGCTGGTCAATGGTAGAGCTGGCTCTGAATCTTCAGCTTTTGCTCTGGTGAAAGAGGTGATCTGGACCCAGAAAAGAGTCAGTAAATTCTGAGCAGCTTCATCCTTAGTAAATCCTAGAATTGTTTTCGTTACTTTCTTGCGATGCAAGCATACTATTTATTTTATAATTATGCATGAAGGTAGTTTCAAAATTGAAGTCTGTTTTTACTTCACGTTACTTCAGAATCACAATGAAAATTGGTTTTGGTAATTCTTCCTAGATTCATAAGCAGGACCACACGGGTGCCAGTGATAACCATCTCCAAAATTATTATGAACACTTCTTATAACACACAAAGTGACTAAGGCCATATCTTGGCAATGATGTCATGAGGGCACTTCCTGCTGTTTTCTTTATTCTTAGCCCTTCTTTAAGAAACGCAGATCAATTTGAACTTTTGAAGGATAAAAGTCAGTAAAAAGACGCTCAATATCTATACACATCTGTATTAAATAGTTCACTTAATTTTAATGAACTGCACAACATCTGGTTCCATAGAACACTTCAAAATTTCCATCAAGTTCTGGTCTGACAAAATCTCTCCTGTATTAAAAAACCAAAAAGCACATATATTCCCGGTTCACTGAGTCATTTGATAAAAGCAACAGGGTGCAATTTGTAAGCAGATGGAGAGCTCATTGAATGGACTGGCTAGGTTCCCAAGATCTCGTGACCACTTCGATTTCTGTCCTGTGGCTACCAAGTCACTCCCAGAGCCCAGGGCAGATCAATCAAACAGAGGGGAATGCAGATTTTCAGTACTTTCGAGGGCAAAATCACAGTGATACATTCTTTTTCTCTCATGAAGGAGGTCACAGGGGTAAGTGTGTGCCATGGCCTGGAAACTGTGCATCCACAAAATGAAGCGGTCCCTTCCATGTGGGAAGGTCCCTTTATTAAAGCCAAGAGGACTCAAATGGTTCTGAACAGAAGTTGTTCTGATCCCACACAAAGACACCGTCAGGCAGTGAGTGACAGTGGAATTAGCTCTACCACTGCAGGAAAGGTCACACAGGTCCCCGAGAAGGTAGCACAGTCCCTCCAAGGTAGCGACACGGCTGTCAGGCGCTGGTGATGGCTCCAGGCTGATGATGCATTTTGCAGGGTAAGTTGAGGCCAAGGTCGAAGAGGAAATTTTGGGGGGAAGAGATGCTAATGATCACCTAGCCACAACCATGCTCTACTTTTTCCTCCATGAAGGAACTGCAGCTCAGAGAGCATGATATCCAAGGTCATGCAGCCAAAGTCACAGTCAGATACAGGAAAATAGGTCCCTGCCCTTGAGACTTGAACTGCAACGTCCCAGATCCTGGGAGGAGAGAGTAAAGCAAGAATTTAGCATTAGCTTAAAGACCAGGGCCATCAAGATAGGAATCAGTTTGTGCTAAAACCTTGCAATCCCTCTGCTGGCTGCAAAAATGAAAAATTGTAGGCATATTAATGATTTATTGGGGAGGAGGGCGGGTGTCAGTTAGATACCATAAAAGTGATTACTATCCCACTGGAGTGTCAAGAACCCTGCATAGCCCAATGGGCTCGCTTGCAGCGGCTGCTCTCTGCATTCTTGCTGACAAGGCTGTAATTGAGCTCAGAGAGGCCTGTGGGTTGAGTGGAGGTGACTTGTAAATGCAGAAACCTGCTCTAAGGAAGTGCAGTCACATCTCCCATTACATCTTTAGCTTCAAAGGTAATCATCATGAACTTCACGCCAGTGCTCCTTACAGGGGGAGTGATGAGCGCTCCCAGGGCAATTAATGATTGGGGCTAAGCAAGGAAGGAGAGGAAATGGAACTTTCCTGAGGTTTTCCAGTCACTCAGTTATATATAACCCTTTATGGGAAATGCTTCTAAACATGGAAAGTGTGCCAAGGCTTTATGCCTGACATCGCTTCCTGCTTTCTACTAGTTTTTGTTTTGTGTTGCTTGAAATCAATCCGGATTTTTTGAACAAGCTTTGCCTTTCTTGCCCAACCAGGCAAGCTTGGTAATGAAATGGCAGTAACAACTTGCAGATTTTCAAGCAATTTCACAGACTTTTTTTGTGTGTAGTCCTTATAGCAACCACATGAAGTATGTATTTTCTCCATTTCCAGATGAGGAAGTTGTCATTCAGAAAGTTTCAACAACTGGTTCAAAGGCAGTTTACTTGACCACAGTTACACTCAAGCCTTAGCCTCTGATTCCAAATCCAGAGGCTTGGGTCTGTAGAGTAATGGTGATGCTGCCACTTAGGAGAACTGCCCCACCCCCATCCTGCTGACCCAACCCTTCTTTTTTTTCTTTTATTTCTTTTTTTTTTAATCTATGCCAGGCCTTAGCTGCAGCATACGTGATCTTCCATCTTCATTGCAGCATGTGGGATTGTAAGTTGCAGCATATAGCATCTAGTTCCTTGACCAGGGACCAAACCCAGGCCCCCTGCTTTGGGAGTGTGGAGTCTTAGCAACCGGAGCACCAGAAAAGTCCCCTGCACTTTCTATTATTTAAAAATCTTCATGTCCCTTGATGATAACAAAGTTTGGATTTTATGTGTGGTATTTCTAGAAATAAAATGAAGAAGAATTCCCATCTTAGCATAAACATATTCTATGAAATAAACTATCTGGGTAATTCATTATCACTTGGGCTGAGATACTACCCATATATATATAATATCAAGACTTTATTCTACAAGTACAATTTTAAAGGACATATGTCAACAACTTAAAAAGCCTTGAAAAAAAAGGCTATCGTCTTCACTGTGATGATCATTTGATGGCATTGAGTTTAATAATCTACATGTGTATGGCTCTTTATGATGATTTTAACCTCTTTTTCATTCATATTCTTGATTGGTACAGAAAACTGATTTTAGGAAAATCATGAAATTATTCACACATTTTTTTATTTCTAGAATCCAAACATGCATGATGCTTGAACTTCCTATAGATTAAATGCAAGTCTGATACTTAAAAAAATGAATGTGAATAAATGGATTCTGAGATAGACAATTTCCACTAATATTTAATTGGTTGCAAATTTTGCTATCTCAAAAAGTTTCTGCTCTCTGCTTTATTAAGGAAGTTCTGTCATTATTCAGTGTAATTATAGCTTTGGGGAAATTTTCCCAATAAAAGCTTAGGAGGGAAAAAAAAGGAAGCATGACAAGTAGTGATAAAAGCTGAGTTAATAGTTCTGTTTCCACATCTTCTCAGACTACTGATCTTGTAAGTTTCTATGACCTATATGAGTAGTTTAGATGAATGTTCACAATTGATTTAGACAAGAGACAGTGTCAGGAAAGCAAACAGATTTTTCTATTCTTAACAATTTCCCTATCTGTTTGAGCATTTCCTGAATTCTTTGGTTCACTCAGCTGATTAACATATACTGTGTATATGGAAAACATCTGCACATTTTCTGCTTTTGCCAGTTTCCCAAATATTTGCTCAAACTCAATATGAGACATTCTAGATCTATTTGAGAAATAATCATTTTTGATCCATTTAGATCCAATGTTGTTGAAGCATTTGAATTTCTGACAAGATTGCTTCCTATCTGTGTGGTTCCCAACCATGGCTCAGTGATTTGAAAACTATTATGCATAAAGTGAAAGTGTTAGTCACTCAGTTGTGTCCAACTCTTTGCGACCCCACAGACTGTAGCCCACCAGGCTCCTCTGTTCATGGAATTCTCCAGGCAAGAATACTGGAATGAGTAGCCATTCCCTTCTCCAGGGGATCTTCCCAACCCAGGAACTGAAGCCAGGTCTCCTACACTGCAGGCAGATTCTTTATTGTCTGAGCCACCAGAGAAGTCCAAGAATACAGGAATAACTAGTAATTCCCTCTCCAAGGGATCTTCCCAACATAAGACATGATGTATTTTCAAAGGTCAAATTGCCCTCTCCACCTTTTAGAACATCTTTCTTCTGTGTTTTCTTATATATTGACTGTAAGGCAGTTGGATATGATCTGAGATATACCAGCCAGTGCAAAGGTCTTCCTACAGCTCCTAACGTCAGCCCCAGGGGATGTTACCAATATACTTTGAATAACCCTGTGACCATTTTAAAGATGAGAAACTCAAGACTTAGAAGAGTAATAGGTATCCCCACACGCTTGGTTCCAGCAAAGGAAAATACTAAGAGAACTTCTGTCTCCTACTTCAGAGTACTTTACATCCTAACAGATAATCCTTAAATATTGTAACAGCTTCCTTTTTGATGTAGTAATGTTCTGTTTGAGAAGAGGGATACAGCTCTCAAATCAGATTCTGTTCCATTACTAGAGAGAAATGGCAAAAGGCTCAGCTACCAAATGATTAAAACTTTCCACTTGTATCAACTGTCAAGCTTCTAAAAATATTTCACCACCAGTCTCTTCTTTCAGTTGAGACACTGAAAGCCCCTAGCAGAGGTCAAAAATGGCATCTGTGGGTAAGTAAGTGAGCTGATTGTCCCCTCAGCACCCAGAGTAAATCTAAATAAGCAAAGTTGGAGGACTGGGTTGGCCCATTCACCTGATCGGTACAACCAAACTTATTCTCCATTCCTGATTCTATGACACGCACCTGAATATATAGCTGAAAACAAACAAACAAAAGCAACATTGAGATCATTATATATTTAAATATAATGATTTATATATATTTATTGTGGCTCTAGCCTGGAAAATCCCATGGACAGAGGAGCCTGGTAGGCCGCAGTCCATGGGGTCGCTAAGAGTCAGGCATGACTGAGCGACTTCACTTTCACTTTTCACTTTCATGCATTGGAGAAGGAAATGGCAACCCACTCCAGTGTTCTTGCCTGGAGAATCCCAGGGACGGGGGAGCCTGGTGGGCTGCCGTCTATGGAGTCGCACAGAGTCGGACACGACTGACACAACTTAGCAGCAGCAGCAGCTTTGTGGCTCAGACAGTAAAGAATCAATCTGCAATGCAGATGATGTGGGTTTGATCCCTGGGTGGGGAAGATGCCCTGTGGAAGGAGATGACAAGCCACTCCAGTATTCTTGCCTGGGAAATCCCATGGGCAGAGGAGCCTGGCAGGCTCAGTCCATGGGGTCACAAATAGTTGGACACAACTGATCGACTAATACTTTCACTTTCAATAAATATTTATATATAAATTATAAAACAAAACAATGTGATTATATTCTAAGCTGATCAAATTTGGCTCCTTACTACCTGTTTTTACAAATAAGTTTACTGGAACATAGCTGTTCCCATTCCTTGACACCATTTTCTACGGCTGCCTTCACAGAATAATAGCAGAGTTGAGAAATTGCAACAGAAATCATATGACCCACCAAGCCTAGTATATTTCCCATCTGGGCCTTTCTGGAAAACATTTGCCTATCCCTGCCTGGGGCCTTATACTAGAGCAATATCAGATTCTCAACTTTTTCAGCATCCTCATGTAGTTCCAAACCTCTTTATAAGTGTTTCCTTCTGCTTCAGTTCAGTACAGTCGCTCAGTTGTGTCCAACTCTGCAACCCCATGAACCACAGCAGGTCAGACCTCCCTGTCCATCACCAACTCTCAGGGTTTACCCAAACTCATGTGCATCCAGTCGCTGATGCCATCCAACCATCTCATCCTCTGTCATCCCCTTCTCCTCCTGCCCTCAATCTTTCCCAGGATCAGGGTCTTTTCAAATGTGTCAACTCTTCACATCAGTTGCCCAGAGAATTGGAGTTTCAGCTTCAATATCAGTCCTTCCAATGAATACCCAGGACTGATCTCCTTTAGGATGGACTGGTTGGATCTCCTTGCAGTCCAAAGGACTGTCAAAAGTCTCCTCCAATGCCACAGTTCAAAAGCATCAATTCTTCAGCACTCAGCTTTCTTTATAGTCCAACTCTCACATCCATACATGACCACTGGAAAAACCATAGCCTTGACTAGATGGACCTTTGTTCACAAAGTAATGTCTCTGCTTTTCAATATGTTGTCTAGGTTGGTCATAATTTTCCTTCCAAGGAGTAAGCATCTTTTAATTTCATGGCTGCAATCACCATGTGCAGTAATTTTGGAGCCCAGAAAAATAAAGTCAGCCACTGTTTCCACTGTTTCCCCATCTATTTCCATGAAGTGATGGGACTGAATGCCATGATCTTAGTTTTCTGAATGTTGAGCTTTAAGCCAACTTTTTACTCTCCTCTTTCACTTTCATCAAGAGGCTCTTTAGTTCTTCTTCACTTTCTGCCATAAGGGTGATATCATCTGCATATCTGAGGTTATTGATATTTGTCCCAGCAATCTTGATTCTAGCTTGTGCTTCATCCAGCCCAGCGTTCCTCATGATGTACTCTGCATAGAAATTAAATAAGCAAGGTGACAATATACAGCCTTGACGTACTCCTTTTCCTATTTGGAACCAGTCTGTTATTCCATGTCTATTTCTAACTGTTGCTTCCTGACCTGCATATAGGTTTCTCAACAGGCAGGTCAGGTGGTCTGGTATTCCCATATCTTTCAGAATTTTCCAGTTTATTGTGATCCACACAGTCAAAGGCTTTGGCATAGTCAATAAAGCAGAAATAGATGTTTTTCTGGAAGGCTCTTGCTTTTTCAATGATCCAGCAGATGTTGGCAATTTGATCTCTGGTTCCTCTGCCTTTTCTAAAACCAGCTTGAACATCTGGAAGTTCATGGTTCACGTATTGCTGAAGCCTGGCTTGGAGAATTTTGAGCATTACTTTAGTAGTGTGTGAGATGAGTGCAATTGTGCTGTAGTTTGAGCATTATTTGGCATTGCCTTTCTTTGGGATTGGAATGAAAACTGATCTTTTCCAATCTTTTGGCCACTGCTGAGTGTTCCAAATTTGCTGACATATTGAGTGCAGCACTTTCATAGCATTATCTTTTAGGATTTGAAATAGCATAACTGGAATTCCATCACTTCCACTAGCTTTCTTCATAGTGATGCTTTCGAAGGCCCACTTGACTTCACATTCCAGGATGTCTGGCTCTAGGTCAGTGATCACACCATCGTGATTATCTGCATCATGACAATCTTTTTTGTACAGTTCTTCTGTGTATTCTTGCCACCTCTTCTTCATAGCTTCTGCTTCTGTTAGATCCCTACCATTTCTGTCCTTTATTGAGCCCATGTTTGAATGAAATGTTCCCTTGGTATCTCTAATTTTCTTGAAGAGATCTCTAGTCTTTCCCATTCTACTGTTTTCCTCTATTTCTTTGCATTGATAGCTGAGGAAGGCTTTCTTATCTCTCCTTGCTATTCTTTGGAACTCTGCACTCAGATGGGTGTATCTTTCCTTTTCTTGTTTGCTTAGTAGTGGTTGCATATTGTCTTGTGCTCATGGTCAGTGGTGTCCAACTCTTTGAAAACCCATAACTCTAGCTTTCTAGGCCCCTCTGTCCATGGGATTTTACAGGCAAGAAAACTTGAGTGGGTTGCCATTTCCAACTCCAGGAGATCTTCCAGGACCCAGGGATCAAGCCTACATCTCCTGCATTGGCAGGCAGATTCTTCACCACTGAGCCACCTGCGAAACCCTGTGAAACATATACACATCTCTCATCAGCTGGGACTTGGTCACATGACTCTACCCAACTGCATGAGAATCTGGGAACTGAAACCTTGATCCAAACCGAACTCAGAGATCCTAGGAGTGTAGCATGGATGTTGGCTATCTACCAATAACTCTTGTTCTCTTTCCATAGTGTCAAGTTGTTGCTGGAATGTGCTTGCCCAGCCAGGGACCTGATTTCTCAACTTCCCTTGTATCTAAAAGTAATCAGTGAAACAAATTAAGTGGGTATTCCCATGCCAAGGTAATGCAGGGGCAGAAACACCCACTTCTCACTTGAAAGTCAGATGTTGAAGATGGTAGAGCCACAAGATGGAAAGAAACTGGGACTCTGATTTACTGTTTAGAGGAGAGTCTACCCACCACTGATTAGAAAAGCACACTTTAGACTTTGGTGAGTGCCAAAGAATTGATGGTTTTCAACTGTGTTGCTGGAGAAGACTCCTGAGAGTCCCTTGGACAGTAAGGATATCAAACCAATCAATCCTAAAGGAAATCAACCCTGAATATTCATTGAAAGTACTGATGCTGAAGCTGAAGCTCCAGTACTTTGGCCATCTGAAATGGGAAGAGCTGATTCACTGGAAAAGACCCGGATGCTGGGAAAGATTGAAGGCAGGAGGAGAAGGGGATGACAGAGGATGAGATGATTGGATGGCACCACTGACTCCATGGACATAAGTCTGAGCAAATTCCAGGAGATAGTAAAGGACAGGGAAGCCTGGCATGCTGCAGTCCATGGGGTCACAAAGAGTCGGACACAGCTTAGCAACTGAATAACAACAGACTTTCTGTGCAAGAAAAGAATTTCTATTGTGTTTAGTCACTTGGATTTTAGAGTTTAGAGCATCTTCCACAGTGCATTATAATATTACAATATTTTGTTCAATATTAATGAGAATACCACATCAAACTCTCATTAACTATATTCACTGTCTGTGTCTGTTCCATTTCTTGGTGCCACAGGATGGACTGAATATATGCTGGGTGAATATCAGAGTAGTAGAACCATGCGTACAAGGGAAGTGGGCTTCCCTTGTAGCTCAGTCGGTAAAGAATCTGCCTGCAGTGCAGGAAACCCAGGTTCAATCCCTGGGTTGGGAAGATCCCCTGGAGAAGGAAATGGCAACCCACTCTGGTATCCTTGCCTGGAAAATCTCGTGGATAGAGGAGCCTGGTGGGCTGCAGTCCATGGGGTCGCAAAAAGTCAGACACGACTGAGCGACTAACACACACTCATACTTAAAGCCATGCGTAAATGCTGTAAGAACTCAGAAGAAATAGTATTACTATAATTCAACCTAGGAATTTTATATTTATTTCTAAATATGGGGCCATCTGTGTAATAATACTATACGAAACATGAATATTGCATTCGTTACATTTTCTGGTTAATCTCACACGGACCTTTCTGTTCTATTCCACTCTGCACGTTCAAATAGTGCTGTCTGTGCTGCCTTGATAGACACCTCGTATATTTTAAAGAGGAGACCCTAGACTCTGGGAGAATTTATGAAGAGTGACTTCAAGGAGAAAGATCAGCTTACAGGCAATAGGGGCTCTCGTTCAGACCCCAAAATGGTGATTGTATGGAGAACAGAAAGGCTTTCTTCAAGCTGTCATTTTAAAATATCCACACTCGATCCCTGTGACAGCCAGAGCTTTTCCCACCAACATGGAAACCCAGAGTGTTGATCATTCTTAATGACAAGACGAGTTTCCAAACAGAGCTTTTCCTTCATAAAAGGAGCCAGTAGATGAAAACTTGACTTGGCCAGCTCACTTTTCTCTACCTCTTCTCTTGCAGCAAAACTTTCCCCTCCTTGCTCTTAGCAATCTAAACAGTTCCTCATATTCTTTTTAGCACACTGCATTATGTTTATGTGTCTTTGTAATGAGTGGTCTCTCCTCCTAGAATTTGTATCTTGAAGATTGAGCTTCTTTCTTATTTGCCCTTCTCCTTTACACAGTGCCTCCTATATAGCTGCAAATACAAGACCTATTTTGAATTAGTTGTCCCTAAGTTAACAGGAAACTGGAGAAGAAAAACTATGTCTGGTAATGGGATAGGAAGAAAGACAAAAAGTCATTGAGAAAAAGAGTGAGTCTCAAAAGCGCAATATGGTGAAACAAGTTCTGGGCTGGAGGCAGAAGACTCAGACGCTGGCCCCAGCTTGGCCCCCAACTCAGTGACCTTCGGCATGCCAGATGATGCCTTTCTGCGTCTCAAGATCATCATTCTAGAAATGGTGGTGTTAGAGGAGATGACCTCTACAGATCTCTTGTGTTCTACAACCTTCTTCTAGAGAGAAAAAGGCCATGATTTAAAATAAGACAGGGCTATCCACCAGTGATAAGTCTTCTGTTTTGTCCACTGATTTTAGTAGATGAGTGTGAGCCCCTGAAATAAGATGAACCATCAGTGAGGTTTCCCAGGGGAAGGTGGAAAGCCTCTTATAATTCTAAACTAGAATGTCTCCATGGTCATGAAGATAGGTAAAGACCAGAGCCCATTGAAGCCTGCAGTGAGTGGAAGAGGGCCTGCCTATTGAAGCATAAGCAGATCCTTTCTTCCCCTGTGCTCTTTGATCTGACAATCAAAATATCTTGATAGGCAGTGCTGGCTATGGCTTTGCAATTATGGAAAACTGGCCAACCCAGGGCTGGTTCCCTCAAGAGTAGAAAGAGCAATGTGACTGTTCATTCCAGTGGGCAGACATTCCACATCCTCTCCTGCTAGGCTTTGGGAAGAGAGGTCAAGCTTGTTCAGAGATACAGGGATTGTTTGGCTTAAATAGGAAATTGGGTGAGAGAAACACTGCTCCAGGTAGAACAGAAATTCCACCTGCCCTGCTCTGGATGGTATCCTCATTTAGCAGAGACCCAAAAGGGCAGTGGTGAAGACAGGGTTCTCTCCCTGGGGGAAATCCTTTCTGGGTTTCTTGAGCTCCAGAGTTTATGAAAAATCCAGGCAAAGAAGAAAGCCAGAGTGTTTGATATTGGGTTTAGAGTAGTCCCCTCAGTCTCTCCATTGCAGCAGGGATTTTTGTTGTTGTTGTTTTTCTTCTTATCTGTGAAATGATTTTCACACTGGGCTCCTCAGTTTTAGGGATTTATAAATGTTTGGGGAGAGGGGTATCACAGGTTCTTCTTAATCTCAACTGTTTAAAAATATGCATATATTTCTAGAAAAACCCACATTTAAACAAAGGGGCCCACAACTACAAGTGTTTGGAAACCAACAGATTAAGTGATTTCCTAATCCCTTTCCAACTCTAACATTTCTAACATTTTGTGAATATACTACGACATTCTTTCTAGGGTAGTGAGTTTGTCGATTATCCTCAAATGGAACAGACCTGCTCCCAGCTCAGGACCTTAGCTCTGCTTTTTCTTCAGTCAGGATGCTGTCCTCCAGATTTCAAAATCTTGAAAGATTTTGTTCACACTGCACCTGCCGTACAAGGTCCACCCCAACCACACTTAGATACCACACCTACCCTGCATCCCCGACTCCTACACAGCCTCACCCATTTCTACTTCTCCTTTTGAACACTTTCTACCGTGCCATATAATCTGGTTCAAAGATTCTGGTCTGGCCAACCCCTTCCCCTAAAATGCATGCTCTCGGTAATCACAGGTGTCTAGGAATCTTTGACTAGCCCAGCCTGCTCAGGGGCCATACCACTGATGAGCAAACAATTAATAATAATGATTTAATGAGTATGATACTCTTCTTCGATTGGCCAGTTTCCTGCGTTTTTCCCAGAGATAAGTATGCAAATGCAGAATTTACTTTGATAAGTAGAAAAACAGCCCCACTTTGGGAAATAAACTGTTGAGGCAATGGACTGGTAGAACAACCATGCAATGATTTTATCGTCATGGGCACATCTCCCTCCTCAGCGCCACGTGGGACCGTGAACCATTGCATTCCTCTCTCTCCTCTCTCATCTCCCTACAGCAGATTCTGCCAACCACATGATCCTGGCACAAGATCACAATTCTGAGAACTCTGAAGAGTGGTGTGTGGTCTTTTCCTCTTCCACATATCTAGCCCAGGGATCCGCTACACTTGAATGTACAGAGGAAGCACGTGATGGGGGTGGATCTCGATAAAATGCAAGATTCTGACTCAATAGGCCGTTCGTGCCCTAAGACTCATCATTTCCTACAAGTCCTCAGATGATACCAGTGCTGCTCATCCAAGTATCACACGCTGAGTGGGCAGTTTCTAGAGTGCTGCTCAAGGGCAAAGCAATGTTTCTTTCTGTTGTCAGTTTTCTCATCTTAATATGGACATAATCATTATTGCAGAAGATGATTGGCAAGGATTAAATGAGATCACAGGCTCTTAATCCCTTATCCAAAATCCTTGGGGCCAGATGTATTACAAAATCCAGAATATAGAATTTTTAAGAAGTGATATGGTGCATATGCAATTTATTATGTGGCAACTCCCGAGGGTTTTGGGGCATCAACCTTTAATCAAATGTGTTAATATTTATGCAGCAAAATATATGAATTCTATACCAAACAGGAAGACTAAGCATTATAAGTAGCTAAAGTTCTCTACTCAATGTTCTGTAATAACCAGTATAGGAAAAGAATCTGAAAAAGAATGGCCATATGTGTATGTGTAACTGAATCACTTTGCTGTACACCTGAACGGACCCCACATTGTAAATCAACTATACTCCAATATGAAGTAAAAATTAAATTAAAAACATAAATAGCTAAAGTTCACATCAGGTTTTGCTGCCAAATATGTTCAGACCAGGTAAGAGTTGCCAAAAAGCTTTCAGTTTTCAGAGCTTGTCAGATCTTGAAAGCCTGGATAAGGGCACTATACCTGTGCTTGGCCCGTGAGTGCGTCATCTCTCTGTTGAAAAGGCAGGACACACATCTTTCTTCCTACATATCATAGGTATGAAGGCAAATCCTCAGAGACTGGGACCAGACGTGGAGCAGCACCAACCTGGAGCACAAAGTGACCAAACCAAAGGAGAAGTCCGTGAACTGGACCGGAAGGGTTCAAGGTCAAAGCCAAACCAGCACCTAGAATACCTCCATACCAAATCCTGTCAGCACTCTAAACCACACATGTGTGCCTCAACACACACACACACACACACATGCTCCCACTCACATGCCTAAAATTATCAGGACCTGAGGCTAAAATTGGGGTCTGGCAAGAAGCTGGAAGCAAGAAGCCAGATAATTTCTGAGAAATTATTCCTTTAGCTCAAAATTCCCCTTTAGCTCATAAAATTAAACGAGAATCTCTCCGTGGATTTCTTAAGAAATACATCTCTTAATACAATTCTTAAGAAATACATTGCTTAAATGTCTACTTAAGAAAACGGGTGCTGGACAGAAGAACAAGTCATCTCATAGCTCCTCATTTACATGGGCAATAAGATGTTTGCAGGTGTGGCTCATTTTTTCTTTTTCTTTTTTGATGCTCTTAAAATTGCAGCTCTTTGTGAAGATTTGAAGATGAAAATTTTACATAGCACTAAAAAAAAAGGAAAGTAGAACCACTTGTCAATCTCACACTCTGCCATCCTATTTTTTAGGACCCAGGCTTCACAACCAAAGCTCACAGCCAAATCGAAGTGCAGGCAAGACACAGGGCCACCTGTGATCTGTGGCTTCAGTGACACGGCCAGCAGGCCCTGGCCACGTGCTGCAAAGAGAGGTAAGACATCCTGAGGAGCCGGCTGAGGAGCCGAGATCTGATACAAGTCACAGGTTCACACAGGTTCTCTGAAATGCACTATATTTGGCAACAGCAACTGGACTCGGAGGTTGTTTCAGAGACTAGTTTGGACACTGTATTAGGAGAGGTAGTTTGTGTGATGGTTATGAGCTTGGTTTTTGTAGCTAACCTACCTGAATTTGATGCTTAACTCTACTATTTGCAAATAATGTTACCTTTATCTAGGCATTTCAGCTCTAAGTTTCAGTTCCTCACATGTAAAAGAAGGAAAATATGGATAAATAACAAGGTCCTATTGTGTAGCCTAGCAAACCATATTCAATATCCTGTGATAATGGAAAAGAACATGAATGTACGTGTGTGTGTGTGTGTGTGTGTGTGTGTGTGTGTGTGTGCTGTGCTAAGTCACTTCAGTCATGTCCCACTCTTTGCGACCCTGTGGACTGTAGCCTGCCAGGTTCCTCTGTCCATGGTATTCTCCAGGCAACAATACTGGAGTGGGTTGCCATGCCCTCCTCCAGAGGATCTTCCTGACCCTGTGATCAAACTCTCCTCTCTTCATTGTAAGCGGGTTCTTTATCACTAGCGCCACCTTGGAAGCCATATATATATGGAAGCCACATATGTACGTATATATGTATGTATGTATGTTTGCGTGTGTGTATAACTGAAACACTTTGCTGTACAGCAGAAATTAACACAATATTGCAAATCAGCTATACTTCAACAATTTTTTTTTAAGAAAAAGAGTCTATCTTAAGGAAATAAAGGACTTAAATACAGAAAAAAATAAAAGAAGGATAATATAATAATAGGACCTGCTTCATAACATTGCTGTGATTGTTAATGGAGTTGATACACGTGAGGTCTGAGAAGAGCACAAAGCAGGTACCCCTGTGTTCATTGCTTCTCTTTTGTTAATCTAGCTCTTGTTCCTAGAATCACTTGGGTGGAAAACCAGTCCCTGTTGACTGCCCCCAAGAAGATGGCACTTTTTCCCGACATGGAGGGAAATATTCCAGGTGGGGATGGGTTATCCTCTCACATCTGCTCCAGAGCTCCGAGTAGATCCTACTCACAGGACAGATTTACCTACCAAGCCCTGCACGCTGTGCTCGTTTCCTGACGTACTTTCTCTCACTGGGTAGATAGTCATTATCCGCATTTCATGGGTGAGGAAACAGATGCTCCCTGGATTTGTCAGACTTGCCTAAATCTACACAACTTGTTAAGTGACCAGGTCACATCTGGAAGCCATGTCTAGACATAGTTTCAAATTCCAGATTCGTTCCATCGACTTCAGTCTCCAGGACTGTAAAGTTCATTTCAGTTCAGTTGCTCAGTCATGTCCAACTCTTTGTGACCCCATAAAGTGCAGCACGCCAGGCCTCCCTGTCCATCACCAACTCCTGGAGTCCACCCAAACCTGTGTCCATCGAGTCAGTGATGCCATCCAACCATCTCATCCTCTGTTGTCCCCTTCTCCGGGACTGTACACAACTTGTGAAATCTTCATCTGGAAAGTTTAAGGACACACCTAGGATCCCTGCCTTTTTCAGGAGAAAGGGACAGGGCAAGGGAGGAGACTGATCCCCAACCACCAACCGGAACACAGAAACAATGACCCCAAAGCACACCATCCATTATCACTATGGTGTCATTATATCCAAGGCATGTCAGTGACAAAAATGGGGATCCAGGAGAACAGCAAAATGTAAGACAGAGCATCAAACCAGATCAGTCCAGCTCTCCAGATAACTCACGACTCCAGACTTATTTTCTCCATTTGCAGCCCAGTTTGCAGACAGTATCTGGTCCCCCTCTGAGCTGACTGCCGAGTGGAAGCCAGTGACCAGCAGACCAGTGTAGACAACCTTTCAGACTCTCGCCCACACAGCTCTGGATCCAGTGGAGCCATGGAAAGGAAAACACTCTTCCTTTCAACAGCTAAATATTTCTGCTTGGAGCCCAGGGGAGGTGCCCCTGGGCCTGTGTGGTCCAGCAAGTGTCTCCTTGGCTGTATGAAGAAAGAGAGATGCTTGCCTACTGCTCATCTGTGTGATGGGGAGAAGCAGGCAGTTGTCCCCATGTGTCCCCCCACCTCACCGCACCCCAACTGCAGCTCCTATCGGCTGGGCTACAGCACAGAAGCAGCAGCCCTGGGATCAAACACTTCCGAACAAGTAACCTGTCACCTGCACCCCCAGCCCAGAAACCAAAACTCTGGCTGAGAATGCAGTGGAACACTTCTCAGCAGAGATCCAAGTTGGAAAAGATTGTGACAAATGTGGACAAAATGTCTCTGTAGGAAGAAAAGGGAGCGAGAAACACTTAGGGTCATTCTAAAATAGTCTTTGCAGGTTCGCAGCTTTGCTAAACCAAGGCAGTACGTGGTGCTTTGGGTTTCCTGGCAAGCTGATCAAAGGGTGTTTACGTGGGGAATAATACATTTTCGTAACAAATGCTCAGCATGTCTGCAAATATTACATTAGAGACAGCACAGGTCCAGGTGGGGTGGTGAGGGAGGGCACGTGGCTGGGCTAATGGCCTTTCTCTGGCTGCTGCAGGAGCTGGAGGAGGTGACTGTGGGGACCTAATGAATCTGATAGCATCTTCGAGTCCAGGCTGGGAGATGACTCACCAGCCCAAGACTCATTAGCTCAGGGTCACCCAGGGACGAGGAGGTTCCTTTCAGAAAGACAGGCCCAGACGGCCAGCACCCTCCTTGAATTTCAATAACTCCTTTAACAAGTAGAAACTGACTCTAGAAGATTTGCGTTGGCAAAAGAGGAGCTTTATTGCATCTCATTAGGAGCAGTTTTCTTGATTTCCAATAAGATTTGGGGAATTTTAAAACTCTGGGTATTAAGTGGAGTCAGAGTTCTTTTGTTTCATTCACTATTTTTGCCCTGAAATGTTGGCTGCCATGTGCCAGGTTTACACAATTCTGAGCACAGGGGCTTCCATGGGAGCGTCCAGCCCCTACTGGAGTCAACCTCTGCAGCAGTTGACATTTGAGTCCACCTTCCTTGAAACTCCTTCTCCCTTGGTTTTGGCAACACTATCCATATCTGGGTTTCCTCCTGCCTGTTGGACCATTCCTTCCACACTTTCTTTCCTGCTCTCCACTTTCTCTACATCCCTTATAAGCTGGTGATGATCTGATTTCTTCTCCAACTCTGCTGAACTTCTCTGCATTCCCTCTCAAGGCTTAGATCTCCATATCTAGACTGAGGACTTTCATATCTACTCTCTAGACCCATCCTTCTCCCAATCTAAAGTCCCAGGGAACCAACACCCTGTGTACAAGTGTATCCAGTCATCTATCCCACAATAGGCCCTTTCCCTTGGTCTCCAATCCTGTTGCCATCTTGCATTTCCATCATCCAGGAAGTCATCCACAGACTTGGGAACGTTTCTAGACCATGCTCTCTCCTCCACTTGCCTCAAATATTATGACCCTAATAAAAGGTCTCCCTGCCTCTAGCCTCACTCCCTTCTTACACTTTTATAAAATGTAATCTGATCACTTGAGGTCATATGGAACACTCCTTTGGATCTTTCAGGAGCCTGGGGAACCATTTCCAAACACAGCAGTCCATCATATAAGGCACTAAAAATCTAGTCCCTATGTTATTTATCACAGCACCTTCCCTTTAGTGTTAATTCTGACCTCCAGTCCAGCACAGCCACTTATAATTCTCCCAAATTGCCTTGATGTGCAAAACTCTTATCTTGAAACTGAACTACTGCCCCCCCCACCGCCTTCATCCTTTCTCTCTTGTTCAACTGTCACTTCAATTCCTCTACCCTAAATTCCCATTCCTTTTCTGCCAGAATTACCTTCTTATGTCCCCACTGAGTTCTTCCTCCCATCACATATTCTATCAAGTTTCATCACACATGCTTACATGCCTGTGGTTCTGCTCCCTTCCTGCTGTGTGATCTTAGCTAAGTACTTCACTTTTCTCATCCATTAAATGGGTGTAGCCACACCTGTCTCTAAGCACTATGCTCTGGATTAAGTGAGCTGATATGTTTAAATCCCTTAGACCAGCATCTTGCCAGAGTAACTAGCACATAGTAGGGTCTCAGTAAGTATGGGCTCAAAGAGATGGAATAAATGATTGTAATTTTGTCCATCTCCATATGAGTTTGTCAGGGCTGCCATAGCAAAGTACCACGGACTGGGTGGCTTAAAGACCAGAAATTTATTTTTCTCATAGTTCTGGAGATCAAGTTGTAACAGCAAGGTGCCAACCAGGTTGGTTCCTTCTGCAGCCTCTTTCTTTGGCTTGTGGATAGCCATCTTCTTCAAGTGTCTTCTCTTGGTTTTCCCTCCACATCTCACCATGTCTTAATGTCTTCTTATCATTAGGATACCAGTCAGATTGAATTAGAGTTAATGCTAATGACTTGTGCATACATGAGTGCTAAGTTGCGTCAGTCATGTCCAACTCTTTGAAACAGTATGGACCATAGCCCACCAGGCTCCACTGTCCATGGGATTCTCTAGACAAGGATGCTAGAGTGGGTTGCCATGCCCTCCTCCAGGGGATCTTCCTGATCCAAGGATCGAACCCATATCTCTTAAGTCTCCTGCATTGGCAGGCAGGTTCTTTACCACTAGCACCACCTGGTTTAACTTTATCTCTCTGGTGATTCTGTCAACAAATACAGTCACATTCTGATTTAGAAATTTAACAATACATATATATTTTAAGGCAACACAACTCAGCTCATAACAATCCACATAACTCAACTTCTGCAGAGTCAAACATGACTGAGCACACGAGCACACACAACTTCTGCAGATGTTTTGCTTTACTCCCTTGAGAAGTAAACAGAAGAGACCTGAAAGGCCCAGGGGTTAAAGGCATGATGGTGTGATATGCAGGTGCTTGTTTAAATATGCCCTGAGGTCTTGGGTAAATCTCACTGCCTCTCTGGGCTTTGGCTTCGAATTCTGCAAAGAGAGGAGATGGACTCTGATTCATGAGTTAAGTCCCTTTCAGCTCCGATTTCCGGTGATTCTATGTATAACAAATGCATATCCCCAAAGTTAGAGCATTTGCCTCCTTGTACATTTGTACCAGGGACCTCCCACTCCTTTGTCTGGGTCACCGTTTGACTCCTGAGTTCCTGGTGGGCTTGGCTTATCTGCTTGGAGATAACTTTGTCTTTTCACTTCACCAAACACTAGATCTCAAGTATATATATTTAATCCCATATTCTCATTTGTTACTGTGCACTCGTTTTGCTCTAAAGTTTTAATGTGAGTTGAAATCTAAAGATAAAACCCTTTTCAAACATAGAAATCAAGATAGCATTAACCTTGAGGGGTGAACCAAGAAGGAACACAGAGGGACATCCAGGGTAAGGGAAATACTTGGCATCTTCTCAGTGGATGCCGGTCATGCAGGTACACGTGTAACAATGCACCCACCTGGCTAACTAGAGAGATTTGGATACTTCACTATATGCAAGTCACTCCCCAAACAAAATGGAAAAAAGTATCATCAGAATATAGTGCGTTTGGTGACAGTCACTGGGAAAATGCTGACCTATCAGGTTTTCTCTGAGAAGCTAATGCTGTGTCATTTTGAAATGTGAATTGTAAATGCTGTGATCCAGAAATGGAGGGAGAGAAATAGTAGAAGAAAGTCTTTCCCCAGGGCTCTTTCTATACATTCACTGTCTCTAAAAAGTGAGAGGAAAAAAAGAATGTCTTAGGTGAGCCGAGAAAGTGTTAGGTCTTTTGAGTCTGACCTACATCAATATCCAGAAATGCTGCAGAGATTAAGTCTCCAAGAAAAGAGAGGGAATATAGGTCATCAGAGAAGGTTATTAGGAACATGTAAAGAGTCCCAGCTCCACTCTGGAAGGAGTTACCATGGAGACGAAACTCCACTGAAATTTAGGTCTGTCTTCTTGCTCCGGATATTCCTCGCCCCAGCAATCATGGTTGGTACTCAGAGAGTCTCAGACTGTCTCTGCTACTTCTGGCCCATGAACTAGAAAAAAAGTCACTCTGACAGATGCTATTCTAAGGGCTTTAGGCGTATCAACTCACTTCATCCTGAGCACAACCCTTTGAGGTAGGCATTGCTTCACCTGTTTGATGAATGAGAAAAGTGAATTAATTAGCCAAGATCACACACACACACACACACACACACACAGGTACTCACAGGTGGTCAGAATTCTAAAAGGAGCAATCTCCAAATTCCTTTGGCTCCTCTCTTCCTGAAAACTTGGTGTGATGGTGGCAATCTTGAAACAGCAGTGAGAACCTCCCTTATCCTGTGAAGAATAAACCTTCTTTACTTACCAACCTTGCTTCCTCCAGGGACCTTGAATTCATTCCTGCCTCCACATACTTGGAAAGTAGCACTGCAGGCAATATGACTTTTCTAAAGTTATTCATGCCAAGTATTCATTATTGTATCAAGGACCACCTCTTAGGGTTTGCTGTTCAATAAAGGAACTGTGATTCTGTCTAAGAGAGCAAAGTCACAGGGCATGTTTTCCAACATGGGCAAATAATTGTGTATGGCTATTAGCCTTCATATTTGTGCCACAAGGCAATCATCTGAATTACTCTTACATTACCCGTTGTTTTCCTGAGTACTTAACCTCAGGAATGGTTGCTCAGGATGCCTGCCTTCAAAAGGGAAAGTTAGAACTTCTTAGAGGTGAGATGCCTGTTTGTCTTCAAGTAAGAAAAACTTAGGGTCATACTAAAATCTGGACACAAATGTTTATAGTAGCTTTCCGAATAGAAATGGAGGACAGATTCGTGGTTGCTATAGGTTAAGGATGGAATAAGAGTGGGAGGGGATTGGTGGTGGTGGTCGTGGCTCAATCATGTCCGACTCTTGCGACCGCATGGACTGTAGCCCACCAGGCTCCTCTGTCCGATTTCCCAGGCAAGGATACTGCAGTGGGTTGCCATTTCCTTTTCCCAGGGAATCTTCCTGACCCAGGAATCAAACTCAGGTCTCCTGCATTGCAGGTGGATTCTTCACCAGCTGAGCTACAAGGGAAGCTGGAGGGGATTGGGTGTGCCTATAAAACCCAACAAGAGGGATCCTGGGGTGGTGGAAGTGCTCTGAATTTTGGAAATTTCTCTTTCAATGTCCAGATCCTGGTTGTACTATAATACTAGAATTTTTCTAAAATGTTACCATGGAGGGAAAATGAATACAGGATCAACCACAGGATCTCTCTGTATGATGGCTTGTAACTGCATATGAATCTACAATTATTTCAAGATAAAAAATTAATTTAAAAACCTAGAAAAAAAGAAATGTGTCTCTGATAGACCAGATAGTATCATAGGGCATCTGGCTGGGGAGATGCTTGGTGAGTGAGGAAAGGTCCACCCACCAGGGACCACCTCTTAGGGAGTGCTGCAGAATAAAGGGATTGTGACCTACCTGAGACAGCAGAGGCATATGACTTGCTGCTCGTTGAAGGAGCATCTGGCCCAGGGAAAGACAAGCTCACCTGTTTCAACCCCAGGCTGTGGGGGAAAGAGACATAGAGAGAGAAGAAAGTGAGAATGTCCAATGGCCATTGTCTGCACTTTCCCCTCCCTGTATCTTTTATTAGAGCATAAGGGATCCCTGACCCTCATGCTCCTTTGAGAGTTCTGGAAGGCTTCAGCCACCCAAGCTGAGCCGTATCAACACTGAGGCTCAGTGTCCTGGGGAGAGAAGAGTCCTGAGCCTTGTCCTTCTGAGACACCTCATTGAATTAAACCAACAGCAGGTCTAAGGAGAGGATGCCAGCATGGCCACCAAGAGGGCAGTGAATGACTCCCAGAGATCAGAATCCCAGCTCAAGACACCCAGCTCTTCCCTTCTGCAAACACTCTGACAGGCCTTGGTAAGGCAGAGCTGAGAAATGAAGGGAGCTTCCTGGGGGGCGGGCATATCGATGTGTCAGGAGGATCTCCACGAGAAGGTGCAGAAGCCCACTCTCCCTTGCCTTGTGTGTGTATCCCTTATAACAAAACTGTCATCATAAGCACAGTGCTTTTGTCTGAGTTCTTTGAGTTGTCAGTTCAGTTCAGTCACTCAGTCGTGTCCAACTCTTTGTGACCCCATGGACTGCAGCACACCAGGCTTCCCTGTCCATCACCAACTCCTGGAGTTTGCTCAAATTCATGTCTATCGAGTCAATGATGTCATCCAACCATCTCATCCTCTGTTCTCCCCTTCTCCTGTCTTCAGTCTTTCCCAGCAACAGGGTCCTTTCCAATAAGTCAGTTCTTCGCATCAGGTGGCCAAAGGATTGGAGTTTCAACTCCCGCATCAATCCTTCCAATGAACACCCAGGACTGATCTCCTTTAGAATCGACTGGTTGGATCTCCTTGCAGTCCAAGGGACTCTCAAGAGTCTTCTCCAACACCACAGTTCAAAAGCATCCATTCTTCTGCACTCAGCTTTCTTTATAGTCCAACTCTCACATCCATACATGACAACTGGAAAAACCATAGCTTTGACTAGACAGACCTTTGTTGGCAAAGTAATGTCTCTGCTTTTTAGTATGCTGTCTAGGTTGGTTATAGCTTTTCTTCCAAGGAGCAATGGTCTTTTAATTTCATGGCTGCAGTCACCATCTGCAGTGATTTTGGAGTTCAAGAAAATAAAGTCTGTCACTGTGTCCATTGTTTCCCCATCTATTTGCCATGAAGTGATGGGAGCGGATGCCATGATCTTAGTTTCTTGAATGTCGAGTTGTAATAACAAACAGTAAAGGCTCATGGAAACTCCCAAAGGCATGGCCATTTGGTCAGAGGCAGGAGGTGTGGGGATACACAGCACAGCTGACTTCTGAAGTAGGATGGATGTGCAGAGGTCAAAGCCTTAACTCCTGGATCCTGATGTTAACTGCAGGGCCCACATCAGAACTGCAGTGCAGTCTACCCAGCTGTGGTGAAAACCAAAAAGAACCCCATTCCAAGCTCGAGTTCTACCGACAGGCTTCTCAGCAGGTCGGGAGTCACTTTCTGTGTCCCATTGGCACCTTAAAAGGGCTTCTACCTTAGTTTCTGGAATATACTAGAGAATTCATTTGTTTACATGAAGGCTTCTCCGACCAGACTGAGGTTACTCTTTAGGAAGGACCAAGGGCATATCAGGGTTTTCCTAATAGCTCAGCAGTAAAGCCTCTGCATGCAGTGCAAGAGATGCAGAGACATGGGTTCAATCCCTGGGTTAGGAAGATCCCCCAGAGAAGAAAATGGCAACCTGCTCCAGTAGTCTTGCCTGGAAAATTTCATGGGCAGAGGAGCCTGGCAGGCTATAGTCCATGGGGGTCCCAAAATAGTCAGAGACAACTTAGCAACTAAACAACAAGAGCAGGGGCAAATTCAGGTTTCATGTTCAAACTGAGTCCTTTATAATGTAAATAGGCACCCTCTTTACATACATGTATTTTACAAACCCATGTGAACATGCTTCCAGGGCCCCTCCCAGCCTGGGAAGAGGCCAGGAGTGCAGCAAATGGCCCTGAAGCTTAGGCCTCATTAGCTTCACAGCAAATCTGCTTCTGGTATCTAATTCCTCACTGGCATCTGGCTCACAGTGGACATTCACAACCTGTTTAGTGAAAAAAAGATTAAGCGGTACAGCCATAAACACAGATACAAGTAAGAATAAGGCATTTCTTAACTTTACATTTAAAACACCATTTGATTCCTTCTATGTAGATGACAAGCACTTTTCTCCCCCCTTGGGAATGACCTCACTTGTTATTTTTCGCCTGAGTCCCTCAAGTGGGACTTAGGGGGATTTATAGGCTGTGGCGACCGGGTCTAAACACACAGAAGCTGGTGAAGTTGGTCATCTGCTATTTGCAATCAGATTAGAGAAATCCCCCCAGGAACTTGGATTTTCATTTCCATGTTAAATTGCAAAAGAACTAATGAAACAGAGCTAAAATGCAAATTTAGGGCACATTTTAAGTAGAGAGGGATTTAAGGTCTTTGTCTCAGAGCCAAAAGCTTTCTCTCCATGGAGAATACAAGTCATTACATTGCCCTGGCATTTTCTGGGGTTTATAATATGATTGTTGCTGTTGTTTAGTTGCTAAGTCAGGTCTGACTCTTATGCAACTCCATGGACTGTAGCCCGCCAACTCCTCTGTCCATGGGATTTCCCAGACAAGAATACTGAAGTGGGTTGCCATTTCCTTCTCCAGGGGATCTTGACCCAGGGATTGAACCCGTGTCTCCTTCATTGCAGGTGGAGTCTTTCCTGCTGAGTCACCTGGAAGCCCCTTATCAAATGATAGTTATAGGCTTTTCCACAATCATCCAGCACTAAGCCAGGTACTATGTAGCACTTTATGCTTCTCAAGCCACAGTGAATTCTAGAATCTTGAATACCTTTTCCGTTCACTCTCTTTCCCTTCCTACTGTCATCACCTTGGGGAGGCTCTGGAAGCAGGTGTGAGATCGCTAAGGACCCCTGGATATGAGGTCTAGGTCCTGCTTCCCACCTCCTGTTTCTCAACAGCTGCATCATCTCAACTTTTCCAGTCCTCCATGGCCTCCATGTGTCCATAAGATCTTGGTACTCAAAAGCTTCTGCCATCTTGGCATCTTCCCATACTCTTGGCACCATTTCCAGCTTGTTCTGTATAAAATGCATGTGTGCGTATGTGCTTAGTAGCTCAGTCATTTCTGACTCTTTGCCATCCTTTGAACTATAGCCCCCAGGCTTCTCTGTCCATGGGATTTTTCAGGCAAGAAAACTGGAGTGGGTTGCCATGCCCTCCTCCAGAGGACCTTCCCAATCCAGGGACTGAATCCATGTCTCCTGTGTCTCCTGCACTGCGGGAAGATTCTTTACCTGCTGAGTCATCAGGAAAACCAAAACAGGAACCTCAAGTGTTCATCTCAGGTAGGTGAACAGTGACACCCACAAAATTATTTGAAGTCACTAGTCTGGGACTAAGAGACTAAGTCTGGAGTCATCTCTCTCCACTCTGGGATAAGACTCTGCTACCAAGAGAATAAATCCATAAAGGTCTCCCTACAGCCTAGAGAACCGAAGGCCTTCATGGCACCTGAGAACAACTAAAATGCTCCGTTTGGTACCAAGGTGCAAAAGGCCCAGTGAAGGTAGAGAGGTCATCCCAGGAAGTGCAATTAGGAGGTGGAGCTCATACAAAGATAAGCATGGGATGGCCAGACAGTAAAGTCAACAGGTCATATGCAATATAGGGGACTATCTCTCTGGGGAAGAGGGGGCCCCTTTGGCCTCCAGGATTCTAGGAACTCACCTCCAAATAATTAAGATGCTCTTGACTGGTCAAGCTCAGAAGGAAATGTGCTCCTCAGACAACCTTGCTCAGGTCAGCCTTTGTGCCTCCAAACCTCCACCCCAGGCAGAGCTGATGAAATGGTCATCGGTGTTGGGGTCAGTGAGAGTTCAGAGCGGCCTGCCACTCTCGATTCAGAGCCAGAAAGGCTGGATTCATTTCAATTATGTTCACAAGACTATGAAGTCATCCCGGATCCTAATCAGCTGATTAAAACTCATCACGTTCCATTTCAAGAGAACTTGAGTGTTTGGAGGGGAGCAAAAAATGCTAATGATTTGTACATGATTGCCTCATCCCAACTACTCAGGAGATAGCAAACGAAACTCATGTTTTCCCAGCTTCTGCCACTGACAACTGGGTACCCTGCTTGATTCTTTTCCGGTGGTACTATCTGTGATGCTGACATCAAGTCTGGTAGGCAGAATCCATATCTCCATTTTAGAGATAAGAAGACTGAAGTTCCAAGAGTTTAAAGTGACTTATGGAAACCTATGCAAGTGGTAGACACAGTGTCTAATTCTAATCTTGGTTCTGGTCAACTGCATATTCCAAGCTCTTTCCCTTGTGCCCGGGTACCAGATGGGAAGCAGGTTGGAGCCCGGGCCAAAAACTCACTTCCTTCTCCCTGGGGCTCCCGTGTCTTCTTCCTTCTGGGTCAGGCTTTTCTTTGGGATTCTCAGGCAGAGCTGGCGACAGGACCATGTCATGTGTATCTTGAGTACCGTCCTGGGTGTCATGATGCTCAGAGTCCAGGCTAATGCCACATGACCCACACCAAGGCTGGTTCACACCGTTTAGTCCCTCAGAAAACCACTACACTCTGGTATTTCTTAGAAGAATGCTCCATCTTTGATGCGTTAATAGATTGCTGGCTGTATTTTTCCACCCACTTCACAGTTGGGAATATGTTCCTCAAAGGAAATAGACAAAAGCTTTCACACATTCAGTGTAAAAGTCTCACTTTGGGGTTCAGGTTTCCACCATCACACTTCTGCCTACACTGGGTATCCATCTTCTTCCCTCCTCCAGACAGACTCTTTCTCCTAGGCTCACGCATGCACCTTCCTCCATGAGGTCAGACCCACAACTTCAGCAGGATGTCTCCTCTGATGCTCTCTGACCTTTGACATCAGCTCCTACCGGAGTGCTGATCACGGGACCCGTATCTTTGGCTGATGGTTGGGAGCCACCAGCTCCTTCCAGCCTCCTGCTCTGTCCTGAGGTCCTCAGAGGTCCTGGCAGTTCTCACTTGAAGTAACAGGGAAATCAGGAACTGCATATCTAGGAAGAGCTGCCTTGCCTCGGTTACTCCACTTCATGCAAGTCCCTTAGCCTTTCTGGGTCTTTCCCTCTGCCTCTGCAGAGGCCTACCCGACAGGGTGTAGAAGGAGATTTGTAGGTATGGACCTGTGCACAGTGAACTCACTTGCTGTCAGTCCTGGAGGCTGGAACACAGCAGTCTGCTGAATTATAATCCTCCTGGATCCACAATGAGGCCTTGTTTCCTGGCCAGTTGGTCTCTGCTGCCCACGGGCCACTGGCTGAGGCAGTGAGGGGATAGTGTCCAGCAGGCTGGCGCAGGCAGGACCCACTTCTGGCACTCTTCCCCCAACCCCTGGATTTGAGTATTTGCGAAGGTGACTTTCTCCTGAAACCTGGGCAGCTAGAGAATGGGCTACTCAAAACTTGCGACTGAGATGTGCTAGGTTTAGTTGCTCAGTCATGTCCAGCTATTTGTGACCCCATGGACTGTAGCCTGCCAGCATCCTCTGTCCATGGGGATTCTCCAGGCAAGAATATTGGATCATGTTTCCATGCTCTCCTCCAGGTGATCTTCCCAAGCCAGGGATTGAACCTAGGTCTCCCCCACTGCAGGCAGATTCTTTACCATCTGAGCCACCAGGGAAGCCCTGCAACTGAGATAAAGCAAAACAAAAAGAGGCACTTGGTAGAAATTTCTCACTTTCTATTAAGGAAAGAAAATTCTAGCCTGGGATTTCTCATGGGAACTGTGAGCCTGGTCTTCTCCTGCAAGGAAAACCACAGTAGGAAATGCATTCAGCACCAGAAGCATTCTGGGGGTGGGGAATGGGGTGCAGAGGTGCAGAAAAGGGCTCTGTGGGACCCCACAGGTCAGTGTTCTCCAGAGAGAGTGCCTCACTAAGAGAGAAAGATGACATCTTTGGTGCCACCACCAGCCTGCCCTGGTGGACATCCAGAGCCTGGGACAATCTGACTGATTTTCTAAATTACCTCACCTCTCACCAGCCCTGCTGTCCTCCCAGTATTGTTCCTTTCAGATGCATTTTGCTCTCCCAGACAAGAGAGTTTCCTACACCTCATTTTGAATGACTAATAATCACTTGTACATGCTTGTGCTAAGTCACTTCAGTCACATCGAATCTTTGCAACCTTATGGACTGTAGCTCACCACGCTCTTTTGTCCATGGGATTCTCCAGGCAATAATATTGGACTGGGTTGTCATACCCTCCTCCCGGGAATCTTCCCAACCCAGGGATCGAATCTAGCATCTCTTACTGTCTCCTGCATTGGCAGGTGAGTTCTTTACCACTAATGCTACTTCAGTTCAGTTCAGTAACTCAGTTGTGTCTGACTCTTTGTGACCCCATGAACCGCAGCACATCAGGCCTCCCTGTCCATCACCAACTCCCGAAGTTCACTCAGACTCACGTCCATCGAGTCAGTGATGCCATCCAGCCATCTCATCCTCTGTCATCCCCTTCTCCTCCTGCCCCCAATCCCTCCCAGCATCAGAGTCTTTTCCAATGACTCAACTCTTCACATCAGGTGGCCAAAGTACTGGAGTTTCAGCTTTAGCATCATTCCTTCCAAAGAAATCCCAGGGCTGATCTCCTTCAGAATGGACTGGTTGGATCTCCTTGAAGTCCAAGGAACTCTCAAGAGTATTCTCCAACACCACAGTTCAAAAGCATCAATTCTTCAGCATTCAGTCTTCTTCACAATCCAACTCTCACATCCATACATGACCACAGGAAAAACCATAGCCTTGACTAGACGAACCTTTTTTGCAAAGTAATGTCTCTGCTTTTGAATATGCTGTCTAGGTTGGTCATAACTTTCCTTCCAAGAAGTAAGCATCTTTTAATTTCATGGCTGCAGTCACCATCTGCAGTGATTTTGGAGCCCAAAAAAATAAAGTCTGACACTGTTTCCACTGTTTCCCCATCTATTTCCCATGAAGTGATGGGACCAGATGCCATGATCTTCATTTTCTGAATGTTGAGCTTTAAGCCAAATTTTCACTCACTTAGTGTATTTCTATTTACAAAATGCCTTCATAGACATGATTATGTTGAACTGTTATAACAGGCTGTGAGGAGGGGAATGTCATTTCTGTTTAAAATAGAAGAAAAATAAAATACAGTGTCATGGGACCAATGGGAGTGACTTACTTCAAAGCTTCTCACTCAGGAAGAGCAGAACCAGGATTTGAACCCAGTTCCTCTGACTGCAGATGCCCTGTTGTTCCCACCAGTGACACTTGCACAATTCTCAGCTCTCAGAACAAGCCCTGGAGTCAGCCTCCTCCCTGCCCCATGTCGCTCCAGGAGAAAGAAGTTCAGTGAGGAAGCAGCTCTCTGTCCATCTCTCTCTGTCCAGGCATTAGAATACTTCCTGAAAACAGGAGCTGACCGATAAATATTTTATGAATGAAAGAATGAAAAGGGTAGGTTAACTTACTTGTCCCAAATTACACCACTGATGGATGTGAAAGCTGGGAATTGAGCCCTGGTTTCTTGGTGTTAGTCTAATTATAGTTCCAACCCACATTTTGTTTTATAAACTGACTGCAAGACCACCACTTTTTCCTATTATTGAAAGCAGCACTTCCCCTTAGAAATTCCCTCAAGATAGGGAATTCGGGAATTAAAATTAAGTACTTTCTTGCACACCATGTGGGGCATTCCAAGGTCATCACAAAGGGGGCTGTCCTTCGAAGTGTCCTCTTTGTACAGACAAGTAAATGGGGTCTGAGACAAATGATGTAACTCACCCAGGATCACAATAGGGGGATACACATCCATCAGGATGCCTGGTCACGTGACATTTATAGCAGCCACTCCACGGAACAGAGAGAAAGGAGCAGTGACAAGGGTCTAGATCCATCCCGGGGGCTGTGACGGTACAAACCTCAGGACGACTTTGCTTCTCCCACTTCATAGAAATATAAACAGGTTGAGTAGTAGGTCTAGCCACTACTAAGCAGTCATACAAGTATAACAAATGTGCGATTATTGAAAGGTTGACATGGAGAAAAGCTTAGGAGTGCCAGGCTAGTTCAAGAGCATGAGCAATCTCATGGATGTGCAATATTTGGAGAAGGTTTTGCAGAGACCATGGCATCAAGGCCATCATCCTGGAAGGATGGATACCCCCAGCTTCCACCATCTACTGCCTGTGATGGGAACAGAGAACTTAACCTCACTTTTTCCCAGCAAATTGGGGTGATAAGAGTCTGCCTTCAAGGGCAGCACAGGAGAAAATGAGCTCATCTCAAAAGGCTTAGCTTGGCACTCCACAAGCACTCAGCAAATGCTCTCTATAAGAACAATGAAGATGCCACACAATCACCATCCAGGCAGGGTGGAGGCCCTCGCTCCTGCCTCTGTTTCAGAAATGAGCTGAAGGGTCTTCTCTTGTGTGAATCCTTCTCTGACCACCTCCACCCCCTGATCAGCCTCCTCCTCCATGCACACACACCTGTGCTGGTGTCAGGCTCTCTTCTGCCTGGCCAAGGTCTTCTTCTTGGCAGGGAGAGACATGGAGAAAAGCTTAGGAGTGTCAGGCTAGTTCAAAAGCATGAGCAATCCCATAGATGTGCAATATCTTTTCATCAATCTCTCCATCCTCAATGCCAGCCCAGGACCTGGCACATTTTAGGCCTTTGAGAATGTATGACAGACATGCCATAGATTCAGAAAAGAATGAGAAAATGGACCTTCATATTTTTGTGCTCACAGTATAAATTTTAGATTACCTAAATGGCAATTTTATTCTATAAATATTCACTGAGCAACAACCAACGTGCTACACAGGATATTTAAATTCTGGAGCTAAAATTTTGTGTCCTTGAAAAAATATCCAACAGAAGGGCCAGAGAAACAAAGCAATTATTATATTACATTGTAGAGCTTCAGACCTTCCAGGGCCTCCAGTCTCCCAGTTGACAGAAGAATCCAAGTTGACCCAAACCCTTAGGTCATCATCTGATGACACATGTCATTTTTTTCCCTAAAGCTGCCATCAGTCTGCACAAGGAGAACAGACATGTCATTGAACACACAGGAGTAGAAGTCTCAACCTGGGACTAAAGGGACTCATAGAGAAGAGGGAACAGCCCCAGCCTCTGGGGGAAGCACAGTGCTGTTCAAGCCTGAGTGAAGATATATCAGTAAAGCCATGTTGGGAATTAAGTTGAGATCCTGGAGCAGGAGACAGGCAATCACCAGGTTCCTGGGAAGGGAAAGGGAGAAGGCTGATCACCAGGTTCCCAGGAAGGGATGGGCTGGGGAGAGGGAGGCTTTATACTTTGGTGTGGCGAGGACTCAGGCAACTTAGAAAAAAGGGAGAAGAAACACACAAGCATGGCTTTTGCTCCTGTGTCTCTGTCCTGCCCAGCTCAGCACCCCTGGTCATGTGTCAGCAGCAGGCTGATGTGGGGCAGAGCATCGTGAATGGGGGGTCTAGTGTTGAGAGAAAACTGCTGGTGGGAGATGTGTGATAGGAGAGGAGACCACAGCAAACCGCGGGACAGTGAGGGAGGCCCATGACTTTGTGGCAGGAACTGGTTGAGCAGCAAACTTAGTGACCTTGGGGTCGGGATGGGGTGGAAGGTGGGGAATGAGGGCAAATTTGCCCCCTAAGGAAGGGAGATAGAGCCTTGAATGGTAAAGAGAACTAGACAATCAAAAGCCTGGCTTATGAAGAAGCATGGCTCAGGGAGGAAGGTGACAGTCCCCAGGCACAAGCAGTGACCAGAGAAGCACCAGTGATGCTACGGGAGCCCCACACCTGGCTGGATGGCTCCCATGCGCTTGGCTGACTTTGCGCTTTGTCCTGTGAGCATCTGAGACTTATTCTAACATGGCATGTAATTTGCCTTTTCATCGTCTTTATTGTTGTCTTCCTTTCCTGCCCCAAGGATATAAGTTCCATGAGAATTCTATTCACTAATAAACCCCAAGTGCCTATGACCAAACCAGCATGTGACATAGTCCTTGTTCAATAAAACTTGCTCAATGGGTGGATGCCAACTGCTCAGAAGTGTGCAGTGTTTAAATGACACTTATTGCTAGCTATTGTCTCAGATAAACTTAAGACTTAGGCTCTTGGTTCATTTTTGGAAGCACAAGTAAACATGAAGGCAAGTCACGTGAAATCTTAGGATTTCATTCCACCTCTGATTTCCCTTTCAGTGATTTGCATGAATGTCCTCCCCTTCTTCCATCCCCCACTCCCCACTTCCATGCATTTCTCTGGGGCCGAGAACAAGCCCTTTCACCAGTTCCTTCCAGCACAAGAGCCCCGACCCAGGGCATGTGAGGATAAGGAATGCGCAGAGCGTCAATAGAAATATTGATGCCGAGCTTCCTGCGTGTCAGGTTCTGACAGCTTGCCTTCTGTCTCAAAACTATGTTCATGTCAATAAATCTGCTAAACTCCTCCACCAACCTGCTCACTCTTCCCACGGCGGAGAAGCTGTGAAGAATGGTTGTTCTGGCTTAAAAAAATAGTACTACTCCCTAGGGCACATTGAAAGTGCACCTTGGTGGATGACTGTGTCTTTGAGAACTTTGTACCAATTCTGCATGAGCTCAAAAAGCAAAAGGCTGACCCCAGAGTTCTGTAGGAGCTGTCATTGTAGGGGAGGTGGGAGACAGGGTGTGTCTGTGTGTGATGTGGGGGGAGTGTGTATGATAGTAGGGGATGTGTGTAGGTGCCTATATGTGTGTGTGTGTGTTGTGGTAGGAGGTGTAATATGGTGTGTGCATGTGTGTGTGTGTGTGTGTGGTGGTAAGGGGTGTGCAGATGTGCTTGTGTGTGTGTATGTAGTGTGTGTTTGGTGGTGGGGGTGTAGTATGGTGTGTGTATGTGCTTGTGTGCATGTATGTGTGATAGTTTTTCTTGGCATAGATCACAGTGTAATGATGGATCCAGTTATTTTTCTAAATATCAGCTCAGGTGGAAGTCCTACCATCCTAATGAGGTATTCCCGTTTCTGAAGAGGTATGTGGTTGGTGGAATAAATCACAGACTTTGGCAATACAAATTCAAAGTCAGCTCCCAGCTTTATCTATAGCTGTGTGAGATCAGACATGTTATTTAACCTCCCTGAATCTCATTTATCACATCTACAGACTGGTAGACTAATACCTCTTAGGTATTAACCCTGTTGTGAGGGTTAAATGAGAAAATACTCATAAAACAGTAATTTCAGCACCTGACACTTGGGAGGTACTTTGAAGAATAAGCTGGGGACTCTGTCCTATTCCTCTGACTCATCCTAGGTGCTCCTTACACAACCATGAGTAAGGCTCACATTGCTGTTACCCCAATTGGTAGTGATCACGGCAATGAGGCAGGGGGCAGAGTTGAGAGGGGAGGGAAAGGAGAAGGCCAGGTATCTTATGCTTGGCTTACTATCTCCCAGGGTTAGAGATTCCAGTGGCAGCTTCTGCTGAGAACATGCACTTTAGGAGGACAAGGCAGTGAAGCCGGAAGCCCCTCCACTCTCACGAAAATATGGCTCATTCATGGCAAGAGGAGGTGTCCATTTCCACTGCGACTGCTGTGAGTCCACGTCCTAACATCCTCCTCTCAACCTCTCTGCAACTGAACTTGAAGCAGTCCCTTCCCTTTCTGGGCCTCAGTTTTCCAAATTAAAAGCAGAAATAGAGGCATAGACATACAGAACAAACACATGGACACAAAGAGGGGAAAGGGGGATTGGAATGAACTGGGAGATTGGAATTGACATATATTTACTATGTATAAAATAGCTAACTAATGAGAACCTACTGTATAGCACAGAGAACTATACGTACTCAATGCTGTGTAATGACCTATGTGGGGAAAGAACCTAAAGAACAGTAGATATGTGGATACGTATAACTGATCCACTTTGTTATACACCTGATACTAACATTTTCAATCAACCATACCCCAATAGAATTTTTTTAAAAAGAAGTATCTGGATCAGATTGAGTCATTTTCAAACTGTACTGAAGAATCTACACTGGGAGTATGTGTATTCATCTGGAGGGGGAACAGTCCTGGGACCACCTTTGTTTCTGACATCAGAAACTCCACGTTTATCTGTTTCGGATACTGAGCTCCTGTCTCCCATGGGGATTTAAAGGGCACTATCTAAAGCTAAATATATAAACAAAACAAATACAAATATATAAACCAGCAAATAGGAGTTCAACTCCTATCGTGACAAAAATCACTTTTCCAAAAAGCACCAGTGAGGTTGAACAAACCTGCCCCTGGAAATCAAGCAAAATCATACAATAACCTAAGGAACATTTCTCCAGAAAACTGCTGAATTTCTTGAAAGGTTGGCAGGAATTTACAGTGTTCTTGTCCTGTGCCAGTGCCATCTCCACCCTCAACCCTATCAATAGCTCAAATAGGTTGGTTCAGGGTGTGAAAATAAAAAGCTCTGCAGCCATTCCCAACAGGCCTCACTTGACTTGAGGCATCACCAGTGCAAGTAGTAAGGAAACAGGAAGAGCAGGTGGCTGAGCTCCCTGTGCAGCAAGCAGTGGACCAACAGATTAGACCAGGAATAAATGAATCCCTTCAGTTCAGTTCAGTTCAGTCACTCAGTCATGTCCAACTCTTTGCAACCCCATGGACTGCAGCATGCCAGGCTTCTCTACCCATCACCAACTCCCAGAGCTTACTCAAACTCATGTCCATCGAGTGGGTGATGCCATCCAACCATCTCGTCCTCTGTCATCCCCTTCTCTTCCTGCCTTCAATCTTTCCCAGCATCAGGGTCTTTTTGAATGAGTCAGTTCTTCGCATCAGGTGGCCAAAGTATTGGAGTTTCAGCCTCAGCATCAGTCCTCCCAATGAATATTTGGGACTGATTTCCTTTAGGATGGACTGGTTGGATCTCCTTGCAGTCCAAGAGGATCCCAAGAGTCTTTTCCAACACCACAGTTCAAAAGCATCAATTATTCAGCACTCAGCTTTCTTTATAGTCCAGCTCTTACATCCATACATGACTACAGGAAAAACCATAGCTTTGATTAGATGGACCTATGTTGGCAAAGTAATGTCTCTGCTTTTTAATATGCTGTCTAGGTTGGTCATAGCTTTTCTTCCAAGGAGCCAGGGCTTTTACAGAGAGTCATGGAGGTGAGGCAGCCATGCAGGGCCACAACGAGCTCCCACATGTCTGGGTTGCCCACAGGTCATGCACGTGTACAGTGGAGACAAAAGCAGGCCCAGGACACCTACACATTCCTGGACCTCGGAGCTTATGTGCTTATTTGTGTGGAAGAGATAAGAGAGGTGAGGGAGTCTGGCCAAGAGAAAAGTTAGAGCAGATTTGAAAAAGTACTCTCCAGCCCACATACACCACACACAAAACCTTCCATGGGATAAACCATATCCTGGGACACAAACCACATTTCAATTAACTTAAAAAGATGGAAATCACACAAAGTCTATTCTTTGATAGCAATGAGATTAAATTAAATTAAAGACAAAAGAAAGGTACTTGAAAACAACAAGAACAACAACAACATTTGGAAATGAAACAAAACAATACCTTAAAAGCCAGGGGTCCTAAAAGAAATCACAAAGGCAGTTAAAAAATATTTTCTTAATGAGTGAAAATTTTAAGACAACATATCAAAATATATGAGATGCAGCTAAAGCATTACTTAGAGGTGAATTTATAGCTTTAAACCCTAATATCAGAAAAGAAACACCTAAATCAATAAACTAAGCTTCCATTTCAAGGAGGCAAAGAAGAGCAAATTAAACTCAACGCAGGAGAAGACAATAGCACCCCACTCCAGTACTCTTGCCTGGAAAATCCCATGGACGGAGGAGCCTGGTGGGCTGCAGTCCATGGGGTTGCTAGGAGTCAGACACGACTGAGCGACTTCACTTTGACTTTTCACTTTCATGCATTGGAGGAGGAAATGGCAACCCACTCCAGTGTTCTTGCCTGGAGAATCCCATGGACAGAGGAGCCTGGTGGGCTGCTGTCTATGAGGTCGCACAGAGTCGGACACGACTGAAGCGACTTAGCAGCAGCAGCAGCAAGTAGAAAGAAGATTAAAGTGGAAATCAGTGAAATAGAAAAAGAAATTTAATTTTTTTTAAGTTATATTTTGACCAGATTAAGACTGACAAACTTTTAGCTAGACTGACACAGAAAATAGAAGAGGAACATGGAGGAGGAAATAGAGGGAGGGAGGGAGGGAAAACCTTAGGAAAAAAGGAACAGTGATCAGAAAGGAAGAAGTAAACTGTCTTTGCTCACATAGGACGCAATTCTATATGTAAAAAATCTCAAGGAATCCACAAAAAACCACTAGAGCTAACAATATTTTGAGAAATTCTAACAAAGTAAATGCATGAATTGTACTTGAAAACTACACAACATTGCTAGGAGAAAGTAAAGAAAATCTATATAAATGGAAAAATATTCCACGTTCATGGGTTCAAAGAGTAAATATTGGAGAAATGGCATAGCTCCCTAAATTGACCTACAAATTCAACACAATGTCTATATTCCAGCAGGCTTTTGGTAGAAACTGACCAGAAATTGACCTACGTTTACATGGAAGTCCAAAGATGAGCCAAAACAAGTTTGAAAATAAAAACAAAGTTGGAGAACACTACCCAGTTTCAAAACTTACTCTAATGCTGTAGTCATTAAAACAGTGTGTTACAGAAGGATGGATAGGCATATTGATCAAAGTTTGAAACTGTGTCTATTAGTAGAAATTAACACTTGCATTTATGGTAAATTGATTTTCAGCAAAGACGCCAAAGCAACTCAGTGGTGAAAGGATGATCTTTTCAAAAAGGGAGCTGGGAAAGCTTGGAGAAATATATGCCACAAATCAAAACACCTTTGACTATCATCTCATATTGTGCACAAATTTAACTTCAAATGGATTGTATACTAAATACAAGAGCCAAGATGAAAAACACATAAGAGAAAATCCTTGTGACATTTGGTTAGGCAAAGAGTTCTTGGACACAATGTGTACTAAGTCACTTCTGTAGCTTGCCAGGCTCCTCTGTCCATGGGATTCTCCAGGCAAGAATACTGGAGTGGATTACCTTGCCCTCCTCCAACGGATCTTCCTGGCCCAGTATCTCTTACGTCTCCTGCATTGGAGGAGGGTTCTTTACCACTAGCACCACCAGGGAAGCCCCTCTTAGACACAGTCCCAAATAGTTAAACTATAATAGAAAAAAAAAAAGTAATACATTGGACTCTATTAAAATTAAGCTATTTGCATTTGAAATGACACTACTAAGAAAATGAAAAATCAAAAAGCCTCACACTGGGGAATATATCTGCAAATCGTGTATCTATTAGAGGACTTGTTTCCAGACTATATTAAAAAAATATCACAACTCAATAATAAGATACCAAAAAGTGAAAAGTGAAAGTGAAGTCACTCAGTCGTGTCCAACTCTTTGCAACCCCATAGACTGTAGCCTACCAGGCTCCTCTGTCCATGGGATTTTGCAGGCAATAGTACTGGAGTGGGTTGCCATTTCCTTCTCCAGGGGATCTTCCCAACCCAGGGCTCTAACCCGGGCCTCCCGCATTGTAGACAGACACTTTACCATCTGAGCCACCAGGGAAGTCTCCAATAAGATACCAATAAGATACCAAACAACCCCAAAAAGTAATGGGGAAAAGATTTGAACAGTTAAACATTTCAGGAAAGAAAGCATATAAATGAATAATGTGCATGTGTGTGTTCAGTGACTCAGTCATGTCTGGTTCTTGTGACCCCGCGGACTATAGCCCACCAGGCTCCTCTGTCCATGGAATTTTCCAGGCAAAAACACCAGAATGGATAGCCATTTCCTTCTCTAGAGGATCTTCCTGACCCAAGGCTCGAAGCTGCATCTCCTGCATTGGCAGAAGGATTCTTTGCCACTGTGCCTCCTGGAAAACATATGAAAAGGTATCTATTGTTAGTTATTAGAAAAACTTCACAACCATTGGAATGGCTATAATAAAAAAAAGCAGACTATATCAAGTGTTGACAAAGATACGGAGTAAATGACATCTCTACACATTGCCAGTGACAACATACAATAGTCTAGCCCCTTTGGAAAACAGTTTGGAAATTTCTTAAAACATTAAAAACAGATTTATCATGAAAGCCAACAACTCAACTCCCAAGAATTTACCCAAGAAAAATGAAAACATACAACCACACAAAGACTTACTTATAAATGTATATATTATACTATATACAGTCCCTTCTCCAGTGGATCTTCCCAACCCAAAGACTGAACACAGGTCTCCTACATTGCAGGCAGATTCTTTACCATCTGAGCCCCCAAGGAGACCCATATACAGTCCATCACACAGTAATGGAAAAAGAAATGGATAAAGTTGTAGAATAAAATGCTACTCAGCAATAAACCTCAGAAATATTACGCAAAGTGTAAAGAAGCCAGAACAAAAGACTACATATTATTTGTTTATATGAAACACCTAGAGAAGACTAACTTATTAGAGACCAAAAGCACATCATTGTGTGCCTATAGCTGGGAGCTGGGGTGGGAATTGATTGCAAACAGGCTCGAGAGAATTTTAGGAGCTGATGGAAATGTCCTAAAACTGGATTATGGTGAAGGTTGCACCACTCTATAAATTTTCTAAAACACTAAATTATACACTTACAGTAGGAGAATTTTATGAAATGTTAATTTAAATGAAGCTTTTTAAAAAGCAGATTGGAAGCTGTAAAAACAAAAACAAAAAGCCTTTGAATACCGTCAAGCTGAACATTAAGTCTTTAATGCCACATGTGGCTTAGACTCTGGGTCCCAGCTCATTTCAGCCCATTCCCTGAGGTCTGAAACTTTCCAGTTCTGAGAAAACTCCATGCTTAGCTTTCCCTGAATTTTTGTGTTCCACTTGCTAGGCAACACTCACGTCTTTTTGCAACCCGTAATTTACACATTTCAGACTATCTCTTGCGTGTGTGCCTGCCTCCGAGTACAAGTTGAGCCCATCCTCAGACTGACCTACACAATAACCACTTTATAGTCTAATAATGCTTTCAGCTGCATTTTTAAGCAGAAAGCTCTGCTTGCAGAAAAGTTATCATTTTGTGTTATAAAATTTACCAATTAAATTGAGTGCCTTTGACCCAATTTAAAAGAGAAGAAAACGCACTGGTATTTTCAGATAAGGCTTTTTTTTTTTTTTTTTGTAATAACAGAGCTACTTTCTCCATTTCCCAAATCCCTCTAGGCAAGAAAATACGTTAGCAAAAAAGCTAACTTAGGAACTGAGTTTGAATTTGGACTTGATAATGGCTCTGTGCCCATGAATTCTCCAAGAATTCATAGCTTTGGGAAGGATCACTACCCTCTATCCACTTCCCACTCTGATTTGCTGTACGGTTCTACTTTCTGGAGCACCATCTTCTCAGGGAATGGATTCTGTCCTGAAGGCACGTGGAGATTTTAACCACAGACCCAGAAACTGCCATTGATTATGAGATTCTGACTTGTAAATTGTATGGCAAAAAGCTGCAGGAAAATGCCTGAGCCTAACTTTCTGTAGAGATCTTCATACTAATTTGAAAGCCTCTCAGATGTGAAAAGGACCCTGTCTTTTCAAATTCATGTCCTGAGCTTGCCTGGGGGCCAAGAACTTGAGCTTGCCTATGCTCAAGTCAAAGAAAACCAAGTCTTGAATAAAAATGACTCCATTTAAAACATAATCAGCATGTCACATCTGTGCCCATTCTCATTCTCCCAATCAGATGCAAGTTCAAGAGAACCCGGCCCCAGCACGTGCCTGCTCAGTCACTTAATCATGTCTGACTGCTTGCAACCTTATGGACTGTAGCCTGCCAGGCTCCTCTGTCTGTGGGATTTTTCAGGCAAGAATACTGGAGTGGGTTGCCATACCTTCCTCCAGGGGATCTTCCTGATCCAGGAATTGAACACATGTCTCCTGTGTCTCCTGCATTTCAAGTGGATTCTTTACCGCTGAGTCACTTGTAACACCCGGCCTCAGCACAGATTCCATTAATCCTCCAAAACCTACCTTTCTCTGGTCCCTTCTCTTCATGCTGCCAGAATAACATTTTAAAAAGTTGACCTCTTCCCTGCTCCTTCATTCCTTGTGAGCTCTCCCTGCTTCTAGAAGAATATCTAGACAGCCAAACACAGCTTCTACCCTCTCATCACATTTTGACGGAAGCCTCACTGCTGAGTTCAGGGTCCCTGGTGAAGAGGATGGTCCAGGGTCAATGGCTTGCCTATTCCATAACAGTAAGTGCCTGGCACTCGACTGCATCCTGTACCTTCTGCTGCTTCTGAAAAGGTTTACTCTTTCTTCAAGCCTCGGCTACAGTGTAATCTCTCTGAAAACTTTGCCAGTTGCTCTCCACCCCAAAAGTCATCACTTCCTTCACTTTGCCCTCTGGAACCTCACAGATATACCACACAAAACATTTCTGTTCTAAAGCAGTTTAATTGTTCACGTATCAGCATCCCAGAAAGACCATATACTTCTCCAGATCTGACACTATCTCTTGTTTATTTGGGACCCTTCATTTGCCAGAGCAGGAAGAAAGGGAACAATAAAAATTCCTAGTCATGAAGAAAGAGAAGGAGTTAGGGTTATTCTCAGCCATGTAGCTTGAAGCAAAAGGTAGGTGCTGAGATAAGAAACTGAGATGAAGAAAGGCACAGAGGCAGCTTTGGGGAAGGAAGGAGAAAGTCTGTCTGTGATGTGGGGTGTACAAAGGGCCTGGGGCAGCCATGTGGAGCTGTCAAGGGCACAGGCTCTTCCCTGGGTCTGAAATGTGGAAGGAAGCCCAGGTTTGGAAGTGAATGTTTTTTTCTTTTTTAAATTATTTTTTATTACTGGAGTATAATCGCTTTACAATGTTGTATTGGTTGCTGCAGTACAATAAAGTTGAATCAGCTACATCTATACGTATATCCCCTCCTTCATGGGCCTCCCTCCCAGCTCCCCATCCCACCCCTCTAGGTCATCACAGAGCACCGAGCTGAGCTCCCGGTGCTATACACAAACTTCCCACTAGCTATCTATTTTACCCATGGGGAAGTGAAAGCTTTTAAAGGTCATCAATTTTGGTAGAGATCTGAAGCCTTATGTGTTGGTAAGATCATAATTTGAAAGCCTGTAAAGAGCAGGCATGAGAACTATAAAACCCTGAGTAATCAAAGAGTAGACAGAAGAATTTAAAGAATAGAATAATTCAATGAAGATCCAAGAAGAAAAATTCAGAGTGGAACTTTCAAACGTAGTACAGAAGAAAGTTTTCCTCAGACGAATCTTTCCCAGAAAAACATCCTGCAGAGCCCCATCACGTGAGGCTTGGGGAGTCACCTGGCTGTGTCTTGGGTTCTAGGAATGTAACTTCTTTTTACACAGCCTTTCAACCTATCTGCCCAGTTTTAGTTCCATCTTTACCCCTATGATCAGAAATACCTGATATCTCATGAGGTTCTGAAACACATTCTGTTTTGCCTTTCTTGCTTTTCCCATTTCTTCCATAGCATTACAATTTTAAAATCTATTGCATTCAATTATCACCTGTCTAGTCTTTTGTGCTGGTTCCTTTCCCATCCCGTTACAGCTTGTGATTAATGTCACATTAACAGTATTATAGGAGAGAGTTGGGATAAATGTCTATAATTCAAAAAGTCACCTTTAAGGGAAATCCAGCTTTTTCTTCAGCTTTTCACAAGCCCAGCCGGTCCTGTCTCAAGCATTGAGCTTTTTTCTAAAATCACAGAAATTGTGATTCTGAGATGACTGTAGAAACTCCTGAATGTAGAGTTAGTCATAGCACCTAGACTAGTTATTTCCAGGCAAGCATTTACTAAGATTGCAGATACTCGATAAATACTTATCAATCAATATTGACTGATTTCTGCCAATAATCAAAATGTTCTTGCCAAATACCCAGCAGACAGACAAATCCATATTCAGATCTTTAAAGAATAGACTACTGATACTGTGGGAAATAACAGTGAAAATTTTTGAATAATTGCTCTTTACTAAGCACTGATGTAGGTGATTCCCATGCACCGTATCATTTAATACTTGTGTGTGTGTGTGTGTGTGTGCTTAGTCATGTCCAACACTCTGTGACCCTATGGACTGTAGCCCACTAGGCTCCTCTGTCTACGGAATTTTCCAGGCAAGAATACTGGAATGGGTTGTCCTTTCCTCCTCCAGGGGATCTTCCCAACCCAGGGATAGAATCCACATCTCTTGTGTCTCCTGCATTGGCAGGAGGATTCTTTACCACTAGCACCACCTGGGAAGCCCTTAATACTTAGGACAACTCTAGTAAGATAATCATTAACCGCCCTTACCAAATGAGAGAAGAAGGGATAAATAATTGTTCTAAGATTATAGCACTAATTGGTGTGAAAAAAGACACCTGGAACTCTTTTTTTTTTTTTTTCCTCAGCTAAACCATCAGGAGAGTCATTTTTATTTTACGGCCACTCTCCAGGCTGGGTTCATGGTAAGTTATGTCCATAGAGAAATATGACCATTCCCCTAAGGCAGGTTTACCCTGCAGGCATGACTGGAGCCAATCGCTCTGTCTGGCCCCTCAGAAGGACTTAGATCCCTTAGCCCAGAGCCAAACGGGAAGGTTTTGTGCAGGTGACATTCCAGGAAGAAAACTTCATTTGTCCATCTTGGTTGAGAATCCTGGCCAGTGGTTACTCCATCTGGCTGATGATAAAGCACAGATTCTGTACACTCATCCCAGGTATTAACAAATATGAGAAGGTAAGTCAAGGAACAAAATACGGAACATCTATACCCACATGGAGTTTGTCTTCTATCAGAATAAAATATTAGAACAGACAGTCAGGCAGTCACCTACAGAATGTGAGCCCTTGACTGCAATGATACACTTTAAAAAAATTTTTTTTAAGATTTTTTTTTAATGTGGACCATTTTTAAAGTCTTTATTGAATTAGTTACAATACTGCTCCTATTTAATGGTTTGGGATTTTGGCTGAGGGACATGTGGGATCTTAGTTCCCCAACCAGGGATTGAACCCACATCGCCTACATTGGAAGGTGAAGTCATAACCATTGGACCACCTGGCAAGTCCTGATATACTTCTGATCAGAGGCAGCAGATAGAGAGGGACAAGACTACCAACCCACCAATGGACAGAAACATGTAACCAGTAAGCCCGTGAGCCTTTCATGAGAAAATACCATTATCCATTTCAGTTTATTTTCTCTCTGAAAACAGGGTTTTGAAATTTGGAAAGGAAGCAGAATGTAAAAGGTCTGAAGAGTAGGGAGCGTGGGTTTCCTTCCTGTCTGTGAAAACAGCGGTCACACGGAAGGACCCAGGAAGGTCCAGATGGAGGGAAGGCAGTCAGGTTGCTGCATCTACAGTCACTCGGCAGCCAGTCCATGTCCCTCTAGATTTTTGTTCTGTGTTCCTGGTGGATATTTTGTTGTTTCACTAAGGGCATTCCTGTCCCTACACAGCGGTACTCACACTGAGCTATTCGTATTCACGAATGTATTTGGACATGTGCCAGCAATAGCAGGACTTAGAAAATTAACGTGACCTCTCTTCCTGGAGTGTCCATTTTATTTAGTGGTAAGTAATTTGAAGAATTATTCTTATATCACAGCAAATAGAGTCATGTTATGGAATGGAAGGCAAAATTCACTGCAATATTTTTAAAGAAGGAAAGAATAATTTAAAAAAAAAAAATTCCCAAAGCAGTGAACGCTTGGAGCCCTGATCTGCAAACACCCAGTTTCTCTTGCCTTTAGATGGTGTTTCATTGATTCATGCTTTCATCATCAAACACTGTCCACGGTCCTAAAATATGCCAGGTCCTGGGCATGGAGGCTACCGTGATGAATGAGACAGAAGAGATGCCTGTTGTCACGAAGTTTATACTCTGGTGGAATAAGAAGACACATTGTGCCGACCCCTAAGGAGGAAGAAAGACAGTAACAGAGAGTGAGCTGATGGAGGGGGATGGCCTTCCCAAAGGGAATCTGGGGAAGCCTCATTGGAGCTCAGGGCCTCCCAGCTGGCACTAGTGGTAAAGAATCTGCCTGATAAGGCTGGAGACGCAGGAGACGTGGGTTCTATCCCTGAGTCGGGAAGATGCCCTGAAGAAGGAAATGGCAACCCACTCCAGTATTCTTGCCTGGAGAATTCCATGGACAGAGGAGTCTGGTGGGGGCTATAGTCCATGGGGTTGCAAAGAGTTGGACACACACACACACACACACTGGGGCCCAAACCTGACTGTTGAGATGGAGCCAGCCACGTGAGAAAAAAAAGAGAAAGCCAAGTCTCCCTGAGATAAGAGGAAGCTGATGTCTCCAAGGACAGAGAGCAGAGCCTGCACCTGAGGGTCGGTACAGGAGGGGAGGCGTCTCATTCCACTGGCTCATCAGACGCCAGCATCATGAGCACCTGGTGGAACATGGAAGAAAATGCAGGTTCCCTGGCTCCACCCCCCACCTGCTGTTCCAGAACCTAAGAGGCAAGGACCCGAGACTCTGCATTTTAAATAGATTTTCCAGGGTTTCTCTCTCCTTCTCTCTCTCACACACACATGTACACACATACACACATGTACACACACACACTAAAGTTTAAGAACATTGTTTTAAACTTAAAACATTTTTGAAACACAGTAATGTCAATTAGAATGACTCTTTTAGGGAATTTCTCCATAGATAAGTCCTCGATGTTATCCAAAAATTGAACAAGGCTGCTTCCAAAACTCTCTCCTGTCTCCTTCCTTGGTAAACCCAAGACCTTCTCAGATATTCTTTATCTAGTGTAACTTTTCAGGGAACATCGAGAAGGTGATTCCCGCAAACATTGGGCTATTATTCCAGAAGAGTAGAGCCCTGTTGTACCACAAGACCATGATGGGGCCTGCTCTTACTTGGGTTTCTTGCATGAAATAAAGAAGATCTGGGACTGGATTGGGCCACAGCTGTTCTCATGAATCAACTATCTCTGAATTTAGAAAATTGCTGTGTTCCAACAGACTATCTTCCCAGCTGGTTAAATGAAGACAAACAGAGTCAATTATTATAATTTTGTGCAGTTGTGGGGCTTTTTCTGCAAAAGTTACAGTATTTCTATATTTTTTACATTAGAGATAAAAAGAGATGAATGACTTCAATTTTCATGGAACTTCAATTACAGGGCTTGAATCATCCCAGGGACAAGAGAGAAGTTGAGAATTCTGAACACAGAGCCATCCTATTAAAGATGATCTCCTAAATCAGGGAATGTACACAGAGCTGTGGAGTGTGCCAGGAAATTTGGATTTACTCTTATTTGCAATTATTTTAGGGGTTGCCTTTTGATATTTACCAGCTTCCTAGGAAGGGGTGTGTCCATAAAATCAAACAGAAGACTCGCTTAGGTGTAACTCTGGTTGCGATTTACAAAGGGAATCAGACACAGCTTAGGGTTTTAGCTTACTGCATCTCTCACCTCTTCTACAGGAGAGGAAGAGGAGAGGGTACCAATCATCACAAAAGGAGTTTAAAAGAGACTTGCCATCAAATCTGGGAATATGATAACTAATGTTTGCACAGAACTTTCAAGGTTTAGATAGCGCTTTCACTGAGTTTATTCTTTTGATGCCCATATTGACCCTGGGACGCTGGACCTGCCTTGAGAAAGAAATTCAGTCTCAGAGAGATTCAAGATTGCCCCAGAAGGCCCAACATGAAAGAGGCCTTGTATACTCAATCAAGGTACTAGATTCCTTCCCATGTTGCACTTCACATGGATGTACTAAACTGCCAAGTCTGCCCTCTTCCATACCTGAGAAAAAAATGCTTAAAAATATTTAATCCCATGACATAGGAGGAAGGAGACCTGAGATCATTATGGATATCTTCCTAATTTGATAGGTCCCTCTCTGGTCCTAGTTTAGGAGAATAAACAGATGGATGATTTTATCTGAAATTAACTGAATCTCAGTGGAGGGCAGTATAGAATATATGCATTATAGACCATGTATATGTTTTACATATAAGCATTTTGAAGTCTCATGCAGTATTTCACAGAATGTTCATAGCAGTTGGATTCAGTCCTCCCCATTGGCCAGCAAAATGGACACATGATTTCAACTGGCCAGCTCTTCAAACAATCTCGGCCTAATGGATTCTCAAAGACATTTGGCTCAGCCCTTTCCTTCTTTTTCTTTATACATGTTTTAAAAATATAATTTTACACTAGCTTGATTTAAACAAAAGGCAGTCAAGAGAAGAGAAAGCTTTTTTTTTCGTTCCAGAATCAAGTTACCATTGTGAATCAAGTTCACAGAAATGCCCATTTGAAATGTGTTTCAGAGATGCTTTCTGCCTAGTGGCTTTACAGGCTTGCCCAGCTGGCTCTCAGGCTACGAATAGACACCCAAGGCAGAGTGTCAAGTAGGGCCTCAGGAGGTTTTGGGAACTGGGGGAGGAAGCCTCCTCAAATGTCAGTGTTAGTTTGCACTTGTGACATAGACGTGTTTCCTTCCAAATTTTAGGTGTAGATATACTCTCTCCCCATGAGAGGAATTCTATTTCTGAGGATCTATAATAAAGAAGTCTTTAAATTAAGGAACCTAAGACATTATGAGGTTAATAGGGCACAGCCATTGGAAGTGCCTCTAGAAAAACCTTCAGAAACACTGTAGCGGTTATGAACAGAAACAACACAGACATAGACACTGAAGATAGTATGAATGACATGTATACTTCTTAAGTGAAAGCTAACATAACTACTTTACATTTGGGCTTCCCAGGTGGCACAGTGGTAAAGAATCCACCTGCCAAAGCAGGAGAAGTAGACTTGATCCCTGGGTCAGGAAGATTCCCTGGAGGAGGAAATGGCAACCCACTCCAGTGTTCTTGCCTAGAGAATCCCATGGACTGAAGAGCCCAGTGGGCTGCAGTCCACTGGGACACAAAGAGTCCGACACGACTGAGCACTCATGCCATGCCACACCACTTTATATTTATATCTATAGCTATTTATGTTATTTAACTAATTCATTTGCTTTTTTTGGTGCTTAGTGTTTCATCTGAACAGTGCTTTTATGAATAGATAGAGATAGACATTTATTTTTTAAGAGACTGCCTGAAAACATTTCTCAAACACTGAGTGACTTTATTATGAAACATACAATCACAATGTCTCAAAATTCAGAAACCCTATATAAATAGCTTACGCTAAGGGAACTAATGAATCGTTAACATTAGAGAAGGAGTGGGTTTGAATATACATATTTTTGCAATAAGTACTCTTGGGCTTTGTAAAGAACAGAGAGTTTCTGATTGCAGTAACCAAAGGATTGTTTATTATTTCACAATGTAATTAATCCAAGGTTGAGATGGCATTTTCAGACTGCAAGGAGATCATAGAAGTCAATTGTAAAGGAAATCAGTGCTGAATATTCATTGGAAGGATTGATGGCTGAAGTTCCAATACTTTGGGCAGCTGATACAAAGAGCCTACTTATTGGAAAAGATCTAATGCTAGAAAGATTGAAGGCAAAAAGAGAAGGGGGCAGCAGAGGATGAGTTGGTTAGATAGTGTCACTGACTCAATAGACATAACTTTGAGCAAACGCCAAGAGATACTAAATGACAGGGGAGATTGGCACGCTGCAGTCCATGGGGTCACAAAGAGTCAAACATGGCTTAGTGACTGAATAACAAAACAGCAGAGAGATGGCATTTTGTCTCTCTTTGAAAACTAGCTAGTACTTCAGAAAACTAGTATGGGGGAAGGGAGGGATTTGGGTGAAGGGGAATTCTGCAAGTTGAGCTGTCAGGCATGTTCATGGAAGAGAAGGGTTCATGAAGGGTGGTGATGGGATGTGAGTTAAAGTGAGAGTCTGTGTCTTCATTATGGAAACTCTCATGGTGTGCTTCCCAGGATAAAACATGGGAAGACTTGATACAGGGGGCTGAATGGCTGAACTGTTTCCATCAGAATGTGGCTAGGGTTTCCTGCTTGTGTGCTGGGTGGTGTGCTGGACTGTGTCTTGTGGCCTTGGCCTTGCCATGACCCCTTTTAAGACCTCAAGGTTGTTGGGGAGGACCCAGGAATTGCATTTCCTAGACATTATTTCCCTTGTGGATCCAGGTGCCAGAGAGGGGGCGCTCCAGGGAGACATGGAAGCCAGAGGGAAGACACCGGGGTTCTGCGGAGGCAGCTCCAGCCGGGAAGAGGGAAGAGCGCAGAAGGGAGGGTCAAGGCAGAATCCGAGGGAATTAAAAGCTCACTCATCCATGCTACAGACAGCGCTCTGGCAAGCCTGCTTCCCTCCTCCTCCCAGCCGTCCAAGGGCTCCCTACTTGGAAGGCAAAGGCAGGTCTGTTTCCTGCCTGAAAGCTGACTGACAGTTTGGATGGGGAGAGACTGGAAATAGGAAGCGATCATTTAAGAGGCAATTCATCAGTCCAGGGTAGCATCAGGAGCCTCCCAACTAGAAGCAGATCTCTTTTGCAGCATCTCATTTATTCCCTATTGGTGGTTCAGCTACTTGGAGCTGAAGCAGAGCCAGTGTCACCGTGGAGGAACTGTGGAACTCACCCTCAATTCGATTTGGGGGCCAATTTCACCTTTGCCCTATCCTTCTCCTGCATTTAGGGCTGCCCTGGCGGCTCAGGGTCAAGAATCCACCTGCCAGTGCAGGAGACACAGGTTCAACTCCTGGGTCAGGAAGATCCCCTGGAAGAGGAAATGGCAACCCACTTCAGTATTCTTGCCTGGGAAAATGCTATGGACAAAGGTGCCTAGTGGACTACTGTCCATGGGGCCGCAAAGAGTTGGACACAACTGAGCGAGAGTGCAATGCAAAAATGCTCACTTGCCTTCACCAAGATGTTATTGATGCTGCACCTATTATTTTCATTGGGTAATATCTTCATTCAAATCCAGAAGGCATGCAGCCTTAGAGAGGGCAATTCCGATCCACTTGGAGAGTTGAGTACTTCCTTTCTCATGTCAGGATGCCAGTCAAATTTGACAGAGTCTCATCAGTTGAGTGCATCAGAGCCTCTTTTAAAATTAAACTAGATACAGCTCTTCTCAGATGCATTCTTTTCCAGCCCTACTGACTAACTTAGAAAACAAGACACATTTGCATGTCCAAAGGCAGAGGAAAAGCCAAAGAATGTGGGCCAGGGAAACAGCATTTCATAATTAATTGAGTTATTAGAGGGGCAGTGCTGGCACCTCTCCCTTGTCTCCATCACACCATGGAAGTTTGGTAGAACAGCCCCGTTTTGCCTGTAAGTGGCTCAGGGAGACGAAACACCTGGTTCAAGGTCACACCTCTGGCTGGGAAGTGGTAGAATCATTTTCATCAGGTTCCAAAATCTACCCAGGATCTCATGTTCTCCATTGACCAATTTGTCCAGAAACTGAGTCCACCTGATGAGTGGATTCCTCAGGCCAATCTCCACAAATGAGCATACTAAAGGGTGGATGTAGGTCAAATGTGTGGGAACAAGCAGAGACAGCTTGCACAATGTATTTTAGGCAGGACATATTTTAACTGAAATCCTGTTTGCTTCTAAAAGTAAGATGGAGAATTGGGAGTACATTCAAGAGAGGGTCTCCCTAATGGGTTCACTTTGCCATCATGAATCCAAACAGTGCAGAGTTCTGCTGAGTAAAATTCATTAGGAAAGGCCAGGAAAGGCTTATTATTTTTATTACCCTTTTAAAGTCTTCATTTTAATCCATGGGTTGTAAAATATGTCCCATTCCCTGAAATTATAGGATGGATAAAGACTGAGAAACTGGGCCAGAAAACACACCTGACCTGAAAGTGAAGGGTGGTGCTTGATGAGGTCACTTCAAATATGCCCTTGACATTTCTACTGAAAAGGCCAAGTTTCCTCTATTACTACTGCTGTTTCCTCTGGAGTGCAGATATTCACCAACCAGATCTCAAAGTGTCCTCAGGTTGAGAAAGCAAAGTTAAGAGGTTCTCAGCAGTTCCATGCAGATCGTGCCCTAACTGGGGGTAAAGACTGGCTCCTTTGGGGTCCTCCGTATTGCAAACAATCCAATATGGGCCTCTCACAGCTGTAAAAGGAATGTCTTGATTTGTCTTTGTTTTCCAGAATTCTCTGTAACCCTCAGAATGAGGGTCAGGCTCTGTGACTAGGCTTTTGGGATCCTTTGCACTATCATCTCTTCTTCAGCCTCATCTTTGGATGCCCACTCCTCCTCTGTATGCCCCCTTGTCATAGGGAAGACGAATCCATATTGGACTCTATATTGGATCTATTTCTTTTATTTTCACTTTTGTATTCTATTGCTTTTGTTACAAGAATATTGCCTATAGTCTGAGATGTACAGAAGAGCTCATTCTTAAGGTTCTGACCTTTAAAGGTATAACAGTTTTGCACCCATATAGTGATAAAAAGATGCAGGACAGGAAATAACATTTGTCTTGCTGGAGGTTTGTTGGAACATTGTGACTAGAAGCACTTGAACAGTTGCAAGAACAAAGGATTCCAGGACCAAAAAGTCTGCAGCAGCCAACACACCCTTTCCCCTTTTAATATAAAAGGAGCCTGAATTCTAACTCGAGTAAAATGGTTCTTTGGAACACAAGTCCACCATCTTCTCTGCCTGCTGGCTTTCCAAATAAACACATGTGAGCAGTGCCAGCTTGGATTTAGTAATTCCCCACACACCCCTTGTCACAAACCCTGCAATCTCTCCCCCACCCACCACTTTCCAGGTCTCAAGCTTGTCAAGCTTTCTGAGTCCCCCAACACCTTACTCTATGACCTTCTCATGTGTCCACTGTGTCAAATTCAGTTGAACAATACCATTGTTTCAAACTTGCCTCCAAAGTGAAAGCTATTGTAAATCTCCAGAAATACTTTTCCCTCTCTATGCATTTTCCCTGCAGTCACTGAAAACCTCATATTAAATTATGGCAAATAAAGTATAGTAAGTATAATCATTTCTCCCCATGGAATCCTCTAGATCAAGACCACATGCAATGAAGTTTATGGTCTCTGCCCTATGTATTTGACATGTTTCAGATAGAGGATTTGTGATTTTTGAATACTTGTTGATTAACCATGTGCCTAAAATGATGCATTTAGTGCTTTAAAGGTACTTCTCAGGGAATTCCCTGATGGTCCAGTGGTTAGAACTTGGTGCTTTCATTCCTGGGGCCTGAGTTCAATCTCTGGTCAAGGAACCAAGATCCTGAAAATTGAATAGTATGGCCAAAAAAAAAAATTATCATTTTTTAAAAAGGTTGTATTAAAAAAACATACTTTCCAGGTCTGGGTTTCCAGGGAGATGAAGGCAGCATCTCATTATCTTCTCCATTTCCTTCTTAGCCTTCTCTTAGCCCTGGGAGAAGGAAGCTTGCAGGCATTGCCTTTGAAGATGAAGACTTCCAGCCATCGGCTCTCAGCACAGCCAGTGCCCAACACAGCATTTGTTGAACTGGTCTGTATTTCTCAGGGAATCAGGTGATTTTTAGAGTTTGTAATGAAAGTTTCCATGCCACTGTTTTGACAAAAGATGTTTTCTTAACACTCACCTCTAAAATCCTCAGGACTGATACTTGGATATTGGCCAGCACAGAAGCCCTGATATCAGAAGATGGAGTTTTGAGAGGAAACATGCAAAGTCTTGAGCAAGGAGTGAAAAGGCAAAAAACAAAAACAAAACAAAACTTTCCAGGGAAATAATGAAAGCTTGGCAATAGCCCTGCAGTAAATGGCTCTGGATTATGGCTATAAATTTAAGAAGAAAGAAAAGAAAAAAGAAATCCGAATCCCGGGTCTGTATAGGGAAGGTATTTCTCTTTGCTGGATGTCTCAGAAGGCTCAGACATAATTAGGAATAAAAGTTTGTCCTTGCTTTTTCCACTTTCTACCTAATTGCTAATTAGCTGGACTCTGTGCTGCTAGAAAAAAGACATGAATAATGTTTAGAAGCCTTCAGAAAAGGACAATGTTATGACAACCGAGAAAAGCAACTCCACTGACAAAGAGAATGATGCTTGATTTCTGAGGTACACTTTGGTGAATGTGCATTGCAATTATTTACCGTATGTCATATAAGAGCAGCTAACATTGGCTGTGATAATCAAGTCTTTGTATTTCAGTGCTCTCATTTGTAAAGTGGACCCAAGAATATCTGCTCTAGACACAGTCATGCCTTTGTAGTGAAGCAGCAATGACCTAAAAGGGTTAAGACAGTCCTGGGGCATAGGGGGTGGGGAGGAGGCTTGATGGATCCATTGAACTGCTGCTAAGGAATTACTCTGTGTGACAACCAACCAGGTCAGTTTAAGATAACAATCATGGACTGAGCCTCTCGTGTTGTCTTAGACGCAATGAAGAATATGAAGGCATCACCAAATCTTCATAGAGAATGTTCGAACAAATCCATGAGGTGTGCCAACAAAATTAATATATCAGATTCTGGCAGGTCTGCAGTTGTGTAAAACCACACCACCTCCAGTCACTTAGCCAAAGATGGTGTCAGTCGTTCAGTTGTCTGATCAGTTGTGACTAATCACTGGGGTGACACAACTGGGGTATGTTTTTAGATGAGAGATCTCCAACCAGAAAAGAGAAGACAGTGTCAACCAATTGCTGACTTGGTCCTGAGAGTGTGTACAGCACTTTTGAGTTTCTAAACCACTTTTCTGTATGTGGTGTATCCCCTCCTCTCAAGAAACCCCTGAGGGAGACAAGCATAATGTGAAGATAAAAATCAGAGAAGTCAGATGAGTTCCACAAAGTCATAGGTGGGATAAAATACCTTTGTGGGTGTCGACCCAGGACTCACACTGAAGGGTCACCGTGATGCACCAAATAACAGCCACACAAAAGCAACTCCTTGCTTATCAACGTCCCTCTCCCCTCCATCTCCCTTTCTTCTCCTCCTCTTCCTCCATCACTGGACTATCTGGTAAGCAGCCAAGTTTCCCTATGGCTCAAAAGGCATTGGCCATCCCTATCACTTCATACACACACATTCTCATGCCTCATGTCTCATAGCTGTATCTAGTCTCCATGTTCCAGAGAGACCTTGGCGAAATCATTAGAGTTTTGTTCTTCTGAGATTCTGTAGTTGCACAGAGAGGGGATTGAACCCAGCAGTTCGAAGTCACATCCTAAAACCCTGCACATTCTAGATGTTTTCTACTGCTCCAAACAATCTTCTGAATCAGTAGATTCCAAATTTTTTTGATCATACACCTAATCAGAAGAAAATGTGTTGATCACAGACTCCTTGACATATGAAAATTTACTGAATTATAAATTTGGTCTGCATATCTATAAATCAATGCCTATTCCAAAATGTGACATAAAGGATGACACAGTCAAAAACTAGAATATTTTAAAATGAAAGCTACAACAAGAAATACTGAATTTTTATTTTCCTTATTTCATTTATGACAAGAACAAAAACAATAAACATTTTAGAAAGAAGGATACAGTTAAAAACTGTCTCAAACTGAGACATCACTTTGAGACAAAGATCTGTATAGTCAAAGTCATGGTTTTTCCAGTAGTCATGTATGGATGTGAGAATTGGAACATAAGGAAGGCTGAGTGCCAAAGAATTTATGCTTTCGAATTATAGTGTTAGAGAAAACTCTTGAGAGTCCCTTGGACAGCAAGAAGATCAAACCTAAAGGAAATCAACCCTGAATATTCATTGGAAGGATTGATGCTGAAGCTGAAACTCCAACACTTTGGCCACCTGATGCGAAGATCAGACTTATTGGAAAAAACCCTAATCCTGGAAAGATTGAAGGCAAAAGGAAAAGGGGGCAGTAAAGGGTAAGACAGTTGGTTAGCATCACTGACTCAACGGATATGAATCTGAGCAAATTCCTCTGGGAAATAGTGGAGGACAGAGGAGCCTGGTGTGCTGTAGTCCATGGAGTTGTAAAGACTCAGACACAACTCAGCAACTGAACAATGACAAAAATACAATTGAATAAACTATTTTTTTAATGTAGGTTTAAATTTTCATGCAAAAACTTAAAGAACCTTGAAGAATTGGTTTTAATTTAGATTTATATCAATCCTTGGCTTTAATGGTTGCACAGATGAAAAAAATACAGCAAAAGAAAAATACATATACAAAACAAAGAAGTGCATTGTTGTATGTGCTTTTGTAAATCGTGTTACTTATTATCCAATCCACTCCACTGATTAATCAAAGATTTTATTAAATGACTACTGATGTTAGTTGGTAGTTATAGAAAACTAACATAAATGCTATATATATATATCTATATATATATATATATATATATATCTCAAACAAGTGAGTTCAGACAAATGAGTTAAAACTCCACTTCAAAACCCTTTGCTAAGAAAATTCTTACTTGGAAGTAATTCTGTTGCCAAGTTTTCTATTTTAAGTGTGCAGACATGAGGCTATTTAAGTAATTTATTGATTTTAGCAATAAATCACAAAGCAAGATAATTATATATAACCACTCATGTCCAAGTTGTTTTCAACTTATGAAAAACATCTTTCAAAAGACAGTTGCAAAATCCCCATTTTAAATGTAATATTACCTTAAAGGGAAAACTGTATAAATATAGGCCTTCCTATCACTTGTCATCTTATGAGAACATCAGGGCATTTGGAGTATGTGCTATGTTACTGCTATTAAAGAAAATGCATGTTTCAATTCTAAAAGACTTCTAAATTATTTGCCAAGAGAAAATCATAAATCTTCTGTATGACACAAAAGATGAAAACGGCCATTTACGTCTCAGCCCAAAGTGTTGCAACTATCTTTAAAGGCATTGTCCTTATGAAATCTACCACATTGATCATGCTTTTCTATCGCAAATTAACTGCAGTGTGCCAAGTGTGTGTGTTTAGTTGCTCAGTTGTGCCCAACGTTTTCTGACCCCATGGACTGCAGCCCTTGGTGACCCCATGGTCTATAGCCTGCCAGGATCCTCTGTCCATGGGAATTCTCCAGGCCAGAATACCGGAGTGGGTGGCCTATCCCTTCTCCAAGGGATCTTCCTGACCCAGGAAATGAACCAGGGTCTCCTGCATGGCAGGCGGATTCTTAACCAGCTGAGCAAACAGGCCACAAGCCTCTGATAACTAATGAATCAGAAACAATGCCAAACCACTCTGCTCCCCAAGCACCTCCTGTGTTCCTTGCAGCACATCATATTCTTGTTGGAAGTCCTCAGTGTCCCCCTGAATCCCATATATTTGTAAAACTTAACCCCTCTAATGTTTCAAACATAAAATACTGATACATCATACTGGAAATCCTGACATGTTCTTCCCTCACCCAGTGGCTCACCATTTGCCTTCTCTGGGGCAGAGGGCCACCCTTTGAGATCACTCATCTAGGTAACTCTTGCCTCACAATAATTTACAACATCCATACCTGACCGTGGAGACTTAACATATGGTCTCTGGTCCTACTTGGGTTTCCAAGAGTCCATCTATCCTCATAAATTCCGTGTAAGATGTTTCTTAGGCATCCATATGAATACCTTTCTTTTCCTAGAGGGACCATGAAACATGCTAAGTCACTTCAGTCATGTCCAACTCTTGGTACCCCATGGACTGTAGCCCCGCCAGCCTCCTCTGTCCATGGGATTCTCCAGGCAAGAATACTGGAGTGGGTTGCCATTTCGTTCTCCAAGGGAACTTCCCACCCAGCTTCATTATATTCATAAAGCGCCCCTAAATCCCCCAAAAGTTTAATGTCACTAACCCAGTAATTAATTTTAAAAAATGCTTTATCCTATTCAATTATTTAGATGATGACTGAGGGGCACTAGTGGTAAAGAAACCTCCTGCCAGTGCGGGAGACCTAAGAAACGTGAGTTGGATCCCTGGGCAGGGAAGATCCCCTGGAGAAGGAAATGGCAACCCACTCCAGTATTCTTGCCTGCAGGATCCCAATGACAGAGGAGCCTGGTGGGCTACAGGTAATGCAGTTGCCAAGAGTCGGACATGACTGAAGCAACTTAGGATGCACACACGCATTGATTGTCATCAGTTGAGACCAATTTTGGTCACTTATATCCTGAAAAGGCAGAATTTCCCAAAGGTCAGAGGGATGTGGTTCTGGTATTAACACCCTCCTTAAGGATGAGATACAGAGATCTTCTGGAGATGTCAGGCTGATAAGGTGCCCAGTCTTGCCCCTTCCACACAGGTGGGTTCATGACTTGTTAAACTGAGGGAACAACCAAGTGAGGTTACAGCCTAAGAACTGTGACCTCCAGCTGGGCTGTCCTTCCTGGTCCATGATATTAACTGCCAGATTCTCTCCACTGTAGTCACCTCACTTCTAGAAACCTCCAGCCCACAAGATGTGAAATCTCCTGTTAGAAAAGCTATTTCCCTTGGCTACACTCTTAAATTAGATTGTAGTTCTCATTTTTCTTTCATGGGACATGGAGGAGCTCGGGGCTGTAAGGAAACCTAGAACCTCAGGAGGTTTCAATTCCCTCTCAGTGTGGCAATTGCCAGGTTAGAATATTTATTTTCTTTCATTGAGGCACAGATGTCCAAAGAGGATGCCTCTTCCAGGAAGCCCTGCCCAAGCAGCGACTCAGAGGATAGCATCTCCTCTGTGCTGTTCTTAGTCTCCCCTTTGCATGTTTTAGTATGCACTGTTAGGAGCACTCACTTTGGCCCCCCTGGACTATCTCACTCTGAGCCAGTGCCCTGAGCCTGGCACATGGGGTCAACAAATGAATGATGCTGATCACACATCTTTGCCTCAAAAGAAAGTGCTTCCTGGGGACTCACACCTACTGTCATAGCCCCGCCTCCCCAAGAAATACACAGAAGAGGGTCTTGCAGTAATTCACTGACTCCCAGAATTTCAACAATAGCTCTTTTCTTCATCTTTACATTGTGAGAAACACTGTCTGCACACCCCTAAATCAAGGCATTGGCCTCTGCAGCCTGTGTCTTCACTTCTCATTTGGTGAGCACAGAGGAAATTACCTTTGAGATGATTCTTGCTTTTCACACATAATTTTAAATGTTTAGTACATTTTTTTTCTCTCCAGCACATAAAGTGCTAGTACACTTAGCTTAAATGATCTGAGGATGTCAAATTACAAGCCAGTATCTTGAATAGGAGCACCTCACTTACCGTGATATAGACAGAAAGACCTCAAAACAACCATGGCCAATCAAAGAGACAGCAACACTAGAAATTAGAATGTTCTTGAAGAGGCAATATCTTGCTAGTTCCATCAGTTCTTCCACGCTCTGAAAAAAAGCATAGATGAAATCAATATATATTATCTTAATTTTCATTTCTAATGTATTGTGTCACAAGTTTAAAATTTTCATATTAAATGTTACTAGTTGGGTGAAAATGTGAGCCCTTTATTGATATTTTTGCTTTATTTCTCACTAGATATAAGCAGCTTTTGCAGGATTTCGAGGATTACATAGGGGATGATCATATGTAGGTATGTCTAAGGACACAGGATTGCCTGAATGCATCTTGACAGGGGTTTCATTTTATGGGGTGATGCTTTTCAAAGGACAAAAATCTGGCAGCAATCACAAATTCTGGATCATCGCTCTCCATCTGGTTTGATTTTGAGAGCCGAGAACATTGCAGGCCCCTGTGGGCTTGTGGCAAATGTGAGAAGACCAATGGCCATGGTCTTCTCCTTTAGGTAAAAAGTCTTTCCATACAGTCTCCTCAACCACCTGCACACACATACACACATGCATGCACACACACACACTGCACAATTGAACCCAGCTTTGTCCCCAGGCTACAGGAGTGCTTGGCTCATAATTCCATCTAATCTGATTTTATCTAAACACTGATGTGGTTGGACAAAAAAAGACTTCCCAGAAAGTTCTTTCTGATGAAGCTAGCTGGATCCAGAAATGCAAAATGAAGTTAGGAATCCAGAGATTCAGAGATCACCTTGGAAGATACTTGTGGCCCCTGTGAACCAGTGGCAAAAGGTGAAAAAAACAAAAGGAGAATATCTGCCCGCCATGTCCCTGGCTTTGCCCAGTACACTGGAAAAGCCCTGGGCAGCAAACCAAGGGATGCACATGAAAACTGCTCTGGGGACAGGGAACAAAATTCATAGCAGCCCAGTTCCTAGGAAAGGAAATCCACCAGAAGACCGACTGCTTCCTACTTTTCACCATTCTTATATTGAGGTATTCACTAATCAATGTACATAGATAAAGGCGAGTCTGATCCAACACTGAGCCACGTCCCAAGGACTTCAGACATAAATTACATGTACTCTTCTCTGGGCATCAGTGCAGGACTCCACAATAAAGCAACCACCTTTGCTCAAGTACATACGCTACACTAGGCTCCTTACATTTATCATCTGAAATTTCAAAGCAACACTTCAAAGAAGGCAATATGGTCAGAACAAAGTCAGCTCTTTCTGTCTGGGGACAATCTGAATGACATACATCACACCGTACTTGGAATATCTCTTCTGTCCAGCTCCAGTAATTAACCAAATCTTTGTCCACAGGTTGTGTTTGCTCCAGGAGGCTCTGGTGACACCACTGTGCCAAGTGGAGCCCAGGGTGGATGGATGTGCAGGAGATTCAAGTTCCCTCACTTCATGCATTCATGCACACACACACACACACACACACACACACACACACACACATCCTTCTCAAAGTGAAGATATCTTCCCTGCAGAGCGTACCTGCATGTTCTAGCTCTCAGTCATGTTTGACTCTTTTCGATCCCATGGGCTGCAGTACACCAGGCTCCTCTGTCCATGGGATTCCCCAGGCAAGTATACTGGAGTGGGTTGTCATTTCCTCCTTCAGGAGATCTTCCCATTCCAGGGATCGAACCTGAGTCTCCTGTGTCTCCTGCCTTGGCAGGCAGATTCTTTTACCACTGAGCCACTCAGTGATGTTACTTTTCTACCTTCCCCAGGTTGGAAGCTGTACTTTGCATGTTACCCAGACTGAGGCCATGCAGTCACTTGTCCATTGAGACCGAGTATCCATCTCATCATAGCTCCAGGAGCATCCTTTCCTGGGAAGTCTGCATATCCTACGTTTCCCCATAAGCTCCAGCCACAGGAGATGTGAAGGAGGCAGTGAGTGGGGACAGACAGACTGCAATGCCCAGGCTATGCTGAGGATTCTAATGCCATCTCCCTTTAATAACAGGAGCAGACTTTGCTGGTGATAAGGGAAGAGGAAGATGGAGAGACGGATGGAGCCCAGCTGCCTCCCTCCACTGTGAGCCCACAGCCCTGCAGGGACCAATTTACTGCCTTGTTCAAGCTGTGCAAAGCAGCCAGAGGATGTCAGTGCAGTGGGCTTTGTAGAGAGCAGGAAGCCTCCGAGCAGGGAGGATGTGGTCCAGCCATGGGAGAGGGCACTGCAGTGTGACATGGTGTATCTCCAGAGCCCCCGACAGCCCGGAGCCCCTCGACTTCCCAGAGCCCAGACCTCTGCCAGGCAGTCCTGCCACTTCCTGCTCCTGCCGGCCTGGGTCCTCTTTCCTTCCTCATCTCTCACCCTTCACATGGGTGCATTTTTTCCTGCACATGGTATGTTACACCTATGTGTTGAATGTCTGCTCTGTGCCAGGTGCCCATCTAGATGCTTGGGACATGCAGTCAATAAAACAGGCAAGAATCTCTACCTCTTTGAGCTTCTGTTTTACTGGGAGAGAAAGCAGTAATATTTTTTTCTGAGAAGGCAGAATATATGATCGGTTGGCAAGCTGTTTGCTAGGGTAGAAGATGATAGTGCTACAGAGGAGTAGATAATGCGGGAGTGTTGGGACCTGAGGGAGCAGCCAACCCAGGTGTTCAAGGAAAGGGCTCCCTGCCAAAAAGGCCCAGGGTTAAAGACATGGAACAATGATAAGTGCCAAGTGCTGTGGGAGGGGGCATTCCTAGACCACTCAGAAATGGCAAGAAGGCCAATGTGTTCAAAAAGGAGTGAGGGAGAAAAGAATAGAAGAAACCAGAGAGCTAGGAGACAGCACTTTGGAGCCACATAGACCTTTGGAAAGACTTTAGGTTGGACTTAGGAAGGAAGATATCACAGGTGTGAGCAGGAAGGTGACATAATCTGACTTATTTTTGATCACCATGGCAACCATGTTGAGAACAGATGAAAAGGCACAGAGGCAGAAGCCAGGCCAGGCAGTAACTGAGGCGAGGGATGATGGTAGCTTGGCCTGGTGATTTGCCACAGTGATGCTGAGAACTGCTCAGATGCTGGGCATCCTTTGAAGGCAGAGACATCAAGGCTTGGTGATAGGTTGCATGAGGGCATGAGATACAAACTGGAGGTAATGTTGACAACAAGTTTATTACTCTAGGACCCTCAAAGGATAAGGCTGCCTTTTCCTGAGATGGGAAAACAGTGAAACAAGTAGCTTTCAGGGAGAAGATCAGGAATTCGGTTTTATATCCATTAGATATGATAGGACCGATACAAGGAGGACTAGAAAGCAACTAGATAGATGAACCTCAAGCAGGAGAGAGGTCTGTGCTACATACATTGTAGGTGGTACATAGATGGTATTTAATTCCATGAAAGTTTATGTGATCACCTTGGGAGTAAGCATAGATGGAAAAAGGTGAGGTTCAAGAACTGGGTGCTGAGGTCTAAACATAAAAAGATCATGGAGATGAGGAGACCATAGCAGAAGAAAATGATTAGAGAACAAACCTAAGTGCAGAATTTACTTCAAAGCAAAGGGAAGTGACCAACGGTGTCTGAGGCTGCCAAGGGGTCAGCTAGGATGAGGACTGAGAGCTGGCTGATTGATTTAGCAACCTGAGTGTTCTGTTGTTGGTGAACTTCCTATGAAACAACAGGGGAAACTTCAGTGGAGTGATGGGGGCAGAAGGTGAATTAGAGCAGTGTGGTGGGACTGGCAAGATGCTAACCCATCTCACTTCCTCTTCCTGGGCACAAAAGACCACAGCTACTTCTTCCAGCCTGTCATCAGTTTCACAAGTAAGGAACACACTCACATTTTCTCCTAGATACCTAGTTCTTAAATGAGCTCTTTGATTCATCAGCACCCTTATCTAATCTCCCTCTCTCCTCTCATCTTCCTTCACTCTCTCTCCCCCACACCTCTCTCCTGCTCCCACAATCAGGCTTGAATGGGAAAATCAGACCCTCAACTTAATCTTTGCTCTGAGTCACTTTATTCAATTCAGAAATGTTCTGAGAATTTTTCACTCAAAGCCTTCTTAAATCCCCTATCTTGGTTTTTAGAGACCAAAACAGTTAGCTTTTCCAACTGTTTGCTTACAAACTGGCTGGGTCATATGGAACACGTGATCTTTTTTATCTATTGTCTTGCACACATAGTCAGTAATAGCCTACACACTTCACAAATGTTCTGCTTTCCAACTTTATCTTACGGCTATGATCTCTGTAAAAATGAGGTTTTACCAAATAATTTGCTGCTACATAAGATGGATCTTCAACTCTCCAGTGTGTTACATCTACTTTTCTCATCTCTAAAGCTTCCATTAAGTCAATGTCATCTATTTTAGTTTTTTGTTATATCAAAAACTGATACCAATGTCTGCATTAGTCAGGACAATTAATACCAGAGGCTGTAACAAAAACTTTCCAAATGTCAATGATTTAGCTGGATGAAGGTCTATCTCATTTCCTTTTCCTGGGTGAACTGGAATACTACATTTTCAGCCCCTATTATAGTTACGTTGGGACCCTCTAACTTAAGGTCAGGCATAGAAATGTGATAAGGATGATTCATGGCAACTTTAAGCAGGTCTACTCACAAAAACCCCTGTGTGATCTTGATCGCTTTTCACATTGTAGTCACCATGGATGTTGTGTGAAAATGAAAGTGACACCGCGGAAGTGCAGACTGAGCATGGATCAACCTCTGGAGGAGAACCACCCAGGAGCACCACCAACCCACACCGACTAGGATGTGAGAGAGAAAGAAATGTTTATTGTTATATCACTCATGTCATTCATTGCAGGATTACTTGTACTATCCTGATACTACAAGGAAAAAATTGAATCAGGGCGTTAAGACATTCTTCTTTGTGGAATTTTGGTGTAAAGGAAAGAGATAAATAGAATGACAGAGAAGGAAGTAAATTAAAACCAAGGATTTTTTTCTTTTCTTGTGTGTAATGGGAAACATGGCTATATGTTTGCATGCTTGTGGGAAAGATCTGGCAGAGAAGAAAAACTGATAATGAGGTCAGAGTAGTAGGGAGAGGGAATGGAATTTGGAACACACCTATCAGAAACTACATTGTCTAGGAACACAGACAATTCATTTCTGCATCAGAATAGGAAGAAGAGGAAATAGTGTATATAGGTGTGGAAACAGGCTAGTAGGTAGGTGCTGATGAAAGCTTGTGCATGTTCTGTGAAAACTTCAATTTTCTCAACAAAATCAACAGCTGAGATTGCGGATTCGAAAGGAGACATCAGAGATCTGCAGCAAAAAAATGAAGGTGAATGAAACAATTATCAAGAAATGTAAAACTTTGTATGTAAGACAAGAAAATTATAAAATATGGACTGAATTGCTTTAAGGGGGTCCACTTGAAATGAATGATGATGAATGTAAAGCAAGACCAGTTTGTTGTTTTGCTTTTTTTTCACCGGGAAAGTCCAGCTTCCCGCTGTTTATACTGATGGACCATGGAATTTCAGTTAGGTACATAGATTGATAACAATAGAAGAGTGAGAGACAGTGACAAACAATGAAGGATGAAGAGATAGCTGGACACTGTGAGGTTAAAGAACTGTTGGAGTCAAAGATACTAGAAGAAAGGAGCTGGAAAATTGATCAAGGAGAGAAGGTCTCTTAAAGTGGGAGATTATGGAGTCACAGCTGTTATTGGTCATGATAAGAACAAGTGTGTGTGTGTGTGTGTGTGTGTGTGTCTTTGGGAATGCATGGCTGAGCTGGGTGGAGGAAAAGAAAAGGAGACCAGGGAATTTGGAGCCCAAGTGTTATAAGGGTCATCCAAATGGATACTGAAATTGCCCATCATGAAGATGTTACCATATGAACAGTGAATCAGAAGCTAAAACAATGATGGGATAAAGACCCTGAGGTTGGTGGGTGGCTTCAACAAGGAGAGTGGTAGGTGTATAAACTGATGACAAAGATTCAGCAGGGAAGGTTGGGATATCAGAAAGAAAAAAAGTTCTGGAATCTCCAAAAAGAAGCAAGGACTGAAAGGCAAAAGAAAGCAGTCTTACTCAAGTGTGCTAAACTCCCACTTTATGCCTGGAATGAAAGAGTGAATGAGTGAGCAAATGTATGTATCAATAGGCTAGTCCAAGTCTTTGATTTTAGTGAGGTGGACATCTAGGTGCAAGGGGTAGAGTCCCTTGTTCCAGACCACTTGGTGAGTTAGGGAGCACAGTGCTGGTTGGATGTGGTTCCTGGAGACATGCTACCTTGGTTTGGATACCAGCTATGTGACTTCAGGCAACTTCCTTAGCTTCTAGAAACCTGCTTACTCATTTTAAAAAATCATAGATAATAAAAACACTTGCCTCACCAGTTGTTGAAAACAAATGGGTTAATGAAATCTCAGAACAATGTCTAGCATTTAGCAAATAATCTTTAGGTGTTCAGTTCAGTTCAGTCGCTCAGTCGTGTCTGACTCTTTGCAACCCCATGAATCGCAGCACGCCAGGCCTCCCTGTCCATCACCAACTCCCAGAGTTCACTCAGACTCACGTCCATCGAGTCAGTGATGCCATCCAGCCATCTCATCCTCTGTCGTCCCCTTCTCCTCCTGCCCCCAATCCCTCCCGGCATCAGAGTCTTTTCCAATGAGTCAACTCTTCGCATGAGGTGGTCAAAATACTGGAGTTTCAGCTTTAGCATCATTCCTTCCAAAGAAATCCCAGGGCTGATCTCCTTCAGAATGGACTGGTTACCAATGGTTATTAACTATGAACTATGCTCAGTTTCTTTATACCTGAAGTTTTTAATTCACTAGTCCCCATGTCTTCCAGCTCTCTGGGGGCTTAATCTTTCTTTGTCTATCCAAATCAAAGAGCCTAGATCCCCACTCCACATGCTGTGGGAAATCAGAGCCCTCCCCCACCTTTCCAAGGATTCCCAAGGACTTCAGTTCAGTTCAGTCGCTCAGTCATGTCTGATTCATTGTGACCCCATGGATTGCAGTACACCAGGCTTCCCTGTCCATCACCAACTCCCAATGCCTGCTCAAACTCATGTGCATCGAGTCGGTGATGCCATCCAACCATCTCATCCTCTGTCATCCCCTTCTCCTCCTGCCTTCAATCTTTCCCAGCATCAGGGTCTTTTCCAGTGAGTCAGTTCTTCACATCAGGCGGCCAGAGTACTTCCCCACAAAACTGGATTATGGTGAAGGGTGCACCACTCTGTAAATTTTCTCACAGTAAATTGTACTCTTACAGTAGGTGAATTTTATGAAATATTAATTTAACAAAGCTTTTAAAAAGCAGATTTGAAGCTGTACAAAGAAAAACAAAAAGCCTTTGAAAACCATCGGGTGCACACACACACACACACACACACACACTGCTCTTATATGTATGAAGGATTGACCCACCCTTTTAATATTACTTTTTTCCTACCACGTTCCAGGTTAAGTTTCTAGGCTCCCATCTACTAACGAGAATGTATCTGCAAGTCAGGTGCTGTATAAAGCTCTAGACAGTGTACAAACCTCTGAAACAAGTAAGGAATTTGTATGAAGGGTCTGAGGCCCAGGACCCTGGATGGGAGAAGAGCATGGTTATGGAAGGACCACAAAGCAGCCTTCATATTCAGGACTCCGTGCAGCTCTCAGAGGGCCTGTTGGAAAGAAAGAGGCTCAAAAACATGACAGAGAATTTTGAGTGAAGGTCAAGAGCATACCTTTAGCCAGCACCCGTGTCAAGTGTAGGCTGACCCTCTAGGGAAGGGCCAGAGACAAGTTCAAGTCCTTCTTGTGACCTTCAAGTAATGAACAGGGAAGGCACATTTGTAAGAAAAAATAAAGCAACATTGTTCCCCAGACCAGCCAATTCAGGTTGTCTGTGTTTCACTATCCCTAAGAGAATGAGGAAAATGAGAAAAAGAAAATGAGCAATGTTTGTTAAACAAGGAGAAATGAAAGAGCAGCAGGTCTGGAGAGATGAACATGTGAGGGGCTGAGGACGGGGGACCAGGGGGAGCGGCTGTCACTTCCGGCATGAGCATCCTTCCCCCCGCTCTGTCTCACGACTCATCAGAGGTGAATTTAGGATTCTGCTCTCGTTCCAAGTGACAGCACAGAAGTGTCAACTCAACCAGCTCCTTTTAAGTCTTCAAAAGAGAAAACACCCAATCCTCTTTGTGAAAATTCAAGCGGAGCTTGATTTACTCTTTACCATGGATGATCCCATTTCAAGCAGGAATTAATTTATGATATCAAAACTATAAATCCAACCTCAATGCATGGATTAAATCTTCATTTTTCTTTCTTAAATCCAACTACCAGTTCTCTTATTTGGAATATACATTAGCTCCATCCACCTGTTTCATATACAGCCTTGATCCTTGACACAGACCGCTCAAGCAGAGTCTCTCCAGTGACCTTAGTCCTGCACATGCTAGGAAGGGATGTTACAAGGGAACTCCCTCTGCTGGAGTAAGCTGTCATCATTTAAAAAAGAACTGCAGTCTTGAGTTCTACCCGCAATTTATGAGAGTGAAAAAGAGGGGTGGTGGGGGAGAGAAGAGAAAGAAAGAAAAGAAGAGAAGAGAGAAAAGACAAGACAAGAAGGGAGAGGAAAAGAAAGAAAAAAGAAAAGGCGTCTCTGGTGACTTGGTGGTAAGGAATCCACCTGCCGATGCAGGGGACACAGGTTCCAGCCCTGGTCCGAGAAGATCCCATATACTGCGGAGCATCACATGGGAACCAAGTTCCTCCTGGAGCTAAGCCCATGCGCCGCAGCTGTTGAACCTGTGCTCTAGAGCCCAGGAGCTGTCACTTCTGAAGCCCCTTACCCTAGAGCCCCTGCTTCGCAACAGGACAAACCACCACCATGAGAAGCCCGTGCCCCACAGCTAGAGAGTAGCCCCCACTTGCCCCAACTGCAGAAGGCCTGGCATGCAGCAGCAAAGACCAGGCATAAATAAACAAAATAAATCTTTTATTTTAAAAAAAGAAAGAAAAGAAAACTCTTACAGGTGACTACCCTCTTTCCTTACCTAGACATAGCTTCAAAGACTTTTCTGAATGTTCTAAAAATGGATGCTATGTATCAGCTAAAAATATGATAATTAACAAGTGTGCTTTGAATAACATAATAGCAAATGTCATTTTTCCGTAAGATAGGAGTGTTACTCATGAGCTCTAAATTCACCAGAAACCACCAGTGCCTACTGGGTGCCAAGAGGGCACCTCCAACCTGATGAGTAGGATGCCACCATCTCCTCAGGCAAACAGTCCATAAAAGTGCCCAAGAGCACATGCAGCCTTGGGGCCCCACTTGGAGGGCAAAGATGTTTCCAAAAGCTTGGCTCCCTGAGCCAAGATTCACATACAGCCTTCCTACTATTAGGAAACCACCTATCATCCTCTCAGCTCAGGTTGGAAACTGACAAAGGACCAAAAACACCACTGCAGTGAGTTATTTCTGTTAATAGCTTCCAATTATAGAGGACACCAGCATTAAGTATCCTGGTTCTCCCAGTAGTATCCAAAAATAATCTGTTTCCTGCCTTCTTGATTAATTATTCCTCCCTGGATGAAAGTAAGGAAACGCAGAGAAGGGAAGTTCATAGTAAGTCATTCATTTTATCTCATTGAGCTTGTGTTTCCTAAATGCCTGTTACTTGCCGGGCAGCGTGTTGAGTGACACAGAGAGATGCAGGCACACAAGCAGTCGAGGACAGCAGAGTCTGTGATGGAAGTAGCTCAGGAGTCGGGATGGCACAGAGGCAGGGAGAATGGAAGGAAAGCATAAGACAGGAAGAGATTTTTCTGAGTTGAGCCTTGAAAGATGAGCCACCGTGACAGAGTTGCAAGCAGAAGCACAGAGGCAAGAAACTACGATAATTCTCCAGGACCGTGGTGTTTCGGGGCACTCTTTTTCTTTTGTGAGGCACTCTCAAAACAGAATCACTGTCGCATCATACTGCAGCATCAGTATTAGTCCTCTGTTCTTTTTCCCTCCAAGAAGCACCTGTCTTTCGTGCATGCCCTCTCTCAGCAGCCACCTGTGAGGTTCAGGCTTTGCAGACAAAGAGATGACTGTGTCTTCAAGATACTCATCATCTAGTTAGTAAACAACTTCACGTGCTTGGAATAACATAGGTAACTGACTGCAGGCAAAACTTGCAAGAAAGAGATCAGTGCCACAGAGGGTGGGCAGGAGAGATGGAACATGTCCTTGGGCATCTTCATGGTCCTCCTGGAGCTCTGGACCTCACACTGGACTTGATTTTGCCTGGGGTTCAGCCAATCAGAACACAGAAAATGGCTCTGCTCATTTCAGCCCAGAGGATGCCCCACACTGGGGTCCAGCTGAAATGAATCCATAGTACTTCCCCCTTTACACTGTTCCTCAAATGTGTGCTCTTCCCTCACTACTCAGTGTGATTCAAGAACCAACAGCATCAGATGACCTGATAGCTTTTGGGACTTGAAGACTCTCAGGCTTCCTCCCAAAACTCTGAAGTCAGAATCTGCAGTGTGAAAGATACTCGGTGATTCAAATAAACAGTAAATTTCAAAGAGCACTGATTCTCAAGTTTGGCTGCACATTTTAAATACCTGAAGAGTTTTCAAAAATAAAGGTGTCCAGGGCTCAGTTCAGAGTCTAATTTATTAAGGGTGTAGCCAGGGCATCATAATTTTTCTAAACTCCCCAGATAATTCCAACATGTAGCTAAATTTGAAAACTCTTCAGTGACCCCTTTAGTCTGAAGGCCACTGGCATGGATGAAAGGTGCCTGTGGTTAGTCCAGAACAGGCAAGGAGGGAGGAAGAATCCAGAACAGTAGGCACAGAAACATCAAGAAGCAAGCAGTCATCCAAACGTGGTTAGAGATGTTCCATAATTCACTTCTAATTAGCCAGCCTCAACTCTAATGCCCTCGTTTTACAAAAGTCCCAGAATGTGTTCGTGATTTACCATAGTCGTAAAACAAGAAAATCAAAATAGATAGTGGTTCAGGTGGGGGAACTGAAGAATGCAGTTAGCAAGACCTTCAGTCCTCCTAAGTTGTTGACACTGAGTAGTTCTCATTCCCAGTCCTCCTCTGGTGCCAGGCAAAATCCACAGGTGCCTCTATTGTTACCTTCAAAGATGTCACGGCCAACTTTGTGCAAACCATAGATGCCCTCATGGTTCCTGCATTTCACCTGCATATCTGGCAAGTTGCTTAATGGTCAATCCAAAAAGAAAGACATAGTCAGTCTTGTCACCAAAAGTTATAATTGCTTCAGCTCATCAAAGGAAGTCCCTCTTTTCCTGACCTTTTTCATTACAAAAGAGTTTCTTACTCCAGACTCCATGTAGAAGGAATTAAGTGACCTAATGCATAATACTTCAAAGACATCCCTTCAGTAATAGTTTTCATAAAGCCATTATGTATAATATCCCTGGATGTAAGCCAAGGAAATAACATTAAAATGCATGAAAATTCTGCTGGGGACTAAGAACATATGCTCCAAGTGCACAGCTTGATGCAGGAATAAAAATTAGCACACGAGAGGAAGGGATAAATAGCATGCCCTTCAAACAAGTCCTCATAAATATAATTTCCATTACCTAGGCTTTTGATAAGGCAGTAGAGGATTGAAGTTTAATTCACTGGCCTGCCATGTCATTGCTGTGTGTCATGGATTGAAGGAAAAGCCCAAATAAGCAAACAGTAGAGTTATCATCCATTTATAAAAGTCCATAATTCTCTCCAAGACTTTTGGGGGAATCAAGAATCACTCATTTTTGTGCAAAATTGGACCAAGGGTATGTCTAAAGGACAAGACAATGTTTTCTCAAGACTTTGTCTCCATTAGGTCACAGAAATATATGAAAGATGGATCAAGTCCTGTAGTGCTGTACACCATGGTTTGTGCATAGAATGTTTCTGTGTCATTCCTTGGCCCTTGTTTCTGACCGCTACAGGTGCCCTGAGCAATACCATGTCAGAGGACTTGGTACACAGAGAATTCTTGCAGATAAAATGAAACTTGAAATAAATCTTGAAAGATGAGAATAGTATTGATGTCAAAAGAAGTGAGAATGATTTGGATTGAAGAAAATGACTAAAGAACAGCATTAGTTTTAGAGACAGGCATTGCTAGGCTCCTAGAGGGAGAGTAGGAGCAGCCTGGCAGCCTGCCTGCCTAACAGGAATGGTTTGTATGGGGAGTCATGGGATGTGCAGGTCAATTCTCTTCACTGTCCACTCCTCCCACCTTCAAGAGCTCAGCTTATAGAAGGCCCATCACTGGGTGATGTTCTATATGCTAGAAACCGTGCATCATCAGGTCCTCCTTCTCGTCCCCCTTCACAAGCTACTGGCACTAGGTCAATTGTACCTATGGAACATCCTCTGGATCTGTCCCTTCCAACCACCTCTATTTTCCTTAGCCCAGATAGTGTCATCTCTCACCTGGCCCATTGCAAAAACAGCTGAACTCATCTCCTGTCTGCCGCTCTCTGCCCCAAGCTGCCCTAGCCAGAGCAGTCTTCCTAAATGTCTCAGTCACAATTTTTTGTTCTAAATGTAACCCCACTCCAGCTGGTTAGAATAAAGAGGAATCTTTTAAAAGCTATAATGGGCAGTTTCATGGACCCAAGAAGAGAAAGGCCATGAGGTTTGGGGAACATGGGCAGGGAAGAGTCAGGATTCTATGCCTTTCCCTCTGATTTTGGAGTCTGTATTCAGTTCAGTTCAGTTCAGTCACTCAGTGGTGTCTGACTCTTTGTGACTCCATGAATCGCAGCACACCAGGCCTCCCTGTCCATCACCAACTCCCAGAGTTCACCCAGACTCACGTCATTGAGTCAGTGATGACATCCAGCCATCTCATCCTCTGTCGTCCCCTTCTCCTCCTGCCCCCAATCCCTCCCAGCATCAGAGTCTTTTCCAAGGAGTCTGTGTAATCACTCTCATTATTGCCTTATTTTCCCTTTTTTCTCTCTCCTCTTTCTTGACTAACTTCCTCTCTCACAGTATTCCCAATGGCTTCCATCTTAAGACTGTACAATGTTACAGATCCAACACTCACCATCAACTGACCAGAGCTTCAAAATCTCTTAGCTGATATCCTTTAGAGATCTAATTAGTGGATGATCAGCCAGTGAATCAGCTTGGCTTGGGCCATTCCTAATACAGAGGGCAAGCTTGCATGTCATGAACCAAGGTCATTAAACTCTGGTCTTCAGCAAAGCATGTGAGCAAGTCTCCCATCCCACAAATATTTATTGAGTACCTAACTATGCACCAAGCATTGTACTAGGAGCTTCAAATAAACTGTTAAAGAAAAAAACCCTAAAAAACAATGTGATAAGTGCTGTCAATGAAAAGAAATGGATACTGCAAAATAAACTAATGGGGGGATAGGGGAGTGGAGTCAGGAAGGTCTTTCTGAGCAGATGATAAATGTGCCGAGTCTGAGAGGTGAAAGGAGTCATCAGCGCAAGAGCCTGAGAAAAGCATGTGCCGCAGAGAGGAGAGAGGTGGGAAGAATGTGTCCATTTCAAGGGCAAAAGGAGGATGTGCAACAGGTGACGGGAGGAGGCTGTCATGGACGCAGTGAGCCAGGAGCAGTCAGCAAGGTCCAGACCTGGAAGGACCCTGCAGGCTACAGGAAAATGTAAATTACTTAGCAAGAAGCCACTAAGAAGTTTTAATCGTGGTGATGTGTCCATGTGATGGGATTTACATTTTCAAAGATATATCTGGCTGCTGTGTGAGAAGGGGAACTTGGGAAGTACAAGTGGAAGGGAGAGAAAAATCCACTGGGAGATGATTGCAGGTGTTTGAGCAAGAGACGATGATGGTTGTGACTAGGAATACACAGCAGTGACTGAGGGAAGTAGGAAGATGAGAGGAGGGTTTAGGAGCTGTGATGAACAAACTTGGGATGATTTGGATGAAAGAAGTGAGGAAGCAAGAATCAAAAGGATTCCTAGCTTTTTTTAAAGCTGGAATATAGTTAATTTACAGTGTCATGTTAGTTTCAAGTATACAGCCAAGTGAATCCACTATTTTTTAGATTCTTTTCCCATATAGGCCATTACAGAGTATTGAGTAGAGTTCACTGTGCTATACAGTAGGTCCTTATTACTCATCTATTTTATATATAGACAGAGGAGCCTGGTGGGCCGCAGTCCCTGGGGTCGCTGAGGGTCGGACATGACTGAGCGACTTCACTTTCCCTTTTCACTTTCATGCATTGAAGAAAATGGCAACCCACTCCCGTGTTCTTGCCTGGAGAATCCCAGGGACGGGGGATCCTGATGGGCTGCCGTCTATGGGGTCTCACAGAGTCGGACACGACTGAAGCAACTTAGCAGCAGCATGTATATGTCAATCCCAATCTCGCAATTTATCCCTTTCCCCCAACTTGGCTCATGGTAACCATTAGTTTGTTTTCTACACCTGTGACTCTATTTCTGTTTTGCAGATAAGTTCATTTGTACGCCTTTTTTAAGACGCCCTTTATAAGCGATATCATATGGTATTTGTCTTTCTCTGACTTCACTCCGTATGATAATCTCTAGGTCCATCCACATTGCTGCACATGGCATTATTTTGTTCTTTTTTATGTCTAAGTAACTTTCTAATGTATATATGTACCACATCTTCTTTTTGGATGAGCGATCAGATAATAGCTCCCAGAGGGGAAGGCTGTGGGTGGAAAGGCCAGCTAACATGGCCACTGCGGCAGAACACGGGGTGATGGGCCATCTTCTGCTCAAACATTCTTGTTGTTGCTTCATTTGCTCATGACAGTGTCCAGAGTCTTTAGCATGAGGTTCAAGTTCTGTCACCATCTAGTTCCAGCCTAATCTCTTAGCCCTTCCCACTCTTGCCTCACCCTTGCTGTCTACACTCCAGGGATATGCCTGACCCCTTAACCCTTCTGTGCTCTTTCACCAGGCTTTCCTTTTCCTGACCTGCCTCTTCCCTTAACTAATTGACTAGCAAGACCAATTCTTTAGCTGGCAACTGAAAATGCATTTGTCGTTATTGTCATTGTTTAATCCCTCGGTCTTGTCAGACCCTTTGTGACCCCATGGACTGAGCCTGCCAGGTTCCTCTGCCCATGGGATTTTCTAGGCAAGAATACTGGAATGGGTTGCCATTTCCTTCTCCAGGGGATCTTCTTGACCAGGGATCAAAACCCTGTCTCCTGCATTGGCAGGCAAATTCTTTGTCACTGAGCCACCTGGAAAGCCCCAAAAGGTATGTAGATGCTTCCAAAGTAACTGCTACTTCACTGACCTCACCTGTAACAGTTTGTGGTCACCTGTTCCAGGGAGAAGTCTAGATTCAGTGTGTGCTGTGTATTTCTAAAATGCACTGAAACCCACTAAACTGAAGATGAGTTGTGTGACCTCAGTTCCCCTGTGTAAAATAAAGGGTCATGCTTGGTGATCCCTATGGGTTTTTCAACTCTAACTTTTATGAGTCTTCAATGATGAGTGAAATTGAAGAAGATGAAGTGACAGACATATCTGTCTGCTTACTAGAGTTAAAATTGGAGATCAGTCATCACCTCAGGGGATTAGTCATGTCATGAGCAGGAACTATGCATATTTTTAAATCCCTAAAGAATACACTTTGGCCACCTCATGAGAAGAGTTGACTCATTGGAAAAGACTCTGATGATGGGAGGGATTGGGGGCAGGAGGAAAAGGGGACAACAGAGGATGAGATGGCTGGATGGCATCACTGACTCGATGGACATGAGTCTGAGTGAACTCCAGGAGATGGTGATGGACAGGGAGGCCTGGCGTGCTGCGATTCATAGGGTCGCAAAGAGTCGGACATGACTGAGTGACTGAACTGAACTGAACTGAACTGAAAGAATACATGCTGGGAATAAAAAATAATAATAGGTAATATTGACTGAATTCATACACTTGCCAGGGGCTCTCCTAAGCATTAAAAAGAAAAAGTTTGTGGAAATTAGCCCAGAATGCAATGTACTTTGTTTGCTGTGGGTGATCTTGAAAGCATAGCAAAGGAGCTGACCTGTGTATCTCCTGGAGACGTCCAGTCCCAAGGGGGAGCCTAGGGGCCCTGATGCCTGCACCGCACAGTTATTTGGGCAACTTTGCTGCTTTTACTGCACAAGGCAGTTCAGTCGCTCAGTCATGTCCGACTCTTTGTGACCCCATGGACTGCAGCACACCAGGCTTCCCTGTCCATCACCAACTCCCAGAGCTTGCTCAAACTCATGTCCATAAAGTTGGTGATGCCACCCAACCATCTCATCCTCGGTCGTCCCCTTCTCCTCCTGCCTTCAATCTTTCCTAGCATCAGGATCCTTTCCAAAGAGTCAGTTCTTTGCATCAGGCTCAAATAACACAAGGAGTTGTCGATTCCGTTTTTAATTAGAGGAAGAGGACTTCAAAACAGAATCAAAACTGAAGATGGAAGAGGTAGTTATCATTTTTAAAATCATCTGTGAATACAGCAAAGAGGCACCAATTTTTTTTTTTTAAACGTTTTGAGAGTCTGTCTTTGGGAAACATAATAAGCAGCCCCAAATGGAGGGTTATCAAAGACCAGATGAAGAAACCAGGTCCAGAACTGGGAAAAGATATTTCCAAAGTGACATCATCAAGACTTTGTGAGCAATTAGATGCGGCTTGTGAGGAAAAGGACAGTGAAGAGAATGACTCCTGTGTTTCTGCCTCATTTTTTTATAGGGAATGAGAGGAATCTAAGGGGAAGATGAGTTCCATTTGTAGCACTAGACATCTATTTAAAAAATGCAAGTGAAAATGTTCAGGAGGCAGTTGACTTAAGTGAGCAAAAACTGGGAGAGAATTTTGAATGCAGGAGGTGAGATTATGTGGGTGGAAGCCAAAGCTCTGAGAGCGAATAGAATTAAACAGGGCTCATTAACTCCTGGGTTAATGGTAGCGGTCCTACACCCCAGACACTCACCACACCCTAGACACTCACCACACCCATGGTCAGAATCTTCTCTGCAGGAGATAGAAAACTAGCAAAACTTCCCCTATTTCTTTTTCTAATGTCATTAATGTGTCCTTGAAGGACCACGTTTCCTCTTGAAAGTTCAGTTTCTCCATCTGTGAAAAGAGATAAAGACCCCTCCCCTCATACCCCCAGGGACGAAGTGACATAGAACACATGTGATTGGAGTGTGGAAAATACATTAGGAAAATTTAATTCAGTCTCAGTTCCCAGTTCTAAACTAAAGCCATGTCATTTGCATTTATTCATTCATTTGATGTACCTGGTCTGGGACAGGCACAGGACGGAGGGAACGGAGACTATGGAATCAAGGAATGTACAGCCTACAAGGTGGACAGAAAATTGATCCCTCTCCTGGAGACATAAACCAGTTACTGGGAACACAGAGAGGAGCTGACTGCTGGCCAGGGTGGTTGAGAGTCCAGGAGCATGAAATGGTTGCCGTGAGTTTCAAAGGGTGAATAAGGGCTTGCCATGCAAAACTGGGCAGCCAGAGGTCTTAGCAAGGAGGCATTGTACAGATGTGACAAAATGCAGACTGTGTTTGGGTGCATTGAATCATCCTATGCAACTGAGTCACACTGGTTGGAAGTGAGGTGCTAACTAGTCAGGGAGGGCTATGAATGCCACACCACGAGATTGAGTCTTACCCATTTGCAGAGGGGGTAGCATATCACAATCCTGGTCAGACAATTATTTAATCACTGAATTCTAGCCAAGGGATGAGAGGTTATTGACTTCTTATAAACAGCAGCTCTGCCAGGGCACCACTTGGCCTTGCATCTGGCTGATTCTTAACTTGTCATCGGGCATTGTTCTCAATGCTAGATGCACATAATAAACATCTGGGAAGCCTGGAGGGGGGGCGGGGAATGATGGCTAGGTATCACCCTGAGCAATTGTATCTGAATATTTTCTATAAGGTTCAGTCACCAGTGTTTTTCCTTAAGCTTCCTGATGTTTATAAGATGCGGTCAGGGTTAAGAAGTAGTGTTTTAGAGTCAGACTTCTAGCCACCAGCTAGTCCCCATCCTTCTGAGGCTGTTTCTATAAGACTTGTAAAGGTCAAAGAGCCAAAGCAATCATATTATTCAAAAAGCACATTTGAAAACATTCAGACAAATCCTAAAGTGCTTGACTTTAACTGGTTCCTCATCCTCAGTGAACCCAGACAGTAAAAAATTTGCCTGCAATGGTGGGTCAGGAAGATCTCCTGGAGGAGGAAAATGGCAACCGGCTCCAGTATTCTTGCCTGGAAAATTCCACAGACAGAGGAGCCTGGAGGGCTACAGTCCATGGGGTCACAAGAGTAGGACATGACTTAGTCACTAAACCACCACCACGAGTGAGCAACTTGTGACTAGAGAGGAAAAGTCATTTCATTGGTTCAATTATTGCTGTTACTTGTTCTCTGGGTGATGCTAAATCACAACCTCTTTCTTTTCTGTAAATGGGGACAGAATGCTTTACTGAGCAGGGCTCGCAGGTGAAGCAAAGTGCCTGAAATTCTAGGGGCTCAATAAAGCTTAAAGTAAAAACAGCCATCATTTATTGAGTGCCACTATGTACTGAGTACTGATGCCTGATACGCGTGATTAAATTAATCAATAGCTTACATTTCTCTGGAACCCATCAGAGTAAGCAATGAGTTGACATCATTTTCCAGTCCTCACAATACAACAGTTTTACAGATGAGGACAAGAGATTGGATTCCCAGCCATGCCAAGACAGCCATCAATGGACCAAGGACTCAGACAAGGGCCTCCCTGATTCCCAAACTGGGGCTGCCATGGGTCTCTCCAGAGACAGTGCTGCCTCCCTTTGTCACTTTCAGAAAGTCACTTCATCCTCGGGAGCCTCCCCCACCCTACACCACTCCCCACTGTCTGCTTTGCTCTCAGAGTTCCCACAAAGGGTAAACCAATCGAGAACAGGGAAAGCACCTTTTACACTGTGATGCGTGTCCACAAGGGAGCCACGATTGGTACTGTGATGACCTCTCACTTGCTGAAAAGAACTAAAATGATCAAGAAGAATCCTCCCTTCACCTTCATTACAGAAGAACTCCTTCTAAACCCAGAGTTTCAATCCACTTTCTTTCAGAATTCTGCTCGATGGAGTGGAAGGGGGCAAGGAGAAGGGCAGCCCCTCGCCCAGCACTGCCCATGGCCCCCACCTGCACCCTGCAAGCCACCTCACCGAAGCCTCCCTCCCACCCCCTGTGCACAAGGTGCTCTGTATCTGCCTTTCAGGTCAGGAAGTAGAAACATCGCCCCAAGACACAGGTACTTAACAGCCTAAACCAAATCCTGTTTGCAGCTTGTCACCAAGTGATAGGGTCCCTGAAGAAGTCTCTATATCCATTCAGCACAAGAGTTCATGAAATTCTGTCTTCTCTTCACAGTCTTTTAGAACAAAATCTTATTTAATAGTAAATATTCTATTTTAAAAATTTGTTGAAGTACAGTTGCTTTACATTGCCGTGTGAGTTTCTGCTGTACAGCAAACTAAATCAGCCTTCAGTTCAGTTCAGTCGCTCAGTCATGTCTGACTCTTTGTGACCCCATGGACTGCACCATACCAGGCTTCCCTGTCCATCACCAACTCCCAGAGCCTGCTCAAATCAGCCCTATGTATACATATATCCCCTCTCTTTTGGATTTCCTATCCATTTAGGTCACCAAAGAGCACTGAGTAGAGTTCCCTGTGCTATAGAGTCAGTCCTCATTAGCCATCTATTTTACACATAGCAGTGTATATAGGTCAATCACAATCTCCCAGTTCATCGTGCCCCTACTCCACCCACCTCGGTGTCCATACATTTGTTCAGTACGTCTATGTCTATTTCTACTTAACAAGTAAGTTCATCACTGGGAAAACAGGACAGCTACATGTAAGAAAATGAAATTAGAACACTCTCAATCACTATACACAAAAATAAACTCAAAGTGGATTAAAAACCTAAATGTAAGACCGGACACTATAAAACTCTTAGAGAAAAACATAGGCGGGACACTCTTTGACATAAATCACAGCAAGACCTTTTTATACCCCGCCTCCTTGAGTAATGAAAATAAAAACAAAAATAAATAAGTGGGACTTAATTAAACTTAAAAGCATTTGCATAGCAAAGAACAAAATCTTACATCAATTAGGATGTGATCACGGAAAAAGTAGAAAACTGTTGTCCTGTCTACTCCAGAGTCAGGTCCTCCTGAAATCTAGCCTCCACTGACCCTGTTCTCAGGTCTTGGATACCAGAAACCCTTTCCCCAAGAAGCTTGTGAGTGGCACCGCTATTATGGGAAGGCATAGCGGTGCTCAACACAACTGCAGCGAATGGCAGTGGTTATTTTCCCCATTAGAGAAAAGGTCAGGCTCTGCTAAACAGTCCCAGGTCCATTAAGGAAAAAATCTAGATCATTTCTGATTTGGACACAGTGTAAACCCGAACAAAAGTGACCACTTCAGAGAAATGTAGGCCAGGTCGCAGCCCTACCTGTGACTAAATGACAGAACGAGCTCTGTCTTTATACTTTCCAAGCTCCAGGAGGACAACATTTTTGATCCTTATTTTGTGAGTCGGTGTTCTAGGCTTCCTGGGGGTAGGAAAGAAGTAGGCAGCCTGGTCCAGAGCTGCTCCCTGATCAGGGGAGCAGGTGGGGCTTGGACACAAGGCAAAGGGTGGGGAGGGAGCAGGAGTGGCAGACAGAAAAGTAGCTGACCATGAGCTACCTTCAGATTGATGACAAGGGCCCAGGAGCTCTCTTCAAGGTACATTAGGGGACTACAGAAGGGTTTACACAGACCCCTCAGTTGGGTATATCTGTGTTCTATGCACATCCTATTCTCATGTACACTGGAGTGATGTTAATGAGTCCTGTGGCTTCTATGCTTTATCAGATCCTGCCAGGATGCCACGCCCCAGTGGGTGCACTGGACCCATAAGTGAAGCTCCCCATGGGACAAAGTTGTCCAGCTCATCCCTCAGCAGGGCAGAAGACCCCTGCCCATCTCTCATTTAAGCCCAATCCCATCTTCTGAACTTCAAGGAATCTCTTTCTTAGCTAAACCAAGGCTTGATCTAGGCTTGGCTGGGTTTGAAGGTGAATATTCTGTTGTGTAGCAGCTGGTGAGGAGTCTCAGGACCCCAGCTTCAACACCACTACAGCATCCTCCCTGAGGTCTAGCCACACCATTAACTGACATGCACCTCGTGCTTGAGGCACCTGGGTCGGGGCAGGAAACCCTACCTGCTCCAGACATGCTCAGTGCTTGGAAAGTTGTTCTTAATATTGAACTGAAATCCATCTGCTAATAACTTGAATCCACCAGTACCAGTTTTAAGGTCACATAGAACACAAAGAATGTTCAAACTACCGCACAATTGCACTCATTTCACACGCTAGTAAAGTAATGCTCAAAATTCTCCCAGCCAGGCTTCAGCAATACGTGAACCGTGAACTTCCAGATATTCAAGCTGGTTTTAGAAAAGGCAGAGGAACCAGAGACCAAATTGCCAACATCCGCTGGATCATTGAAAAAGCAAGAGAGTTCCAGAAAAACATTTATTTCTGCTTTATTACTATGCCAAAGCTTTTGACTATGTGTTTCACAAGAAATTGTGGAAAATTCTGAAAGAGATGGGAATACCAGACTACCTGACCTGCCTCTTGAGAAACCTCCATGCAGGTCAGGAAGCAACAGTTAGAACAGGACATGGAACAACAGACTGGCTCCAAATAGGAAAAGGAGTACGACAAGGCTATATGTTGTCACCCTGCTTATTTAACTTCTATGCAGTGTACATCATGAGAAATGCTGGGCTGGAAGAAGCACAAGCTGGAATCAAGATTGCCGAGAGAAATATCAATCACCTCAGATATGCAGATGATATCACCCTTCTGGCAGAAAGTGAAGAGGAACTAAAAAACCTCTTGATGAAAGTGAAAGTGGAGAGTGAAAAAGTTGGCTTAAAGCCCAACATTCAGAAAACGAAGATCATGGCATCTGGTCCCATCACTTCATGGGAAATAGATGGGGAAACAGTGGAAACAGTGTCAGACTTTATTTTGGGGGGCTCCAAAATCACTGCAGATGGTGACTGCAGCCATGAAATTAAAAGACGCTTACTTCTTGGAAGGAAAGTTATGACCAACCTAGATAGCATATTCAAAAGCAGAGAGATTACTTTGCCAACAAAGTTTCATCTAGTCAAGGCTATGGTTTTTCCTGTGGTCATGTATGGATGTGAGAGTTGGACTGTGAAGAAGGCTGAGCGCTGAAGAATTGATGCTTTTGAACTGTGGTGTTGGAGAAGACTCTTGAGAGTCCCTTGGACTGCAAGGACATCCAACCAGTCCATTCTGAAGGAGATGAGCCCTGGGATTTCTTTGGAAGGAATGATGCTGAAGCTGAAACTCCAGTACTTTGGCCACCTCATGCAAAGAGTTGACTCATTGGAAAAGACTGATGCTGGGAGGGATTGGGGGCAGGAGGAGAAGGGGACGATAGAGGATGAGATGGCTGGATGGCATCATCAACTCGATGGACGTGAGTCTGAGTGAACTCCGGGAGTTGGTGATGGACAGGGAGGCCTGGAGTGCTGCGATTCATGGGGTCGCAAAGAGTTGGACACGACTGAGCGACTGAACTGAACTGAACTGAGAACACACCAGCTTCCTCTCCAATGGGGCATATTTCTTTATCTGATTCTACATGGAACCGTGAGGTCTTTGAGGATGTGGATGGTGCCTGATTCACATAGAAGTCCCAGAATCTAGCACAATACCTGACATACAAGAGCTCAGTAAATGTAGGCTGGATTAATGGACACACAGGATAAATGGCATTGATAAATCCAGGCCTGATGAAGTATGCTAAGTGAGTATGAAAGCAGTATTTGTTGGTCATATCCATGTCTTATACCTTCTCATGGTCCTCTTCTCTCATGACTCTTATTTGTAAGCCAAAAATTCTCAAAAATAAAAATTCAGGGCCTTTGAGCGAAGACCTTCCTTTGGCCTCTCCAATTCAGACTGAAATATTCCATTTGAGAAGAACACATGACACTGGAGGGTACCACTGACTCAATGGACATGAGCTTGAGCAAACTCTGGGAGACAGTGAAGGGCAGGGAAGCCTGGGGAGCTGCAGCCCACAGGGTCGCAAAGAGTCAGACACAACTTAGCACCTGAACAACAGCAACAGCATGACACTCTCAGAGTCCATGTTCCTTTATGACACAGGTCAGTCAAGCCCTTCCCATGGGTTTCCCTGGTGGCTCAGACCATAAAGAATCTGCCTGCATTGTGGGAGACTCTGGTTGAATCCCTGGGTTGGGAAGATCGCCTGGAAAAGGAAATGGCTACCCACTCCAGTATTCTTTCCTGGAGAACTCCATGGACAGAGGAGCCTGGCAAGGTACAGTCCTTGAGCTTGCAAAGCGTCGGACACCACTGAGCGACTAACACTTTCACACCTTCCCATGCTCCCCCAGAGAGCAGGATTCTCCCTTCTCTGTGCCAACAGGAACTCCCTCAGCTACTCTGGGCATACAGATGGTGCCAATCAGCAACGGTCAGCCTCCAGCAGCAGTGGGGTAACTCTGTGCGTCTGATTTATCTTCATGTTTTGAGCCCAGCACAGGGCCTGGCATACTAGCCAGCAGACTGCACCCTCCTGGTGTGTGCACTTAGAATCCATCCATGCCCTGCCGAACACAAACAACCACAGCCATGGGTCTGCCCTTCAGAAGTGGGGATGCCTTGTCAAGTGCCTTAGACCAAAAGGTTCCTATTTGCCCACAACATTTCTCCAAATGAAGAAAATTATCATTCCCCGCAAGTGCACCCCAGTTTTCTACCAGCGCTTGCAGCTTTTTCTCTCTGCCTTTGTGAACCTGAACACCCACCACTTAATTCTGAGAGCCTTTGAAGACATTAGCTCAACCATTTGCACATAGGAAGCAAAGCCATGAAAATCACATCATGCCACTTCGTTGCTTAGTCCCTTACACTGGAACACCATCTAAACTTCTGACTGGGGCCTGCAAGACCCAGAATAGCCAGCTGCTTCCTCCTGTCCTGCCACCCCTCCCCTCTGCTCACCAAGCTCCAGGCACACGTGGCCTGCTGTTAGTTTCTAGAACACTCCACGCTCTGCATTGCTGCCAAGGCTTTCTGCTCATCTGTCTCTCAGCTGGGAATCACTCTGTCTGGCTCTTCCACTGGCTGACTCTTACGTGTTGCTGTTTAGTCACTAAGTCATGTCTGACTCTGTTGCAACCCGATGGACTGTAGCCTACCAGGCTCCCCTTTCCGTGGGATTCTCCAGGCAAGAATACTGGAGTGGGTTGCTATTTCCTTTGAACTCATGTCTCCTGCATCTCCTGCACTGGCAGGCGGATTCTTTACCACTGAGCCACCAGGGAAGCCCTGTCTCTTCTCACTGTGCTCAGTTGCTCAGTTGTGTCCAACTCTTTGTGGCCCCAGGGACCATAGCCTGCCAATGCAGGAGATGCAAGACTCTTCTCATAGCCCAAGTTTAAATGTCATCTTTGCAAGCCCTTTCTCAGACAACCTTTCCAGAGTAGAATCTACTCTGTGTCTCTCACAGCATCCTGCTTGTTTCTCTTGCAGTGTGAGTTTCAATAGTAATTACTGTCTAATCACTTGTTTCTTATTTGTCTCCCCCTTAACGGTGTGAAACACATCTGCCTGACATTCTGTCACGTCCCCAGCACCCCACACCATGACAGAATGATATATGATAACATGTCCCAGATGCTCACCTGAGTCAGGTCTTATCCCGCACACTTCTGGGCCATTGTCTCTCTCTCTTTTTTTTTTAATAAATTTATTTATTTTAATTGGAGGCTAATTACTTTACAATAGTGTATTGGTTTTGCCATACATCAACATGAATCTGCCACGGGTATACACGTATTCCCCATCCTGAACCCCCCTCCCACCTCCCTTCCCATACCATTGTCTCTTTTAATTCTCACCACAATGCTAGGACATAATTCCTAGGCCCATTTCATAAATGAAAAAATGGGGCGTTAAATGACTTACCTAAGGTCACACTTACCTAAGTAACTGACTTAGATTTTGAATCCATGCTGTCTAATTTCAGAATCCATGGCCATATGATTATAACCAAGAGCTATAGCACTCATTGAAGGAGGAAACAGCAACTTGTTCAGGTATTCTTGCCTGGAGAATCCTATGGACAGGAGACCCTGGAGGACTACAGTCCATGAGGTCGCAAAGAGTCGAACATGACTGAGCACAGCATAGAACGGCATTCATTAAATATCTTCTAAATAAATCAATATTAAAAGCAACAATGGCAGATCTCATAACCTCTATGGTTATACATTTCTAGAAGATAAGAATCATGCCATAGGTCTCTTCAGTGTTTCCCAACACCTGTTACAGGTCTGGGGCTGGAGCAATCAAATGCAATATTTAGAGATGATCAGTTCAGCTCTTTCCTTTGCAGACTCCCGTTTGCTCCCAAGTCCATGTTCTTCAATGAGATGCAGGTGGTCCCCTGTGGCCTACTCTTGCCTCACAGTCTTAGCCCCCAGCTCTGTCCCTACCCCCTCCCCCTTCAGCAGCCAGAGGATCAAGAGCCCATAGACCTGTCCCATCAACAAACTTGGTCTTCAGTTTGGGGGCAGAGGAACCACTGATGAGTTTTAGTCAAGGGATTTGGCAGACTTAAGTGGAACCCAGCAGACCAGATTGAAACTCATAGCATGGACCATCATTAGGAGTTCGCCCTGCTTACATCAGTGGAGACTCAGTCAATAAATGTGGAAGAAAAAAAGCCAGGAAGAAAAGGGATGGCCCTTGGAATAATCCAGCTGAGTAATGACTCAGGCTTAAAGAATATGGTCTTCACATTTTAGCTGCAAATATAAGAGCATCCTAAGAATGGATTGAAATAAAAGAATTTGGAAGATACCCTCTAGGTTACGCCGTTTCTCTGTCATCTCTTCAGCAAGTCACCAGACAAAACCAGAGGTGGATAAGACAGACTTCCCAATATCAGGGAAGTGAAAGGGCAGAACTGACAGAAAAATCTGTGATCCTGTTGGGAGGAGAAGCAAAAGGTAAAGTGAAGTGAGCATGACCCTGGGCAGGTGCCAAAGAACCTAAGTTCTGGTTTGCCTTGGAGAAGTTTAGTAAGCTGCTTGGCATGAACAAGGCAAATTGAGTCTGGACCTCACCAAACCTGGGGTCATACAATAAGACTACGTCATCCTGTCGAAAAGTCACCCCATCCACTTTGGGGGACAGCAGGAGAGTCAGGCAAACAGAGCACTAAAGAGCTGCCCTTGGGGCGTAGTTATTGTTGTTGATCATTGTTCCTTCCTGTATGCTTCAGGCTTGGAAAGAAACTGCCTGCTGCTCATCGAGCAGAACCTTTCAGGACTTCACATCTTCTTCCTCCTGAGCTCCTTTTACTCAGTCAAACCACTTGGGAGCGTGCATAGCAAAACGGCTGGTCCCTGGGGTCCCCAGAGACCACAGTGTAGAACCTTCCACCATCTCTCACTCTCCCGCTATACCTTCCTCAACCTGACCCGTTTCCTCTCTGTCTTCCCTTCTGTGTAAATCACCTATGAGGCTTTTTGTTTCTTTCTTCTTTTTTTGTTTAAATTTATTTATTTTTATTTTATTTTTTTAATTTTATTTTATTTTTAAACTTTACATAATTGTATTAGTTTTGCCAAATATCAAAATGAATCCACCACAGGTATACATGTGTTCCCAATCCTGAACCCTCCTCCCTTCTCCCTCCCCATTCCATCCCTCTGGGTCGTCCCAGTGCACCAGCCCCAAGTATCCAGTATCGTGCATCGAACCTGGACTGGCAACTCGTTTCATACATGATATTTTACATGTTTCAATGCCATTCTCCCAAATCTTCCCACCCTCTCCCTCTCCCACAGAGTCCATAAGACTGTTCTATACATCAGTGTCTCTTTTGCTGTCTTGTACACAGGGTTATTGTTACCATCTTTCTAAATTCCATATATATGTGTTAGTATACTGTATTGGTGTTTTTCTTTCTGGCTTACTTCACTCTGTATAATAGGCTCCAGTTTCATCCACCTCATTAGAACTGATTCAAATGTATTCTTTTTAATGGCTGAGTAATACTCCATTGTGTATATGTACCATAGCTTTCTTATCCATTCATCTGCTGATGGACATCTAGGTTGCTTCCATGTCCTGGCTATTATAAACAGTGCTGCAATGAACATTGGGGTACACGTGTCTCTTTCCCTTCTGGTTTCCTCAGTGTGTATGCCCAGCAGTGGGATTGCTGGATCATAAGGCAGTTCTATTGGAGGATAATTGCTTAAAATATTGTGTTGGTTTCTGCCACGTATCAACATGAATCAGCCATAGGGATACGTATGTCCCCTCCCCCTAGAAATGCCCTCCCACCTCCCGCCCCAACCCACCCCTCTAAGTTGTCACAGAGCACCAGATTTGAGCTCCCTGCATCACGCTTTCTAAACTTAACCAGAAATAGATGTTTTAAGTTATTTTATTCAATACAAATAATGGCCTGGTTTTTTAGTTTATTATGCAATCAGTATGCATATGTGTGTATGTGTTTGCTCAGTCATGTCCAACTCTTTGGCAACCCCATGGACTGTAGCTGGCCAGGCTCCTTTGTCCGTGGAATTTTCCAGGCAAGAATACTGAAGTGGGTTGCCATTTCCTCCTCCAGGGGATCTTCCTGACTCGGAGATTGAACCTGCATCTCTTATGTCTCTTGCACTGACAGGTAGATTCTTTACCACTGTGCCACCTGGAAAGCCTGTATGCAATCAATTCATATGAAAAAATCAGTGTCGTGGGTCTCTGTTCGTTTCTCATATGAAGTCATTCCTGCATTCTCCTCCTGCTCTGCCATTGTGTTCCTTCCCCTCTTCTAAATGTGGGGCTGCGGCCCTCATGCCCCTGCCATGTTTTGTCTTGTTTTGAAAGTCCTATTCTGAGCAGAGATAGATGCTCTAAATAACCATCCTCCATTTTCTAATGATGCAGTTCTGGTTGTTCCTACACCATGGGAAGTGAGGGTGCAGGTTATGATATGGTTCCTACCCTAAAGATCCAGGAATAATAAGGTCTCTCATAGACTGACAGCTGTTCCTGTCATTTCAGACCCCAACACAAGCATCCTCCCCTCGCCTTAAATCAGAAGGATGCACAAGTCTCTGGGTCCATTCACATTAAGAGGTCACTCTGATTACAGATCTTCCAGGATACATATTTCATCCTGAAGACTGTAGACCCTTTGTCATTTCTAACGTCCAAGCAGAGAAAGGGATATTTAAGGACTCTGAAATAACATGGCAGGAAATTGAGATTCACTTACTGCATATAAAGTGATCGAAAAATCCCCTCTTTCACTATCTCTTTTCCCCTTGGGTCTGTGGTTAGCAAACTGCAGAGCATAAATCGTGGAGCAAACCATGCTGGAATATCAATAAAGCCACATCGACCCGAAGCAGGAACTCATCTTGCAGTGCGAGGATCTTTTTTTTTTTTAGACATTGGTTGGCAGCCAGGTTGATGAAAGGAGAAACCAAAGAGAATAACAGCTTTGCAGCAGCAGAACAGGAAGTTAGAATTCAGGAAATGTTATCCATGTGTCTTGCTGTAAATTCACAAGGAATGAAGTTGGGTGGTGGGGGATATGTATAAATAATGAAAGTGCCAACACCATGCGTGAGACCACAAGACCCCATATCTAGGTGGTCCTCAAGCATTGTGGGTTGATTTGTGCCCCTTTCAAAATTCATATGTTAAAGTCCTAAGCCCAAGTACATCAGAATGGGACCTGATTTGGAGAGAGGGTCTCTACAGAGGGCTTCAGGTTAAAGTGAGGTCATTAGGGTGGGTCCTAATCCAATCTGAATGGTGATTTTATAAAAGGGAAGTTTACAGACAGATACTCATGGAGAGAAGCTGATGGAAAGAAATGCAGGCAGAAGACAGACTTCTTACCAGTTAAAGAGAAAAGCCTGGAACAGATCTTCCCTCATAGCCTTCAGAAGAACCAACTCAGCTGACTCCTTGATCTCAGACCTCCAGCCTCTGAGACTGTGAGACAACAAGCATGTGTTGTTTAAACTATTCAGTTTGTGGTCCTTCACGGTGGAATTCCTATCCAATGCAGAAACCAGCTTCCAGAAACACCAAAAAAGGGGTGAGAGAGCTGACATCCTCTTCTGCAGACGTCACCTACTTTTTTTTTTAATTTTATTTATTTTTAAACTTTACAATATTGTATTGGTTTTGCCAAATATCAAAATGAATCCGCCACAGGTATACATGTGTTCCCAATCCTGAACCCTCCTCCCACCTCCCTCCCCATACCGTCCCTCTGGGTAGTCCCAGTGCACCAGCCCCAAGCATCCAGTACCGTGCATCGAACCTGGACTGGTGACTCGTTTCATACATGATAGTATACATGTTTCAATGCCATTCTCCCAAATCTTCCCACCCTCTCCCTCTCCCACAGAGTCCATAAGACTGTTCTATACATCAGTGTCTCTTTTGCTGTCTCGTATACAGGGTTATTGTTACCATCTTTCTAAATTCCTCATTGAATTGCTCCCATTCTTTGTTTTTCAAATAACTTTCCTACCTGAAAAAGTTCACCCATACAATAATAACCAATTTTTAATCATCATTCTACAATAATCAAAGAGAAAACTGATATCAGAACATCTGATCAACAGGAAGAGAAAGTGAGACCATCTTGAGAGAACATGATTTCAATTAAAGACAAAAACACATGAAACTAAGTTTGAACATTCTTCATGAGTCAGTGTAGCGATTCCATGAGGCTTTCAGAACTGCCTGAAGTCCTTCATGAATCTCCTCCCTTCCCCCTACCCCATATGACCTTCATGGGCACCAGGGTGGGATTTAGAATCTAGGCCTGAGAAAGACAAATATGGTATCACCTATATGTGGAATCTAAAAAAGAAAGATACAAATAAACTTACAAAACAGAAATAGAACCACAGACATAGAAAACAAAGTAAAAGTTACCAAATGGGAGAGGGGTGGGGAGGATTAAATTAGGAGTTTGAGATTAACATATACACACTACTATATATAAAATAGATAACCAACAAGGACCCATTGTATACAAAGGGAACTATACTCGATATATTGTAATAAGCTATATGGGAAAAGAATCTGAAAAAGAAAATACACACACAAACATATATATAAAATATATGTGTATATATGAAATATAGAAATAAAATATATAAAATTTTATTTATCTATAAATATATAAAATACATAAATAAAATAATATGTGTATATATATATTATGTGTGTATATAACATATGTGTATTGTATATATTACATATGTATACATATATATTCTTTTCCAGATTCTTTTCCATATATATGTGTGTGTGTGCATATATTTCTATTTATATATATATATAACTGAATAACTGTGCAGTACATCTGAAACTAACACAACATTGTAAATCAACTATGCTTCAATTTATAAAAAAATTATCTGATTAAAACTATTTTTAAAGAATCTAGTCCTGTGTTTCTCAAGGGCCGCTGGAAGGAATGTACAGAATTAAAAGCCAAGTAGGTTATTTTCATAACTGCATCACCACTCCCACACCCCAGCTCAAGAACACCAATTTCTTCCCATTTTTTTTTTTTTTTTTTTTGAGGGAGGCCACCACTAAGGGGCTTTCCTGGTGGCTCAGATGGTAAAGCGTCTGTCTGCAGTGCAGGAAACGGGATTCGATCCCTGGGTCAGGAAGATCCCCTGGAGAAAGAAATGGCAGCCCACTCCAGTACTCTTGCCTGGAAAATCCCACGGACAGAGGAGCCTAGTAGGCTATACAGTCCATGGGGTCGCAAAGAGTTGGACACGACTGAGCAACATCACATTCACCACTAAGTTAATGTTTCGGGAACCATTTATGAAACTCTACTGTGGGCTCAGGATGTGCCAGACATCACATGCTCTCATAAGATAGAATTTTTCACTATGTAGCTCCACATTTGTGAAAGATTCAGACATTAAAACAAGCCATGACAAGGCTGGGTTGTGTGTGAAGTGAGAGAAGGGCTTAGAGTCAGTTTCAGGTGTCAGCAAACCCCTCTGAGATGTGCCTTCTAAGCAGAGGAGCTATCCAGGGGATAGCAAGACAAAGAGATGGGGAGCAAAGACACAGGGGATGGGGAGCACCATGTGTGTGTGTGCACGTGTGCGCATGCAAGCACATGCACGAATGAACACATGTGCCCACATAGTACAAGCATGGTGGAAATGGGAGGAAGGCTAGACTTGTGTCCAGGAGCAACAGTGATTGACCATAAACAGCTTGAATGGATGGAAAACCAAGTGTGATGTAGAGAGGAGCCTGACATGAATGACAGGTCATGGAGGGCTCTTTACGTTCAGCAAGATGAAGCAGTCAACCCAAGGCCATTGGGCTTGTTACCGGAGATAAGATTTGAGTCTCCTTTCTCTCAGTTCAATGCTATCTCCACTAAACGGAAATAATGGCTAATGGGTATTAGTAGTTACAGTTAGACATCACATGCATTAAACCATTTAATCTTTATAACAATCCAATAAAATAATTATTCCTATTGCTAACCCCACTTTTCTGATGAAAACCACACGGCATGGGGAATTTATGTATTACTCAAAGTCACATGGCTGGCAAGTAGCATCAGTTTTTCTGGCCATTATTTCATGGTTCCTCTGTACTGTCTTCTATGACAATAGTACATACAGAAAAAGGTCAGCTCATATGGTATATCTGACATAGAGGGAAAACATATGCACAAGCAACCTTGTAAGACACAAGTTGATCCTTATTGAGGAAAAGAGGACCATTTTACCTACTTACTTCTCAATAGGGCGAGAATTTACACTAATTTCGAGGATGACTGACATTCATTCTCAGTGGAATAGCCAACCAGAAACCCAAAAGGATTCCTCCTCTTGGTCTATCTTTCCAAGTCCCACAGTCCAATGTTCTGGAGTATTTTGGTCGGATGTGATTTCTATGCCCATGAGCTTACTTTGAGAACTTCAAAGAAATCAATTCTCTGATCATATGTCAAGAGATTCTTTTAAGAAGGAAACATGACTGAAGAAAAGGAAGACTAACCTGTGACATTTTTCTGGATTGACAAGCATCATTTGTTAGAAATGGGAGAGTTGGGCAGAGGGATTACCTTTACCTGCTATTGTGAGCTCTGATTCTCTACTGTGTCATATCAGGGCTGTGGTGGAATGCATATTGTGTTGTTGTTTAGATGCTCAGTCATGTCCAACTCATTGGCAACACCATGGACCTCTAGCCCACCAGGCTCCTCTGATCATGTGATTCTCCAGGCAAGAATAGTAGAGTGGGTTGCCATTTCTTTGGGGGATCATCCCAACCCAGGGATCTATCCCACATCTCCTGCATTGGCAGGCAGATTCATTACCACTGAGCCACCTGGGAAGTTCAGTGGAATGCATAAACACAGTCTATTGGAATAACAACTTCCAAAGACTCATTGGAAAAGACCCTGATGCTGGAAAAGATCGAAGGCAGGAGGAGAAGGGGACGACAGAGAAAGAGATGTTTGCGGCATCACAGATTTCATGGACAAGAGTTTGAGCAAGCTCTGGGAGATGGTGAAGGACAAGGAAGCCTGGCATGCTACCCGCCACCATGGGTCACAAATAGTCAGACACGACTGATTGAACAATAACAATAAAAGAATTAATAAAAATTAAAAAACTCATTAGCACTGTTTTTAACACATAACTGACATTTATATGTGTTCCAGACTTGATGCTGTGCGAGGCGAGGAAAACACAAAACAGTGTATTTCTTTCTACATGTAGAACCATGTCAAAGAAAGAAAAAACCATAAGTTGCTGGCTCGAGTGAGACGAGGCAGAATGTACCAGAAGAAGCTACAGGGGCAGTGGCTAAAGACTGGGGCATTCAAAGTGCAAAGGGGTGGCAGAAGTAAAGATTGTTTCTAGAAGATTGACTGACTTGGCATTGGCATTAGGTGTTATTGCAAGTGCGGAGCTTGGAGCTGTGGGGAAGAGTTAAGAGGCTATGATGGTCCCCTGAGAACTGGCCAGGGCGGGATGCTGAGTCTTAATAAAGAAAAGGGCTGGCTCTGTCTGGAGACTATCATAGGAGGCCTCAGAGGAGGTCAGCAAGTCTTCTCAGTTAAAGCTCAGCTGTGTCAACCCTCCTTTCTTCAAATCTATGAACCACTTAATGTTTGAACTCAGGCAATTACATCACCTCTGTAGGCTTTAGTGTCCTCATCTGTGCATTTGTGATAAATAATAGTCCTGATTGGATAGAGATTTGTGAACAGCAAGTGACATAATTTCTGCACAACCCTCAGCACAGCCCATCCCACAGTTAATACTCTTCAGATATTTGCTATGATTATTATTACTTGAAGAGAGGACATTTGAGCCACGCTGTGAATGATGAAGAGTATTTTGCTAGGTGGAAAGGGTGGGGGGGGGCAGACATTCCAAGGAGTGAGATTAACATCGAAATTGATTTTCCAGGCCAAGAAGAAAAATACCTCTTTTGTGAAAAGTTCCCTTTTTTAGCTTGACTGTTAGCAAAAGCAAGCCAAGAATTTCACATGGGAAATGGGATCTGAAACTCCACCTTTCATTCTGAAATTCAGGAGATATAAGTTTGCATTTTATTATTCTCAGTCAGTTCGTCTTTTTTTTTTTCCGTTAATCTCCGTTCCACCCAACCCCAAGTGCTTTGCTAAAGCATTTTGCTCTCAGGCCAGGAAATGAATGAATTATTTTGGAGCATAAAGGATTAAGATAGGGATGCTGGTAAATGAAAATTGATGCTATCCAGATTGATCAACCCTTTAGTCATTTTGTCGAACAAGTATTGGGTATCTATTCTGTGCCAAACATTATGCTGGATGCAAAGGATATAAGAGAGAAGAGGGTGGCAGAGGATGAGATGGTTAGATATCATCACCAACTCAATGGAGATGAATTTGAGCAAACTCTGGGAGATAGTGAAGGACAGGGAAGCCTGACATGCTGCAGTCCATGGAGTCACAAAGAGTCAGACTTGACTTAGTGACTGAACAACAAACAATAAAAGAATATAAAGGTACTTACATCATCGTCCCTGTCCTGTCCTTGAGGGACTCTGACTAGAGAGGGAGAAAGACAGGTACCAGATAATTTCAAAGAGCAAAGGGAAGAAACAATGTACCTGGTAACAATAAGCATAGCACAGAGGGCCAAGGGGTAAAGATATTAAAATCAGCATTGCCATCCTTTAAATCCCCCTCTTGAAAGAGTGTTAGAGTTACAACTATGTAAGATGGAGCCGTTCTCCAGGTATCAGCCAGCTTGCACTAGGAAGTGTGCATAACTCAGACCTATGTATAAACTATATAAGCTTTCCTGGTGGCTTGGTGATAAAGAATCTTCCTGCCAGTACAGGAGTTGTGAGTTCAATTCCTGCATTGGAAAGATCCCTTTGGAGAAGGAAATGGCAACCAACTCCAGTATTCTTGCCTGGAAAATCCCACAGACAAGGAAGCCTGGCAGGCTATGGTCCACGGGGTCACAGAGAATTGAGTACAACTTAGCAACTAAACAACAACAACATGTATAAGCTATAGAAAGTGTCTTTCCAATGGATAACCACATTCCTTAGAACCTTTTCCTCCCATCTTGTGTTCACACTTTCAATTTCCTCCTTCTGAAAAAAAAAAAAAAGATTTAATCAGGGCTGAATTAAATTAGGAATGTTAATGCTGAGATAATTACCACTGCTTTGGGAAGAATTATCTTTAATAACACATTTCATTCATCAGCCCTAAATGCAGTTTGATCCAAGCATCTCCTGATGTGAGGAAGTGTTGGGTTTTCAGACTGAATTATAGCTTTCAGGCATTCATCACACACTAAGGGCTTGTATCTGGCATAGAAGATGATGTCCAGCCACCGGTCATTGGAGTGTGAAAATTCAATGTACAGATGCACAGCCGCTCAAGACTCTTTGACTTTAAGGAAGATGATTCACAGAGCTGGAGGGTAGGAAGAGCTGATTCTGAGGGTGTTGTCAGTTGAGGAAATGAAGAAAAGAAAGTTAGGTTAGGTCTCTTGGGCTGGTTCCATGTGGCAAGCCATCTGAGGCACAGTTTTCCATTCCAGTCTTACTGACTCTTTTCCAAGTTGGAATTAATAGACACAAGCAGAGGAAGCAGAATCAGACAGACTCACCTCCTACCCCCTACTCTATTAGCTGTGCCACTTATTAGAGTATATGTTGGCTAAATTCATTAAAACCATCATTTTCTCATCTGTAAAACTGTTGCAGGAAGGGGGCTCTTGTCTAACACTCAAAAATTAATTGTCCAAGGAGATACAAATGCTGACAAAGCAAGAGATTTTACTGGCACAGGGTCCCCGGATAGAGAGCAGTAGGGTAAGGGAACCCAGAAGAACTGCTCTGCCACATGGCTCCCAGTCTCGGGTTTTATGGTGATGGAATTAGTTTCCAGGTTGTCTTTAGCCAATCATTCTGACAGAGTCCTTCCTGGTGGTGCATGCCTTGTTCAGCCAAGATGGATGCCAGAGAGGATTCTGGAAGGTGGTCGAATATGTGGTTTCTCCCTTAGACCTTTCCCAAACTCTTCCGGTTGGTGGTGGCTTATTAGTCCCACGTTCCTTACCAGGACCTCCTGTCATAAAACAACTCATTCAAATGGTTACTATGGCGCCTGGCCAGGATGGGCGGTTCCAGTAAGTGTGCTTCCCCTAACAAAACTGGTTAATAAAATCTACCCCAGAGGGTTGTTATTATGACACTATAAAGCAATGCCTCCATAACAGCCAAAAACAATAAAAAATAAAGATGCAATTAACAAACATTGCTATTATTGATATTTATTTTCATGATAGGTTGAGAGCAGGATCCATGCCTCACACTTTTGGGTATCCTATGCTCTAACATGGCAGGAGCTTGGCGATCACTTGAAGAGTTGTGAGCATCTGTACCTGTTAACTCGATTTTAATAATGTTTACAGTAAAAGAACAATGACTAGGAGTATATATTAGTCAAAGACTGTGTCCATTGCGGGAGATAGAAACCTACTGACACTAATGTAAGCAAAATTCTGGATTTATATCAGGACTAGAGAGAGGTCTCACAGATCTGGGGCAGGGGGTGGGGTGGGGGGGGGTGGGTGCAGGGTGATACACTAACGGCATGTGTGCTAAGTCGCTTCGGTCGTGACCCACTCTTTGTGACCCTGTGGACTCTAGCCCTCCAGGCTCCTCTGTCCAGGGGATTCTCCAGGCAAGAATACTGGAGTGGGTTTGCCATGCTCTTCCTCAAGGGGATCTTCCCGACCCGGGGAGGGAATCCACATTTCTTACGTCTCCTGCCTTAACAGGTTCTTTACCACTAGCGCCACCTGGGAAGCCCTTCCCACTGACCATGGCAGCTGAATTCCAGGGCTTTGCCTTCCTGATTCCTTTTTCGGGACACAATGACTATGCTTTCCAAACTTCTGGCCTTGGTACAAGGGTTAGACATGGTTTCTGTCGTTACCAATCTATTCTGTCTCACCAGGGGAAGCTGTTGATGATTTCCTTTTAATTTTGCAGGTGTAAATACATCAGGTTCTTGAAAATCAAGTAAGTTTTGGTCATTGACTATCATGACGCAATAGAGTTCTCATCACTCCACTTTTGGAAAGTGATGAACAAACTGTAACAGAGTCCAATACGCTTGACAAAGTGCTGTGCTAGAAACAAATAGCACACATAAAACAGGAATTTTAAAGGGCTCTGAGGAAAGCATTCTTGGTTGGCAGTTTGCTTTTCTGTGGTTGGTTGGTTGGTTTTTAGCTCTTTAAATATAAATCCCTCTCTCCTCTGGTCTACAGGGTTTCTGGTGAGAAACTTGCTGATAATCTTACCAGGATTACCTTGTATGTGATGAGTCTTTTTTCTCATGCTGCTTTCAAAATTCTTTGTCTTTTGAGAGCTTGATTATCCCCATCATAACGAGTCTCAGAGATCTCTGTTTGGGGACCTTGAAGCTGGGAGGACCCCATGCCCGAGAGGAGGCGGCCAAGAGGTCAGGGGTGGCAGCCGAGAGGAGCTACCCCAGGTCCGAGGCCAGGGGCAGCAGCTGGGAGGAGCAATCCCACCTCCAAGGAGCAGTGGCTGCGCAGGGGCAGGAGGGCCTACAGGAGCTATTCTACATTCAAGGTCAGAAGGGGCGGTGGTGAGGAGATACCCCTTGTCCAAGGTAAGGAGCAGCAGCTGTGCTTTGCTGGAGCAGCCGTGAAGAGATACCCCACGTCCAAGGTAAGAGAAACACAAGTAGGACAGTAGGTGTTGCAAGAGGGCATCAGAGGGCAGACACAATGAAACCATACTCACAGAAAACTAGTCAATCTAATCACACTAGGACCACAGCCTTGTCTAACTCAATGAAACTAAGCCAAGCCTGTGGGGCCACCCAAGATGGGCAGGTCATGGTGGATAGGTCTGACAGAATGTGGTCCACTGGAGAAGAGAATGGCAAATCACTTCAATCTTCTTGACTTGAGAACCCCATGAACAGTATGAAAAGGCAAAATGATAGGATACTGAAAGAGGAACTCCCCAGGTCAGTAGGTGCCCAATATGCTACTGGAGATCAGTGGAGAAATAACTCCAGCAAGAATGAAGGGATGGAGCCAAAGCAAAAACAATACCCAGCTGCAGATGTGACTGGTGATAGAAGCAAGGTCTGATGCTATAAAGAGCAATATTGCATAGGAACCTGGAATGTCAGGTCCATGAATCAAGGCAAATTGGAAGTGGTCAAACAAAAGATGGCAAGAGTGAATGTCGACATTCTAGGAATCAGCAAACTAATATGGACTGGAATGGATGAATTTAACTCAGATGACCATTATATCTACTATTGAGGGCAGGAGTCCCTCAGAAGAAATGGAGTAGCCATTATGGTCAACAAAAGAGTCCGAAATGCAGTACTTGGATGCAATCTCAAAAATGACAGAATGATCTCTGTTCATTTCCAAGGCAAACCATTCAATATCACAGTAATCCAAGTCTATGCCCCAACCAGTAACGCTGAAAAAGCTGAAGTTGAACGGTTCTATGAAGACCTACAAGACCTTTTAAACTAACACCCAAAAAAGATGTCCTTTTCATTATAGGGGACTGGAATGCAAAAGTAGGAAGTCAAGAAACACCTGGAGTAACAGGCAAATTTGGCCTTGGAATACAGAATGAAGCAGGGCAAAGACTAATAGAGTTTTGCCATGAAAATGCACTGGTCATAGCAAACACCCTCTTCCAACAACACAAGAGAAGACTCTACACATGGACATCACCAGATAGTCAACACCGAAATCAGATTGATTATATTCTTTGCAGCCAAAGATGGAGAAGCTCTATACAGTCAACAAAAACAAGACCAGGAGCTGACTGTGGCTCAGACCATGAACTCCTTATTGCCAAATTCAGACTTAAATTGAAGAAAGTAGGGAAAACCACTAGACCATTCAGGTATGACCTAAATCAAATCCCTTATGATTATACAGTGGAAGTCAGAAATAGATTTAAGGGACTAGATCTGACAGATAGAGTGCCTGATGAACTATGGAATGAGGTTTGTGACATTGTACAGGAGACAGGGATCAAGACCATCGCCATGGAAAAGAAATGCAAAAAAGCAAAATGGCTGTCTGGGGAGGCCTTACAAATAGCTGTGAAAAGAAGAGAAGCAAAAAGCAAAGGAGAAAAGGAAAGATATAAGCATCTGAATGCAGAGTTCCAAAGAGTAGCAACAAGAGATAAGAAAGCCTTCTTCAGCAATCAATGCAAAGAAATAGAGGACAACAACAGAATGGAAAAGACTAGAGATCTCTTCAAGAAAATTAAAGATACCAAAGGAACATTTCATGCAAAGATGGGCTCGATAAAGGACAGAAATGGTATGGACCTAACAGAAGCAGAAGATATTAAGAATAGGTGGCAAGCATACACAGAAGAACTGTACAAAAAAGAGCTTCACGACCCAGATAATCACGATGGTGTAATCACTGACCTAGAGCCAGACATCCTGGAATGCGAAGTCAAGTGGGCCTCAGAAAGCATCACTACAAACAAAGCTAGTGGAGGTGATGGAATTCCAGTTGAGCTATTTCAAATCCTGAAAGATGATGCTGTGAAAATGCTGCACTCAACATGCCAGCAAATTTGGAAAACTCAGCAGTGGCCACAGGACTGGAAAAGGTCAGTTTTCATTCCAATCCCAAAGAAAGGCAATGCCAAAGAATGCTCAAACTACCACACAATTGCACTCATCTCACATTCTAGTAAAGTCATGCTCAAAATTCTCCAAGCCAGGCTTCAGCAATACGTGAACCGTGAACTTCCAGGCGTTCAAGCTGGTTTTAGAAAAGGCAGAGGAAGCAGAGATCAAATTGCCAACATCCACTGGATCACGGAAAAAGCAAGAGAGTTCCAGAAAAGCATCTATTTCTGCTTTATTGACTATGCCAAAGTCTTTGACTGTGTGGATCACAATAAACTGTAGAAAATACTTCAAGAGATGGGAATACCAGACCACCTGATCTGCCTCTTGAGAAATTTGTATGCAGGTCAGGAAGCAACAGTTAGAACTGGACATGGAACAACAGACTGGTTCCAAATAGGAAAAGGAGTACATCAAGGCTGTATATTGTCACCCTGTTTATTTAACTTATATGCAGAGTACATCATGAGAAATGCTGGGCTGAAAGAAGCACAAGCTGGAATCAAGATTGTGGGGAGAAATATCAATAACCTCAGATATGCAGATAACACCACCCTTATGGCAGAAAGTGAAGAGGAACTAGAAAGCCTCTTGATGAAGGTGAAAGAGGACAGTGAAAAAGTTGGCTTAAAGCTCAACATTCAGAAAATGAAGATCATGGCATCCGGTCCCATCACTTCATGGGAAATAGATGGGGAAACAGTGGAAACAGTGTCAGACTTTATTTTGGGGGGCTCCAAAATCACTGCAGATGGTGACTGCAGCCATGAAATTAAAAGACACTTACTCCTTGGAAGGAAAGTTATGACCAACCTAGATAGCATGTTGAAAAGCAGAGACATTACTTTGCCAACAAAGGTCCGTCCAGACAAGGCTATGGTTTTTCCAGTGGTCACGTATGGATGTGAGAGTTGGACTGTGAAGAAGGCTGAGCACCAAAGAATTTATGCTTTTGAACTGTGGTGTTGGAGAAGACTCTTGAGAGTTCCTTGGACTGCAAGGAGATCCAACCAGTCCATTCTGAAGGAGATCAGCCCTGGGATTTCTTTGGAAGGAATGATGCTAAAGCTGAAACTCCAGTACTTTGGCCACCTCATGCGAAGAGTTGACTCATTGGAGAAGACTCTGATGCTGGGAGGGATTGGGGGCAAGAGGAGAAGGGGATGACAGAGGATGAGATGGCTGGATGGCAATACTGACTTGATGGACGTGAGTCTGAGTGAACTCCAGGAGTTGGTGATGGACAGGGAGGCCTGGCGTGCTGTGATTCATGGGATTGCAAAGAGTCGGACACGACTGAGCGACTGAACTGAACTGAAACGTCATATATCTTGCTAGCTATATCTCCCCTACCTCTGGGAGATTATTACTTTAAACAACTTTTCTGTTTCTTTCCTTCCCTCTTTTCCTTCTGTTACCGCCATAATGCAGCTATTATTTCACCGTGTGGTATCCCATCCTATACATAGGCTTTTCCACTCTCTTTCATCCTGATTTCTTTTACAATTTTTATTGGAGCATGGTTGCTTTGCAATGCTGTGTTGTTTGTTTTGGGCAAAGGTTTGCCCAAGTAACTGTATTTTCATTGTACTGAAAATTATTCACATTGTTTTTTTTCAAGGAAAATGCTTGATCTTGTTGGAAGAACACAAAGTACATCTTGGTCCCAATTTCCTCAGCTGTAAACTAGGAAGGAAAAAACCCATCTCACAGAATTGAGATAGTTAAATACAATTTACTAGAAAACATTTGGTAGATTTTAGCTATTATTTTTATTGTTGTTGTTAATAACACTTTATCCACCAATTAATTTAATTCGAAATGAAAAAAAATTAACTTACCGGCAACCATCCCATGGGCTGTCTAGTTGTCATGAGAGTAACATAAAGGGTAGAGGTTGGATCTTTTGAAACCCTAAGGGACACCTCTGTTGCATTCTTATGCTATTGAGCAGGAATACAGACACAATCAAACTAAACTCACCGTGGTTTTAGCCCAGAGACACAGTCGGCACTCCAAAAAATCCTTGTTTGCCAAAGAAACTCCTCCCTGTTAAAGCACCTGACACATTACCTGCACACAGAAAGTCCTCAATAAATTCTTGCCAAACAAATAAATAAATGAATAAGGGAGAACATGAATGAACAAGTGTGTGACCAGCTGTTTTCCTCTCGGGCAAGTTTCCCAGGCTGAACAAACCACTCATTAGTTTTACATACTAAGTCCTGTCATCCCAAGTAAGGGCCTTCCATATACATTATCTTTGTTCACTTTCTCAACAACCCTTTGGATTGAGATGGTATTTGCCCCATTTTATGAGTTTGGAAATGGAAGTCCAGAACGGTACAGTGCCTTATCCAAGAATTAAACTGTTGATCTGGCAGAGTTTGAACACAGCTAAGTGCATTCTCTGTTTAGTGATGTAGCTCTTCAGAAAGCTGTGAATTCAAAACCACTCCACCAAAAGTGCTCCTTTTTTACTTTCACTTTTCTCATTAAAGGCTCAATCGGCTACCAGCCACCTATGCTAGAAACCAGGACATCATCTGAGACTCTACAATTCACCCCCACCACCTTTTATTTCCAATGAATTACTAATAGCACCAATTTCCCCTTCCTAAAAATCTCAGATATTCCTTCTGTCCTCCATGCTGCATGCTGCTCCCTTTATTCAGCCTACTGTCTTCTTTCTGCTCATCTAATGAAATTGCTTTATAATTGGTATGAGCCCTCTGGCCCCTGCCATCTTAAATCCATCCTCCAAACAGCAGTCACGGTGGTCTTTATGGAACTCATGGATGATCACCTCATTCACCTGCTTTTTGTTCTTCAACTACTCTTCTTTCATTAGAAAAATACTCACGACATATAGAGTTTGTCATTTTCAAATTCCTTTCAATTTGTCCATCTTTATCCCCTACTATTGCCCTACCCCTATCATCAGATAGTGTTTATCATATGTCAATATTGTGTCAAGAACTGCTCTAAGTGCTTTACTTTCAATAATTCCTTCAATCTCATAACAAAGCTATGGTATTCCTGCAGTATTAGACTCTAGGAGAAGAACCTGCATGACTGTATCTTACGCAACTGTTTATTTCCAATACCTAACACAAGTACCTGATCCACAGTACATACTCAGTGAACATTTGCTAGATGGGTGGATGGATGGATAGATGAATGAATATAATATGAGATAAGGATGTCTAATGCTGATACTAAAAATGATCTAAAATTAGATGCTTTAGCAACACTGGGCTCAGTTAATCTGAACTCTTTGCCCTCCCTTTCTTCCAGTTTGAGATCTCTAAATCAATCATATTTTCAACAGGCTAGTTAATATGTAGATTCATAATAGCTCCAGAAGTTAAAAATGATAAACTGATGGCAAAGGAATGTAAACGAAAGTGAAAGTCGCTCAGTTGTGTCTGACTCTTTGTGACCCTGTGGACTATACAGTCCATGGAGTTTTCCAGGCTAGAATACTGGAGTGGGTAGCCATTCCAATCTCCAGGGGATCTTCCCAACCCAGGGATCGAACCCAGGTATCCCACTTTGCAAGCGGATTCTTTACCAGCTGAGCCACAAGGGAAGCCCAAGAATACTGGAGTGGGTAGCCAATCCCTTCTCCAGCATGTCTTCTTGACCCAGGAATCAAACTGGGGTCTCCTGCATTGCAGATGGATGAATGTAAAATATTGCTTAGTGGTTCCTTTCCCAAAATTTTGTGAAGTCTTGCCAAGCAACCCAATGAGAAGACTATAGTCAGTCATGAACTCTATGTGTCCAGCCATTTGCAGTCAGTCAAGATCAGAGAAAGCAGACTTACCTTAAAGAATAGCTATTTCTAGAATCTCTCACTAATTGAGTTGATTTGCATTTTCTCTTCAACATGAACTGATTGTAAGTGGAAGAAAAATCAACTTCTGTTTTGTACTCTAATGGGAGGATAAAAGTTATACAACCATGTATTCTGCTGATTAAAATTTCTGCTCATTTTCTGCTCCATGCTAGCCATTTGGTAGCATTTTAATTTAACTTTCCACTTGCATGTTCCCCATTAATATTTATGAAATGATTACTAGCTGCAGCTCAGTCTTTAAAAACTGGATTTGAAGCATTCGGCAAAATACATTTGCTAGCAGTTGTGAACAAATAGTGCTACAACAAGCTGTTAGGAGGCTTTCATTTCTTAATGTATCTCTTTTTTCCCTAAAGCTAAGATAATTAAAAGGCACTTTGGGCCTAATAGACCAGTAGAAATTTTAATAATTGCATAAAATGTTGTATATTACAGGAATCCCTAAACTAAGTTTAATTCCTAACTTGGAGTAGAATCTGCAGTCACAAAGCTTTATTCCCAGCACCAACGTGAACTTCATAACAACTAGGATGCTAATGACTTTTATAGTTGAAAAGTTCTTTTTCACATTTTTCAAAAATTTTATCCTCACAACCATTCCATGAGACAGGTATTACTATTTCTGTTTCACAAATTAGAGATTTTAGGTTTAAATAATGTTCTTTATTTAAGAAATACTTGCTCAATTGTACGCTACAGCATTCAGTTGGAGGAGAAAATGGCAACCCACTCCAATATCCTTGTTGGGAAAATCCCACGGACAGAGAAGCCTAGAAGGCTACAGTCCATGGGGCTGCAAAGAGTCGAACATGGCTAAGCACGCACACACGCCTAGCGTTTAACTCAAATGATCATGGCTCTTCAGTAGAAATGCCTATTCTCCTTTCCTTCTCCAAATACTTGTTTCTATCCTCCTCTGTCTCCTTTTAAATACAGTGAAATGGCATAACAAAAACTACCTGGGACCAGGAGTCTGGCAAATCTGAGAGTGGATTCCAGCCCTGATCATTGCGAATTCTGTGACCCAGGGCAAGTTCTCCCACATCTTTGAGCCTTGGGTTTCTCATCTGTGAAATGTAGATAACAGCTCCCCCAGGAAGCTGCAGAGATATCATAAGTACTCAGTAAATATTTGCCCTGATTCCCTCCCTTTTGCCTTCATTTTCGCAACCTTGAAGTCTTAGGACCATTGTTCGGCTCCAGTGCTCTTCCTAATGCTGCTGTACCCTGCGTGCTGCTCTTCCATAGATGATATTTTCCAAACACACTTCAAGAACCAGTTGCAACATGATTCCAGTCCAATAAGAGCTGTCATGTGGTTTTTCTCTTTTTAATATAAGCAAACACAACATCAGGATTCCCATGAACTATTTCAGGTTAAAACACAGCATTCTACAGGAGGCAAGAGTTTATTTGGTTGGTTTTTTCAGCTCACTATTTCTACATCTCTGTCGTTTCTCTGAAATCAATAAAGCAAACCCATTATTTTCAATGCTTATTTCGGCCCTAATAAAAGAGAAATAAGTACATTAATGTTGTAACTTAAAATATTCACAGTAAGGAAGGAAGGACTGATGATTTTTCATTTATGCATTTTGGAGCAGTGGGTCTGAAGTGGTAATACGAGTTGCTCTAAGAATGAATGCAATTATTAACTGGGCAGTATGAAAGAGAATTGGTTACCTGAAGAGCTCTTTTCCATGCTTCCCCACCTTGTAACCACTAAAAAAAAAAATACATTTACCTTAAAGCTAGTACTTCCCTGGTGGCTCAGACGGTAAAGCATCTGCCTGCTGTGCGGGAGACCCAGGTTCGATCCCTGGGTTGGGAAGATCCCCTGGAGAAGGCAATGGCAACCCACTCCAGTACTCTTGCCTGGAAAATTCCATGTTCTGAGGAGCCTGGTAGGCTACCGTTCATGGGGTCGCAAAGAGTCGGACACGACTGAGCGACTTCACTTCACTTAAAGCTGACTCAATTCAGTTCAACTAACTAGAGACCTTGCTTGCTTGTTAGAAAAACCACATGTTCCTCTCCTCAACCCCTTCTTTCCCGAGCTAGTGCTTTATTATTCTTTGAGAGCTAGTTCAGATGTCTAGTTGCCATCTCCTCCAAGAGTTTTTCTCTGATCTTTGCAGCTGAGTTAAACGCTGCTGCTCTCATCCAAGAGGCTGGCTATTGAAACAGCACTGTTGCAGTGCGTCAGAATTCATTGTTTCTTCATGTCACCCTAATAAATGTGAGCTCCTTAAGGACACGGATCATTTCGTTTATGCCTAAATGCCCAGCACCTACCCCAGCATCTGGCCCATATAGGCATCTACTAAATGTGAAACAAAACAATAAATGGACGAATCAATGAATGAATCAAAAAATGTGTTGAAGAGTTCAGTTAATGAAATGTTTTAGCCAAAGATACACAGGTCTCTACTGAACTAGTGCCCACGAACACATAACTAACTAGAACAAGATTCTGAACTGCAGAGTTTAGAAATCCTACTGAGATTATTTTCAGGACTGTATGCAAATCTATGCTTCTGTTAGCAGTTGATATAATATGCTTCCTGGACTTAAAATAATAATAATAATGTATTGCAATATTCCTTTACATTTGTCAGAAGCTTTACATTACAAATAATTTTCAAATATGTCATCTCATGTAATTTTTCCCACTTTGAAGAAGAGGAACAGAGCTCTGAGTAACTGTGAAACTTTCTCTGGGAACTAGTTCTGTGGTCTCCCAGGATCTTTATAACACTAGGGTCTACACTGATCTAATAATCCATTGGAGGGTGACAGTGTTGTTTGTGATTATTATTAGATTGAATTCTCTGTTAAGACAAACACGTTTTTCTGAGAGTTGATGACAATTAAAGAGTAACTTTGTCAAAAATAAATTAACCAAAATGATGCTCTCTAAGGCAAAATCTTCTTCATATAATGATTTTTGTACACAAAGGGCCAGGATACAAATTTTTTATTAATCTTTAAGCATTTCAATTTATTTCTTGAAAGTATTTACCTTTTCATTAATTCCATATATTTTTTATATTGTTGTAGAACTTATTCTTACTTTTCACTTTTTCTTTTTTATTTCTAATTTGCCTCCAGACAATTATGCTAGCCTTCACTTTTCTAAAAATTGCATGACATTTCTACTTTTCATCTAAATGAAAAATCTTCAAAAGTAGATGCTGAGAATCACAACTTCAAATCCTGGTAATTTCTTGGCACTCCACACTGAATTTTAAAAATCTATCTTAAAGTAATTTGTCCATTTTTGAAGTTAAATTACTAAAATGAATTTTAATTTAAAGAAGATACCACACACACACACACACACACACACATATATATATATACATACATATACAGTGGAATATTACTCAGCCATAAAAAAGAATGAAATAATACCATCCGCTGCAACATGGATGGACCTAGAGAGTAGCATGCTAAATAAATCAGATAAAGACAAATATCATATGATATTGCTTATTTGAATCTTAAAAAAAGTACAAATGGACTTATTTACAGAACAGAAATAGTCCCATAGACATGGAAAACAAACTAATGGTTACAAAGAGGAAGAAGAATATATTAGGAGTTGGGAATTAACATATACACATTATTATATATAAAATAGATAACCAAAAAGGATTTATAGTATAGCACAGGGAACTATACTCAATATTTTGTCATAATCTAAAAAGAAAATGAAACTGAAAGAGAATATATATATGTATATATATAAGAATCACTGAACTGTACACCTGAAACTAATACATTATAAATTGACTGTACTTTAATAAATAAATATTTTTAAAAGAAATAATAAAGCAAAAAGCAAATTTATCAGACACAATGCCTATTTCACTACTTTTGTTTTCACCACATTAAGCTCTGTTTACTTTCAACTCAAAGTGAACATAAATTCTGCTACCACTTTAGGAATTAGACCCTAGTCTGAGCATAGAGCAAGTTGAGAACTAAGTGGTTCAGTTTGAAATCTAGGTCATCAAATTCAAATGCTGCTGCTGCTGCTGCTAAGTTGATTCAGTCGTGTCCGACTCTGTGTGACCCCACAGACGGCAGCCTACTATGCTCCCCTGTTCCTGGGATTCTCCAGGCAAAAACACTGGAATGGGTTGCCATTTCCTTCTCCAATACATGAAAGTGAAAAATGAAAGCAAAGTTGCTCAGTCGTGTCCAACTCTTCGCGACCCCATGGACTGCAGCCCACCAGGCTCCTCCGTCCATGGGATTTTTCCAGGCAAGAGTACTGGAGTGGGGTGCCATCGCCTTCTCTGAAATTCAAATGAGATAAATCTAAAAAGTCAAGGACAGTCAGATTAAAGGTAAAGACAGATAGGAGGCAAGGACAGTGGAATCCAGGTCTAGAGTACAGATCACATTGGCCATTGATGTACTGCATCAGAGCAACCAGACTCTGTAGTTTGGAACCGGGAGGGGATCCCACTCCAGATGCTCAGAGCACAAGGAACATGGACACCAAACTGGTAAGCCCAGCAGCTCTCTCAAAGGGTTAACAATTATCTTGTGCTATTAACCTGCTCTATGCATATAACAATGTGTCATTTTCCACGCATAGTCTTTACTGGCCCTCCATTTGCTTTGAAATCAACTTCTGGAGAGAAGAGAGTGAGTGTGATTGGTTTCATGAACCAGATCTGCCATGCCAAGGTCTTGGAGATTTTCCAACCAGTCACGTTCTTTAAATGATTTTCTTCTCTTTGCCAATGTAAGGGTCTCCCACAGCTCAGAAAAGCAAATATGTTGGCTGCCACATGCTCAACCCCCTCACTAGGTAACACAGAATTTTCAAAGCAAAATGATTGATTCATTTTCTGCCAGAAGAATGACTATGCCCATGCCCATGGGCAGCAGGGCACTGGAATCCTCTTTCAGAATGATAGCATTCATTTTCTGCTTATTTCTACCTTATTATCTTCCACTTTTTGTAAGCTCTTGGCCTTGTGAACTCACAGCAGCAAACTGTGAATGATAGATGAGAAGAAAAATTCTATCCTCCTCAACTATGAAACTCTAAGAGTTCAGACAATGCTCCCACTCTCCTAGATAAGCCCAATTATTCACAAGAGTACCCAAAGATGTTAGTTTGGAAAATAAAATTATTTCAACAGGGGTGAAGGAAGGAAATAAACAGGGGATGGGAGAAATAGAAAGAGAAGTAAACAATTTCTATTGCAAAGGGGATTTTTTTCCCTTCCATGTTGTCAATCTTTTTGTCTCCAACAAGTGAACCTGAAAACAGAAAGTGTTTACACACACACACACACACACACACATCATCTGCTCTATTTAAATCCATCTTCTTTACCTGCTATGTGATTTTTTTTAAGCTGGTCTATTTTACCATCCATGGACTTCCCTGGTGGCACAGTGGTAAAGAATCTACTACCAATGCAGGAGATTCAAGTTTGACCCTTGGATTGGGAAGCTTCCCTGGATAAGGAAATGGCAACTCACTGCAGTATTCTTGCCTGGGAAATCCCATGCATGGAGGAGCCTGGTGGGCTACAGTCCAAGGGGTCACAAAAGAGTTGGACAAAAGTTAGCAACTAAACAGCAACCAACACTTTTACTTTCCATTGTGGTTATTTCAATGCCAACCAATGTCATGATCCGATAGTAACAATTTTCTGGTCAAAGAAAACAACAGCAACTCAACCATCCTAACTTATACCTACATAAGCCTCAATAGACTGCTCCTGCCTCTGGCAACACTAAGCCTTTCCTGTGACTTTTGTCCTGGGCTTTTTATTAAATGAACACAGAGGGATTGCATGCATGATGGGGAGAATCAGAGAACTTCAAGGGGGCTGGACTGCCAGACACCACAACCAGCTCCCTCCCCTCCACACAGAGAGTTCGTTCAGAATTCTGTCTTAATATTTATTTTGCCATTTACCACCAGCTTTATGATTGCAGGCAAATTACATAAACTCTGTGAGCCTAACTTTTGTTCACCAGTTAATTGGAGGAAGTGATACCAGCTTAAAGTCTCCTGTTAAGGATTAGTTATATAATATCTGCAAATCATATAGTATCAAAGACAAAATGCCATTAAATGAATGTTAGGTATCAAACCAAGCTTTTTAATATTCAAAGTTAGAGATTCAATCTTCCATGATTAAGGATATTAGTTATTGTTTCAGCTATTCCAGTAAGTGCCATTTCTTGGTTATTACACTTAATTTTTTTCTATAAAATGAATGTTATAATTCTAGTATCTAAAAATGAACTATGTTAGCCAATGGAATATTCTCATTTCTTTTTGATTAATATCATTACTCAAAATATCTTTAATGGGAAATGATTCACAGAAATCAGCTTGTGTTGCAATATGAAAGGCATTCTAGCCCTGAGAAAGGAGTCTAGGTCTGGGAGTCACGTAGACCTGACTTTGAAGCTAAGAAGTGAATGAAAGTCACTCAGTGGTGTCTGACTCTTTGCAACCCCATGGATTGTAGCCCGCCAGGCTCCTCTGTCCATGGGATTTCCCAAGCAAGGATACTGGAGTTGGTGGCCATTTCCTTCTCCTTTGATGCTAGAACTTGTCCTGTAATTATCCTTTAAGTTTTGCACTTGAGCAAGTTACTTAGACTCTCATTTTTGTTGGATTCAAAAAACTATTGATTCAGATCCTAGAAATGTTTTAAAGACTAGAGAAGCTGTGATAATAGTATAAATTCTAAGAGCTATAATTTCTTCTTCTATTCCATAGGAGTCTAGTTTGACTTTCTCTGTCTCAGAGTCCACTGTGTTCCATCACAAGTCACATCTTCCAGCCTGATAAAATGACTCATTATTTTCCAAACACACGTCATGCTTTTTTCTTCTGCCTCTGATTCTTCTCTTATCTTTCTGCATATGTTACTCGCCTTTCCGAGTGCTCCTCTAGTCCCGTCCCTGTACCACACATGGGAGTTGGAGTCATCCACGATTTTATCACCACCTCCCTCTCAGAGAAAAAACTGGTAGCTCTAGTTTTGTCTAATCTGATTACCAGCCTCTTTTTTTTTTTTCCTGTTAATCATATCAGTCAGTGCATGTCCTTCTCAGACCAAGGCTGGGCACAGGACCCAGGTTAGCTTATGGAAATACTCTACCCTTTGTCCATAGAGAATTATTCTAGGATGGAGGCATGTCCCAAGCAGGGCTTGCCACTTCTTTCCCTGGGATTGATAGGTGAGGGTGCAAAGATAAGCATCTTTGGTTTGGCTGTGATATGAAGATAACAGGATGTGGGCCCTGGGGCCACGATGGTCACCTGGCCTTCCTGAGGTCAGATCTTGTTTACAGGATGAAGTCAGACACAGGCATGCATCTTGCAGAGCTGCTACAGAGTGGAAAGGCACGAGGTTCTGAGAATGCCTGGTGCAGACAGCCACGCTGAGAGCTGATTCAATAAAGACAGAGCAACAGGATGGGTAGATGTAGGACAAGTAGTACCACAATGGAAGGACAGACAGACAGACTGATGAGGAGGTGTATACCTGTGCCATGATTAGGACCAGATGAAGAATATGTCTTCTTTTCTTGTGCTAATTGCTATTCTAATAGAGCCTTCCTGTTTGCTGTGTAAAGTCAAGTTGAACACCACACGTTGCATGTTGGTGGGAGTCTTTTTGATTTTCCTACTGTTCAACCAAGTGAAAGAGTTTTCAAAACCTCTCATCTGTGCATGTTTCTAACAGCTTTTTAAGATTCATCATTGACCACCTTGGACTCACTCTGTATAGATCTAATTGACATTATATTTAGATTTATCACCACAGCTGAATTCATTTTTTACATTTATATTATATTAGCATCTGAAGGGAAACATGTTAGAGCTTGAGTAGAATCACATTAAACTGAAAAATCTGCAACAAAAACTTTCAAAGATTGATGATACTCAGCACCATCAGGGGTGGGTGTAAGGAAGGGAACTCAAGTACTCTGTTGACAGGGGTTGTATACGAACAAAGCTTTTCTAGAGGACAACAGTGCAATGTGTGTCAAAATTGGAAATGCCCTAGCTATTCTAATTAGAGGAATTTTTCCTTAAGGAAGTAAATAATTGTTCCAATGTATTTAACTTACACACAGAGTACATTATGAGAAACACTGGGCTGGAAGAAGCACAAGCTGGAATCAAGATTGCTGGGAGAAATATCAATAACCTCAGATATGCAGATGAAACCACTCTTATGGCAGAAAGTGAAGAGGGACTCAAAAGCCTCTTGATGAAGGTGAAAGAGGAGAGTGAAAAAGTTGCCTTAAAGTTCAACATTCAGAACACGAAAATCATGGCATCTAGTCCCATCATTTCATGGAAATAGATGGGGAAACAGTGGAAACAGTGTCAGACTTTCTTTTGGGCTACAAAATCACTGCAGATGGTGATTGCAGCCATGAAATTAAAAGATGTTTACTCCTTGGAAGGAAAGTTATGAACAACCTAGATAGCATATTCAAAAGCAGAGACATTACTTTGCCAACAAAGGTCCATCTAGTCAAGGCTATGGTTTTTCCAGTGGTCATGTATGGATGTGAGAGTTGGCCTGTGAAGAAAGCTGAGTGCTGAAGAATTGATGCTTTTGAACTGTGGTGTTGGAGAAGACTCTTGAGAGTCCCCTGGACTGCAAGGAGATCCAACCAGTCCATCCTAAAGGAGATCAGTCCTGGGTGTTCATTGGAAGGACTGATGTTGAAGCTGAAACTCCAGTACTTTGGCCACCTCATGAGAAGAGTTGACTCATCAGAAAAGACCCTGATGTTGGGAGGGATTGGGGGCAGGAGGAGAAGGGGACGACAGAGGATGAGATGGCTGGATGGCATCATCAACTCAATGGACATGAGTTTGAGTGAACTCCAGGAGTTGGTGATGGACAGGGAGGCCTGGCGTGCTGCGATTCATGGGGTCGCAAAGAGTCGGACACAACTGAGCGACTGAACTGAACTGAACTGATGTATAAAATATATTCATTGCATCATTATTTTTAGTAGTGAAACATTAAGAAAATCCAAGCTGTCAATGTGGGATTAGCTAAATATGTTGGAGTACATCTAGGCAATGTAATATTATATATATATATATACACACACACACATATATATATACTAAAGTGGCTTCCCTGATAGCTCAGCTGGGAAAGAATCCAGCTGCAATGCAGGAGACCCTGGTTCGATTCCTGGGTTGGGAAGATCCACTGAAGAAGGGATAGACTACCCACTCCAGTATTCTTGGGTTTCCATGGTTGCTCAAATGGTAAAGAATCCACCTGCAGTGTGGGAGACCTGGGTCCGATCCCTGGATTGGGAAAATGCCCTGGAAAGAAAACAGCTACCCACTCCAGTATCCTGGCCTAGAGAGTTCCATGGACAGAAGAGTCTGGCAGGCTACAGTCCATGGGGTCACAAAGAGTCAGACACAACTGAGCAACTTTCACTTTCCATATATACTAAAAGGTATGACAGAGATATAGATACATATATGGATGCTGTTGCTGTTTAGTTGTTCAGCTGTGTCCTACTCTTTGCTACTATTCTTGACTATAGACCACCAGGCTCCTCTATTCATAGGATTTCCCAGGCAAGAATATTAGAGATCATTCTCCAGGGGATCTTCTTGATCCAGGGATCAAACCCGTATCTCCTGCATTGGCAAACAGATTATTTACCACTAAGCCACCAGCAAAGCCCATATATATGGATATGAAAGAAAAGTAAGTCAAAGTGTTAGTCGCTCAGTCGTGTCTCATTCTTTGCAACTCCATGGACTATAGCCCACAAAGTTCCTCTGTCCAAAGAATTCTCCAGGCAAGAATACTGGAGTGGGTTGCCATTTCCTTCTCCAGGGGATCTTCCCAACCCAAGGATCAAAGGGATATAAATATAAATATAGAGGAATGTAAAGTGTATGGATACATAGATATATAAAAAAGGTGAGAGATATTCCTGAAATTTTGCTAATTTTAAAAATTAAATCACAAGCTAGTGTGTATTAATTCCAATTCTATTGCAAATAACATAATATTTGCATACATGTGTTTATGCACATCAGAAAACCTAAAAGCTAAAAGTATGTTTGCCAAACTATGATGAATAGTCCTCTCATGGAAGTGGGTCATAAAGAGCTTTCAGTTAATTTTTTATACATTTTGGTAGTGTTTAATTTCTCAATAATTATTAGATATATGTCAATAATAAGATAAGTAGTAAAGAGATTTCTGTTTGGGAAAAAATAACTTCAATGTGTTACTCCTTATTTGGGGTGGCTCAGTTGGTAAAAAAATCCACCTGCAATGCAGGAGACAGGTTATATCTCTGGGCCGGGAAGATCCGACTCCAATATTCTTGCCTGGGAAATCCCATGGATAGAGGAGCCTGGTGGGCTACAATCCATGGGGTTGCGAAGATTTGAACATAACTGAATCAACTGAGCACATGTTGATTATAGTCCTGTCTACATTTTATAAAATGTGTCTGCAAATATGAGGATATTCTGTGTCCATGGTAACTGTGTGTCCAGATGTTTAGGAACAAGTGTACCTCACATACTATGACTGGCTCTGATGTTTAGTTTGAAACACACACAGCTATAGAGGTTAGAAAACTTACATTTATTTCTTAATAAATTTTTCTTATGATATTATAGAGATAAAACCAAACTGGATTCTAAAACTGAATGTGACAACGTATGTAAACATTAAACTCTGGAATCAGAAAAGCTTGTGTGTCTGGAATTGTGACAGAAGTCGCCAGGGACAGGCTGATCTTTTTTTTTTTTTTAATTTCTAATATAAATTTATTTATTTTAATTGGAGGCTAATTACAATATTATATTGGTTTTGCCATACATCAACATGAATCCACCTCGGGTATACACGTGTTCCCCATCCTTCCCTCCCCATACCATCCCTCTGGGTCATCCCACTGCACCAGCCCCAAGCATCCTGTATCATGCATCGAACCTGGACTGGCGATTCATTTCATATATGATGTTATACATGTTTCAATGCCATTCTCCCAAATCATCCCACCCTCTCCCTCTCCCACAGAGTCCACAGAAGAGAAAATAAAAACATTAAAGAAAAGCCAGCGTCAGTGTGAGGCTGGAGGAAATGGAGGGAGGGATGACCAGAGAATAGAAATTTCCACATAAAACTGCGCCCAGTTCAGACAACTACAATTTTGCTTCGGTGTTAGTTTCTCATTTTTCAAAATCTATTAAAACTGGTTTTGTCCTTCCATTATGATCCAAGGCAATGGATCTTATTTTGAGAGGAATGTGGTTGAATACAGCACAATTCCTAAAGCCACAGGACTAAGCTACACGTGAACTTCAAGGTCATGCCCACATTATTACATTGCTGGGACTCAGTTTCCTCATTTTAAAACAATGGAATGTGGTTGCTTCACAGAATTCCACACGAGGGTGTGTTTCTAAAGGGTTTTGTAAACTGCAAAGCACTTGCAAAGATGTTAACCTTTTTTATCTTTGTCATCATTTCCCTCAAAATCTCCAGAGGCCACTCTGGTCCCTATATTTAAGAGATTTTTTTTTTTTAGTCTTATTGTTTGAGTCCAGGTTGACATAATAAAAGATCTAAAGAGAAACCTAGTTTGATGCCTCTTCTACACACCTCACCTGATAAATGTCTACAGAGAAGCCGATGTGTGTGTATAGACAGGCATCCTCTTCTACAACCCACAGTGTGTGGCTCAAGTTAGATGAGGCTGTGGAGATGCCTTAAAACTGTTATATGTCATACGGAAGTTAGCTATCATTAATAACATCTGTATTGACAATAGTTTTCTGTTTGTTTTTAGTTTTCTTTTTTGTATTACCATTTATTTTTTCCTGAAGTCCCTGATAGCTCAGTTGGTAAAGAATCCGCCTGCAATGCAGGAGACCTCAGTTTAATTCCTGGGTCAGGAAGATCCGCTGGAGAAGGGATTGGCTACCCACTTCAGTATTCTTGGGCTTCCCAGGTGGCTCAGCTGGTAAAGAATTCGCCTGCAATGCGGGAGACCTGGGTTGGATCCCTAGGTTTGGAAGATCCCCTGGAGAAGGGAAAGGCTACCCACTCCAGTATTCTGGCCTGGAGAATTCCACGGACTGTATAGTCCATGGGGTCGCAAAGAGTCAGACAAGACTGAGCGACTTTCACTTCATTTCACTTCATAGCTAACTTACATTGTTTCACTTTCAGGTGTAAAGCAAAGTGATTCAGTTACACACACGTACGGATAGATATGCTGCTGCTAAGTCCCTTCAGTCATATCCGACTTTGTGCAACCCCATAGACAGCAGCCCACCAGTCTCCCCTGTCCCTGGGATTCTCCAGGCAAAAACACTGGAGTGGGTTGCCATTTCCTTCTCCAATGCATGAAAGTGGAAAGTGAAAGTGAAGTTGCTCAGTCGTGTCCGACTCCTAGCGACCCCATGGACTGCAGCCTACCAGGCTCCTCCATCCATGGGATTTTCCAGGCAAGAGTACTGGAGTGTGGTGCCATTGCCTTCTCCATACAGATAGATATAGATACGTCTATTCTTTTTCAGATTCCTTTCCACTATAGGTTATTAAAAGACATTCCTGTGCTATACTATAGGTCCTCGTTGTTCATCTATTTTATCCATAGGAGTGTGTATATGTTAATCCCACACTCTTCATGAAAACCAGAGCAGGACAGTAGTTAATGTAATAAAAACAGATTTTTATTCAAGAACTATTGCAATAGGGGAAAAGAGACCTTCCTATGGAACTAGGCTCAAGTCCAAGAACAGAAAGGGAAAGTAGGGATTTACAGCCAAGGAGTAGATTTGGGGCACCAGTCCAGGAAATTTATAAAGAAGGGAGATTCTTCCTTGGGGGACCGAGCAAGCTGGACTCTTGCTGAAGGCAGGGCAGGCAGATTAGATATAGCCTGGGCAAGTGGTAGGGGAAGAGGAATTTGATCAGTACAAAGGGTGGGGGTTCTGGCTAAACTGATTCAGCAGGGATTCTTGTCACCACTGGGCTCTTGAGGACAAGGCACATGGGGAAAGCCTAGTCCCAAGAGTGCTCAGAGAAGCCTGTCTAGAGTTTGGTCAAGGAAAGTCTTTGTCACAATATATGCTAAGCTGATGACTTTCATGTTATGTTAATAGTGTCAGTTAATACTGTGTATAAAGATTACAGAGTGATAATGAGACTTGAGATCATAGTATAATAACCTCCCAGTCTTCAGAGTCAAGGTTTTCAGAAAATACATCTTGATAGCTAAAGCATGCACTTCCCTGGTGGCTCAGCGGCAAAGAATCCACCTGCGGGTACAGGAGACGGGAGTTTGATCCCTGTGTTGGAAAGATCCCGTGGAGTAGGAAATGGCAGCCCAATCCAGTATTCTTGCCTGGGAAATCCCATGGATAGAGGAACCTGGTGGACTATAGTCCGTGGGGTCTCAAAGAGTTGGACATGACTGACCGACCCAACAACAACACCCTGGAGCATATGTAGTGTTATCTGAACCTCTACTATGTGCCTTTGAGGGTCCAGGTGTTTCTAGGAAACGCAGTGTTTGGGAGGCCTTGTATGTGGGAAGGATAAACACTCCCTGGTTGGACTGTTCTGGCAGGCACAGAGAAGGCCTCACCTCCCCCTGACAGTTCTTCCTCGCTGCTGGAATCTGCACCATGAAGGCCTCTGACAGAAAAGCAACGCAAGGCCTCCCTCCTTGAGCCAAGAGACACATGCTTAGAGGAAACAGAGGCAGAATGTTCATCCTGGTAGCATCCAAGACAAAACCTTTGCTGGCCCTTCCTGACTTATTTCTTCAGACTAGGAGTTGAATAAAATAAAATGATATATGACAGTAGCCAAGAAGTTCATTCAGGTTTTTCTTATGTTGGCTTTCTTCAAAGATTTTGTTGCAGGAAGGGGGACCCCTTCCAGGGCCCGAAACTGGGCTCTTGTCTAACACTTGGAAATGAATTGTCCGAGGAGACACATGTGCTGACAAAGCAAGAGATTTTATTGGGAAAGGGCACCCTGGTGGAGAGCAGTAGTGTAAGAGAACCCAGGAGAACTGCTCTGCCCCATGGCTCACAGTCTCGGGTTTTATGGTGATGGGATTAGTTTCCAGGTGGTCTTTGGCCAATCATTCTAATTCAGAGTCTTTCCCGGTGGTGCACGCATCACTCAGCCAAGACGGATGCTAGTGAGAGGGATTCTGGTTAGTGGATGGACACGCGGTGTCTCCTTTCGACCTTTCCCGAACTCTTCCGGTTGGTGGTGGCTTATTAGTTCCATATTCTTTATCAGGATCTCCTGTCATAAAACAGCTCATGCAAATGGTTACTATGGTGCCTGGCCAGGGTGGGCGGTTTCAATCAGTGTGCTTCCCCTAACAATTTTATGCTCGTCATTTATGGTAAATGACCCCACCCTCAGCAGTCTGTCAGGCATGTTCCCTTCTCCTGCTCCACTAGGAGGAATTTTTAATGGGGCTGAAGCATGGTGGCACTAGGGTAAAGAACCTGCCTGACAATGCAGAAGACTTGTAAGAGACTTGAGTTCCATCCCTGGGTCCGGAAGAACCCCCGGAGGAGGGCATGACAACTCACTCCAGAATTCTTGGAGAGAATTCCATGGACAGAAGAGCCTGACAGGCTATTGTCCCTGGAGACAAAAAGAGTCAGACACAACTGAAGCAACTTAGCACATAGCACAGCATAAGCAAGCCAATACTGTGACCTTATCATCGTGATGTGAACTTGGCTATTTCCTTTTGTCCAGAACATCTGCCTGAAAGATTGTGGCAGGAAGCAACTGGTAAAAAGTAAGACTCTAGCTTCCTCTGTCACTCACTCTGCTCAAATTAAATTTATTTGCATTTCTAAAATGTGTGAGTTCTATTCAAAGCCTGCCATAGAAATGGAAATGGTCTTGGGGGAACAGCCATTTCCTAATCAGTGATCCTGTGGGGCGGAGAGTAGGGGGATGAAGCAATCACTGACTTTGAATCCCAACCTAGATTTCTCTGCAGGAGACCCCAGATGCAAGTTTCCAAAGGTGAATGGAATAAATGCCACTTGCCTTCCAGGTTTGACTAATTACCAGGGTCGCGGCACCCAGAGCTGTCAGAGCTGATTAGAGAGCCAAAAGACAGGGCTTCCTCTGGAGGGCATGAAACAAAAGTTACAGAATAGTAACTGCAGACCAAGAAGCCAGACTTAAATCTTCAGGGAACACATTTGGGATGGGAAGGGCAGAGGAGAGGCCATTCAACTGTTCGGAAGTTGAATGGTTTTTAAAACCTTACATCCATAAAAGAATGGAATAATGAACAGGGAAGCCCACAAAAAACAATAAATAGGGGGAGGGAAAATAAAAGTATCTTTTTTGATGGTAACTCCTCTTGGCAACTGTCAACAGCGGCTGAGAGACCCTCTCCTGTGCCTCTACTGTGTTCCCTCAGGACATTAACCCCTGTGTTGCAGGAAGGAGGACCCCTTCCAGGGCCCGAAACTGGGCTCCTGTCTAACACTCAGAAATGAATTATCCGAGGAGACACAAATGCTGACAAAGCAAGAGATTTTATTGGGAAATGGCACCCGGGTGGAGAGCAGTAGGGTAAGGGAACCCAGAAGAACTGCTCTGACATGTGGCTCCCTGTCTTGGGTTTTATGGTGATGGGATTAGTTTCCCGTTTGTCTTTAGCCAATCATTCTGCCTCAGAGTCTTTCCTGGTGGTGCACACCTTGTTCAGCCAAGATAGATGCCAGAGAGAAGGATTCTGGGAGGTGGTCGGACATGTGGTGTCTCCTTTTGGGCTTTCCCGAACTCTTCCGGTTGGTGGTGGCTTATTAGTTCCGTGTTCCTTACCAGGTCCTCCTGTCGTAAAACAACTCATGCAAATGGTTACTATGGTTCCTGGCCAGGGTGGGCGGTTTTAGTCAGTGTGCTTCCCCTAACACCTACACCCTAAAAAAATGAAAAGCCAAATTGTGAAGTCTGAAAAAGCATCATTGTTTCTTCCATCAGACCAACAGAAACCTGCCAAAGGTTGCCACCTAAAAGTATTGCTTTATTCCACTAAACTAAAGAAGATTCACTTGCGGTGAAGGCTAGTCCTCGACCAGGAAGCTCGTCCACCCATCGAGATTTAGGGACATGGGTTTCAAATGGAGGTGAAAAGGCATTCATCACTTCTCCCACAATTTTCTAGTACAGAAGAAAATTTTTTTCGCAGAAACATGGCTTAAATGACGCCTGGGTAGGAGTTTTTATCCAATCTCACCCCCAAAAAAATGCCTATGTAGACAAAGAAAGAGGTGAAAACTCAGAACTTACCATCAGCCTGACAGACAACTGACTGCCACAAATTGATTGGAATTTCCTTCTGGTTAGAACTGATGTTGGACTTCCCACATGGCCCAATGGTAAAGAATCCACCTGCCAATGCAGAAGACACAAGAGACATGGGTTCAATCCCTGAGTCAGAATGATCCCCTGGAGGAGGAAATAGCAACCCACTCCAGTATTCTTGCCAGGAGAATTCCATCGACAGAAGAGCCTGGTGGGCAATAGTCCACTGCATCAAAAAAAATAGCTGGACACAACCAAACAACTGAGCACACACTAGAACTGATGTTAGGAGGAAAAAAAACAGCCAAAGCTCAGTTCAGTTTAGTAGTTCAGTTGTGTCCAACTCTTTGCGACCCCATGGACTGCAGCACACCAGGCTTCCCTATCCATCACCAGCTCCCAGAGCTTGCTCAAACTCATGTCCATTGAGTTGGTGAAGCCATCCAACCATCTTACCCTCTGTCGTCCCCTTCTCCTCCTGCCTTCAATCTTTCCCAGCATCAGCATCAGCCAAAGCTCAGCAAAAGATAAAGCCCCATTTTTCTAAAGTAAAATATTGTGGTCTAAAAGGTATGAGGCCATTTCATAAATCCCCAACATTACCCCTTGATCCAAAGACCCAAGCTTATAGTCACCACAGACAGCCATCTTTCATCTTAACCCACTGGGAGATAATCCTTTCCTTCAGTCAAAACCATCACCATCTGTACTGCAAGCTGAGTCTAGAAAATGAAAAACAACAAGACATGGAGATTGCACAGAGCAGTAGGGGTCAATGCTGTCTCCAAAGATAACCCAGATGTCAGATGGGAGTCCTCTCCTTTTTGAATATCTGGTTAGAATTGATTCAACCTCCCCCTCCATGGCCCAGGAATGCCAAAGCACTGCCTACCATTTTTGCACATCCCAAGGGTGTTAGCATTCTCTAGATCGTTCTTTTTCTTCTGGCTCAGCCTGTGCTTCTCCCTGCAATGCATCAACCCAAACCCAAAGGGCACCTCCCTCTTTGATTCAACTACAAAAATTTCCCATGCAAAAGTCTTCTGGTGGTGGTGTCCAACTCTTTGCAACCCCATGGACTGTATGTAGCATACCAGACTCCTCTATCTATGGGATTTTCCAGGCAAGAGCACGAGTGGGTTGCCTTTTCCTTCGGCAGGGGATCGTCCCCACCCAGGGATTGAACCTGAGTCTCCTGCATTACAGGCCATTCTTCTACCAACTGAGCCACCAGAGAAGCCCAAACTACTTGTGAGCAGAGCAGAATTTGCTAGAGATTTGCTTAGTTGAGGACATAGAGAATAAAGGAGAACTTACAAAACAGAATGGAACTGAATCAATTGGGTAAGACTAAATTAACAAATGACCCCCAAATCATAGTGGCTTCCAGTAATAAAATTTTACTGTCTAGTCACCCTACAAGTTCATCACTGGCTCTGGCTATGTTCCCATTTTCTTCTTGTGGATAGAGGCTGACAGAGTACTTGCAATCTGGAACACAGCCAGTCATCACGGAAGAGGGAATCACTCACTGACTCTTAAAGCTTTTGCTTGGAAAGTGACGCACATCAGTTTCGCTCACGATTTATTGACCAGTGTAACTCCCGTGGCCAAGTCCGAGTTCTGAGAGCCTGGAGCTATATAATCCTCCCACAGGAAGTGGCACTGAAAATAGATGAACAGTAATACGATCTACCACATCAGCACTTTTAAATGCACTCGTGGATATCATCACTTTAAAGTGCTTTTGAAAAACCCCAAAGAACTCAGTAGTTCTCACATCTCTTCTGATCCTCTTCCCAACTCTTCAGAGCCAAGCAACTCTCCTCTTGGTCTCATGCAACCTCCTTAAATTTTAGTTCTTGACAACATGCCACCCTTTCTACACCAACCACCTATCAAAGTATGTCTTTCAAACAAAGGAACGCTGGTGTCAATGTTAAAATAACAATTTTTTTCTGCCTATGTGCTTTAGTCAGTTAGTCATGTCCGAATCTTTGCAGTTCTATGATCTGTAGCCCACCAGGCTCCTCTGTCCATGGGATTTTCCAGGCAAGAATATTAGAATGGGTTGCCATTACCTTATTCAGGGAATCGTCCCAACCCAGAGGTTGAACCCACGTTTCTTATGTCTCCTGAATTGGCAGGTGGGTTCTTTACCACTAGGGCTTCTTTACCTGGGAAGCCTTCATATAAAAAAACAAACAAACCCTAAAATAGGAGTGGAGAGAAGCAGAACCCTGCCTCCTAAAAATGGCAGGTTTACATCATAATTTACAGTAGTTCCAAATACCAGGAAAACCACAAGCAGATTTAAAGGAAGTTGTCATCTTTGAAGAGCAGAGGAGAGCCAGGTGAGCGTTTTCTAGAATCCGGGAATTGGGTTGAGACCCACTTAGGGCCCCCTGCTCCCCAGTTGTAGCTCTAGTGCAGAAAGACTATCACCAGGAATACTAGTAAACAGAGAACAAGGCCAATGCCAATCTGTGGCAAAAACCTGCCCAAGACAGATCTTATCTTATTTGATTTTTGAGGCTGATTAAAGAAAAGACTGTGTTTTCAAGGGTTTATTGGCTCTGCAAAATTTCTTTTGGGAAGTGTCTGTTCAAATGATAGGCCCAATAAGAAAAAGTCAAACAATTCTATTTTTTTAAAAACACCGTGAGATTTGAACAGACACTTTACAAAATTGGATGCTCAAGTTTCTCATAGACAAATGAAAAGATATCAACACTCATCTAAGAAAATAAAATTAAAGTTTTTTAAATTCTTTTTAAAATGAAAAAAATTTCAAATTAAATTATTAAAAATTCTATAATGCAAAGTGTTCGTAAGGATGTAGTGCAGCTGGAAATCTCAAATATTAGGAAATTAAATTGGTACAAACACATTATATAACTATTTGGTTGTATCCATTAAACCTAAAAACAAAGACCTACCCTGTAAATCACCAGTCTCATGTACAGTTTTATCCCCAAGAGAAGTAAGTACATTTATCCAGAAAAAAATATGAATGAGATTATTTATAGGAGATTTATTCATAATTCTCAAAAGCTGGGAGCAAATAATTACCAGGAGAAGAACAGATACATATATTGTGGTATAGTCAAAAAATGAACAACTATATACCAATAAAAAAATCACCCACAATAATATGGCTGAATCTAAAAAGTATTACCTTGAACAACAACAACAAAAAAAAACTGCAAAAACTGTGTACTGAACTTACATGAAGTTCAAGAGTAGGACAATCTAACTGATGGTCACAGAAGTCAAAAATGTGCTGATATCAGGAGTAGGGAATAGAAAAGAATCTTCATGTATCCTAGAAATACTTACTTTAATCTGCATGTTTGTTACACAGATATATATAAAATATTATCAAGCTCTACTTAAATAATTAATTGCTAAGTAGTTTACTGCATGTGTATTATCCATCAATTAAAAAAATAGGTTCAGGCCTTTTATGTCACCAAAGAATGGAAACTTTGGCACCTCCTTTGAGTTGGAAATAAATTTTCCCATTTCAAAAATAATCTTGAAGTTGGAGTAAAAAAAACTTTTTAAATGTGGTACATTTTGAAAGATTGGTAGGAATTGATCAAGAGAAGAAGGAAATCAAGTTTCAAAGAGAGAGAAGCAATGGACTTCTCTGGTAGTCCAGTGGTTAAGAATCCACCTGCCAATGCAGGGGACACGGGTTTGATCCCTGATCTGGGAAGATCCCACATGCCACACAGCAATTAAGCCCACAAGCCACAACTGCTGAAGCCTGTGTACTAGAGCCCACAGTGAGAACTCACAAGGAGGAGCCCCCTTGCTTACTGCAACTAGAGAAAACCTGCGTGCAGCAATGAAGACCCAGAGCAATTGAAAATAAATAAGTCAATAAAAATAATACAAAGAAAGAGAAGCAAAAGAGAGTAAGAACCATGAGGAGAATGACAAGGAGAAGGACCCAGCATCCAGTACACGTGAAAAAACCTAGATTAACATCTTCAGAAACGTGCTGTTGGGTGTCCAGAAAATGGGAATCATTAGGAAAATAAGAGATAGTCTAACAGACCTAGTTCAATGATTCATTTACATGAATTAGTATTTTACTCGGAAAAATAAAGAAACGGGTGCTCTGTTACTGCTAAAGATTAGATCCAGCAGTTTCCAAAGGGAGCCAGAGAAGCCTGGCTCGAATTTTAGCATCTCCATCCTAGTCCCAGATGCACAGGCAGAGGATTAATAAGAACACACGTCAGATTGTTTTCTCCATAACCACCAGCAGCATTCTGGTAGGAATTAAGTCTTGGGTTCCCTTATTATCATTCTTCTTGCCCTCATCAATTGTCCCTGGGCAGAATGCCTGTGGGACATAGACTAGTGATTTAAAAATGTCCTATTCATTACCAAGAATGTCAGCCTTTAAATCCAGACCAAGAAACCCTGCACTATGCTGGGGACGGAGGCAGCACTAATAGTAGGCTACTGTTTCAATTGATTACGGCAGCACCTTGGCCTCCAAAGCAGTGAGTGACGAAGGCAGGCTTGGGAATGCTTATCTGGTGGGAACAGACAAGATGCTATCCGACCTCGCTTTGAAACATCTCTGTGTAACCTCTCTCTTTTTTCGATGGCCGGAGAAAGTAGGTCAGAGAGGGAGGGCCTGGGTGAGTTGGAGGCTCTCCTGTAGAGTTAATCAGCCCAGCGACACCGCCCTTTTCCCCTCTGGTTTTCCCCTTTCCCATCACTGGTTATAACGTGGGGCCCACTTTGCGGTTTCAGCTTAAATTAGGAAGGAAGGATTCATCACAGCAACTGCCTGCTTGATTTGAAGATAGTGTGGGTCTTTATCTCCCAACTGCACAAAGCTGATAAGAAGGCAGAGGTGATGTGAGAATTTGTAACCAATTGTAGGAATTTTTAAACTAAACAGATGAAGAGGAGAGAGAGCGAAGGGAAAAGAATACTCGCTGATTACAGCTATTGTGTGTGTCTCTTCTTTCATGTCTTTCAATTTTTGCCATGAAGAGAGAAAAACCCCATAATGCCTTTCGGGTTTAACTTCGGCAGACATAGAGTCAGGACTGACACTAGTGTTTTCTGAAGATGGGGCTTTGGAAGAGTCCCTTAAGCCCCATGGACCAGGCATATTCTAAATGAGTAACAACACGAAGCCCCCACACGTCCTGCTCATCTTTGAATTCTGTGATTCGATGACTTCTAGAATTGGATGAGCTTGTTTTTGGGTTTTGTTTGTTTGCTTTTCAGAATAAAATATACTGGGGTCAAATCCAGGAACTGAAACAGAGCGGCACGCACACACACAGCTGGCTCTAGCACCTCCACCCTTGCCCTGCAGCTCACCTCTGCTCTCATTTCTTGTTTGTATGACTTGGGCTCTCTCCTCAAGCGCCTTAAGTCTGCATCCTTATTTGGGAAAAATGGATAATACCTGCCTCACAGAGTTACTGTGCTTTCTATAAACCCAGGAAAGGCACCTGATTAGACTAGTAGCATTTTTTACAGTTCCATGAATCTTAATACCTATGGATTCCCTGGTGGCTCAGACAGTAAAGAATCCACCTGCCATGCAGGAGACCTGGGTTTAATCCTTGGGTTGGGAAGATCCCCTGGAGAAGGGAATGGCTGCCCACTCTGGTATTTTGGCCTGGAGAATTCCAAGGACAGAGGAGCCTGTGTGGGCTACAGTCCATGGAGTCACAAAGATTCAGACATGACTGAGCAACTAACACACACACACACACCACACACACACGTGCAGATTTGTGTAACCCTTACTATCACAATCAAGATGCACAGCAGTTCCATGAGCCCAATAAGTTCCCCGTGCTTTCTTTGTGTGGTCACAACCCTTTTCTCCCAAACTGATTAGACCAGTAGCTTTTATTATGACTATTCACCAAGGTCTGGGTCATGAATCCGGGGCCAGACCAACAACTTTGTCATGAGAGTAATTTTGTTTCTACCAGAGCTGTGACCCTCTTTGTTCCACAAGTCCTTTCTTTCACTTCTGCATTTGTTTGGTTGAGGGGTTTCGCTGTTTAAAAAAAAAAAGCCAATGATTGGATCAGACATCAAACTCCAGTGGTGCCCTTTGGGCTCCTCTGAGGTCGTCAGTGTATTTCCTTCACTGTTCCTGGCAGGACTGTGGACCTAAGAATGAGCAGAGACTCTGCAGTCAGGCAGCCCCATCTATCTAGGTCTCCTTCAGTTTCGGGACCCCAGAAGGGCAGGCTGTTCACCACTCCAATTGTGATGCCTCAAAACCGTAAACTCCTCCCTATTTCAAACTCTTGAAATTTCTAAGAATGCTGCTGGCTCCTTCAGAGTCATCTCATATGGACCAGCTATGCCTCTCTATCTCTCAGTATCCCAGTCCTCCTCGCTCTTGCCTCTGGTTGGTTTTTCCTGAGACAGGGAAGGCCCTTCCCCAGCTGTCTTCCCTCCTGGTTACCCACTCAGCTCTGCCATTACTGCACACAGAACCCTATCTCTAGACTTCCCCAAGTATCCCCCAGACTTCTTTCCCCATGGTGCCTCCCTTAGAAGTAACAGGAGTTTATACAACCCCATCTAACTCCTAAAAGAATTTTAATATTAACAGTTGATGCTGAAGATACTAACTTTTAAAAAGTCATAGAACTCTTTAAATGGATGCGTACATACTGCTACATTTAAAATGGATAACCAGTAAGGAATTACTGTGTAGCACATGGAACTCTGCTCAATGTTATGTGGCAGCCTGGATGGAAGGGGAGTTTGGGAGTGAATGGATATGTATGTATGGCTGAGTCCCCTTTGTTGTTTACCTGAAACTATCACAATGTTGTTAACTGACTATACCCCAATACAAAATAAAAAGTTTGCTTTTTTTTTAAGTCATAAAGCTATTAAAACAAGCCTTCTTTATCTCTACTGTAGTCACAATTTCTCTCATTTCTGAACTCCTTGAGCATCTGAGTTCTTTTAAATTAATCAGCATATTTTGCTTGGTTTTACAATTATTCAGATTCACAGCTTAATTTTTCTTCTGGACTCTTGAGGATTGCTTGAGGCCAAACCCACATAAAATCCATGCAAATTGTTCTTTACGTATCTAATGAATTCAGTTCATTCACTCAGTCGTGTCCAACACTTTTCGACTCCATGGACTGCAGCACACCAGGCTTCCCTGTCCGTTACCAACTCCCAGAGCTTGCTCAAACTCATGTTCATCAAGTTGGTGATGCCATCCAACCATCTCATCCTCTGTCATCCTCTTCTCCTCCTGCCTTCAATCTTTCCCAGCATCAGGGTCTTTTCCAATAAGTCAGTTCTTCACAACAGGTGGCCAAAGTATTGGAGTTTCAGCTTCAGCATCAGTCCTTCCAATGAATATTCAAGACTGATTTCCTTCAGGATTGACTGGTTTGCTCTCCTTGTCCAAGGGACTCTCAAGTCCCAGCATTACAGTTCAAAAGCATCAATTCTTCAGTGCTCAGCTTTCTTTATGGTTCAACTCTCACATCCACACATGACTGCTGGAAAAACCATTGCTTTGACTAGATGGACTTTGATGAATTAATAAATACTTTCAAGGCATCTTTAGGTTCCATCACTTCATGGCAAATATATGGGGAAACAGTGCAAACAGTGGCTGACTTTATTTTTGAGGGGCTCCAAAATCACTGCAGATGGTGATTGCAGCCATGAAACTAAAAGACGCTTACTCCTTGGAAGGAAAATTATGATCAACCTAGACAGCAAATTAAAAAGCAGAGACATTACTTTGCCAACAAAGGTCTATCTAGTCAAGGCTATGGTTTTACTGGTAGTCATGTATGGATGTGAGAGTTGGACTATAAAGAAAGCTGAGCACCGAAGTATTGATGCTTTTAAACTGTGGTGTTGGAGAAGATTCTTGAGAGTCCCTTGGACTGCAAGGAGATCCAACCAGTCCATTCTGAAGGAGATCAGCCCTGGGATTTCTTTGGAAGGAATGATGCTAAAGCTGAAACTCCAGTACTTTGGCCACCTCATGCGCAGAGTTGACTCATTGGAAAAGACCCTGATGCTGGGAGGGATTGGGGGCAGGAGGAGAAGGGGACGACAGAGCATGAGATGGCTGGATGGCATCACCGACTCGATGGACATGAGTCTGAGTGAACTCTGGGAGTTGGTGATGGACAGGGAGGCCTGGCGTGCTGCGGTTCACGGGGTCACAAAGAGTTGGACATGACTGAACTGAACTGAACTGAACTGAGGAGGAGTGGGCAGTTAGAGGGGCATTACTCTGGAGATACTAATACAGTGAGTGAGATGAATTATTTATAGCTAAATATTTACAGCATTATAAAAAGGACATGAACAAGCAATGAAAGGATAATGGGAGATCCTGACAATAAACACATGACTTGGTGCTGAACATCCCAGCAGGATAGTGGAAACGGGAATCATAGGCCTCATACAGCTCAGGGGTCAAATCAAAACAGCCAGTTTGCGGGGAACGTCCACTTTTATCCCTGTTTGGTCTGACATCAGAAAACACCTCACTCAGCTACACAAAGAAGAGATTAACAGAAACAATAGTTTTACATTACAGAAACGACAAATCCAAGGGCATATTGCTGATAGCTTCTGGAAAAGTAAATCTCCATGAGAAGCTGAAGAAATTAAAAAACTGCCAAGGACATGGGTCAGCAGACTCTTTCACACATTGCTGATGGAAATATAAAGATGGTTGTTTATATTTAAAATATAAAGACTGTTTGCGATCCCATGGACTATAGCCCACCCAGGCTCCTCTGCCCATGGGAGTCTCCAGGCCAGAATAATGGAGTGGGCAGCTGTTCCCTTCTCCAGGGGATCTTCCCAACCCAGGGATGGTTCAGCCAGGCTGGAAGATGATTTGAAGTTTCCTATAAAACTAAACATGCGATTACCAACGATCCATCAGTTGTCCCTGGATATTCATCCCAGAGAATGAAAACTTGTATTCACACAAAAGCCTATCCATGAATACTTACAGCAACTCTGTTTGTAATAGGCTAAAACTAAAAACAACACACGATGTGGATGTCCTTCAATGGAGACTGGTTAAATACAGAGGTTTGTCCATATCATGGAAAACCACTCAGAAAAATAAAATGGAACAACTACCGCTGCAAGGAACACCCTGATGACTCTCAATCCCAAAAGGTTATAAAATGTGTGATTTCATTCACACAGCGTTCTTGAAATGACAAAATTACAGGAATGGACACCTGATCACTGGATGCCAGAAGAGAAGGAGAGGCTGGTTTGGGAGGATGGGAGGGGCTGGAAAGGGCCACCTAAAGACCCCTGGTTGTGGTGCAGCATCCTGCATCCTGACTGTGAGAACCTAAGTATCCAGGCTGTGACATTTTACCATGGTTCTGTGAAATGTTACCACCAGGGAAAACTGGGTACAGGATATACAGGCTTTCAGGATCTCTTTGTATTATTTCTTACAACCGCGTGGAAATCTACACTGTCTCAGAATCAAAGTTTCATTTTCAAAACACTGAGTCATTGAAATGACACAGCATTTTAAAAAACCACTTTGACAGTTTCTTATAAACTTAAGCACGGACTTGCCATAGGACGCACCAATCCTACATCTAGGAAATTGCCCAAGAGAAATGAAAATAAACACCTCCCACAAAACCTGCATGCAAATATTTGTAGCAACTTCCACGTGGTCTTCAAAAACTGAGAACAACTTGAATGTCATCAGCAGTGGTCCATCCACACAATGGAACAGAAAGAAACTATTAATAAGGGCAACACTACCAAACTATCTCAAACACAGTATACTACGTTAAATGTTAGCAGATTCAAGCTACAACCCACTAGTATAATTTCACTTATGTGATATTCTGGAAAAAGCAAAACTATCGACATAGAAAAACAGATCAATGGTTGGTAGGGGCCGCAGGTGGTAGGAAGGTATTGACTAAAAAGAAGGCATGTGGGAGCATTTTGGAGTGATGAAAATGGCCTCTACCTGGCCATGGTAGTGGTTACAACATTGGATGTGTTTTCTTTCAAAATTCATAGAACTGTACACTTAATAAGGCAGAAACTTTCTGAATATAAATTACGCCTCAGTGGGAGTTTGGGGTTAGCAGACGCACACCAGTATATATAGAATGGAGAAATAGCAAGGTCCTACTCTTATAGCACAAGGAACTATATTCAGTATCCTATGATAAATCATACAGGAAAATAATATTAATTATTATTAATGTAAATGTATATAAATGTCTATATGTGTGTGTGTATAGCTGAATCACTTTGCTGTACAACAGAAATTAACACAACATTGTAAATGCATTGCCTGATGGTTTAGTCTCTTGGTCATGTCCAACTCCCGCAAACCTATGGACTGTAGCCTGCCAGGCTCCTTTCTCCATTGGATTCTCCAGGCAAGAATACTGGAGTGGGTTGCCATTTCCGTCTCTGGGGTAACTTCCTGACCCAGGGATCAAACCCAGGTATCCTGCATTGCAGGCAGATTTTTTTACCTGACTAAACCACTAAAAAAAAATAAAGCCTCAATAAACTTAAAAAGATGAGTTATCAAACTTTCAGAATTTACAAAGCTGGAGTTCTGAGATGTGAGAGCAATAGTGATATGCATGCCGCTGCTCATAAAGGAGGAACTAAGGCAAACCCATCAAAAGGCACATAACTCCTGGTCTGTCCATGTCCACACTCAACCCTGTGCTGACGTGATTAACCATGGCCCAGAGATGCTAAGAGATGCACACAAGGCCTCACCAATAATAATGTGTGACGCAACCAGAACTCACACTCAGATTTCCCTAGGCTGGAAAAATTGCTCTATCTACAATATGGTCTCTGTCCCTCGGCACTCACCTCTGCCTCTTGCTGGAGTGGCCCTGCCACGACACTCCGTGTAATTCCTTCAGATTTTCAGGAAAATGCCATCCTTTCAGGGGAAGCCCACTCCTCTCCAATCCCCGCCTGCGACTCAGACAGAGTCCATGGCTCCCTGCTCTGTGTCCTTCCCCAAGACTGTGACCTTCCCAGGGACCAGGACCAAGCCTGTTCTCATAGGCTTTCCTCCTAACCTAGTGCCTGGAATATAATAAAATTTTAATATCCATTTTTCATATCCTCTGTGAATGTGGGAAGAAAGGAAAGAGGAAGGAGGGAAAGAAGAAAGTAGGGAGGAAGGAGGGCTCGCTCTCCACTCCTGAGAGAAGAGCCAGCAAAACTAACAGCGATGAAGTTAACTGCTTGGAAAATTAGGTTTAAGAGGTCACAACGAAATGACACCCCCCTAGGTAACTATAGATTTTCAAAGTACCTTAAAAATCAAGAAGTGATCCACAGACAGCCAGAAATAGTTATTATTTATTCATTCAGTATTTACTGAGTTATTATTTATTCATTCAGTATTTTCCTTTGCACCAGGGAAAATTACCTATGATATTCCATTTAATCAACCCTCAAAGCCAAATTTGTAATTATATTTATATATTAATTATATATTTATATATTAATTATATATTTTTATATAATTAAATATATTAATTATATTGATTATATTGATTAGGAAGCTGAGGCTCAGAGAAGTTAAGTATATTACCCAATGTCACACAGCTAGCCAGCCCAGAACCAGGATTTGAATTCAGGCCTCTCTGATTTGAACAGTGTGCTTATTCCACTGCATTGCTCCATTCCCCTCCTCTCCCCTTTTACTTCTGGTATCTTCCCCTTTCCTTCCATCTTCTGCTTATTCAAAACTTAACCTCGGCACAATGCATTTAAGTACAGAACACGACAGAATCCTCGTTCTTAAAAGGTAAAAAGCACAGCAACTTAATTGAAACAAGACAATCCAAACACTGGCTTCACTTAAAGTTTATAAATTCCATTTCATTGACTTGTATTTTCACAAATGACTGCCCTGTCAAAGTTATTTTATTTCTACAAAAGCTAGAAAAATAAAAAGGAAGTTTTAGAACAAAATAGCTTACAACCCAGAGTCCTCTCCTCTGGGTGTTGCAGAAAAAGCTAAGGGATTTTCAAGAGGCTCACAGGCCATTTAACTCCATCCCTCGGGGACCCTTGCCCACCAGCCCAGGCTCTCAGGCACCCTGGTGGCTGACACCCATGACCCTGAAATCTTGTTTCTTTCTCTCTTTCAAAACCCCTTCTTCATCTCCAACCCCAATATAATTTCCTAGCAGGGCCTTCTTTATAAAATCAGAATTAGAAGTAAAGGCAGAGAGCTCCCACATTTATTCGAGTCACAGTTCCAGAAAAGATGCTATTAGCCAAAATGGCCAAGGTCAGTGTTGCTTCTCTCACAGAAATCAGTTCAGATGTATATCAAATACAGGACCTTGGGTCCATCAATTAACTTCTTTGCACCTTTGATACAGAACATGAGAGGTAACACCCGACCCCCGACCCCCACATGAATGTGAGCACAGAACTCCAAAGGCACTTCTGACTTAACCCTCATGATCCTTCATCTTCTGAAGCTGCATGGCTGTGTGAGACAAAAGAATCAGGTTCCAGAGTCTTCCCTGGAGGTCCAGTAGTTAAGACTCCATCTTCCAATGCAGGGCGTACAGGTCCAATCCCTGCTCGGGGAGCTAATAGGGGCCAAAAAACCAAAACATTAAAAAAAAAAAAAAACCCAAAAGCAATATTGGAACAAATTCAAAAAAGATTTTTAAAATGGTCCACATCAAAAAAAATTTTTTAACTATTTAAACTATATGTAATATGACATATTCACAAGTATTGGAGAGTGTACATCTTTGGGGGACCATTTTCTTGTCTCCCATAAGACCTGTGTGATCCAAGTTTTGGAAGAGAATGATGACTGCAGGCAACTATAACCATTCTGGTGCCAAAAGTGGACAGCGCTTCTTAAACTTGAGAAAAACGTGAAGCCCATTTAGAGAAAAGAACGCTGTCGGAGCTCAAGGACATGTCCACTGATTTCCAGCTTGAATGACGCACCATGCACTGAAAGCTTCAGTTTAGTTCAGTTCAGCCACTCAGTCATGTCCAACTCTTTGCAACCCCATGAATCTCAACACGCCAGGCCTCCCTGTCCATCACCAACTCCCGGAGTTCACTCAGACTCACGTCCATCGAGTCGGTAATGCCACCCAGCCATCTCATCCTCTGTCGTCCCCTTCTCCTCCTGCCCCCAGTCCCTCCCAGCATCAGAGTCTTTTCCAATGAGTCAACTCTGCGCATGAGGTGGCCAAAGTACTGGAGTTTCAGCTTTAGCATCATTCCTTCCAAAGAAATCCCAGGGCTGATCTCCTTCAGAATGGACTGGTTGGATCTCCTTGCAGTCCAAGGGACTCTCAAGAGTCTTCTCCAACACCCCAGTTCAAAAGCATCAGTTCTTCACAGTCCAACTCTCACATCCATACATGACTACTGGAAAAACCATAGCCTTGACTAGACGGACCTGTGTTGACAAAGTAATGTCTCTGCTTTTCAATATGCTATCTAGGTTGGTCATAACTTTCCTTCCAAGGAGTAAGCGTCTTTTAATTTCATGGCTGCATTCACCATCTGCAGTGATTTTGGGGCTCAAAAAAGACAGCCACTGTTTCCACTGGTTCCCCATCTATTTGCCATGAAATGATGGGACCGGATGCCATGATCTTAGTCTTCTGAATGTTGAACTTTAAGCCAACTTTTTCACTCTGCTCTTTCACGTTCATCAAGAGGCTCTTTAGTTCTTCTTCACTTTCTGCCAGAAGGGTGGTATCATCTGCATATCTGAGGTGATTGATATTTCTCCCGGCAATCTTGATTCCAGCTTGTGCTTCCTCTAGCCCAGCGTTTCTCATGATGTACTCTGCATAGAAGTTAAATAAGCAGGGTGACAATATACAGCCTTGACATACTCCTTTTCTTATTTGGAACCAGTCTGTTGTTCCATGTCCAGTTCTAACTGCTGCTTCTTGACCTGCATACAGGTTTCTCAAGAGGCAGGTCAGGTGGTCTGGGATTCCTATCTCTTTCAGAATTTTCCACAGTTTATTGTGATCCACACAGTCAAAGGCTTTGGCCTTTCTAGTCAATAAGGCAGAAATAGAGGTTTTTCTGCAACTCTCTTGCTTTTTCAATGATCCAGGGGATGTTGGCAATTTGGTCTCTGCTTCCTCTGCCTTTTCTAAAACCAGCTTGAATATCTGGAAGTTCATGGTTCACATATTGCTGAAGCCTGGCTTGGAGAATTTTGAGCATGACTTTACTAGCGTGTGAGATGAGTGCAATTGTGTGGTAGTTTGAGCATTTTTTGGCATTGCCTTTCTTTGGGATTGGAATGAAAACGGACCTTTTCCAGTCCTGTGGCCACTGCTGAGTTTTCCAAATTTGCTGGCATATTGACTGCAGCACTTTCACAGCATCATCTTTCAGGATTTGAAATAGCTGAACTGGAATTCCATCACCTCCACTAGCTTTGTTTGTAGTGATGCTTTCTAAGGCCCACTTGACTTCACATTCCAGGATGTCTGGCTCTAGGTCAGTGATCACACCATCGTGATTATTTGGGTTGTGAAGCTCTTTTTTGTACAGTTCTTCCGTGTATTCTTGCCACCTCTTCTTAATATCTTCTGCTTCTGTTAGGGCCATACCATTTCCATTCTTTATCGAGCCCATCTTTGCATGAAATGTTCCCTTGGTATCTCTAATTTTCTTGAAGAGATCTCTAGTCTTTTCCATTCTGTTGTTTTCCTCTATTTCTTTGCATTGATCGCTGAGGAAGGCTTTCTTATCTCTCCTTGCTATTCTTTGGAACTCTGCATTCAAATGGGTATATCTTCCCTTTTCTCCTTTGCTTTTTGATTCCCTTCTTTTCACAGCTCTTTGTAAGACCTCCTCAGACAGCCATTTTGCTTTTTTGCATTTCTTTTTCTTGGGGTTGGTCTTGATTCCTGTCTCCTGTACAATGTCACAAACTTCCACCCATAGTTCATCAGGAGCTCTGTCTATCAGATCTAGTCCCTTAAATCTATTTCTCACTTCCACTGTAGTCGCTGAAAGCTTACTGTCAGTTTAATGATCATTGGCTCTGATGTGCTCAATGACACAAGTGTGAATATAGACACCATGAACCTGTCGTAGGACTATTTTAAGGCAACCTTTTCAATCAATCAAGATTATTTTTTATGTTCATTTTTATATGATCTTCAAATGAAAAGAGGAATTTGCTAAATTCTCGTAGAATTCACATAGTAACAAGAATTTGGACCCCTTGGGTATCCATAGATCCAGTAGGAGAAATATTGACTACTACTTGCCTGTTTTGTTCATTGCCATGCCCCATGCCTCGTGTATGGAAGATACTCAAGACAGTGCATCACATAGCATGTGCGTGCTCAGTCATGTCCAACTTTTTGTGACCCTGCAGACTGTAGACCACCAAGCTCCTCTGTCCACAGGATATTCCAGGCAAAAATACTGTCATGGGTTGCCATTTGTCCTCCAGGGGACCTTCTGGACCCAGGGATTGAACTCGTCTCCTGTGTCTCCTGCATTGCAGGCAGATTTTTTAATGCTTGAGCCATTGGACTGCATGGGGAACTGGTAGGACAGGTGTAGGGGGTGGATTTGGCAGAGGCCTGATGTATCATGGACCATCTTATTTAGTGTGTACACTGTATACCACCCCTAAGATCCATCTGAGGGTCCTATCTCTATATCCCTCACTTGGTGATTAGCATTTATGGTTTTATAACACTTTTCATCAACATTAACAGGGAAGAGAGTTTGTGCCAAATCCCCGTGAAGGACAAAGTGTGTGACTCAGAAGTATGTGGGTGAATAAGGTGGCCCCAGGGCCCCCCCTGACTCCAGAATCACTGCTCTTGCTTCTCCCTACCCTCCCTATCTCAGAAGGAGCTGGAAGGGACCACATATAAGATATGAAAGAAAAGATATCCAGTGATCAAGATATTAGAAACAAAATCAAATCACCTCTTAGGACTGAACGTAGAGTAGATAACTCAGGACCCATTTGGTTGTCGTTTCTCATTGTTGAGGAAAGAAGGGAGGGTTCTGGTAAGTCTTTTTATAGGGAGCAAATCTCTCAACCCTGAAAGAGGAGTTACCTTGGGACATTATAATAGTGAAGGTCTCCTTGGAATTGATGAAGCAAAAGCAGGCCAGGCAGTGGTCCAGACATAATTCCTCAGATTTCTAAGGAGGAAAGACATTTCATCCTTGAAATGTAAATACAATAATTTTTGTTTTATTCTTTTTAAGCACAACTTGGCTCTGAAAGTTGATTTATTGAAAGGAAAACTTGCCTTTGCCAAAATGTCAGAATCTTGCAGCCGAGAATGCATTTAGAAAATAACTATTATTTCCTATTTACATAAACTTCTCTTTTTCCAAGTTCCAAAAACTTTGAAAACCTTCAGGAATTAAGCTGGGTCAATCTATTTCAAAAGGGCTGTCAATACGAATAAAATGTGGTAATTCCCAAGTGACACAATTTCATGAAATCCCTTTTAAAAAGGTTTGTGTTCATACTTTCATTCAAATTGAAAAATCTCAAGGAGAAATCCTTTGCAATTTGGTTGTTACAGAGGAAAAGAATGGCACTGCATTTCCAAACTCTAAATGTTTAAAGAATTCCTGTTGCCTTTTAGCTGGGAGTCACGAATCCTCTCCCCTGGCCCAAGTTCTGCCACCCTGAGTTGATCACATCTCTTCTCTGGCCTACAGCTTCCCCAGCTGTAATGGGAGGAAACTAACCTAACCAAACACTTTCTTCTAACACAATTCTGTGAGTTCTCGGCACCCAGTCTAGAGAATCCAAGCATATTCTATAACTTTAGAGGTATATTCAGTCTCAGAAATAAACAATGTCCCTCCACTTCCAAAATATACACTTTCTTTTGAAAAATAAATCTCTCCTAAGAAAGTATGGAAGACATTCTTTTTTATAGACCCTTCTAAAGTTATGGCACTAAGTATTTCCACCTGTGCCCAGCATGGACTTGGCCTCTTAATCAAGTTGTGATTAACTGGCTCAGAGCTTAGCCTGAGTGTACGTTTTAAAGAAATGAAGAGCTGAACCATGTTCTAATGGCTAATGGCACAGAATTCCAGCCTCCAGAGAATCTCCAGCCTGAAGACTATTGACAGTGAATGTCCTTAAGGTCATAAGCTTTCAAAGACAAACATACAGAGGCTGTGACAGATAAAGATTGCCAGCACAAATACTCAGGCTTTCTCAGCAAGTCCATGGCTTCCATCTCCAAAATCTCTCTGGAGTCTGTTGCCTGAGAAGTTCTTGGTTGTTACCAAGGGTTGGTTGAAAACCCCCTTTCTCTCCATTTAAATCAGTGTTCTTACTTCCAGTTTCCCCCTTTCTAGAGCATCCTTCATGAAGCCAGAGGAATATCAGAAGTCTGATTATATCACAACTCAGTTTAAGAACTTTCCAAGACCACCTCACAAGACTGAAGTCAAAACTTTCAAAGACCTCTATAATGTGGTCTCATCTGTGTTGTACTCTAGAGTCACCAGACTTAGCAAATAAAAATGAAGAATTTCCAGAAAATTTGAATTTTTGAAAAAACAACGAATAATGTTTTCCATGTAAGCATGCCTCATGCAATATTTGGGACATGTGCCTGCTAAAAAAATATTCACTGTCTACCTAAAATTCACATCTAACTGGGCTGCTTATATTTGAGTTGGCAACTCAACTCTAGCTACACTAATTCATTATTTTCCAAACCATGAATTTACTGCCCTTGTGCAATTATTCATGTCATTTTCACTACCTAAAAATGTTACTTTCTTCTTCACCACCAGAAAACTCCTAATCATCCCTTACTTCTTCTGTGAGGCTTCTGTGAGGCTTCCCTCGCTGCTAAGAGCATAATTAATCAGCCTCCCTCTACCCTCTTTTTTCTGTCTCCCCTTCTGTACTCATCACAGGACACTGTCATTACCTATGAGTCATTTTTTTTTCCACTACTGGGAGATCCTTAAATTGAAGGGACATCCTTTTACCCACCTCTGAATCCCAAGCCCTACTCGGCACCAGCATAAAAGAGAGGTGCTCAGCAAAATATACTAACTGAACAAGAGTAAACAACGATGTAGATCATGGCTATGATGTAAAATGCATTATCCCACTTCCCATCACAGTGTAATTGTGGAAAGAAAAAAAAACACACAATCATCTTGATTTACTTAAATCCTACTGGGACTTTGCTAGTGGCACAGTGGTTAAGAGTCTGCCTTGCAATATAGGCGACACATTTGATCCCTGGTCAGGCAACTAATATCCCACATGCCATGAAGCAACCAAAAGCCGGCAAGCCACAACTAGAGAGTCCATGTGTTGCAAGGAAAGATTCCACGTGATGTAACGAGTATCCCACATGCCCCAACTGAGACCCGATGCAGCCAAATAAATAAGTAAATATTTTTAAAAAATAAATCATCTTTATCAAGAAATAATGAAGGAGGCCATGGAAAGGGTCAAACATCTCCCCAGAAGTGATCATGCCCTTCATGCTCCATCCAGCAGAGGCTCCATCACATTGAAAGTTTCCATTAGCAGACAGGACCACAGTGGTCCCTGGTTCTCTGCAGATACTAATGACATCAGCCACTGTCCTGGATGTGAACACAGGATTATATTTGTCCTAAGTGACTTGTCTTAAAAAATCCCTCCATCCATGGGATTTTCCAGGCAAGAATACTGGAGTGGGTTGCCGTTTCCTTCTCCAAGGGATCTTCCTGACCCAGGGATCGAACCCAAGTCTCCTGCATTGCAGACTCTTTATTCTCTGAACTACCAGGGAAGCCCTAGAGACCTGTCTTGATTGCCTGAGGCCATCATTATCTGCCACCCTCTCCATGGTGGCAATTTCTCCTCCTTCATTCAGTTTGGTAGCAGATTCATACCTAAAATCACATGATTGGCTCCCAATGAGGAGACTTACTTGATTCATTCACAGCTGTCCTCTTGAACAGCTTTGCATCCTGCTTGATCCCCTCTGCCTGACCTCCTCATCTCCAGACTCATCCCTCCTCTCGGTGGGGAGTCACACTCATCTTTAAGATTGTTCTGCTTGGATAACATACCTGCCTTGAGCTCCTTAAGGTGGTAAACTATCTTACCCACCTGGATGGCAACTCAGGACTCAGCAATGTTCACAGTCTATTTCTATAAAGTGAATGAATGAATGCAGGATCCTTGCTCATTCAAGAACTATTCGTTGAGAATGCAGAGTGACCCTGGGCCTGGGTATATGGTGATGACCATAACATGGTTCCTGGCTATAAGGAATTTGAAATCTAAGATATTAACAGCACTAGGTTCATACATTTGACTTCAAAGAAAAAATTGCTAACTCAGAAAATATCTAATTGGTGAAATAAAGGGCACTTTTCGCATCCTGACTGCTTATGCATTTTCTTGAAATGTAAGTGTCTGAAATTTCAGATTTGGTGCCACTTCCTCACCTTGATGAGTGTCTCTGTGACCCCTTGCAGGTAGGCAAGAGCAAGGGACAATGAAAGTCAGACCATCCAGTGAGGAGTGAGAAACACAGACAGAGAATCTGCAATGCAGTGGGTTGTTCTACTCTGTTTACAGGGCTAGAAATGGTGTTTATCTGAAATAAATCACATGAAATGATGACTAATCTTGGTACCCAGAACTCAGAGGAGTGAACTGGGAAATTCACACTGATGGCACCCGAGCTCATTTCCTGATTATAGTGACTAAATGAGCCAGGGCCAGACTTGATTTCCTTTGTACGTGTGTGTCCTTAATTTTTCAAAGATTACTGAGCAAAGGAATTGTTCCATATACAAAGAACGTATCTGCAGGGTTTGTTTAGCTCTGATGAGTATCTGAAGCTAAGCACAACTATGAGAACAATGGAAAGAATCTTGCATAGCTACACACCTTCTGTGAGGTAAACACTATGCCATCCCTTGAGCCACATTATCTCATTTAGATGCTATAACTGCCCCAAAAATCACCATTATTATCCTATGTTCAGAGAAAACTACTACTTAGGGAACTTGAGCCTTACCTAAAATCACGTAGCTAATGTGGGTCTTAGTGAACTTAAACCTGAATTGTCTCTCCAAAGTCTGTGTCCTTCCCCTCCAAATGGTAGCTTGCTTAGAGCTCTACAGATCTGTCTCACGATGGTAGAAAATTACAATTAGTCATTCAATCAACAAACATTTTACACATAGCAAGCACATGCGTGAGCACGTTAAATCACTTCAGTCGTGTCCGACTCTTTGTGATCCCATGGACTATAGTCCACCAGGCTCCTCTGTTCATGGGATTCTCTAGACAAGAATACTGGAGTGGGTTGTCATTTTTCCTCCTCCAGAGAATCTTCCTAACTCAGGGAATTGAACCCATGTCTCTTATGTCTCCTGCACTGGCAGACAGGTTCTTTACCACTTGCATCACCTGGGAAGAATATGATAAGGGCTAAATGCTGAGGGCCACCCAAGAAAGTATTATAAGGTTCCAAAAGAGTCTTCTAGAATCCTGGGCTTGAGTTCCAGCCCTCCACCAATAAGCCAAGTGGCCTCAGCCAACCGCCTTCACAGCCTGAATCTTACTTTCTTCATGGGAGTAGCAGTGGTAACAATCACTTCCCTATAATCTCAGAGTTGCTGTGAACAGTGGAGGAACCAATATGTGAGAAAATTTCTATAAAGTGACAAATGGTGTAGTAATGTGAAGCACAAACTGGTTTTTTTCAACAAGTCTTCCTCTAAACAGAGACTTGAACCATGACTGGAGGTTTTCTAGAGCAGGAAGTGGATGGGAACACACAGGCGAGAGGACCCCTGCGTTGACACGGGTCTTGTTTCTCTGCGGAGGCCCAGAGGAAGCTGAGTCACCCCTTCTCAGCCAGGCCCCCAGTGGGCCCCAGGAGAACGATGGAGGCTTCCTGTGAGAAAGCGGAAACCCCAGCCCTGCTGGCCCCACGGCCCCTCCTGAGAGCCGGGCCTTGTGGTCGGCCAAGGTTGGCCCCGAGACCGTGTGGTCCCCTGCTGCGGCTTGGCTGACAAAAACAGCCCGCGTGGTCCTGCCCTCCCCACCCTCATGCCTCTCAGGGTCCATGGTGGGGAGTCTGGGAGACAGGAACCAGAGACCCCAAAGTGACTCCCCCTCAGCGCTCGCCCACCAATGAGTTCTCTCTGCAGAAAGCATGCCTGTCCAGCGTGCTGCTTGGGTTTACCTTTAGTTGCACGACACTGGGAGCCCTCAGAACACTATTGATGGTAGGGACCTCATAGGAGGCACTGAAGGCTAGGGGCAGGGCAGATGGGTTCTGGAAGCTCAGTCTTCTAGTGACTGGAAAGTGATGTATTCCCCCACAGCCTTGAAGGCCAGAGAACTTTCTGGATAACATGAGCCTCCCAGTGCCCCTGCACTGGCAGCTGACAGTCAAACCTAGAGAGCCCACCAGCTAGAACAGAAGAATGAGTGTTCCATGACCTGGGCTGTCCATCTCACACACCTGTGCCCTCTAGTTCGAGGATCAAGAAAATAGAAAGATTCAAGCGAAGTCAGTGGGCATTTAAGAGGATGGTTTATTCAGATAAGGCCAGGAAGCAGGGTCAAATCCCTCCTGGAGCTGCCCCTAAACCCTCCCGCTGAGGGGATTACGGCAGATGAACATTCAGACTGTGGAGTCAGACTCCACCGACAAGCTGTGTGGCAGTGTGCACGTCAGTATAAATTCTCTGGGTTCCATGCTTCTTCTCTACCAAGGTGATGCTCTCCTCCCTACCCCAGGGCAATCCCCACAGTAGGGCCATCAGAGGACCAGAGGCAAGGTATCCATTAGGTTCTTTACCAACGGAAACCATATTATTACATCAACTGCTAGCAGAAGCCCACAGAGGCGCAGTGAACTCACATTTGATTTGAACTGATCCGGATCCCTAAAAGGGCTTCCAAAGAGTCGGACGCAACTGAGCAACTTTGGGCTTCCCTGGTAGCTCAGACAGTAAAGCGTCTGCCTGCAATGCGGGAGACCTGGGTTCGATCCTCGGGTCAGGAAGATACCCTGGAGAAGGAAATGGCAACCCACTCCAGTACTCCTGCCTGGAAAATTCCATGGACGGAGGAGCCTGATAGGCTACAGTCCATGGGGTTGCAGAGTCAGACACGACTGAGTGACTTCACTTTCTCTAGTGCCAGGTCTTGAAGTGAGAAAATGTCAACCTCAGGTTTCAGGTACAGAGTGGAGCCCGGAAGGCAGGAACAGACTCCAGCCCTTGGACAGATGTCAGGATCTGTGAAGTACTGGGCTGGACTTGGAAGCCATAAAGCCACGTTCCAGCAGAGCTGGGCTGAGTGTCTGCTGCAGAGTCTCCAGGGCTGGGTCTGACTTTCTGGTTACAGACTGTCTTCCCATAGCCTTCCCTGTTCAGGGGAGGATCCCAAGAAGCCCCCAGCCTCATGCATGTCCACTGCAGCCCCCAGAAATGCTAATCTTCTTGCTCATCCTGTAAATCCTTAAGTACCCCAGTGTTAAGAGTTGAATTGTGTCCCTTAACATATAGATGTTAAAGTCTCAACCTCTCATACTTCACAATGTGACCTTATTTGGCTATAGGGTCTTTGCTGATTTAATCAAGTTAAGATGAGCTCACTATGGTGGTTCCTAATCCAAATGACCAGGGTCCATATAATAATGAGGAAGTTGGACATTGAGACAGACATGTACACAGGGAGGATGGCTGAAGACACAGGAAGAAAACCACATGAAGACAGAAGACTAAGTCATACACCCACAAGCTAAAGGATGTCAAAGATCGCTGGCAAAGTATCCAGACCTAGGAGGAGGCAAGGATTCCAGAGTCTCAGGTGGAGGCCAGCCCTGCCAAACCTAGGCTTTGGACTTCTAGCCTTCAAAAATGAGGGACAAAAAAACTAGGTTTTTGTAAGCCACTCTGCTTCTCGTGCTTTGTTACAGCAACCCTATGAAATTAATACACTTGGGAGTTTGATTTATTTTGGTTCAACAACTATTCACTGAGCTCAGTGTAGTGGGTAATAAAACAGGTAAGTAAACAATCACAATCCTTTATGAGGAGTGTGACGACGGTGTATTTTCAGAAGAGAATACAACTACCTTCAGGGGAAAATATCCTGTAATTAGTTCCTTTTAATTGATTCAGAGCAGCATTCTAACCTTGCTGAGGTTAGTCCGAATGGTCTGTATCTGAAGTTCCTGAGAGCAATACTGGAAGCTGTATCTTACCCTCTGCACCCTCCACTCTCATTTAGGTGCCTCCTCTGTGCTCCCCAAGCCCCGTTCCTTTTCTTAACCACAGACACACCCCAGAGCATCCTGGTTGTCACTTTCATGTCAAAAACATGCCATGAGCTCTCTGCTGCAGGGGTTGACTTTCCCATCACTGCTTCCTTGCAACCCCACCAGGACCTGGGGCCTAGTGGTGTCCAATGAACACTTGTCCAGGGGATCATCAAAGGGCCACCACACCAAAACCAGTCCAGATCACTGTTTCTCCCTGGTGTCCACAAATCCTTGGCATTCTGAGGCCGTGAAATCAGTTTGAGATGTATGCACCTAGGTAATAATAAATAAATGGAATCCTCACTTTTCTCCACAGTGCCTGGCATATAGCAGACACCCTCAAAAATGTTTGTTCTGTAAAATTCCCTATCGTAGGATATTGTTAAGTCAGATGTCTACATTACAACTACTTGTTTTGACATATTTATTCACTCATCCATCAGCATTTAGTGAGTAGCAACTCTGTTCGCTGATTCCTAGAATGTCGACGTTCACTCTTGCCATCTCCTGTTTGACCACTTTCAATTTGCCTTGATTCATGGACCTGACATTCCAGGTTCCTATGCAATATTGCTCTTTACAGCATCAGACCCTGCTTCTATCACCAGTCACGTCCACAACTGGGTGTTGTTTTTGCTTTGGCTCCATCCCTTCATTCTTTCTGGAGTTATTTCTCCACTGATCTCCAGTAGCATATTGGGCCCCTACCAACCTGGGGAGTTCATCTTTCAGTGTCCTATCTTTTTGCCTTTTCATACTGTTCATGGGGTTCTCAAGGCAATAATACTGAAGTGGTTTGCTGTTCCCTTCTCCAGCTGACCACATTCTGTCAGACCTGTCCACCATGACCCATTTGTCTTGGTTGGCCCGACACAGCATCACTTAATTTCATTGAGTTAAACAAGGCTATGGTCCATGTGATCAGATTCACTAGTTGTCAGTGATTGTGGTTTCAGTCTGTCTGCCCTCTGATGCCCTCTCTCAGCACCTACCATCTTATTTGGGTTTCTCTTACCTTGGACGTGGGATATCTCTTCATGGCTGCTCCAGCAAAGCACAGCTGCTGTTCCTGACCTTGGACGTGGGGTAGCTCCTCTCTGCCACTCCTGCGCCATCGCACCCACCACTCCTGTGTCACCAGTGCAGACGTGGGCTTTAGGAAGCATCACTACAAACAAAGCTAGTGGAGGTGATGGAATTCCAGTTGAGTTATTTCAAATCCTGAAATATGATGCTTTGAAAGTGCTGCACTCAATATGTCAGCAAATTTGGGAAACTCAGCAGTGGCCACAGGACTGGAAACGGTCCGTTTTCATTCCAATCCCAAAGAAAGGTAATGCCAACGAATGCTTAACTACCATACAATTGCACTCATCTCACACGCTAGTAAAGTAATGCTCAAAATTCTCCAAGCCAGGCTTCAGCAATATGTGAACCATGAACTTCCAGATGTTCAAGCTGGTTTTAGAAAAGGCAGAGGAAGCAGAGATCAAATTGCCAATATCCGCTGGATCATGGAGAAAGGAAGAGAGTTCCAGAAAAACATCTATTTCTGCTTTATTGACTATGCCAAAGCCTTTGACTGTGTGGATCACAATAAACTGTGGAAAATTCTGAAAGAGATGGGAATCCCAGACCACCTGACCTGCCTCTTGAGAAACCTGTATGCAGGTCAGGAAGCAACAGTTAGAACTGGACATGGAACAATAGACTGGTTCTAAATAGGAAAAGGAGTACATCGAGGCTGTATATTGTCACCCTGCTTATTTAACTTATATGCAGAGTACATCATGAGAAACGCTGGGCTGGAAGAAGCACAAGCTGGAATCAAGATTGCCAGGAGAAATATCAGTCACCTCAGATATGCAGATGACACCACCCTTCTGGCAGAAAGTGAAGAAGAACTAAAGAGCCTCTTGATGAAAGTGATAGAGGAGAGTGAAAAAGTTGGCTTAAAGCTCAACATTCAAAAAAAAAAAAAAAAAAAAAGCTCAACATTCAGAAAACAAAGATCATGGCATCTGGTCCCATCGCTTCATGGCAAATAGATGGGGAAACAGGGGAAACAGTGGCTGACTATTTTGGGGGGCTCCAAAATCACTGCAGATGGTGATTGCAGCCATGAAATTAAAAGACGCTTGCTTCTTGGAAGGAAAGCTATAACCAACCTAGACAGCATATTAAAAAGCAGAGACATTACTTTGCCAACAAAGGTCCGTCTAGTCAAGGCTATGGTTTTTCCAGTTGTCATGTATGGATGTGAGAGTTGGACTATAAAGAAAGCTGAACACTGAAGAATTGATGCTTTTGAACTGTGGTGTTGGAGAAGACTTACGAGTCCCTTGGACTGCAAGGGTATCCAACCAGTCCATCCTAAAGGAAATCAGTCCTGGAGTGTTCATTGGAAGGACTGATGTAGAAGCTGAAACTCCAATACTTTGGCCACCTGATGCGAAGAGCTGACTCATTTGAAAAGACCCTGATGCTGGGAAAGATCAAGGGCAGGAGGAGAAGGGGACAACAGAGAATAAGATGGTTGGATGCCATCACCAACTCAATGGATGTGGGTTTGGGTAGACTTTGGCAGTTGATGATGGATAGGGAGGCCTGGCGTGCTGTGGTTCATGGGGTTGCAAAGAGTCGGACACAACTGAGCGACTGAACTGAACTGAACTGAACTCTATCGTTGATACCAGGGACAGCAGAATAAGTGAGAAACACAGTGCCCCTGCCTTCTTGTTACTGCCACTGTAATATTAAAAGCCCTTTGCTGAGCACATACTATGTGCCTGGTATTATATTCTAGGTACGTTAACAAATTCAACCCTTGTTAACTACTTTGAGAGGAAGACCTCTCTTATCCTCCTGTTACAGCCAAGGAAACAGGCTCTGAACAGATAGGTAAATTGTCCAGGGCCATACAGTAAGTCAGTGATGGTGCCAGAATTCAGTCCCAAGCTGTCTATACTCCATTCACTACTCCAGCTCAATTGAGAAGGAACAAATGACAAACAAGCAAGTAGCAAGTACATTTACAAGACAAGATAATCCAAGATGAAGGTGAGCAGGAAACCAGAAGATTGATGCAGTGAATCATAGGAGAAAAAAGGTGGCCTGAAAATCTTCCTAGCCTACAGAAAACAATAAATTCCATCATTACTCATTCTACAAGCATGTATGGAGCACCTACCCTCTACCAGGCATTATTCTACATACTGTGGCTATGGGAGTCAGGAAAACAGTCAAAAATCACTGCTTCTGAGAGCATATCATCTAGCAAGTAGAGAGAGACGTTAAATGAACTAACTGCTGCTCTTGCTGCTAAGTCACTTCAGTCGTGTCCAACTCTGTGCGGCCCCACAGATGGCAGCTCACCAGGCTCCCCCGTCCCTGGGATTCTCCAGGCAAGAACACTGGAGTGGGTTGCCATTTCCTTCTCCAACACATGAAAGTGAAAGGTGAAAGTGAAGTCGCTCAGTCATGTCAACTCTTAGAGACCCCATGGACTGCAGCCTACCAGGCTCCTCACTCCATGGGATTTTCCAGGCAAGAGTACTGGAGTGGGGTGCCATTGCCTTCTCCAAATGAACTAACTAATCAGATAAATAAATACCAACACAGAGATATGAACAAGTAAGTAGGTGTAAAGTGCTTTATGACTTCCTTGTGACTTAGTGGTCAAGAATCTGCCTGTCTACACAGGAGACTCTGGTCTGATCCCTGAGTCGGGAGGGTCCCCTGGAGAAGGAAATGGCAACCCAGTCCACTATTCTTGCTGGGAAATCCTGTGGACAGAGGAGCCTGGCAGGCTACAGTCCATGGGGTCTTTAAAGAATCGGACATGACCAAGTGACTAAACAGTGCTGTGTTATCCAAACAAAGTACTTTACCAAAAAAAAAAAAAAAAAAAAAAAAAGGATACATGGAAAGGGAACAAGGAAAGTCAGTTAGGGGAAGGAGTCTAATCAACGCTTACATCTCCTTTTGATCTCTCAACACTTTTCTATATTATGACATACTGTCCCCACCACTCTGTTTACCTAATCAGCCATATTCAACATACATTTACTTAGACCTACTGTGTGTCCACCTGCCACCTTCCCTTGATCGTCTTCTTCCCATGAGAGATGCTTCTGCCCTCCCCTAAAGCATGTTATAAAGCTGTGACCCTTCTGCCCAGGCTGATAAAAGTTTTTTCAATGCTTAATCAATCAATTAAGCATTGACCCAGGAGATATTTAATGAGAGCCTAATAACTCAATATAGCGTGAGTACCTCATTTATTGTTTACCAAATATTCTCTGAGCCTTGATCTTCCATGGCTGCCCAACAGTCCCTTGATGAAGGTGGAGTAGAAACCATTCCATTCATTTTATTTATACTGCACCTTTTTTGAATAGGATTTGAGGACATTTATTTAAAAAAATAATGGTCAATAGAACTACTATAACTGTTTTGTAAGTGAGGAAACAGAGTCTAGGAAAGTCTATGGGACTAACCTCACACAGTAAGCAATAAAGCTGGACTCAAAACCCAGGTCTTCTATCCTGAAACCCACATGACTTGCCATATATGCTCCCTTGCCAGGTCCCCCAGGTGCCCAATAAGCAATGATTAAATGGTGTTGCTTTGGCTCTGACTACACTTAGACCTCAGCAAACACTATCAGCCAAGACTTCAACAGCTATAAAAGGAGACAAGGACAGATGTGATGTTTGAGAGAGATGCAAGGAAGTTCAGAGGAGGCCATGCTCACATGCAACTTTGGCTGGGAAAGTCCTGCAAGAAAGGTTTGGTGGAGGACATGGACTACTTAAAGGGACAGGCAAGAAAAAGCATTCCAGGTTAAAAGAATATTAATTGGCCCAAGTTTTAGAAAACACTGGACATATGCCAGAAATGTCACCATGGTGCCCCCCTCCTCTCTCTCTTGGTCCCATAAATTACTTATCTTTCCAAACTACTGTAAGCCAAAAATATCTTAGGGAATGCTCTTTTGCTTCTCTTTCACACCTGAGCTAGAACAAGCTTCCAGGTAGAGAAAAGGGGATGGGAAGAAATGACCTTTCATTGAGCACCTACTATTTGCCAGAAATTTTTGGGTGCTCAACACATGTTGTATCATTCAATTCTCACAATAGCCGTGCCAGGTAAACATTATTCCCCACTACAGAGATAAAGAAACTGAAACTCAGAGACTAGTTCATATGCCCCAAGCCAAACAACTAACCAACAGAGAAGTTCTGATTTGAACCCAGGACAGTCAGAAGCCAAAGCGAGGTCTCTGTAGGTGACTCCATCTGATCACCTAGCTATACATCAAGAAACATCTGTTGTGTGCATGATTGTGAGGTTGTAAGCAAATCATTTAGCGCCTCTTGGAGAATCAGCAAGTCAAGAAGATCTAGAAATAGACTTAAGCACCTAAATGCCTGGAAGGAAAAATGAGGAGTTTCTATCTAACAATTGTAAAGTTGCTGTTATGCAAGACGAATATAAGTTTTCAAGATCAGCTGTACTGCATCGCGTCTGTAGTAAGCCGTATGCTAATGTACGCTGAGAAATTTGTTAAAGAGGGGAGATCTCACTGTTGTGTTCTTACCACAATAAAACAAACAAACTAAATCACAAAGACAATGTTACCAAAAAAAAAAAAAAAGAAAATTATACAAATGAATGTATCCAAGCATGAATTCTCCATCATAATTCTTCCTACAAGATTTTTTGATGTGGTATAAATGTTTCTTTAATCACCATGTTTTCTAAATTCCATGAGGAAACTTTCTAAGATACGGTGGGTCCTGTTTATGTTTGTGTCTATCAGATCACACAAAAGCAATTATGATAGCCCATTGATTCATAAACATGATGTGGACATCTTTAAATATTTACACAAACACATTGATTACTTACATTTGTAAGCCCACAAGGAAGCACTGGCCCAATCTTTAGTGCAATGTTGGGAGGAAAAAAATGAGGTTCCTCACAAACACAGTAATCAGTCCATATTCACCGCTCATTAGACTGACTCTTGAAATCATCCTGTTTGTTTGCAAAGATAATTTATGTCTGCACCAGCACACGTGTGTGGAGGGAGGTGTACTTCGGGCTACAAAGCCAGAGCAGTCGTCAGCATCTGCAGGCCTGGGGACCACCCCATTGGAGCTAAAAAGCAAAGGCAGCCAATGGGAGCAGCAGGAAAATTCATTTCCTGCAGAATCAGCTCTGACTCTCACAGTTGCTCGGAACAGAGTAAATGGTGCTCTTGCTAAAGTCCTTTTCATATTACAGGACGTTGGATAGACATTGTGGCAAAAGATATCAAACTAATCTACTCGACAATTTCACTGGATACCTAATAGGCAGCTCAAACCCAACCTTCAGCTCTGACGCCCTGATCTCCACAGCCCTGCAAACTTTGTTCCCCCCTAGTCTTCTCACTCCAATAAACGCAACTCCATCCTTCCGATTGCTTATGCCAAAAATGTGAGAGAGACTCCTGTATTTCTCTTATGTCTCACATTCAGCACATCAGCAAATCCTGCCAATTTTGACTTCAAAGTACACACAAAATCATATCTTTCTCACTAATTTCATTATTTCTGCTATAAGGAAAACCTCCTGTCTGGTATTCCCAGTGCCACTCGTGTTCCCTTACCACAACCCATAGCCACCATCCACATACTCCTCCCTACTCAGTAGACAGAATGATCCTACTGAAACATTAATCATATTATGTAATGTAAATACTTAGCTCCAAACTCTTAAATGGCTTCCCAGAGCACTCAGACAAGAAGCCAACGTTCTTAAAAGGCCTACAAACTCCTACATATTCTACCCTCCACCCACCTCCTGCCTCTCTACCTCCAATATTTTTTCCCAGTCACCCCACTGACGCCCCTTGGGCCCCTTTGTTTTTGCTTGAACAAAACACCCCATCCCAGCCACGTGGTGGGTGCACAGGCTCCTCTCTATGGCTGGACCCACTTAAAGCAGTATATGCAAGGCTTTCTTCCACACGCCTATCTGGCAACTGCACAAGTATTACCTCAACCATCCATATCCCCAGCCCAGCCTGTGTAAAATAGAAAAAACCTTCGAGACCCCCAACATCTCTATCTTCCTTACCTTATTTTCACCCACTACATTTATCATCACTTGACACTATATATCATTTTATTTCCTGTCTTCCCCCAGTACAATGTAACATCGTTGAGGACAACTATATTTTTCCTGCTATATTTTCAGCACCTAGAAAAGTTCTTGGTACATAGTAAGTGCTCAGTCAATATTTTTTGAATGAAATATTGGTATACTTTATCTCTGTTAATCTTTGTATTTAACCTGCAACATCCATGTGAGTTATTGGAAAGTACTAGAAAACTATCACACAATTGCACTCATTTCACATGCTAGCAAAGTAATGCTCAAAATCCTTCAAGCTAGGCTTCAATGGTATGTGAACTGAGAACTTCCAGGTGTTCAAACTGGATTTAGAAAATGCAGAGGAACCAGAAATCAAATTGCCAACATCCACTGGATCATTGAAAAAGTAAGAGAGTTCCAGAAAAACATCAGCTTCTGCTTTATTGACTACACCAAAGCCTTTGACTGTGTGGATCACAAAAACTGTGGAAAATTCTTAAAGAAATGGGAATACTAGACCACCTGACCTGCCTCCTGAGAAATCTGTATGCAGGTCAAGAAGCAACAGTTAGAATCAGACATGGAACAATGGACTGGTTCCAAATTGGGAAAGGAGTACGTCAAGGCTGTATATTGTCACCCTGCTTATTTAACTTCTATGCAGAGTACATCATGAGAAATTCTGGGCTGAATGAAGCACAAACTGGAATGAAGATTGCCGGGAGAAATATCAATAACCTCAGATATGCAAATGGCACCACTCTAAGGGCAGAAAGTGAAGAGGAACTAAAGAGTCTCTTGATGAAGGTAAAAGAGGAGAGTGAAAAAGCTGACTTAAAACTCAACATTCAAAAACCTAAGGTCATGGCATCTGGTCCCATCATTTCATGGCAAATAGATGGGGAAACAATGGAAACAGTGACAGACTTTATTTTCTTGAGCTCCAAAATCACTGTGGACGGTGACTGTGGCCAATAAATTAAAAGACACCTGCTCCTTGGAAGAAAAGCTATGACCAACCTAGACAGCATATTAAAAAGCAGAGATCTTACTTTGTCTACAAAGGTCTGTATAGTTAAAGCTATGGTTTTTTGAATAGTCATGTACAGACATGAGAGCTGGGCAATAAAAAAGGCTGAGTGACGAAGAATTGATGCCTTCAAACTGTGGAGCTGGAGAAGACTCTTGAGTCCTTTGGACTGCAAGGAGATCCAACCAGTCAATCCTAAAGGAAATCAACCCTGAATACTCACTGGAAGGACCAATGCTGAAGCTGAAGCTCCAATACTTTGGCCACCTGATGTGAAGAGCTGACTCATTGGAAAAGACCCTGATGCTGGGAAAGATTGAAAGCAGGAGGAGAAGGGGATGACAGAGGGTGAGATGGTTGGATGGCATCACCTACTCAATGGACATGAATTTGAGCAAACTCTGTGAGATGGTGAAGGACAGAGAAGCCTGGTATGCTGCAATCCATGGTGTCACAAAGAGTCGTTCATGACTGAGTGACTGAACAACAAAAATGTCATCTAATCCTCAGAAGAATTCATTGAGATAAGATACCATACTGTCCCAGGTTTTACAGATGAAATTGAGGTTTGCAGTGATTATATAAATTGGCTGAAGTCACACAACTAGCAAATGTCTGCCGCGAAACAAAAATCCAGTTTGGCCTGTTCTGAAGCCTTTTTCCATTCCACAGGACCACAGTGGGAGGACCAGGTGAGAACTTCTGGACAGGTCGACCAGAAGCTGGAAGAAGCAACTGTCTTTGGATTAGAAGGAAACAAGGGTACATTTTAGGGAATAAGAGGAGAAAACTCAGCTTCCCACAGAAGGAGGTGACCTGATCCAAAACAGAACATGCTCCCAGGCAGACAGATAACACGTATTCCAGCACATTACTAAGATAACCAGGCCCAGGCAGCTGAGGAGGTGACCTGGGAGGAAGATGTGTAGAGCCCAGGCCCTCCCACTTCCTGGCTATGTGTCCTTAGCAAGTGACTCAACCTTATTTAGTTTGGTTTCCACGTGTGTAAAAAGAGGATCTGGTACTTAACTTTGCATGACTATTATGAGCATTCTAGATAATGAATATCAATTACCTGGTATACAGGAAACCCTCCAAAAACTAGACAATGTAGAGCCTTTATACCCACATCATACATTTTCTGGCCTCTTAAACTCAAGCAAAGCTAGTTCAAATGTGGTCTTTGTTGACACTAACAAGCCAGAGTGGTCAAGGTGGGGGACACCAGCCTCACCAGTGTCCTGTGGGTGTTGACTTCACTGGTTGCCACCCTGTGACCATAAGCCAAGGTGTCAGCTCTAGAAGAAAAGCTAGGTGGCTTTGATCCGCTCTGTGACCACAGGCTGCAGAACCGGCTGCAAGGCATTAATGGTCCAGAGGCTAGTGTGAGGACAGCTCAGTTCAAGCCCAGCATTCCCCCAGGAAACTCCTCCACGTGGCTGTCTAATCACTGGGAAATGGATGCTTCACACTCTCCCTTGAACACAGAGCAGGTGGCCTCTCTGACAGCCAGCCCTATACCTGGACATCCTGTATCCTATGGGGGGGTGGCAGGGATGAGACCCATACCTTGAACCCTCTTTGAGCACAGGATCCAGGGGAGAAAAAGGTAGCAGACAGAGCATTGAGTTATAGCGTTCCAGAAACTGCCTAAATCTGCCTGGGATGCAGAGAACACATGAAGGAGAAGTGATCAGTGCTCTCCCTGGGGCATTAGGCCAACCTCCCAGGAAGGTGCAGCAGGATGGAGAAGCAGATAAAGCAAACGCACCTGGGTGGGCAGAGCTCAGAGCCAGAGAGACATGCTTGGTGCCTGCAGCCTATTTCTCCCCCAGAAGGGCCGCAGACACCTCAGATTCAGTGTCCCAGCCATGATCCAATTCTCATGCTATGTTCTCTGGCTCCATTAGCAGTGACAACATCTCCTGACATTACCCAAGCCAAGACTCCCTGTCCTGTCCTCACCCCTCATGTCAAATTACTTCGTCCTGCTGACTCCAATTATTAATACATATTTCTCAAATCAGTCCATCCCCACTGTGACCACCACTGTGATTGCAAGTCCTCCAACCCCAAGGAAAGAAGAAAGGATGGTCAACCCTCCAAGAGAAAAGAGGCAGCTGTTTCCATAAGAAGAAGGAAAGGGTGCCAGAAATCCCAAATCAGCAGATGTCCACAGCACTAATAATAGTGGAAGCACCAAATTTGAAAATGTTACTTTTTTCATAAATTAGAGCATATTAAAGGTTACCCCTGACATATTGTGAGCCTCACTCGCATACTAATACATGTTCTAAAGTGGCAGAGGAGAAGTGGAATCAGAACAACCTGGGGATGGAAGCTGGGAGAGGTATCCAGCGATGCTCAAGGAGCCCAGAGCTTGGGCATGGGCTAGGCACCTGGGACAAACAGGGAGCAAGACACCTGTACGCACCTGAGGAAGCGAGAATGAGAACGACCAGACCTGGGCCAGAACTCCAGGCACCGAGACCTCAAATCACTCAGCAGTGAGTTCTAGGAACTTGATTCTGAAAAACTACTATTCAATTCTGCCCTCGTCTTCACTGACTTCCAGATCAGGAAACGACCTTGTGCTCAGCTAAACTGCTACCTGAGTCTGTTAGTCTACTGCTTTCCCACACTTAAACTAAGAACTCATCTCAAACCCTCACCATGGCATCTGAGATGTTCAGGTTCTGCTTGGGGACTGTGGGAATTTTTTTTTTTTTTTCAAGATCTTGATGCTTGATGGAAAAAAAAAAAACTAAATCATTTGGTGGCATTGCAACTGCTGTTGTTTTGAAATGTTTCGGTTTTATTTTGAGACTTGTATTTTCTGAGTATCTGTTTCTACATTTGGAGGCTCATGCAATATGCATGGTTTCTTTAGGAGATGAGATATGCATTGAGGGAGACGGGCTTGTCTGCCAGACTGTGTTGAGAAAATATATCTCAGTTACACCTGACCGGAAAACCATCTGCCTCTGCCTCGTGGACACATGGCAGAGGCCGGGATTGGCATGGGAAGCCCCGACTTTCAGTCAACAAGCTCTCGGCTGGAGGACGTCCCCAGAGAGAGATGGTAGATTTATAGCAGTTGAGGAGTACTAATCTTTTGAAATAAATATTTATTTTAATGATTTTTTTTTCCTGGAAAAGTGACAAGCAAATAAAGGTTGTTGCTGTTGCTTGTTGTTGTTTTTGCTGTTTAGTCGTTAAGTCATGTCCAACTCTTTTGTGACCCCATGGACTATAACTCACCAGGCTTTTCTATCCATGGGATTTCCCAGGCAAGAATACTGGAGTGGTTGCCATTTCCTTCTCCAGGGAATCTTCCCAACCCAGGGATCAAACCTGTGTCTCCTGCATTGATAGGCAGATTTTTACCTTTGAACCACCAGGGAAGAGATAGAAAATGCATTCAATTCCTGACTGGAAGGTCATCCTCTCTACATTATATGAGGTGTAAACATAAGCAGGAATTATTATCACTGTTGTCGTTCCTCACTTCATAATCTTACTGTCTGGCACATTCCTGATACACAGTGGTCCTCTAAAAATGGCAATATATCATGATAATTATTAACACTGCATTTGAACCTTCACCCCTTACCTCAGGACCTGGGGCACATTCAGTTCAGTTCAGTCACTCAGTCGAGTCCGACTCTTTGTGACCCCATGGACTGTAGCACACCAGGCTTCCCCATCCATCACCAACCCCCAGAGCTTACTCAAACTCATGTCCATCAAGTCAGTGATGCCATCTAACCATCTCATCCTGTGTCATCCCCTTCTCCTCCTGCCTTCAATCTTTCCCAGCATCAGGGTTTTTTCCAATGAGTCAGCTCTTCTCATCAGGTGGCCAAAGTATTGGAGTTTCAGCTTCAACATCAGTCCTTCCAATGAATATTCAGGACTGATTTCCTTTAGGATGAACTGGTTTGGTCTTTCAGTCCAAGGGACTCTCAAGAGTCTTCTCCAACACCAAAATTCAAAAGCATCAATTCTTTGGCACTCAGCTTTCTTTACAGTCCAACCCTCACATCCATACATGACTACTGGGAAAACCATAGCTATGATTAGATGGACCTTTGTTGGCAAAGTAATGTCTCTGCTTTTTAATATGCTGTCTAGAGTGGTCATAGCTTTTCTTCCAAGGAGCAAGCATCTTTTAATGTCATGGCTACAGTCACCATCTGCAGTGATTTTGAAGCCCAAGAAAATACACATTAGGTGCTTAATAAATGTCTATCAAATGCCTGAGTGAATTCTGGGTAGAGGAGGTACATGGCCGATTATGATGCTCATGCTTCTTCTCTTGGCTCAACCGTGTTGGATGCTGACAATGGGCCTGGGAAGAGCCTCTTCCTGGAGAAAGTAGGTCTACTGACCCTGAAGGATTCCTGGCTAAAACTATAGCTGTATTCGCTGTAAGTCAGGCCAGCACTGGAATAACCTTTTCCAAGTCCACTCAAACCCATGAATCCTCTCCCTGCCAAGGATTGAGCAAGCTTAGCAGGAGGCTGGAGGCTGCTTCTCCACTTGTAAGAGATGCTGATTGAAGATCTCAACTAAAAACATACTTTGTACATGCAGAGCACACCCATCCAGGCTTTAATGACAGTCCAAAGGAAAGTGACTTGTTTTGTTTCGCTGTGCTGGGCCCCTTCCCACATCCCCTGCAGGCCAGGTAGGCAGGGCTGCCAAGCCAGGAGCAGCGGAAACCCCCTGGGGTGCTCATCTTTTCATGCCCGCAAATGAGAAGAGAAAACAGATTCTCTTGTCTCCTTCCTGTCCTGCTCCTTTTCACCCCCCTAGTCCCTCTTCATCTCTCTCTCCCTCTCCCTGTCTCTTTCTCTCCCTCTGAGTCCTCAGTAAATGTGACCTAAATGATAGAGCCCTAAGGGATTGGATTTGGGGTTTCCAGTGGTAGAGGAGAGGGTGGTGATTTGGATAAAGGTAGTCAAAATGGTACAAGCTTCCAGTATAAGATAAGTGAGTTTGGAGGTTGTAATGTACAACATGAAGATTCTAGTTAACATCTCTGGATGGGGACTTCCCTGGTGGCTCAGATGGTAAAGCATCTGCCTACAATGCGGGAGACCTGGAGTCAATCCCAGGGTCAGGAAGACCTCTTGGAGAAGGAAATGGCAACCCAGTCCAGTATTCTTGCCTGGAAAATCCCATGGATGGAGGAGTCTGGTAGGCTACAGTTCATGGGGTCACGAAGAGTTGGACACAAATGAGTGACTTCACTTACTCATTCACTCACTCATGGTATATTTATATGTTGCTAAGACAGTAAACCCTAAAAATTTTTGTCACAATGGAAAAAATTATTTCTTTGGTAACTATATGAGGTGATGGTTGTTAACTAAAGTTATTGAGTTAATCATTTTGTGATATATGTAAATCAAGTCATTGTGTTGTACACCTTAATTATATACAGGGCTGTGTGTCAATTATATCTCAATAAAATTGGAAGAAAAAGAATCTACCATTTCATCGGTACCAAGAAGGGCTGGGTGATTTCCTTACATTGACTCCAATCCACAAGATTCTACAAGGTAAGCTATATTAGCCCCCTTTTAGATGAAACTGAGTCTAGAGAGGTTAGAACTCAAATTTGAAACCAATTTATCTGGTTCCAAATACCAGCCTTCCCTAAACACTAGCATTTCCAATGGAGGGACGTGAAAGATCATACAATCCATATTTTAGCATCAATGACTAAACAGATCTCTAGTTTTAATGCTCTTGGAGAAGTCAGTAAGGGAAGGAAGGATTTGGTGTTTCCTTCCTTTTCATCTTTCCTCCCAGCAATTCATTCACCTGATTCTGTCAAATATACATTTTTTGAATAGCTCAAGCAAAAAAGCAAGGAACATTGGTCCAAACCCTTGATCAGCACTGATGAGCCACAGAGCCTTGGATAAATTCTGTCACTTCTGAGATCCTCAGTTACATTTTTGTCAACCAAGAACTAAGTGATGCTACCATCTTACAGAGTTTCCATGTGAATCACATGACCTCCTACTCTACGAGCTTTGAGGTCTGAGGACTTTGCTCCATAAGTTCAGCTCTGACCTGTTCCTAGGAAGATCCTGAAGAAGACAGTTTGCTTTCTCTAAGAGATGGAGCTTGGAGATTTATCTCTTCCCTTGGACCACAGACTATACCTTCTCCCCAGATATTTTCCTGGGAGCTCTGTTCTTTGGGTAAAGAGCTGGTTAGGCTACAGAGCCCTGGTGGAGAGTGGGTCTCTCCAAGGCACAAATCACTGGAACTCCAAGCTTTTCACATGCCTGTGTCACATTATAACATCTTAAGGGAAAATCCAAAAGAGTTTTTTGGCCAACTCAGTACTACCTATTCTGCCTGCTAGGACTGGCCCTCACTCCCTAGGTCCAGTGCTGGCTGACGGCAGCCTGGGTCAAGCCCAGCTCTGTCACCTTCCTCAGATGCTACAGTTTGTCCTACTGACCCTGATGTTTAGGGACAGACACTAAAGCCTGCCCCATCCTTCCAGGTCCACTTGTCCTAGTGACAAAAAATGAGGGGTCATGAACTTCGAGATCAGAAAAACCTGACATCAAATTCTGGCTCTTAGCTCCCATCTGGTTATATAATTTGGGGCAATTTCCTCATTTTATGGCATCTGTGATTGACTTGTATACCTTTATAAAATGGCTAACACTCAGTAAGCACTCAAATATGATTAGTTTTCATCATGTCCCCCAATCTTTCTCATCAGATCATTGCCCAAGTCCAGAATTTTTTATAGCGGTATTCATCCAAAGTAAGACCTACTAGGTAAGAAACATTATTTGAAAGTGCCTGGACATAATCAGAGCTCAATAAACATAAATTATTGCTACCAGTTGGAGAAGGAAATGGCAACCCACTCCAGTTTTCTTGCCTGGAGAATCCCATGCACAGAGGAGCCTGATGGGTTACAGTCCATGGGATCGCAAAGACTCAGGCATGACTGAGCGAGTGAACAACATTGCTGCTAGTCTCTGGAGAAGGAAATGCAACCCAGTTAGTATTCTTGCCAGGAAAATCCCATGGACAGAGGAGACTGGTGGGTTACAGTCCATGGGGTCGCATTCAGACACGACTTAGCAATTAAACAACAAAAACAACAATTGCTACTATTATTATATTACCATCATTATTATATCACCATCATCTACAATTTGTGGAGCTTCTTATATGTGCTAAAGCCTGTACTGCTGCTGCTGCTGCTGCTAAGTCGCTTCAGTCGTGTCCAACTCTGTGCAACCCCATAGACGGCAGCCCACCAGGCTCCACCGTCCCTGGGATTCTCCAGGCAAGAACACTGGAGCGGGTTGCCATTTCCTTCTCCAGTGCATGAAAGTGAAAAGTGAAAGTGAAGTCACTCAGTCGTGTCTGACTCTTAGCGACCCCATGGACTGCAGCCTACCAGGCTCCTCCATCCATGGGATTTTCCAGGCAAGAGTAAAACCTGTACTAGACTCTTAAAATTGTATGTCTAATTACTCCAACCCTAAAAGTAGACATTACTGTCCCTTTTTCTCCAGACAAGGAAACTGCACCTCAGGAGAGCAAGTAATTGACTCAAAAACTGATAGCTAGCAAGTGGTCAGTCCAGGACTGTCTAATCGGATCTATCCAATTGTAATCTTCCTTTAAGACTCAGAAGAAAGAGAAATAAAGGAAAAATAAGCAGCTTACATAACCCGTGGCCTCCCATGAGACCGCTTAGAGAAACAGATTGAGGGTATCAGAAAGGAGCCAGTGGCCAGACATAAAGAGCTGAGAACTGAGCTGTGCAGGAGAGAGACAGGTGTTCTTTAGAGAAATCAGAGGAGTCCCAGGGTCAGAGCAGCCTTAAACTGAGCCTGGAGTCATGGAGACCAAGGGGAGCTCTGGCTGGAGCAGGCAGGATGGGCTGGGGAGGCTGGGAGCAGCAGCGGATATTCACTGAGAATCTACCGTGTTCCTGCCCAGGGCTGTACAGCAACCACACACTAGTCCCTTGTCCAGGGGAGGAAGCAGTCATACATTTATTCCTTCCCTCGACCAACCCACACTGCAGACCCATATCATGCCTCCTATCAGAGATACTGGGACCCCAAGATCCATCTCTTCAAAGATCTTGCCTTCAAAACCACTCTAACCTGACTCCTGAGTTTATGCTGTAGTAAATGCTGAACTATTGCCAGATAAACTTAACCAAGAGCACAGTGAGTCTTAATTATAACACGGAGTCAATTCAGCTCAACTATGCTTCATCGTCTACTTTACTCGGTTGTCCCATCTGTAATCCAATGACCAGCTATAAATGCTTATAATTATTTTTTCTTTCATCACTCTCAAAACCACTAATTAGAGTAATTACTGCAAAGTATAGTTAAACATGAATCAAGCTGACATGAAGCGAATCATCCACACCCTATCTCCCCACGTTGGCTTTCCTCCAAGTGCCTTACTCTTCTCTTGGTTGTATTTCCAGGCCAGACTCACCCAACTTGCTGAAATGTTTGACTATCTGATGATGCTTCACCATCCTGCCCACTCTGACATTGCTGTTGTTGTTCCATCGCTATGTCATGCTCAACTCTGCTACCCCATGGACTGCAAAATGCCAGGCTTCCCTGACCTTCACTTATCTCCCTGAGTTTGCTCAAACTCATGTGCATTGAGTCTATGATGCCATCCAGACCATTTCATCCTCTGTTGCCTCCTTCTCTTTCTGCCCTGTATCTTCCCCAGCACCAGGGTCTTTTCCAATGGGTCAGCTCTTCACATCAGGTGGCTCTTCACATTCAGCTTCAGCATCAGTCCTTCTAGTGAACATGCAGGGCTGATTTCCTTTAGGATTGACACTAGGTGAGTGAGACCAATGTTAGTGAAAATCCCTATAGATTTGTGTCTGGCTGGTCAGGGCTTCCATCACTTTCCAGCTCTCCTGCAGCTGACTATACTCTCTCCTCTCATCCAGATCTGTTTTATGGCTTGTATCCCAGGCCCCAAGGCTTCTGTGTCTGTCGCCTTGTCCTTAGAGTCCCATTAGCATGAAGATTTATTTTTCAAAGACACTGCCTTTGGTACATACAAATAAATGGCTTTGGTGTAGTAAAAAGAGCTTGGCTGGAAGACCAGGGTCTCCCTGCTGACCCTACATTTCCTCGAGGGTACAGGTGATGACTAATGCCTGACCAGAGCACCAGTGGGGTAGGGAACTGTGAGGCAATACATTTCTGTTGTTTAAGGCACCCAGTCTGTGGTGCTTTGTTCTGGCAACCAGAGAAAGCTAAGGCACATTGACCTCAAATGTAAAAGCTTCAAGCCCCACAGAATTTAACTTGCCATGCTGACAATGATGACTGGCTGACACTTGAATGATTAGCAAGAGCATCATGAAAACAGGCTTGGTGGAGAATGATGGGCAGAGAGAAGAACTGTGCAGCCAAGGGGGAGAATAAGAGCATCCTGGGGGGAAGAGAAAAGAGCTCCTGAGGCAAAGGGTAGAGACCCAACCCTTTCACAGACTTGGGTTCCCATCACTGTAGACTTATTCTCAAATCTTGCATTACGCTTCCCTCTGTTTCATCAGTGTATACAAGACATCACGTGGGATGGTACCAAATAACTGTCGCCTATCAGCCAGGGTGAGTTGTCCTTCCCTGAGCCCCAGGAAAGGAGGGACAGGTAGAGCCAGAAATGCACTCATGTCGAAGCAACAATTGCAGAAAATCAAAGCAGTTTCTGGAAGAGCTTCTGGAATGCCCAGCTTACAGAGCAAAGGACTCCCAAGAAAATTCTGATTTAGGGAAATTACAGGCCTTTAGCTTCTCAAGTTATCTTATAATCATTGAAATGAGAGAGGAGTAGATGGCAGGATCTACCAAAAAGTTTTAAAAAGGAAAGTGGTGGATAGAGGTTTAAAACATGTATTATTTATTTCTCAGAAGGGAAAGTAAAATTTAAAATATAATGACAGTTAGCATTGACTGTATGGTGTACAAAGTCGCTTTCCCCATCTCATGAAATGTTCTCAATGACCTGATAAAATGATTTTATGATAAAGTAGATGAGGAAACTGAGGCCTGAGTTTACACAGACAGTATTTGATCCTCTGAATCCAAACTCCTTTGCATGCGTGTTAAATCATGCTGACTCTGTGCAATGCTATGGACTGTAGCCCACCAGGCTCCACTGTCCATGAGATTCTCCAGGCAAGAATACTGGAGTGGGTTGCCATTTCCTTCTCCAGAGGATCTTCCCAACCCAGAGATGGAACCCACATCTTCTGTACCAAAGGCAGGTTCTTTACCACTAGTGCCACCTGGGACAAGAACTATCCAGGGTACTTCAGATCTGTAGTCTCGATCAATTCACACTATATCCCTGGTGTTGTAAATGCCATGTATTATGGCCCTGGGTTATTTCTCCAATTATTTCTCCAGCGCAGCGCTGGAGCAAGCAGTGGCTGCATGGCAAAGAATTGATGTTTTTGAACTGTGGTGTTGGAGAAGACTCTTGAGAGTCCCTTGGAGATCATCCTAAAGGAGATCAGTCCTAAATATTCATTGAAAGGACTGATGTTGAAGCTGAAACTCCCATACTTTGGCCCCCTGATGCGAAGAACTAACTCACTTGAAAAGAACCTGATGCTGGGAAAGATAGAAGGTGGGAGGAGAAGGGGACAACAGAGGATGAGGTGGTTGGATGGCATCACCAACTCAATGCACATGAGTCTGAGTAAACTCCGGGAGTCGGTGATGGACAGGGAGCCCTGGCGCACTGCAGTCCATGGGGTCTCAAAGAGTCAGACACGACTGAGTGACTGAACTGAACTGAACTGAACTGATGGCCCTGGGTTAAGTACTACAATCCTTATTTCATTTATAAAGACACTGAGGCCCAGAGGAGTTAAGGAATGTGACTTTAGGCAGCCACGAGCAGAAACTGATCCCAGGGGTGTCCAGCTGTTCACACACGGCCCCTTTACAGACACTGAGACAAAGGCTTGTAAAGGCTCCACCCAACCTCACACTTCACCCTGAACTGACATAGGCTCAGGCCCCAGGTTGTCTGGCCCCAGCAGTGATGCTCTACACTGCGTGCTTTACCATCTCCCTACACAAAGAGGGTCTCAGTTAAGGTGATGGCTCCCAGAGTGTGACAAGGATACATGGAGTCTGGGGTTCTGCTCAGACCACTCAGCCAGAGGGGCTCAGAGAGAAGTGAGGGGGAAGGGGGTCAAGCACCCCAGACGTGAGCATGGACCACACACAGTGAGACTTTGGTCAGTTTTTCCATGCTGCTCTTGGCTTAATGACTCAAGTCAGCCTAGAGTGACCTTCCTTGATCTAAATCCTCAAGGATCCACAGAAATTCCAAGAGCTCCTTTTCCCCAAAGACCTGGGGTAACCTAAGGACCCAGAAGATTTGGCCTAGAAACATCATCTAAACCCACCTAACTGGCCATAGATCAGAATGAGAAATTTGGCTTAAGAATAAATAAATAAATCGCTTCCTCTACATCTTTGCCAAAAGGGAACTTGGAAATGCCATTAGAAGGACCCAAAGAAGAAGAAATGCCAGCGTAAATCAGTCCAGCCTGGATTCTAAAGGAAGGCCTGACCCACGCTTGCAAACATGGACAAACTAATGATGAATCATACCTTTCTCCCCAGATGTGAACCCTGAAACCCTGCCAAGGTCTGTTTCAGTGTTTTATTGATGGAGTCACATGGCCGCATCCCAGGGGCTTGGCTCCCTCATTCATGGAGCCAAGTCTTGGTAAATGTTTTGTGTTTGCAGATCTGTGAGCTTGATGAGCCGTGACGATGTTTGCCCATTGCAGCCTGTCTTGTGTGCTTGGGGTCTGGGCACTGCTCACTACACCAGCGGCACTCCAGCACATGACCCACCAGTAAACATAGATAGCATCTGCGCCGAAGGGTTCAAGACCTCGTGATGATTATCATCATGGTGGGTTGTGGTTTTCTTTTGTTTTACAAAGCCCACAAAATTACTGTTATGCTCTTCTAACAACAATACCATGTTGTTAGAAAACTGTGAGCTGGGATTCAGAAGACCTGGATTTAAGCTGTCATTTACTAATTTTGTAGCCAGGAGGAAAAATCAGTACGTCTGAGACTCAGTTTTCTTGTCTGTACAATGGAGGTGATAATCCATCATCATGGGTGGAATGGATATCTTACCTGTCTCTCTTGGATGGTATAAGGCCAAGGATCAACACATTCATGAAAGTATAACGCAAACTGCCAACCACTCAATAAATGTAATATATACCATTTTCTCCAATTTCAATTCAACAAAAGTATGAAACTAGGCCTGGGAGAAAGTCACAGTCATGTGGATAAACTGGATTTGTCAGAGGAACATTTTCAACCAGAGGGCCAACCTACAAGGCTGTAAAGAACCTAAATTATTGACCCTCCCTCTAATGTACTAGGCACCTCTAGGCACTGAGAATTTACCACTAGGCAGTGGGGTTCTACCTATGGAGAAACTCACAGTCCACACTGGAAGTGAATGACAGACACGTATTAATAATAATGCAGACGCATTGGAAAGAACAGGCTTCTATGGCCTTGAGCTTCCTGGAAAGGGCTTCCTGAAGGAAAGGCCACTGAGCTGAATGTGGAGAAGTAATGAAAAATGTGCTCATAAATCAAGCAAGTCACAGCACAAATACAAAGAAAGAAAGCGGTTGAGACTTTTCAGAGGAGGATGTTGTTAAGCCGTGGACTTTCTCACCCGGGGGTTGGTTCGTGGAAAGAGAGAAGGCAGGATGATGTACAGTGAGTGACCCAGCCCTCCTGGTGATCCCACCACCTCACACTTTGTGGGTGAAGCAGAACTGAGAGACCTCAATTAGCTGTGCTAGGAGATGGTAACGGGGGAAGGTCGAGGGTTAAAAGGGGTTGATCAAGAAAGACACAAGCAGAAACAGTTCTCACCCACTCAGTAGCAAGGAAAGAGGCAATGCAAACTTCCACTTAGATTTTTCCCACTTGAGCTTGAATCTTTGATAAATGGCAAGTCACTAAGCTTCACAGAGTCTCCATTTTCTCAAATGACAGAAGAGCAGCAAGAACAGTTGACAGGTGACCATCATCAGGATAGGTGGAAGGTCTCCAGCCGACTCACAATTGACTGAGAGGCTCTCATTAGAATTCCCAAGGTGACATAACTAGAAGAGATGTTCAGTCTTCCGCATTGCAGAGTCATTTTACCTTTCCAAGTTTTGTGTTTTTTGTTTGTTTTTTATTAACCTCCCAACCGATGGCTTTAGAATCGACTTTTCATTCTCATTTCTCCGGCTGCAAAGTATACTTTGGCACAAGAACGCCAGGGCAGGCACAGGAACTGGGCTCCGTTCCCTCTGGTGGATGAAGTGTCTTATCCTTAAACCAGAACCATCTGTGTGAAATGACTGGGAGGCACAAAAAAGTGCCGGAACCACAAAATTCCACCTTTGGTTTTGGCTTTCTGGCCACAAAAGAACAAAAATGCGGCTCTTGTTTCTTCCAGTCTTTCCTCCTCCACCATCTACTTGGGTCTGACTTCAGGTCTCGATTAGGAAGCCCTGAGGTTTGGGGGCCCACTCATCCAACTGCCTTTGGAGATCTTGCTGGAATGCACATGAAGGTCATGGTATTGGCTGGGAATTAAATAACTTTTTTTTTTTTTTTTTTTTTTCAAAAAAACAAACTTCATAAATCCTGGCTCATTCTCACACAGGTGTATAGAAAAAACAGGAAATTTTTCTACGTGTTCAGGTCTTGCCAAGACCCAAATATGAAACACGTATGAGACCCAAATATGAATTTCTTTTTCCACAGGAAGTGTCTGTTAAGACACTTGAAGTGAGTCCAGAGAAAGGTGAGCAGTGAGTTATGAAAATATCATGCCCAGTATCTGCTGAGAAGGACCCACAGGATCTGCACCCAGCATCTTCCCACTCTAGTATCATCCAGGGCGCTGTTTGCATCACCTGATAAAGATGGCAGTTTGGACCGACTCAATGGGGTGGGACCAAGATATTTATGGAGACGAGTGACGGGTGTTGGAAATTTTGCTCTCCTCCACACCACAGGAAAGCTTGAAGATCCAACCCAAACCAGAGCTCGTTCAAGTGTCAGAAGATGAAAATAATGTGGTTTGGGTGCACAAACGTTTTTAGCTATAAATACCCTGTAGATGGTTCCAGTGCATTGAGCCAAAACCTAAATGCTGTGAGGTTTCACCCAACTGAATGGTTCCTGAAATAAAGACAAGGCAAGGACAAAAATTATCAAGATGAAATTGAAAGACCAGAGACGGACTCTAAAAGGATGACCTGATGGAGCAAAAACACATCCAGGTCGTTAGTAACAAGTGTTAGCAGAGCACCTTAGGTGGGCTGTGCACTGGTCAAGCTCATTCAAATCCAGGAATGTGGTAAATCCTTCACCAGCAATTCCAGGAGAAAGGTGTGAGTGCTCTGCCCTGTGAAGATGATGAAACCAGGAACTCAAGATGGAGAAACCAGCTCAGGATTGGAAGCCAGCTCCATCTGACCGCAAAGCCCACCGTCTTCCACGGGACCCACTGTCCTAATCACACGTGCATGTTTCCCCGTCTTGAAGACAGTGTGAGCTCTTCAAGGGTCATGGCGTGTACTGTCCCAGTCACCTTGGATTCCATAGGACCAAGACATGTTGGTATCTTGGAAGTTATATGAAGCTTCTCAGGCAGCCATGCTAAAATGGTTTATCACAACCTGGGTGGATTAAAACAATGGATGTTTATTTTCTCACATTTTAGAAGCTGGAAGTCCAAACCCAGGTGCCTTCAAGATTGGTTACTCCTTGGGGCTCTGAGGGAGCATCTTCTCCAAGCCTCTCTGGCCTCTGATTGTGAACCAGAAGTCCTTGGTTGTTCTTGGTGTGTAGATGCATCCCTGGAATCTCTGCCCCCATCTTGTCATGGTGTTCTCTCTGTGTCCAAGTCTGTGTCTCTTCTCTTCTTATATGGACAGCAGTCACATTGCAATAGGGCCACCCTACTCCAGTATGGCTTCATCTTAACCCATTACATCTGTAAAGAACCAGCTTCCAAACAAGGTCATAGTCAAAGGCAAAGTGCTTGGGACATCAACTTATCTTTGAGAGGGACACAATTCAACCCATGACAGAGATGATAAATCCTTTGTTTTGTTGAAATATAGTTGATTTACAAAGTTGTACTAATTACTGTTGTTCAGCAAAGTGATTCAGTTATGCATATATATATATATATATTCTTTTAAAAATTATTTTTATTATTCTTATTGTTGTTGCTTTTTGTTGTTTTTTGGGGGGTGGGGGTATGCCGCATGGCACGTGGAAGCTTAGTTTCCCAATCAGGGATCAAACTTGCACCCCCCACTTTGAGAGCCAAGTTTTAACCATGGACTGTGGAGGAAGTCCAATCTTTTTTTAAATTCCTCTCTATTATGGTTTATCACAGGATATTGAATATAGTTCTCTGTGGTATATAGTAGGGCCTTGTTGTTTATCCATTCTATATATAAAATCTTACATCTGCTAACCCCAACCTCCCACTCCATCCTTCTCCCAAGCCCTTCCTCCTTGGCAATGACTAGTCTGTTCTCTATGTCTGTGATTCTGTTTCTGTTACATAGATTGATTTATTTGTGACAGACGATACATTCTTATTTCTTGAATTAGAAAGACCCCATGGCCCGTTCCAGGACTCCTGATATCATCCCTGTTAGGTTCTCTCTGGATACTTCAGTTCCCTGAGTACAGCCTTCTTTCCAAAGCCTGAAGAAACCTGTCAGATTTGCCAAAGCCTCCACCATGCTGGGGACCTTCTGGGTCCTGATAGAATAAGGCGACAACTCTTCTCCCATCAGGTATCCTAACCCACTCCCTTTTCCTCTAAAATCGCAGGCAGTTTTACAACTGTGTAAGGAAGATGGGAGGCTTCTAGGCGGCTCAGTGGTAAAGAATCCACCTGCCAAGCAAGACATGTGGGTTCCATCCCGGGTTGGGGAGATCCCCTGGAGAAGGGAATGGCTACCCACCCCAGTAATCTTGCCTGGAGAATCCCGTGGACAGAAGGGCCTGGAGGGCTACAGTCCTTGGGGTCACAAAAGAGTCGTACTCAACTCAGCGACTAAACAACAACAAACAGCAAAGAAAGATGGGAAGCTCTGAATGTCATTTAAACAGGAAAAGAAAGAACACAAATCTAAGAGCCACATCTTGATCCTGAGGCAGGTCACTGGGAGGATGCTTATTACAAAAAAAAAAAAAAATAGCAGAAATAAAACTGAACCTCATCAAAGTGTAGCATCTATCAACTGATGAGATCTCAAAGAAATGCCAGTGTAGAATTCTAGACTTCTCTGCTTTCAAACCTTTGGGTTGCTTGGTTGGTTGGTTGTTGGTTGGTTTTGTTTGAATAAATAATTTTTCAAGAATTTGATATTAGCAAACACACATACAATGTATGTCCTATCTCCATGTGTGCTGTGCTCAGCTGGGTCCAACTCTTTGCAGCCCCAGCCAGGCTCCTCTGTCCATGGGATTTTCCAGGCAAGAATCCTGGGGTGGGTAGCCATGCCCTTCTCCAGGGGATCTTCCTGACCCAGGGATTGAACCCACATCTCTCACATCTCCTGCATTGGCAGGCAGGTTCTTTACCACTGCGCCACCTGGGAAGCCTGTCCTACCTCCAAGATAGCCATAAATGAAGATGTTACCACCCAAGAAAATAGTATCGACGGAAATGAATAAAAAGTGGCTAATAGGGCCCAAATTAAGAAAACTATAGAAAGTAACTAGGAAAATGTAAGCCCCTTCTGGCAATGAGCATTTGCATACACGGTTAAATATAATTTCCACCAGGTGCTTGAAGCACAAGAGTAATTATAGACGAGCCAAAAATGAAGCGATAACCTTTTTTCGGCACGGACACCACCTCCTCTGATTATGTAGCAGTGTTTTGAAGAGCTAAACACCTTCTACAAACGCCAGGTGGTGGGGTTATTACTGCCTTCACTGCACCTTATCACTGCCAAGGCTGCACATGGAGCAGTTTCCCAGGGAATAGTTTACCCTCCACTTTCTTTCCCTGGAAATACATGCTTCATTTCAGCCTGCAGGGCTCAGTGAATGCTCCAAAGAACCCAGGCATTCTAACAATAAAGGCAAAGAGTGCATGTCCTTTCCCAATTTGCAGGAGAAGAATAAGTAGATGAATAGACATTTCCCAATGTGAAGCTTTATTCTGTAATTTTCCTGGTAAGTGTTTGGAACTCACTCCCTTTGGACCTCTAGTAAGTACCAGAGATGACAGAGAAAAGAGGGAAGCCTGATCACCACCACAGTTCTCATAGCACCACGCACCTGCCACCAGCCCACTGATGCCAACAAGGCGAAACACCAGTTTGCATTTGCATCATCTTTTCCCCCCACCACACTCTGATGTATCTGACTGGGGGTGAAGGGGTGGGGCATGCAGTTCTAGAGGCCTGCAGGTTTAACCCTGGACTTGGCCCCTGTGAGCTCAGAATAAACTTTTGCTGTAAGAAGGAACAGGTGAAAATGCAAATCAAAACCACAATGAGATATCACTTCACACTGGCTAGGTTCGTTCTTATCAAAAAAAAAAAAATATATATATATATATATAAACAGACACACAAGATGAATATCAGCAAGAATGTGGAGAAATTAAAACACTTGTGCATTGCTGTTGGGGATGTAAATGGTGAAAGCAATAAGGCAATTACTCAAAAAATTAAATATAGAATTACCATAGGATCCAGAGTCCTTCTCTGGGTATGTACTTAGAAAAATTGAAAACAGAAACTCAAGCACACCCACATTCATGGCAGCACTATTCATGATAGCCAAAAGACAGAAGCAACCAAATGCCTGCCCATCAATGGATGAATGGATAGGTAAATGTGGTCTAGACATGCAATGGAATATCATTAAGCCTTAAAAATGAAGGAAACTCTGATACACACTACAACATGGATTAACCTTGAGGACACTATGTTAAATGAAATAAACCAGAAACAAAAGGACAAATACTGTGATTCATTATGTGACTGCATGCGTGCTAAGTCACTTCAGTCGTGTCTGACTCTTTGTGACCCTATGGACTGTAATCTACCAGTCTCCTCTGTCCATGGGATTCTCCAGACAAGAATACTAGAGTGGGTTGCCATGTCCTCCTCCAGGGAGTCTTGCTGACCCAGGGATAGAACCTGCATCTCTTACATCTCCTGCATTGGCAGGCGTGTTCTTTACCACTAGCACCACCTGGGAAGCCCTAATTTGCTTAATGAGGTACCAAAAAGAGTCAAATTCATAGAGTCAGAAAGTAGATAGTGGCTACCAAAACTTCCCCGGTAGCTCAGCTGCTAAAGAATCCACCTGCAATGCAGGAGACCTCAGTTCGATTCCTGGGCTGGGAAGATCCCCTGGAGAAGGGAACAGCTACCCACTCCAGCATTCTGGCCTGGAGAATTCCGTGGACTGTATATCCATGGGGTTGCAAAGAGTCAGACAAGACTGGGTGACTTTCACTTTCACAGGGGCTAAGGGAAGGGAGAAATGAGGAGTTACTATTTAATGGGTATAAAGTTTCAGTTCAGGAAGATGAAAAATTCTGGAGATGGATGATGTTAACAGTTGCACAATCATGTGAATGTACTGAAGACCACTGAACTGTACACTTAAAATGGTTAAATGGTAAATTTCATGTTATGAAATTTTTACAATAAAAAAAAAGAACAATAAACAGATGAGTGTCAACATTGAACAACATCCTCTAGAAAGCATCTGGTTTCTGGGAGTTCCATCACCTAACCAGCTTTAGCAACTTGAGAGGGGGGTTGCTAGGGTACCGCTGGTGGGTATTTTAAGAATAATAAATGCAACTAGAGATTATTGTACTAAGTGAAGTAAGTCATAAAGACAAATACCATATGGTATCACTTATATGTGGAATCTAAAATATGGCACAAATGAACCTATCTACAAAATAGAAACAGACTCACAGACATAGAGAATACATGTGTGGTTGCCAAGGGGGAGGTGGGGATGGACATGGATGGATTAGGAGTTCAGGGTTAGGATTGAGAGATGCAAACTATTATATATAGAATGAATAAATAATAAGGCCCTACTGTGCAGTACAGGGAACTATATTCAATATGCTGGGATAAGCCATAATGAAAAAGAATATAAAAAAAAATGTATTAATATATTTGTGCATAATTTAGTCACTTTGCTGTACACCAGAAATTAACACAATGTTATAAATCAACTTCAATAAAAAAAACTTTTTCTAAGAATATTAAAGAAAAAGACCATAACTTTCTTTAATGCAGAGATTTATTATATTGACTCATAATTTCAGTACTCAAATAATCCCAGCTGACCACATTTGTGAAGGTAAAAGTGATAACATGAACTTACTTGGCGTATTCAGCAGTGCACATGTTGTAACATGAGAAGCATAAGCCTCTTTTTCCTTCCCAGCCCCTCTCTCCAAAGGTAATCCCTATTAACAGTGTCATAACATATTCTTTAAACAACAACAACAAATGGTGCCCTTAGACAAGTGTTATGATGGCACATATGCATGAGTGTATATTTTTACATTTTCACTTTGCATGTTTATATTTACATTCTAAGATTTTATATTTATAGCACTAACATTTATACAACTTGTTTTATACCCTGTACACTTTTTAGGATTTAACTTTTTTCCCATTGAAAATATTCAGAGGGATTTTTCCCTGTTAGGATGCAGAGTTACTTGTGTAGACTATACTGTAGCTACTTATAGACTGTTTAATATTCTTGACAAAACCTTTAAGCTGTGATGTAAATGGATTAAATACTCCAATCAAAAGACACAGACTGGCTGAATAAACACAAAAGCAAAACCCGTATATAATGCTGTCTGTCCGATGCTGTAAAGAGCAATACGGCATAGGAACCTGGAATGTTAGGTCCATGAATCAAGGCAAATTGAAACTGGTGAAACAAGAGATGCCAAGAGTGAACATCGCCATTCTAGGAATCAGCAAACTAAATGGACTGGAACTGGTGAATTTAACTCAGATGACCATTATATCTACCACTGTAGGCAGGAATTCCTCAGAAGAAATGGAGGAGCCATCATAGTCAACAAAAGAGTCTGAAATGCAGTACTTGGATGCAATCTCAAAAACGACAGAAAGATCTCTGTTCATTTCCAAGGCAAACCATTCAATATCACAGTAATCCAAGTCTATGCCCTGACCAGTAATGCTGAAGAAGCTGACGTTGAACAGTCCTGTGAAGACCTACAAGACCTTTTAGAACCAACACTCAGAAAAGATGTCTTTTTCATTATAGGGGACTGGAATGCAAAAGTAGGAAGTCAAGAAACACCTGGAGTAACAGGCAAATTTGGCCTTGGAGCACAGAATGAAGAAGGGCAAAGGCTAATAGAATTTTGCCAAGAGAACGCACTGGTCATAGCAAACACCCTCTTGCAACAACACAAGAGAAGACTCTACACATGGACATCACAGATGGTCGACACCGAAATCAGATTGATTGTATTCTTTGCAGTCAAAGATGGAGAAGCTCGATACAGTCAGCAAAAACAAGACCAGGAGCTGACTGTGGCTCGGATCATGAACTCCTTATTGCGAATTCAGACTTAAATTGAAGAAACTGGGGCAAACCACTAGACCATTCAGGTATGACCTAAATCAAATCCCTTATGACTATACGATGGAAGTGAGAAATAGATTTAAGGTACTAGATTTGGTAGACAGAGTGCCTGATGAGCTATGGACGGAGGTTCATGACATTGTACAGGAGACAGGGATCAAGACAGTCCCCATGGAAAAGAAATGCAAAAAGGCAAAATGGCTGTCTGGGGAGGCCTTACAAATAGCTGAGAAAAGAAGAGAAGTGAAAAGCAAAGCAGAAAAGGAAAGATATAACCATTTGAATGCAGAGTTCCAAAGAATAGCAAGGAGAGATAAGAAAGCCTTCCTCAGCGATCAATGCAAAGAAATAGAGGAAAACAACAGAATGGGAAAGACTAGACATCTCTTCAAGAAAATTAGAGATACCAAGGGAACATTTCATGCAAAGATGGGCTCAATAAAGGACAGAAATGGTATGGCCCTAACAGAAGCAGAAGATATAAAGAAGAGGTGGCAAGAATACACAGAAGAACTGTACAAAAAAGATCTTCATGACCCAGATAATCACGAAGGTGTGATCACTCACCTAGAGCCAGACATCCTGGAATGTGAAGTCAAGTGGGCCTTAGGAAGCATCACTATGAACAAAGCTAGTGGAGATAATGGAATTCCAGTTAAGCTATTTCAAATCCTAAAAGATGATGCTGTGAAAGTACTGCAGTCAATATGCCAGCAAATTTGGAAAACTCAGCAGTGGCCACAGGACTGGAAAAGGTCCGGTTTCATTCCAATCCCAAAGAAAGGCAATGCCAAAGAATGCTCAAACTATAGCACAATTGCAGTCATCTCACACGCTAGTAAAGTAAGGCTCAAAATTCTCCAAGCCAGGCTTCAGCAATACGTGAACCGTGAACTTCCAGATGTTCAAGCTGGTTTTAGAAAAGGCAGAGGAACCAGAGATCAAATTGCCAACATTCGCTGGATCACTGAAAAACCAAGAGAGTTCCAGAAAAACATCTGTTTCTGCTTTATTGACTTTGCCAAAGCCTTTGACTGTGTGGATCACAATAAACTGTGGAAAATTCTGAAAGAGATGGGAATACCAGACCACCTGACCTGCCTCTTGAGAAACCTGTATGCAGGTTAGGAACCAGCAGTTAGAACTGGACATGGAAAAACAGACTGGTTCTAAATAGGAAAAGGAGTACATCAAGGCTGTATATTGTTAGCCTGCTTTTTTAACTTATATGTAGAGTACATCATGAGAAACACTGGGCTGGAAGAAGCACAAGCTGGAATCAAGATTGCCAGGAGAAATATCAATAACTTCAGATACGCAGATGATACCACACTTATAGCAGAAAGTGATGAAGAACTAAAAAGCCTCTTGACGAAAGTGAAAGAGGAGAGTGAAAAAGTTGGCTTAAAGCTCAACATTCAGAAAACTAAGATCATGGCATCTGGTCCCATCACTTCATGGCAAATAGATGGGGAAACAGTGGAAACAGTGGCTGACTTTATTTTTTGGGGCTCCAAAATCATTGCAGATGGCTATTGCAGCCATTAAACTAAAAGATGCTTGTTCCTTGGAAGGAAAGCTATTACAACCTAGACAGCATATTAAAAAGCAGAGACATTACTTTGCCAACAAGGGTCTGTCTAGTCAAGGCTATGGTTTTTCCTGTGGTCATGTATGGATGTGAGAGTTGGACTGTGAAGAAAGCTGAGAGCCGAAGTATTGATGCTTTTAAACTGTGATGTTGGAGAAGACTCTTGAGAGTCCCTTGGACTGCAAGGAGATCCAACCAGTCCATTCTGAAGGAGATCAGCCCTGGGATTTCTTTGGAAGGAATGATGCTAAAGCTGAAACTCCAGTACTTTGGCCACCTCATGCGAAGAGTTGACTCATTGGAAAAGACTCTGATGCTGGGAGGGATGGGGGGCAGGAGGAAAAGGGGACGACAGAGGATGAGATGGCTGGATGGAATTACTGACTCGATGGACATGAGTCTGAGTGAACTCCAGGAGTTGGTGATGGTCAGGGAGGCCTGGCGTGCTGCAGTTCATGGGGTCACAAAGAGTTGGACACGACTGAGCAACTGAACTGACTGACTGATGCTGGGAAATATTGAGGGCAGGAGGAGAAGGGGACGACAGAGGATGAGATGGTTGGATGGCATCACTGACTCTATGGACATGAGTTTGGGTAAACTCCAGGAGTTGGTGATGGACAGGGAGGCCTGGCGTGCTGCGGTTCATGGGGTCGCAAAGAGTAGGACATGACTGAGCGACTGAACTGAACTGAACAAGAGACCCACTTCAGAAACATACAGACTGAAAGTGAGGGGGTGGAAAAAATATTCCATGCAAATGGAAATTCTTTTTAAAAAGTGGGAATGGTAATACCCAAGTTTGTTTTTGTGTTTTGTTTTGTTGACTCTTGCAAATATATTCATTGCAATGGAATTGTTAGATCAAACTATTAGCAATTTGCATTTTCATGAACATTGGCAGATTACAATCTGTAACATAGCAACAGCCTAAACTTTCACAATGTGTAAGAAAACCTGTTCCCCACCCATCACCCCAGTCACCTCAGCACTTTGCAAGAACTGTTTTCATGTTTGCTTTTGTAATGAAGTGACTTGGTGTCTCCTAATGTTTATTTTGAATTTCCTTTACTAAGAGACACACTGAGCATTCTTTAACATGCTTCATGTCCATTTTTCTTTTCCTTTGAACTATTCGTAGATCTTCTTCATTGGCCCCCTATTACTTCACCTTATTAATTTACGTGAGCTCTTTAAAGATTCTAGAAACTAGCCTTTCACTTGCTATGTCTGTTGCAGATATGTTCCCTAGATTTGTTGGGTTTACTTTGTTTCAGGTCTTATGTGCCAGAGATAAATTCAAAATTTGCACTTTGTCATTTGTATCTGTCTTTTACAGCTTCTGGATTTTCCATCCTACTCAGAAAGGCTTTCCTTCCTCCAAGCTTAAAAATAAACTCATTCCAACTTTTACACTATCTTTGCTCTGTGTATGTAATAGTGGGCCAATGGTGTTGCCTTAAATGAAATAAAATATAAGAACAGTATATGAGAATATTAATACCAGCTATTAAAATGGAAGTGAATGACTATGTCAAGTGATTCTCAACAAACATGCCAAAACAACTCAATGGGAAAAGAATACTATTTTCAACAAATGGTACTGGGACATCTGTATATCCACATGTAAAAGTGAAGTTGAACCCCTAACTCACCCCTATAAAAAAAGTCAACTCAAAATGGATCACAGACTTAAATATAATAGCTAAAACTATCAAAATCCTAGAAGAAAACATGAGAGTAAATCTTTGTATGCTTGGATAAGGCAATGGTTTTTTTAGAAGGGACACCAAAAATACAACTGATAAAAGAAAAAAAAAAAAACAGATAAATTGGAATTCATAAAAATTTAAAACTCATGTTTCAAAGACCACTATCTTAAAAGTGAACATATAACCCACAAAATGGGAGAGATTATTTGCACATCACACATTGATAAGAAAGGTATCCTGAAGATACTACTTAACACCCACTAGAATGGATAAAATAAAATGGGCAAAATACCATTCCACAAAAGCATTGAAAAGCAAAATAAAAAGTAACATGTTTGGGACTTCCCTGGCAGTCCAGTCTGCCTTCCAATGCAGGGGTACAGGTTCAATCCTTGGTCAGGGATTTAAGATCCCCCATGCCTCCAGACCAAAAAACAAAACTTAAAACAGAAGCAATATTGTAACAAATTCAATAAAGACTTTAAAAAAAAATGGTCCACATCAAAAATAAATAAATAAATAACACATTTGGACAAGGATGTGGAGAAACTGAACTTCCAATCATTATTGATGGGGTTGTTAAACTTTGAAAACTAGACTGGCAGTTCCTCAAAATATTAGACACAGAGTCACCATATGATCCAGCAACTCCATTCTTAGATATACCCTCAAGGGAAATAAAGACCATGTCCATGCATAAAATTGTATATGCATGCTCATAGAAACATTATCCCAACAGCCAAAAGATGAAAACAAGCCAAAAGTACATCAACTGAACATTTCAATGGAACATTTCAACAATGGAATATTACTCAGCAGTAAAAAAGAATGAAATACTAATTCATGTTTCAACACGGATGAATCTTGAAAACATCATGCTTCATAAAAGAAGCCAGTCACAAAAGAATACATATTGTATGATTCCATTTGCTTGAAATATACAGAATAGGCAAATCCGTAGAGAAAAAAAGTAAATTAGGAGTTGCTTAGGGCCAGGACCAGAGGCAGGAGGACATTGGGGTAACAGAGAATGACTGCTAATGAGTATGGGGTTTCTTTAGGGATGATAAGATTGTTCTAAAATTAGATAATGGTCATGGTTGTGAAATTCTATGAATATCGTGCACGCTGGAGCCCGCACACCACAACTAAAGAGCTGGCATGCCACAACAAAGACCCAGCACAGCCAAAGAAATAAAATAAATAGATATTTTTAAAGACTCTATAAATATACTAAAACCCACTGAATTTTACATTTTACATGGGTGAATTTTATAGTATTTAAGTCATATCTCATTAAAGTTATTTTTTAACTTTATTTTAAAAGCAGACAATTGAGCCATAGTCTTCCAACTTCTGTGCTAGATTTTAACATTTTGTGCTTTTGAAACATGATAATAACAATGTGAAAAAAGAGGGGTAAAAGATAAGAAAAGAAAGTGAGTGAGAAGGATGGGAGGAGAAAATTAGAAATGGATACAGAGCAAAAACTCAGAGAATGACTTAAAGAAAAAAGCAAAAAACATCTTTTATTCCCTTTGTATATAAAAAGTTATAGATAAAACACTCCCTCATCCAGGAGGAATACCCAGTTTGAAAGCAGGAATCCAGAGAAGTTTGTCATGGGGAGATAAAAGGGAACCAATGAACTCAGCCCCATACAGCTGGATCACTCTCTCCCCTGCTGTTTCCGAACAGCAAGCCCAGAGCCAAGTCACTCCATCCTGAGCATCTCTCTACTTCTCTCTAAAAGAGCAACAACATCTCTTTTCATAAGTGTAAAGCTCAAACACTTGAAAAATCTTGATTGATAGATTGAAAGTCATCCAGTCGTATCCGACTCTTTGCAACCCCATGGATTTTACAGTCCATGGGATTTTCCAGGCCAGATTACTGGAGTGGGTAGCCTTTCCCTGTTCCAGGGGATCTTCCCAACCCAGGGAGCGAATCCAGGTCTTCCTCGTTACAAGCAGACTCTTTACCATCTGAGCCACAGGGGAATCCCCAATTGACTGAAAAATCTTAATACATTATAAAATGTGAACATGATTACTATAAAACTGACATTTTTTTTCTTTTACTGTGGCAGTAACGAAGGTTCCTTATTTGAATTTTTACTTCTTCAGATGAATATAAATAGGCCCAGAACAGAATAAGACATCAATATCAATTTTCCAAACAAAACTTAATAGAATTCAGTCCCATAGACAAGAGTTCCAGTCCACCATCTGTCATCCTCAACCAATGACAGGCATTATCTGGACCACCTTTTCCTCCAACCTGTGCAGAATAAAGTAGTAGCATCTGCAACTTAAAGACCACAGTTGCCACTTAGAAGTCAAAGCCTGGACACGCTCATAATTACTGGCATAAGGAATAAAGAAAACTGTAAGGCCCTTGTCTTTCTGAAAGCTGAATGACCAGTTCCCAAGAGCAAAAAAAGTAAACATTGAAAAAGTAAACACTGATAGAAATTCAATGCACCTATTGAATGGCAGTCCTATTGAATAGCAATGACTCTTTTCTGTTTGCTCATATTTGTTATGAATAAACATTGTGTGTGTGTATTCTCAGTCATGTGAAACTCTGCAATCCCATGGGCTGTAGCCCGCCAGGCTCCTCAGTCCATGGGATTCTCCAGGCAAGAATACTGGAGTGGGTTGCCATTTCCTCCTCCAGGGGATCTACCCAACCCAGGAATCAAACCTGTGTCTCTTGCATCTCCTGCACTGGCAGGCAGATTCTTTACCACTTGCACCACCTAGGAAGCCCTATGACTAAACATTACTTTGGGTAGACAAAAATCTATGCCAGAAAAGTGAGCAGGCGAGAAAAAAAAATGGGCAAGACATCCTTCCAGACTGAACTGACCTCTGAGGCTGGAGGACTTCAAGTGTGTCCCTCATCTCTCCTGTCACTTTTCTCAAATTAAAAGGGTGAGAAACACTCATGCACCCTGGCAGTCACTGGGCTAGGAGCGCCCTTTGTGGAATCTCCTGGATTCCCCACTCCTTCACTTTCTTAGGCTCAGTGACTTTGTTCCCTACTCTGAACAAATGTGAACAGTGATGGTTCCATCCCTCCCAGAGTGGTTATGACAATCCAGTGAGTTCATATATTGAAGGTACTTAGAACAGAGCCCAGACCATGCTCATCACAACATAATGACTAACTGTTATTATCGGCTGTTATCTAGCTCCACTTCCTACAGATGGAAATCCTGGAGGATGAAAAAGGATGCCAGCTGTATCAGCAAACAAAGGATGTTGCGGCCAGCAAGCTATCAGCCACCACAGGCACCCCCAACTGTGCTCCCTGAGGGGATTCAGGCTGGGAAAAAGCTGGTTATTGGCCTTCTAGATAACCAAGGTGCATATCAAAAGAATGATTTCAATGAATCCACTCTCGCATTTTCCCATACATAGAAAGGCACAGAATTCCTTAACTTGAGATGCCTGATTTTCCTTTATACACAGCACAGTAATCTTTTGCTGTTCTGACTCCCCAGTTTTTGTTGCAAAAACTCCTGTCTATCCTTCCTTACCTTTTCAGAGTCCTCCCCCAGAGATATCTGAGAGGTTGTCTTCTGGGCTTAAGTCCTCAGAAAATCTACTCAATAAAAAGTAACTCAACATTTAGGTTGTGCTTTTTTTTTTTTTTTTTTTTCCCAGTTGACACCATGCTGCCACAGAGCAGCAGAGCTTAGGTTTGAACCCAAGTCTCCTAGAATTCAAATTCTTAATCAATGTCACAGCCTTTCTGTTACCTGTCCAAAAAATACTTTCTAAATGGATAATTTAATCTCAACTCAATGCCATGGGGCTTCTCTGGTGGCGCAGTGGTAAAGAATCCACCTACGAATGTAGAAGACACAGGTTTGATCCCTAAGTCAGGAAGATTCCCTGGAGGAGGAGATGGCAACCCACTCCAGTATTCTTGCCTGGAAAACCCTATGGACAGAGGAGCCTGGCGGGCTACAGTCCCCAGAGTTGCAAAGAGTCGGACATGACTTAGCGACTAAGCAGCAGCAGCAGCAGCAATAATTCCATACTTGTTAGACATTGTTTTAAAGAGGAAAAGCTCCAAGCTGGCAGACAGAGAACCTGAGCTCAAATGCTGAGGGACAGAGGTAGAGAAAGATATGGTAAGTTTAGCAATCTGTGGGGAACTTCAAGGTGAGGGAGTCTGAAGTTTAGAAAAAAAATTATAAGGCTAGAAATACTTAATACATATTGAGAAGTTGTTAGCTTAGGGGTATAGATGGGCACGAATGAGCTGGAAGAGGAAGAACGCACAGAGTATAAAAGAAGAAAGCCGGAAGCATAGGAAAAAACAGAGGCCAGGGCAACTGAGCTGCTCGCAGAAAACAGATTTAGAAAATGCCAAATGCACTTCGATCATGGCGGATCCAAGGAGCGGGTGCAGAGCGGAGAAGGAGCGCGCTCATTCTCCTGTATAATTGCATCTCACACCTTCTGCATAATACAGATTTGCTCCGAGATAAGCTATCTAGGACTTTCCATTTCTCTGCTGGCTGAGATCCAGCTTGGATTTGGCATTTCCCAGGGTGTTAACAACCGTGTCTGTATTTTGGTTCTGTACTTATTAGAAGTTCTCTGAAAATAGCCTCTAGCAACTTCTGCTCTGTCTTTCTGAATGTGATGCTGAAAACTCTTGCAGCTGAATATAATTTTCAACACTTCGCTTCTCCTGGAAGAACTGAGATATAGATTCGTATTTGTCCCTTCAGGGTCCAGAAAGCAGCACCCTCTTGTTTTACGGAAACCACAGCCACAGTGGAACACCGCGAATTGGGGATTGGCTACCGCATGTTGCATACGTCTATGGCTTAAAAGTGTAACACTGGTCCTTACACACTCTCGAGTGAAAATTCAAGTCAGGGAATCAGTCATTAAAAGAGAGATAGAGCAGTAACTAACATTTAATAATAATTCACATCATCCAAAAAATTATTTCAAAAAGTACATTGAGGAAAACCAAACTAAAATGGAGGGGGAGGGGAATCATACATGAAAAACGAATATTCAATATGTGATGACTAAATGAAGTGTTAAAAGAGAAAGTTTATGATTTCACTGTTCCTTTGATCAAATAAAAGTTCTGAATGTGTACTAGATGCCAGTATTGTTTAAGCATTTTTGCACATGCCTTCTTTAATAGTCACAATCCTGGAAGAAAGCTTGGAAGCATCACTGTACAGATAAAGGAACTGTTGTTCAGAGAAATTGAATAGTTCCCACCACACCACACAGCTAGAAATTAATACAGTGGGATTCGAACTCAGGTCTTTCTGACTCGAATCCCATTCTTTGCTGGGAGAACTTGCATTAAACTGCACAGTGATGCAGAGCCCCATATACCAGTTGTGTCTTCTGGTGTGAGGTATACAGGCACAATTGCAAGAGACTGAAACCACATGTCAGGGTCTATGGTAGGAGGCTAGTGGGTGAAAATGCAAAGGTTTGTGAGTGGCCTTTTCAACTCTGAAAGCAGAAAGGACTGGCTGGTTGCATATCAGCTTTTGAAGGAACAAAATGAGCAATGAGTATTCTCAAAAATATGGAAATTCCATGAAGAAATAGGAGGAGAGGAGTGTACAAAAATGAGAAGTCTACTGAGTTTCCTCTGAGCACCTATGGGAATGCAATGGGAAGTTAGGCTTAAATAAATTGGGACTGGAATATAAAAGAGTTGTGAATGCCCTGCAGGGAGCTTGGCTGTTATTTTGTAGGAAAGAGAGGGACAGGGCACCATGAGCATGAAAGTTGAGGGTGTGGCCTCATGCTGTTTTAGGTCTCACGCTGGGGCAGTGACAAAGTCGGACACTGAGGCTGGAGGGGCAGAAAGTCCCTGTGGGCACGTGTTTTGTGACCTTGTGACAATCTCCACAGGAATGGAAGAAAGGACAGTTGGGGCAGATATTATAAACAGGGAATAGATGGATTAAACTGGATAATGAAAACATGTGGTTGGAAAGATGGATAGCTAATTTGATGTGTCAACTTGATGGGCCACAGGACGCTCAGATATATGGCCAAACATTGTTCTAGGTGTTTCTGAGAGGATGTTTGGGATGAGATTAATACTTTAGTTCATAGGCTGACTAAACAGATTGCCCTCCTTAATCTGAGTGGGCCTCACCCAATCAGTTGAAGGTCTGAATAGCACAAAATGGCTGACCCTCCTGAGTAAGACAGAATTCTACCTCCTAATCACTTTCAAACTAGGATTTTGGCCTTTTCCTGCCTTTGGACTCAAACTGAAATATTGGCTTTTCCTGGGGCTCAAGCCTGCCAACTGACTGATCCTGAAGATCTTGGGACCTCTTCGTCTATAATAGCATGAGCTAACTTTGTATAATAAATCTTTTTATATATACACATCCAATTGGTTCTGTTTCTCTGGGGAGCCCTGACTAATACAAGATGATATCAGAATTCTAGCCTAGGTGAGTGGAAACTGGTAACAGTTCCAGGGATTAGAGAAGACTCAGATCCAGAGGAAGATGGGGAATTCAATTCAGACATGACGTTTGAGGCAAAGACTCGGAGACAGTTGGATGTGTGAGTCAAAAGCCCAGGACAAAGATCTGGGGTGAAACCAGAGGTCTGGGAGCCCTCATGAGGTGTGTAAAAATTGAGGGCCTGGGCTAGAATTACCGAGGAAGAGGGCCTAGGACAGAAACACTCTACTTAGGACACCATGCCTGTCCTGAAGCCAGTGACACCATGCCGTCAGAAAAGTGACCCTAAATGTACGTGTTCCAGGCACACAAGACCTCTCTCTATTTTCCTCTCTGAGAACTGGCACAAAAATTTCAAAGTTGCCTTCCAGGGAGAGAAACTGTGAATCAGCCTCATTATAGCTCTCTTAAGTGGCTCCCTGACCATTCTGTTGGGTCTGCCCAGCCCTTTGAAGCATTATTTCTCCTTTTTTTTGCTCGATTTTGAGCTCCCTAGGGCTTCCCTGGTGGCTCAGAGGGTAGAGCATCTGCCTGCAAGGTGGGAGACCTGGGTTCAATCCCTGGGTGGGGAAGATCCCCTGGAGAAGGAAATGGCAACCCACTCCAGTATTCTTGCCCAGAGAATCCCATGGACAGAGGGATGGACAGACCATAGGCTACAGTCCACGGGGTCACAAAGAGTCAGACACGACTGAGCAACTTCACTTCACTTTCACTTGAGCTCCCTTAATATTAATATGTCACCATCTAAGTTCACCACCTTCACCATTCTGGAAAATAATTCGCCAACTTGTCTCTATGGAATCTATTTCCTACTGAGGTAAAGGACTTCTTTGGGTCCACTCAGATCAGGCAGGGCCCAGTGGAATTCTGGGAACCTGGACCCAGAGAAATCTCTTGCCCACTCAGACAGGGGAGCGAAGTGCTCCCAGGATCTTGAAAACACCACATCGCAACAGAGATACAATTTTAAACTAGTATGCAGATCAGCAAGGTCACCTCCTTTTAGCCATCTACCCACCCATTTCTTCAGCAGACATGTACGGAGTGCCCACTTGGAACTAAGCTCCTGCGAGGCAGTACCCACAGCAACCATACTGCAAGGGTGACCTGATAACACAGGGTTAATAGTGCCTCCCTCTGTGTTATCAGGCAGACTGAAGTTACACGTGTCAAGCGCTGGAAACAGGACCTGACCCATGTCTCTGCCCCTTCAGTCTCCACACCTCCCCCTTCTTGACCCCAAATCCATTAGTAACTATGGCCGTTTTGCTGGTTTTCTCTTGATACTGCGGGTTCCTCCCACTTTGAGTCTGCCTTCCTTCTCCTGTTCTAAGGTAAGCCACCAACCAAGTACATTTTTTACTAGAAAAGCCTACGGCTCCATGGAGCTAAGAATTAGGCAAGTGAGGCAGGTGTGACCAAGGACAAATGGAAGAGACGACAAGGGCAACTGGGCTGGGCCACTGAGTAGCAGGGGTGGTCCGGAGTACCCCAAAGCTCCATGACCAGCAGGAAGATGCCGACTCCTGCACTGTGTGTGTGTGTGTGTGTGTGTGTGTGTGTGTTTGAGTGTACGGGTCAGTGTACCCACATTGACAGTCCAATCAGTCAAGTCCTTTCCACTAGAGAGCAAAGGTGGGCACAGGTAACAATCTGCATCATGCCTGTGAGTCGAGGACCTCCTCGCTGTGCTATATTTTAGCCTCCAATGAATTAAAGCTATCGGAGGCCAGCGGACAGTTTCTCTTCCTTGATAAATGACTAGGAAAGTGAATAATATTCAGGCTCACCCACCTCGAAGGCAGCTGTTCGTAGGATTAATTGGAAGGTTGGCCTGCTTAAGCCTCCCATATTTCTTTGGTAAGAAAAAAAATCACAAAATCATGCGACCTTCATATTTGGTTCATGACTAGAAACAAATCTTCCCTGGCTGCTATTTTCAGGAATTTGTGGGGAAATGAAGCAGTGGCCATGCTTACAAGGCACTAAATTGTGTGATTAACAAATGTGGTCGGACGGCCAAGGCAGAAAAAAATAAAAAAGATGCCAAGTTGGATTTGCAGCTAGGATTCTGCGCGAGGCTGCTTGCGCCCAAGCCTGTGCCCGGAGGCAGGGGTGGTGAGGCAAACCCAGGAAGAGACATCTGAGAAAGATGCCTGCAGAGTGGCAAGGAAATTAAGGAGAAGCTGTAGAGACTCAAGAGTTCCGAGCCTCTGTGTCCACTCCCTTTTTCAGAGACAGGTAAACGGAGGCACAGTAAGGAAGTGACTTTCCCAAGACCAGTCGTTGTTTGGAGTGACCATTCTCCCATATTTGTGGCCAATGACAAGCTGACCTAGGGTCACTCCCCCTTCCCCTTTCTAACACCAGGGACATGTCCACATATGCACACACACAGAGTGAAAACAAAACGAATGTGTGATTCAGCGCTATATTTTAAACAAAATGAACATGTGGTCCAGTGCTATACAGTAGGTCCTTCTTAACCAACAAGCCCTACTGTATATCACAGGGAGCTCTACTCAGTGCTATGGGGCAGCCTCGATGAGACTGGGGGAGAATGGACACATGTATGTATGGCTGAGTCCCTTTGCTGTCTACCTGGAACTATCACATCATTGTTAATTGGCTATCCTCCAACATTAAAAAAAAAAAGTTTAAAAGCAATAAAAATAAATTAAAATGTGCATAAAAAAATTTTTAAAAGTGAATGTGTGCTCAAGAAAAGATACACTGAACTGAATTGATCAGCAATGGTGCACTGATTGACATCCCCAGAGCTTGCATGACCTTGTATCTTTTGTGTTTATTTCTTTGTTTAAAAACATAAAGAACTTCCATGATCCTTCCACCTAAGCCAAGAAATAGAAAATATACAATTAAGTAGCACTTATCATGTTTTCCTCCCATGTATCATTTTTCCTATCTCCCCTCTCCCACCAGAGGAAACCAACATCCTGAATTTTATTTTCCTTACTATATGGCATCTATCTGTATTCATTAACAATGTATCACTTCGTTTTCTTAATTTTTAACTCCAAGTTATCGTACTCTGTGTCAGATTTATTTTTTCTATTCACATTTATGATACTATTATTTGTCCAGATTCTCATTAAAGTTCATTCATGTTCACTGTTATGTAATATTGCCTTGTATGACTATATTACAGTCTATCAATCCAGTCTCCTGTCAATATACTCATGGCTTACTTGATATTTTATTAAAAAGTGTAGTTCTATGAATATTCTGATACATAGACTTTATACACATGTATAAGACTTTCTCTTATATATATGTTTAGTAGATAATTTTGGGGTGCTAATGTACATGAGCATTCTTTGACATTGCCTTTCTTTGGGATTGGAATGAAAACTGACCTTTTCCAGTCCTGTGGCCACTGCTGAGTTTTCCAAATTTGCTCACATATTGAGTGCAGCACTTTCCCAGCATCATCTTTCAGGATTTGAAATAGCTCAACTGGAATTCCATCACCTCCACTAGCTTTGTTCATAGGGATGCTGGCTAAGGCCCACTTGACTTCACATTCCAGGATGTCTGGCTCTAGGTCAGTGATCACACTATCATGATTGTCTGGGTCATGAAGATCTTTTTTGTACAGTTCTTCTGTGTATTCTTGCCACCTCTTCTTAATATCTTCTGCTTCTATTAGGTCCATACCATTTCTTTCCCTTATTGTGCCTATCATTGCATGAAATTTTCCCTTGATATCTCTAATTTTCTAACCCTTATGGCAGAACGTAAAGAGGAACTAAAAAGCCTCTTGATGAAAGTGAAAGAGGAGAGTGAAAAAGTTGGCTTAAAGCTCAACATTCAGAAAACTAAGATCATGGCATCTGGTCCCATCACTTCATCGGAAATAGATGGAGAAACAGTGGAAACAGTGTCAGACTTTATTTGGGGGGGCTCCAAAATCACTGCAGATGGTGATTGCAGCCATGAAATTAAAAGACGCTTACTCCTTGGAAGGAAAGTAATGACCAACCTAGATAGCATATTAAAAAGCAGAGACATTACTTTGCCAACAAAGGTCCGTCTAGTCAAGGCTATGGTTTTTCCAGTGGTCATGTATGGATGTGAGAGTTGGACTGTGAAGAAAGCTGAGTGCCGAAGGATTGATGCTTTTGTTGTTGTTGTTGTTGTTGTTGTTGTTGTTTGTCATTTAAACTTTGTTTTTACTAAAGTATAGTTGATTTACAATGTTGAGTTAGTTGTTTTTTTTTTGTTTTTTTTTTTTTGTTTTTAAACCTGAAACACTGATGCTTTTGAACTGCCGTGTTGGAGAAGACTCTTGAGAGTCCCTTGGACTGCAAGGGGATCCAACCAGTCCATCCTAAAGGAGATCAGTCCTGGGTGTTCATTGGAAGGGCTGATGCTGAAGCTGAAACTCCAGTACTTTGGCCACCTCATGTGCAGAGTTGACTCATTGGAAAAGACCCTGATGCTGGGAGGGATTTGGGGGCAGGAGGAGAAGGGGATGACAGAGGATGAGATGGCTGGATGGCATCACTGACTCGATGGACATGAGTTTGGTTAAACTCCAGGAGTTGGTGATGGACAGGGAGGCCTGGCGTGCTACGATTCATGGGGTCGCAAAGAGTCGGACACGACTGAGCGACTGAACTGAACTGAATGTATGTGAACTTCAAATTTATAAAATATCATCAATTGCTTTTCAAAATGATTATAATAGTCTTCTTTTCTTGAATTTCCCTTATTTTTTTCCATTTTTAAATTTTTTAATTGGTGGAGAATTGCTTTACAATTTTCTGTTGGTTTCTGCCATACAACAAGGTGAATCAGTCCTAATTATACATATAACCCTTCCCTCCTGAGCCTCCCTCCCCTACCACCATCCGATCCCTTTAGGTCATCACAGAACACCAGGCTGAGCTACCTGAGTTATTTAGCAACTTCCCGCTATCTAGTTTACACACGGTATTGTATATATGTCAATGCTACTTTCTCAGTTTGTCCCACCCTTATCTTCCCCTTCTGTGTCCACAGGTCCATTATCTATTAGGTTCATCAGTGCCATTTTTCTAGATTCCATATATATGTGTTACTATATGATATTTGCTTTTCTCTTTCAGACTTACTCCACTCAATATAAGAGGTTCTAGTTTCATCTACCTCACTACATATTTATTGCCCATATTTATTGCGTGGATTTTCCATATTGATTTCAGGAGCTCCTAAGACTAGGATTTTGTCAGTTATTGATGCTACATGTATCATCTCCTGGCTTGTCTTTTCACTTCCTTTATGGTGTCTTTTAAGGATCAGAACTTCTTAATTTTAATGCAGTGTAATTTATCAGTCTTTAGTTCATATTGGTATTTTGGATTTTACTTCTCAAACCACTGCCAATTCTGCATCACAGTTTACAGTTCACTCTTCATATCTTTTCCATACCCCATAAACCTGGTGAGCAAGATTTAACGCTTTCCCATTTTACAGGAATCTAAGTCTTGACAGTCAGTGATTTGCTGAGGTCACAGAGCCAAGAAGTAGCCACGTGAGGACCAGGGCTCAAATCCGGAATCCCTGGTTTGGCTCTGGTTCTACCACCCTGCACTGCCTTTGCTGCTGTGTGGTGAATTCATTCAGTCATACTCACAGCAAACACTTGTTACAGGCTCTGAAGTGCATTATACATAGTGCAAAGCCCTAGAGCTCAAGAAATAAACAAAATATCATCTCTACCTTGAAAATCTGTATCAGAAGAACTGTGCCAAGAGAAGGCTTTGCCTGTGACATCTGAGCTTGGACTTGAAGGAGAGTAGTCTTTTTCAAAGTCTGGGGGTTTGGAATGGGTGGGATTGTCCCGGGAAAAGGAAACAACATGAGCAAAGGGATGGAGAGAGGGAAGAGCATGGTGAAGTGGTGAGCAGCAGATTGTCCCACGTGGGCCAGGGTTGGGGAGCGAGTAGGTAAAGAGGTTGGGATCAAAGACAAAAAGATTGGGAAGGACTCTGTGTGCTCCACTAATTAGCAGAAACTTTTTCCTGTAGGCAACTCATTTTAGACTTTGAGATCTGACGTGCAAAGCCACTCTGGCCTCTAATATTTCTTCCAAGATCTTCTTGAAGATTCCCACCTGCCAGGTAGGGCATTCCTTTTCACTGGTCCTCTGGGTCCAAGAGTTTTCATCTCAGTGTAACATCCTGAGATTTGGTAAGGAAAGCACTCATTTGTGCTCATCAAATCAATTCGTTCACAGAATCCCATGCTTTCTGCTCTACTAACATCATTATCATCAACTTTCCAATAATCTCACCAAGAGTGTTGACCTCAGCTTAAAGCATGGCAGAGCACAGGGCAGGGTGAGCAGATCACAGGCTTGGGTTTGATTTTCAGCGTTGCCACTAAGCATGTGACCAGGGAATGTTTCTTTGTCTCTCTGAGACACTTTTGCCAGTTGTCATGAGGATTTAATGATCTATGGAACATGTTTAAAGCTAAGGAAACATCTAACAGATGTCAGATGACTCCTTGTGATCATATTTAAGTCCTACAGAAGGCCAGGCAATTTGGACCAAGAAAGGACTTTTCTACTGAGACCAAATTGAAAGATATTGAATGTGAACCTGAAGGGAGAATTCCTTCCTTGAGAGAGATAACTGGTCCAACAGGCCTGATCCTGAACCCCAAGTATTGTCTTCCCCCAGGAATCATTTGTTCTTAGATGCCAACTCTTGGGGATCACAAACAGACAGGGGTGATTTGTACTTGGCCTTTTGACAAGGGGGGAAAAAATGAGAACAAACAGTTCTCATCTTTCAAAATCCTCCTTCACAAGAGAGCTGTCCAGTCTGATAATAACAACAAGAATCACGATAAAAAGAGATCTAATAGAGAAGAAGCAGGTCAGTTGGCTGGCAAGTTTCAGAAACCTTCAATTGGCCATGGAGACACCCAAATACTCAACATGACCTAAAACTGCTTTCTGGTATCAATCATTCAAATCTGCTTACAAGAGTCACTATGCTGAAGTCAAAAAATCATAGAGAAGAATTCTAGTAGAAAATAAACAGAAACTTTTGCTTGAAACTCACAATACACATTTAGCAGTGCACACCTCTGAGATTTGGAGAAAGTAGACATCAGGATAGGTAGTGTCCAAACTGGAAAAGTGCTTAGCTAAGCAGAAACAGGAGAAGACTATGCAAAATGTACTTATTCTCCTGAACATATGGAACAGTTTCAAAAATGTATCATCTACCAAGCCACAAAGCAAGACTCGACAAATTCCAGAAGAATCTATGTTGAACACTGAGCGGAAGAGTCCCCCCAAAGCAGTTCTGCCTTTGCTACTGATGTGCTTGCACCCCCCAAAATTTCAGTGGGCAGGACCCAGTTTTGTGTTTTTCAGCTTGGGATTCTCATAACACACAGGTGCCGAGCACACACCACAAAGGCTGCTACCTTTGTGGGTGTCACAGGATCTCTTCCAGAAAACTCCTCCATTCCACAACACAGAACCACGGGCAGAGAGCAGCCTCCTAGCATCTCCCATGGGGTGGGATTAATCTTATTCAAGACCCTCTAATTCTGCTCTCTTGGAGCTTAGCAGTACTAATGGGAAGTTATACAATTTCCTACATTCCCCTTCTTTCTCTATAACACTCTGGGGACCTGCAGAGGGTGGAAAGAGTTATCCCAAGATGCGTCAAGAATCTTCTGTTTCCTTCCTGAAACCTACCTATCAAAGGATGTGTGTGTGTGTGTGTGTGTTAGTCACTCAGTCATGCCCAACACTTTGCCACTCCATGGACTGTAGCCCACAGGCTCCTCTGTCCATGGAATTCTCCAGGCAAGAATCCTAGAGAGGGTAGCCATTCCCTTTTCCAGGGGATCTTCCCAATCCAGGGATTGAACCTGGGTCTCCCACACTGCAGGCAGATTACTGTCTTACCAGGGAAGCCCATCCAGTCATGAAAACACCACATTTTACACCTTTTGGAGTCTGATTACTTTGCTGCTGCTGAATTCTTCTTGACCTTTACATTTTTTTTATTCCTTTTGGCTGGTCATTAAGCAGAGGGTCAGGGGGGTAGTGTTTGCAATCTATCTTCATCCCACCACGATTGCCTAAAAGTCTCTGTATCAGCAAGAAATTGTTAAGAAACTTCTCTCTCCCGAGCCTGTGCCAATGTTGCTGGAAATAAAGGATAATTAGACAAGGTCCATTCCCAGAAGCTTACGTAAATGTATCAATAGTTATTAAGTTATGAAGATAGTTATGAAGATGTCATCAGAAGCTACTGTAATAGGGCTTAATAGATAGAAGTAAAGAATAGAATCCCAGGGGAAAATCATGAACTACACCCATCCAGATAGTATCATAATGGTCAGCATATAACCTCGTGAATTTCAAAATGCGTTCACATTCATGGTCTTGTCTGAGTGTCCCCTACGCCAGTGACCTGTGCAGGATGAGAGAAGCCAAGGGGCTTGCCTGAGGCCAGAGTCAACAGTGTGAGGGCTGGGGTAAGGGCTGAAAGGAAATGGGATCACCACACTCATAAAAATTCACCATGAGCTGCCACAGAAACGAACACAAGAAAAAGCTGATTCACACAAACTTAAACTGAACATTAATTCATCAAATAAAATTGAAAAAAATCGATATTTATTTTTAAAACAGTAAGGTCTATTGTTCTCAATATACTTTCCCAAGGCCTACAAACTGATTTACGTACAACATTTTCACTGGCTGTGTAAATTCTGGCTACTGTGTGCTTCAAAGCAAGAGAAGGTCTGAGAGTGCTCAGTGGCAGAGCAGCTCCTAGAAACCCCAGGGGCTTCTCACACTGGCTCGAATATAACCATTCTCTTTCTAGTACTGGATCCAAGTCTAGATTCTACTGCTATTAACAATTAGAGAAAATTTAGAAGATCCAGAGAGAAGCCACATAGGCCACTGAAAGGAAGAAAAATCAGATGTATGATTTTTGAGATTCATAATTTATGATCAGAGGTTAAGTCTGGAAGAGAAGACAGTGTAGCACTTTGGGGTTCACATTCCAATGTATCATCCTTGAAGTAGGCATGATGCATTCAGAATTGTAAGGAATATTTAAAATACAGACTGTGTGGGACATAGTAGATGCTCAATTTTTAAAAGTTCTTGGAGGTTGAGGCATCCCATTTTCATCCTTTTTACTTCTTTTAACAAATATTTATTGAGAGCATTAGTTATGTGCTGTACACCTTGCTTACTATGTATTGTCTAATTTAATCGTGTCCTTTTCCTCATAACACTACTTGTGCTAGGAATTGACATCCCCATTTTACAGATGAGGAAAATAGAGGCTCAGAGACTTTGTGTGCTGGCCCAAGGTTGGGGAAGCAGTGTGTGGCAGGGCTGGTTTCCATCAGACTCCTAAGACCTCACACACTCCTAGTACTATGTTCTTGCCTCTGTAATACAGATAAGAAGAAGAATCACAAACCCTTAGTATCTACAATGTGTCTGAGTCTGTTCCAAGAGATTTATTTATTTTATTTAAATTTGAATATTTAATTAATATTTAGAACTCAATCTGCACACAGAGCCCTTTGAAGTAGGTACCATTACTATCCCATTTTACAGATGAAAAAATAATGTGAGCTACAGAAGAACTGAGTGACTCAACATAGGTCCCATAATCTGCATCTAATTATATGAAGGAACAGTATGACTGCTACACTCAGCTTGGGGCAGTGAGGCCATGACCCATATGTACTTCAGCTCTAATGGAGCGGAATGCACCCAGGGGCTCTGCAGAAGCTTTCTCTCTTGATTTTATGGCTCCAATTTTAACTGATCAATGAAACAGACAAGACTAAATATTAGGTTGCTTTTATCCACATAGAGAATTTTCTCTATGGGATGCTAAACTCTAATTTGCTCTTCTTTTAATACAACATTTGACCTCAATTAACCAAAACTGTTCCCCTGCATTTTTTACAGAGATCCTCTTTGTAGCTGAGAAACTCACAAATGGCTAAGTATATTCGGCCACAGAAAACCCCACTGTGATTTGGAGTTCTCATGAGCCACCTCACCTCATGTCTCTGCTATGTTATGTCCCCTCTCCATGGAGTAAGTGGTCACAGGACCCAAAGAGAGAGGTTTGTCTGGATCCAACCTCTATTACATTATCCTGATGGAATGTGGATACAGAGTTCCCAGGGACTTTCTGTTCAAACCTTGTTTTATTGAAGTTGATATCTTTTTTAGAAACTGAAATCACATCCCTAGTTGCTTGGAATCCAGGCTTCAGTTGGATTATTGAAGGGATGCAGTAAACAGGTTCTCCTAAAGCACTAAACTCAGTGAATGATTAAACCAAAACCATCCTGCTCCAAGGCTCAAAGCAAACCTCTCAGCTCATTACATTTTAAAGACTGCTTATAGTCAGCAGCCTTCAGATTTATGTAACCCAAGTTATATACAGTAGAAGCACATGCTCATTATATAACAAATGTTCATGTGAATTGGTTCAAATAGGGCAGGTAAATTAGATGTTGAAAATCAGCACCCAAGGGCTCCCAACAGCTTTAAACACATGCTGTTTACAGTCATAACAAGGGGATAATTTGGGTTTTTTTTTTCTTATACTCTCCAATAATAATGGACATAATTGAGTGTCTACAGAATGCCAAGCACTCTGCCCTGTGACTCAGCTTTGAAGAGAGGTCAGACTACTTGGTCTATGACATTCAACAAGCTTCTTGGCCATGAATCACTTATTTACACATCCATCAATCAGAAGTGGTTTTATATATACATGAATATGCTAAGTCGCTTCAGTCGTGTCCAACTCTTTGCAACCCTATGTACTGTAGCCCACCAGGCTCCTCTGTCCAGGGGATTCTCCAGGCAAGAATACTGGAGTAGGTTGCTGTTTCCTTCTCCAGGGGATCTTCCCAACCAGGAGATCAAACCCATGTCTCTTATGTCTCCTGCACTGGCGGGCAGGTTCTTTAACACTAGCTCCACCTGGGACGCCCCACTCTCCTTATCCAATTTTATTTACTCCCCCTGGCCAGCAGGGGAGCTTGGTCTGATTAGAATCCCTATTTAGCAGGGGAGGAGACTGGAGCCCACTACCAACCTGTCATAGCACTTAAACAGAAGAGGGTCTTCAGTGAAGAGTTCCTCAAAGGCACATCTCCATTTTGCACAGGTTATCCCACTGGCAGTTCACACGGGTCTTCTGACTTCTCTGCTTTTCCTTCTGGCTGCCTGCCATCTGGCACTTTCTCTGCTAATTAGCACCTCAACCGCGGTACAGCAGGGGAAATCCAGAAGGGTGAGCCTCGGTGGTTAGCAGCTGAATTGCGTGGTTTAAGAGCTTTGGGGGAAAGGTTTTTTGTTTTTTTTTTTAAGTTTGATAAAAGAAGAGGTGTCACATCTCAGCGGTTACAGGGGCATTTTAAATTATATTTGAAGTTCAGATGTCTATTATCCAGGCTTCCAACTAATAGGTAGTTGAGAATGGATTGTTACAGTTAAGAAGTGTTCTGATCTTTGGGGTGATTAAAGTTCATTTGTATGCTGAGGCATTGAGAATGCTTCTCAAAATCATATCAGAACTCTTATTCATCCTAGCCATTACCACCAAACTGCTTACTCTATATATTTATGCTCTTTCATTAGCAAGGAGTTTGATGTGCAATAGTGTTCATTCTTTGCTTAGATGGAATGGCAGGCATTCTGTACCCAGCCAAGTGGAAGATTCAAAAAGGTTAAATAGAGGATTCAAAGACATTGGATCAGTACCTTGGAATTCAAGATCAGACTCCATACATCCCTACATCCCATGTTAGCCCAGCCTGAGAATGCACCGGTAGGAGAGGTAGTGTATGTTTTTTAAACTGATTTTCCATGGAGGTGAGGGAAAAATCACTCAAGAAATCCCATAACTTGAATTTCAAAATCCAGTAAAATCTCTGCATTCACTCCCAACACATAGCCTGCACTCTCCTTTTGTTTTCAGCTGAGTCCTTATCTATCATCTCAAACAATACAGTGAACTAAATTAACAAGGGCCACCAAGCTTGTAAAAACCAACCATGCAAACACATGAAGAAGCACTACTACCCCAATGGCATTCTAGACAACAGTTTGGGGAAATGAGGGAAAGGCTTTAAAATGCTCATCAACTTTGATTTAATAATTGCACTTCTTTTAAAGTCCATTCTTATAAAATAATTTATAAATGCGAATAAGAGACTTCCCTGGTGGTCCAGTATATAAGATCCCCTTTCCAATGCAGGGGACTTGGGTTTGATCCCTGGCCAGGGAACTAAGATCCCACAGGTGGAGAAGCAACTAAACCCATGTGCTGTAACTACTGAGCCCACGTGCCACAACTAGAGATTCCGTGCCCCGCATTGAAGGATCCCATGTGACCGAACTAAGACCGGATGCAGCCAAGTAAATAAATAGGTATAAAAAGTAAATAAATGTACATTCATGTTTTTGTGGTGTTTGCATAGATGATAGACAATATTGGAAACAGTGACTCTTCCCCAAATGGGCATGGTTAAATTAATCTATTCAATAAATAATTGTTGTGCAGGTACTTGGTGCAAAACTCTTCCAGGGAGTTCTTCCCTGGTAACAGAAAAGGGGGAGGGCATGTGGGTACAGGTGTCCTGGGGTGGGTGAAAGTAGAAGACATAGCTGGAGACGTTTTCATTTCTTCATGTCGCTGTAGTAATTTGTGATAAAGCCCACCAGTCAAATATTCCTTAGCTCCTAAAAACTGTCACATGAAAAGGCATCACACATGCCTGCATATGTGTGTGTGTTGTAAGTGACTGCAGATCTGAAGTGCTGGAAATGAAGTGTACTGGTGTCTGCAACTAACTAGGGAATGTATATGATAATAGACTGAGGAATGGCTCAGTGGATAGGTATTAACAGAAACATGAGCTACAACAAATACAGCAAAATGACAAAGAGAAAATCTGGATGTGACTAGATGGGTGTCCACCTCACAATTATTTCAACTTTTCTGTATGTTTGAAAGTTTCTAACCTATAAAACCAAGGAAAAACACATTTTACATACAAGTCCACACAAACATGCATATGTACAAAAATACACAATGTACTCACCTTTTGGTAATAACTGAGTGCTTTTTTAAACTCTGTTTTATGCATTGGTATATGTTACCTCCACCATAAGGTCCCACTTCCAACTTGTTAGTGAGAATTTAGCCTCCCTGAAGTGGTCCTCACTTGCTTCTGGAGGCTGCCTTGACTGTGCTCTGGAATAAATTCCTGACTCTTCTCCCAAATCCTAGTCAGGAGGCCTCTGTGTTAGCTCACTCTGTGACCGCCCACGCTCCCGGGCACGTGTAGCCTTTCCTACCTGGTACTGCTTCTGCCTTACTTCCCCGGGCCTGCCGCACAATACCTGGGGCACAGGTGTCTCTACAAACCTGCAGGCAAATCTCAACTCCAACACCTACCAGCTGTGGGGCCCTTGGCGAGTTGCTTACCCTCTCTGGACTTTAGTTCCCTAACCTACAAAATTGGGAAAATATGAGTACCTAACTCATGATGTTGCTGAGAGGACCAAATGAGTTTCCATTTAGTATTCAGAACAGTGGGTTTCCCTTGTAGCTCAGTCAGTAAAGAATCTGCCTGCAATGCTGGAGACCTGGGTTTGATTCCTGGATTGGGAATATTCCTTGGAGAAGGAAATGGCAACCCACTCCAGTGTTCTTGCCTGCAGAATCCCATGGACAGAGGAGCCTGGCAGGCTACAGTCCATGGGGTCACAAGAGTCGGACACGACTTAGCAACTAAACCACCACCAGCATTCAGAACAGTACCCGGAATATAAGGAGCACTATGTCAGTGTATTATTATTATTGTCAGTATCAGTACCACTACCATCACTGCCGCCATATCTACTGAGACCACCACCCAGACGGCAACATGCAAGAAGATATAGAGCATTCTGGGACAATGGAGGGGAAATGGTATGGATAGAATTGTTTCTAATACTGTCTCAGGTCAAGGGTCACCCGAGCATCTCTTCCAAGGCCAGATCCCAGGTTCCTGACTTGCACTCTGACCCCACAGACCATGGCAGGTCACCTGCCACTAAATCACATCACGCTGCTCTCTGCCTCAGAGACTGATCACTGACCTCGAGAAGTTTGTTCTACAAGAAGGCAAACTTCTAAAACATGAGTAAGGCCCATCTCTTGAGTCCTCCTTTCTTGCTCTAAGATATACATCTTCTGGAGATAATGAGAAACTGGGCATTCACTCAATGGCAAACCCTTCCCTACCTACCAGGGCTCAGTCTGATCTCAAAACCTTCAAAAGCCAATCATAAAGCAGTCTGACATAGATGTCTTTCCCGAAGTCCCTGCTCTGTAGATCTATGGCAGCCCTTATGTTAAATATATTTTCCAAATTTGATGCAATTAATGGGCGCCACTTTCACAATGAACAGAAGATGGTGGGTGCATCCTCAGTATTAAAGTGCTGCAGGATTCTATGGGGCACTTTCTATTGCAAAGCCTGCAAGTGCTCACTGGTGAGCCTGATAGGCTCTGTATCACAATTTGCACTAGGACGATCCCACTCCTTCTAGGAAATACTTGTCAGAAGTCGTAGACGTTGTTTTTCTGAGATGTAAAAACAACAGCACTTTGCTATTTTTACCAGTTCCATCTTTGCCGGGCCTCTCAGACTCAATAATTTGAACTGAGGCAAAAATAAGAGATTACTTTTGTATTCAAAATTTACATGCTCAAAAGCCTAACCTTTGCCAAAAGAAAAAAAAAATTTTTAAGTAGAAAAGAATCGCTAATTTCTAGCACAGAAATGTCATTCGAACCCTTAAATTCAAAACAACTTACACTTTTCCAAGTTCCACTGCTTTTTTCCAAGTAAACAAAGATATCTTTTTTCCTACATTGTTTCCACCCAACTTTTGAAACATGCCCAGTAAATTTTTCGAATATGACCTATTTTATGTGTTTCCAGGTGCTAAGAAATGCCAGGAAACCAACCCAGGGAGTAAAAAATGTTCATAGATCTGCTTGGTGAGAAAGAGTAAATAACAACCTTTCTACCTTCCAGCAAATGTAAAATTCTTCATCATTCTTCAAGCACCAGTTTAAATAGCCATCAAAACTCTTATTTAGTTATTTCAGGGATGCAACTCAAAGGTGTGAGCAAAGAATTGCATCTCTCTTTGTGAATATACAAACAAGTGCATTAGTGACTCAATCAGCGGCTTACCTGTCAGCAGAGAAGATGTTTTGGCATCTCTCTCTCTATCTTTTTTTTCCTGGATTCACCAGGATGCATGTAGAACTTCCCACCCCAGGGATTGAACCCATGTGCCCTGCACTGGAAGCACCAAGTGTTAACCACTGGACCACCATGGAAGTCTGAGAAGATGATTGGAATCAAACAAAAATCTTGGTGTATAAGAGCTAGAAGGGCCCCAGAGGATCATTTCGTCAAAAACCAGAGAGGTGACCAGCTCACTCTAGCTCACACAGCAAGCTGGTCCCAGTGGGATGTGCCATCTTGGCCTCCCTCCCTGCCTAGTAGGACCTCTCTACTGCACCAGGCAGTTAGGACTCAACCACTGAGAGAAGAAATACTTAAAGATTTCTTTTCCCATCCATTGTTTTCATGGAATACACTTTGGTGTGTAATATCTTTCTTACATCTTCTCGCTACAGAGGTTAACAGCTATATTTTGGGAGAATTCATTCTAGCATCCCATTCACTGCTAAAAGCAAGCGCCAGTGTATCAATAAGACTCTAAGTAATGGCTGGAGAGTGTCCTATTGAGGTTACTGTGTCCACATACGAAATTTCAAACCCAGTAAATTTACATCTTTGGAGAAGCAAAAATAAATGAGGTGACTCCCTGACCATATCCCAAGCTGGTGACTAAACATTTTCTTGGATCTTACTTGGGCAGTCCCTAGAAATTTTTCTCAACATAGACCTTGTATTCTACTTTTCTTTTAGGTTTTATTTTTGCAAGAAAAGATAAGAACCTGGGACCAAATAGGATTCTGCAAAACCATTTTTTCAGGGAAAACAACTCTAGGACCAAAGGAGACCTCAGAGCCTGGCCTTCCATCTTCTGGCCCTCCAGTCAGCTGGGAATCACAGGCATCAGCCACAAACACTGCCCCTCTGGCATTTGCTGTTGTTTAGTCGCTAAGTCCTGTCCAACTCTCTGCAACCTCGTGGACTGTAGCCCAAGAGGCTCCTCTGTCTATGGGATTCTCCGGGCAAGAATACCAGAGTGGGTAGCCATTTCCTTCTCCAGGGGATCTTCCCAACCCAGGGATCAAACCAACACCTCCTGCTTGGAAGGAGAATTCTTTCCAAGAATACTGAGCAATACTTATTCATTTTTCAAGGCAAACCATTCCATCCTAGGACTGTTCTTATTAGAACACTTTCTCTCAAAGAATCCAATCAAAGTTTACCCCCTGAGGTTGTTAAGGCTGAATAAACTTCCTAATGCAGCTCTTCAAACATTGGAAAATAATGCCAAGCTCTTTGTACAACCTGTGCGCCCAGTTTCTTGAGCCACATTTCATCTGAGAGATCTGGGTGAGACTGAGAACACCCACATGCAGGCTCTACGCATGATCCACTGGTGCAGCCACATAAAGGCTTCCTGAGTGCAGCAGAAGCTCAGTAAATATTTATCAAACAAACAGATGAATAACTCAGTGCATCTGAAAACCTCCTTTCTTTGTTGACTGTTCGACCAACAGGTATAGAGGACATAATAGTGTTCTTGTATAAGCAACAATATACAGCCGTGACGTACTCCCTTTCCTATTTGGAACCAGTCTGTTGTTCCATGTCCAGTTCTAACTGTTGCCTCCTGACCTGCATACAAATTTCTCAAGAGGCATATCAGGTGGTCTGGGATTCCCATCTCTTGAAGAATTTCCCACAGTTTATTGTGATCCACACAGTCAAAGGCTTTGGCATAGTCAATAAAGCAGAAACAGATGTTTTTCTGGAACTCTCTTGCTTTTTCCATGATCCAGCAGATGTTGGCAATTTGATCTCTGGTTCCTCTGCCTTTTCTAAAACCAGCTTGAACATCAGGAAGTTCACGGTTCACATATTGCTGAAGCCTGGCTTGGAGAATTTTAAGCATTACCTTACTAGTGTGTGAGATGAGTGCATTGTGCAGTAGTTTGAGCATTCTTTGGCATTGCCTTTCTTTGGGATTGGAATGAAAACGGACCTTTTCCAGTCCTGTGGCCACTGCTGAGTTTTCCAAATTTGCTGGCATATTGAGTGCAGCACTTTAACAGCATCATCTTTCAGGATTTGAAAGAGCTCAACTGGAATTCCATTACCTCCACTAGCTTTGTTTGTAGTGATGCTTTTGAAGGCCCACTTGACTTCACATTCCAGGATGTCTGGCTCTAGGTGAGTGATCACACCATCGTGATTATCTGGGTCGTGAAGATCTTTTTTGTACAGTTCTTCTGTGTATTCTTGCCATCTCTTCTTAATATCTTCTGCTTCTGTTAGGTCCATACCATTTCTGTCCTTTATCGAGCCCATCTTTGCATGAAATGTTCCTTTGGTATCTCTGATTTTCTTGAAGAGATGTCTAGTCTTTCCCATTCTGTTGTTTTCCTCTATTTCTTTGCATTGATCGCTGAAGAAGGCTTTCTTATCTCTTCTGGCTATTCTTTGGAACTCTGCATTCAGATGCTTACATCTTTCCTTTTCTCCTTTGCTTTTCACTTCTCTTCTTTTCACAGCTATTTGTAAGGCCTCTCCAGACAGCTATTTTGCTTTTTTGCATTTCTTTTTCATGGGGATGGCCTTGATCCCTGTCTCCTGTACAATGTCACGAACCTCATTCCATAGCTCATCAGGCACTCTATCTATCAGATCTAAGGCCCTTAAATCTATTTCTCACTTCCACTGTATAATCATAAGGGATTTGATTTAGGTAATACCTGAATGGTCTAGTGGTTTTCCATACTTTCTTCAATTTAAATCTGAATTTGGCAATAAGGAGTTCATGGTCTGAGCCACAGTCAGCTCCTGGTCTTGTTTTGTTGACTGTATAGAGCTTCTCCATCTTTGGCTGCAAAGAATATAATCAATCTGATTTCGGGACTGGAAGAAACATAAGCTGGAATCAAGACTGCCGGGAGAAATATCAATAACCTCAGATATGCAGATGACACCACCCTTATGGCAGAAAGTGAAGAGGAACTAAAAAGCCTCTTGATGAAGGTGAAAGTGGAGAGCAAAAAAGTTGGCTTAAAGCTCAACATTCAGAAAACGAAGATCATGGCATCTGGTCCCATCACTTCATGGGAAATAGATGGGGAAACAGTGGAAACAGTGGCTGACTTTATTTTTCTGGGCTCCAAAATCACTGCAGATGGTGACTGCAGCCATGAAATTAAAAGACGCTTACTCCTTGGAAGGAAAGTTATGACCAACCTAGATAGCATATTCAAAAGCAGAGACATTACTTTGCCAACAAAGGTTCATCTAGTTAAGGCTATGGTTTTTCCTGTGGTCATGTATGGATGTGAGAGTTGGACTGTGAAGAAGGCTGAGCGCCGAAGAATTGATGCTTTTGAACTGTGGTTTGGAGAAGACTCATGAGAGTCCCTTGGACTGCAAGGAGATCCAACCAGTCCATTCTGAAGGAGATCAGCCCTGGGATTTCTTTGGAAGGAATGATGCTAAAGCTGAAAGTCCAGTACTTTGACCACCTCATGCGAAGAGTTGACTCATTGGAAAAGACTCTGATGCTGGGAGGAATTGGGGGCAAGAGGAGAAGGGGACGACAGAGGATGAGATGGCTGGGTGTCATCACTGACTCGATGGACGTGAGTCTGAGTGAACTCCGAGAGTTGGTGATGGACAGGGAGGCCTGGCATGCTGAAATTCATGGGGTTGCAAACAGTCGGACACAACTGAGCGACTGATCTGATCTGATAAGCAACAGGGATGGAAGTTAAGTAAGAAATAGTTTGTCCACCCAAGGAATCCATGGCTTACAAAGACACTGTCAATAATGACTATTAGATTAAAGGACAGTATGTGCTGTAACACAACATACAAAGTGTGCAGATGTTCTCAAGGGTCTTGAGGGATAGGCAGAGCTTCCCCAAGCAACATATAGAGAAACTAATTCCAGAGTGACCAACAAGGGCAAACTCCCAGTGATCCATCTGGGTTAACATGACCCACTTCCTTTGTACTGGTAGCCCCACAGTTGAACACAAGTCTACTTAGAGCTTTGGCCATGCACATCACAAGAAAAAAACATTTCTTTTAAAAAGTCATAATGCTTCTAATGGACTTCCCTCGTGGCTCAGATAGTAAAGAATCTGCCTAAGATGCAGGAGACCTGAGTTCTATCCATAGGTTGGGAGGATCCCCTGGAGAAAGGAATGGCTACTCACTCCAGTATATTTGCCTGGAGAATTCCGTGGACAGAGGGGCCTGGTGAGCTACAGTCCATGGGGTAGCACAGAGTTGGACACAACTAAGCGACTAACACACACACAAACACACAAGTACTTCAAATAATGCATTTCCCTTTTGAATTGATTTTCCTGGTAGCCATGGCCCATAGCTGGTTTCTAGGAAGTGCACAGTCCTCTCAAATCACTGAAACACTGATTTAGTAGCTACTTTTTGCTGAGTCCCATGCCTGCCAAGCTGCATGGTTACAAAGGACTAATTTTTCATTTTCCTCAAACACAGACATTTGCATTTACACTACTACATTTTATTCCTCGCTCTCAATTCACGCTCCCAGCCACCACCACTGAACCCTATCATAGTGTCAGTCCTTTCTTTGGTGAAGAATGCGGAGTACTGAGATTCTGCACTGTACAATCAGGAAATTTGGGAGAGAGTAAAACTGGGAATTTTGGTGAGACAAGCATTCCAAAAGCAGCTGTCATTTCTGAATTTGCCACGTTACTCTGGAATCTAGTCCGTATCCACATCACTTCTGTTGTAGGGAAGAAAGCCACCAAGGCACAATGACTGTACCTCACATACCTGGAGCGGCCCCAATGTCTCATATTCTGTCTGCTTCATTGTCTGTATAAATCATTAAAATGTGCTAGAAATCACAGTATTTTTTTCTGTATTTGCTGCCTCTCCTAGATCATCTTTCCTCATAAACATTCCCTGTGTCTTTTGTCAGATTATTCATCCCCTATTTTCTCTGAAAATCTTATTAGAGAAGACTTGAATGATGTCCCTTGAAAAGTCCTTTAAAGAGCCAGTGAGACCTAGAGCTAGAAGTGAACTAGAGATCTTGGCGAACTGCCTTCCAGCTCTTCCTTCTCCAAGAGTTTGCCAGGTAAAAGGGGCCAAGCTGACAGATTTCCTTTTCCACTGCAAAATATGCCTTGTTATTCTATTTCTATTTTTTTTCCAAAGGGGTGGGAATGGGATGGGAAGAGGAGATGGGAAACCACATTTACTATCTCTTTTCTATATCACAGAGTTTTGTATACATTTGTTGTTGTTGCTGCTCAATTGCTCAGTTGTGTCCGACTCTTTGCAACCCCACGGACTGTAGCCCACCAGGTTCCTCTGTCCATGGAATTCCCCAGGCAAGAATACTTGAGTGGGTTGCCATTTCCTCCTCCAGGGGAACTTCCTGACCCAGGGATCGAACCCATATCTCTTGCATTGCTGGTGGATTCTTTACCACCAAGTCACCTGGAAAGCCCATTGTACACATAAACCTGTTCAATCCTCATCCTTTTGAGGTGAACAGAAACATCCCTTTTTACAGACAGAGAATAATGAGGCTTAAAGAATTTTAGTCACTTCTCCCAACACCACACAAAGCCCAGGTCTGCTGGGCTTTGAAACCCATATCTTCCCATGTACTACATACATGACAACCATGAAAAATCTAAACTTGGAAACAATCTTGGAGAATAGCCGCTCCACACACTTTATTTGGAGGCCCAGAGAGGGTTAGAGACATTGGCAACACTCTGGAGTTCATTAGCGGCAGAACCAGAAACTAGGTCCTGAAGCCCACCCGCTCTACCCTTCTTCCTACACCGCACAAGCTCAAACTCAGAGAACTATGCACTGGGATGGACCGACTACCAGAGGTTTCCCCAGAACACAAGAAGAAAAGGGGCTGATAACCTGGAGAACACTATTTTAAGAGGGCAGCAAAAATGAAGTGAAAGCAGAAATTTGTAAATAATCCAATGTCAGATCTAAAACATAAAGACAGAGATACTGATGACAGATTAAAAGGTGTATGAATTCAACTATGCACAAAAATCCAAAGTCAACTAGGTGGGCAAGCTTGGAGGGGGTCTCCTGTGCAGTTCCTTTCTCTGAATTCTATCAAAATATTGCCTGAACCAGAAAATCATTATAATGATTCCCTGATAAGATGGCAGAATGGACAGTTTGGGATGGAAAAAATGAGGTCATCCTGAAGAATTCCATCTGATATGCAATATTGTGCACCAGAGGTTAATTTCCTGGGGATTTTTAACAATTAATCTCTCCCATATGGCAAATGAACAATAAAAAAAATAGTTCCTTATACAAAACCATCTAAATGGAAAATACACATAACAGAAGAATTATCCAAAAAAATTGTTCTAGAAACAACATACAAGTGACAAAAGCAAGTTCCTTACAAATGATGGAAATATTTGAATATGGAAAAGTTCCAAGATATATTTTCCTTCTCCAAGCTGAACAAAGCGGGAGAATCTAGAGGAGGTGGTCTGTAGAAGGGTATGATTTTTATTTACATGGATTTTTCAAAATGTAGTGTGCTGATGGAAATGCTACTTATAATTAATTAGCAAATAAGAATTTAGAAAATAAGAACAGTCCTTGGAGTCAGTCTTCTTTTGTAGCAGGGTCTTTGCCTTTAACATGATCATTGGTAGTTAAAATCACTGGATTAGGTTTTTTCCAGATGAGCCAAGAGGCATTTATAATTCTCTTCTCTCCAAAAGTAAACCACAATCAAAACTAGGTCGCAGATGCTGTTTGAAAATAATGATTAACATCTGCATAGCCCAGTTATGGCTTAAAGAGCAAATCCACATCCATTATCTCATTTGATGCACATGAGAATTTGTGAGGCAGATATTATTATTCTCCCATCAAGGCTCAGAATTTGAATGACTTGGCCAAGGACATATAATGGGAAAGTGACAGAACTGGGATTCTTCCTTTTCCTGAATTGTGCGCATCAAATACACCATCAATAGAACTATAATGTGCTCAGTCGCTCAGTTGTGTCTGACTCTTTGTGACCCCATGGGCTGTAGCCGACCAGGCTCCTCTGCCTTTGAAATTTTCCAGGCAAGAATATTGGAGTGGGTTGCCATTTCCTGCTCCAGGGGATTTTCCTGACTCGGGGATTGAACCCACATCTCTTGCGTTGCAGGCAGATTCTTTACCACCAGCACCACCTGGGAAGCCCCATCAATAGAACTATAACGACCCACCAAATACCTGTGAGGCCAAATTCTCCTGGAATCCAACTAATCGGGATCTAAAGTGGTCTGTTTGGTTTATTTGGTTTTGGGGGGTGAGGAGAGCTTTGGAGAGCACTTACTTTAAAGATAGAAGATATGAACAAATATCCTCTGAGTATTATGGAAACTCCTACAGTTTGATCTGCTCTCCTACACTTTTCTGGATAATCTTCAGTGTTTCCAATAAAGTTAATTATCACAAAACAAAAATCGATTTTCTTCAACATAGTGTTTCATTATTTTGTGAATTTGGTCACAATATTTTTTTTAATATTTACAATTTTTTTAAAGGTGAAACCAGAAATATTTTCTGGTTAATCAAAAAAGTGAATTAATGAGAAATGATGTTTTTCATGAACTAAAGTGTCATGAGATTATCCTTGAGTCTATCGACAAATATTTACAGGGTTCTCTTTCTGCCTTTCACTTATTTCTCATATTCAGAGCTAACTACAGCCAGAAAATGAGATGTCTGTTAGCAATAATTTTAGGTCATTTTTTTCATATGTATTTGTGCTTAAATGTTGGAACTTGGGCATTTAAAACTCAGAATTGGGAGGGGGCGGGGAAGATCCCCATACCAGGTAGGGTTCTTTAAAAAGTTTACGGAGAGAAATGAATGATTTCAAGAATTTCTCCAAAGGGAAGGTTCCTTAGTCCTACAATCCCTTTTGGTGGAAAACAGCTAATTTTGGACAGTTTGGTTCCACATAGTGTCTGCAAACAAACCTTCAAGTAGAAGTCTTGAATAATGTAACAGCGATGAAATGTAATACGAGAAAACTTCATTAGAATTCAAAGCAGGCTTTTCCTTCCAAAAGGTTCTGCACTTAAAATCAGAGTATAATTTTGTTTACAAAGAAAGAGAGATATTCCAAAATGAAACAGATTTGATATATGATCCTCAGAAGCAAATATTCCCCAGGCTATAAAGGCAATAAACTTGAGAGAAAATGATTTTATATGGGGAAAAAAAAAACCCAGAGATAAAGGAACATATAATTAAAGTTGGGTCTAGGCAGTACCAAGTTTGAAATAACAAAATTGATCAAATAACCAAGATTTGTCATCTTCATGCCAATAAAACGGTGTGGCTAACTCCCCTTCCCACTAAATTATTTAATTGATGTTGGTAACCTATCAGCTTGCTCAGCTGCCATAACTAAATACCAAAGGCTGGGTGGCTTAAACAACAGAAACTTGTTTTCTCACAGGTCTGGAGGCTTCTCATCTGCATGAGATGGTTGGATGGCATCACCAACTCAATGCACATGAGTTTGAGCAAGTTCCAGGAGTTGGTGATGGACAGGGAAGCCTGGTATGCTGCAGTCCAAGGGGTAGCAAAGAGTTGGACACATGACTGGGCAATTGAACTGAACTGAACTGAACTGGAGGCTTCAAGTCCAAGCTCAAGATACTGGCTGGTTTGGTTTCTCCCGAGGCCTCTCTTCTTGATTTGACAGATGGTCTTCTCACTGTGTCTGCTCATGGTCACCCCTCAGTCTATGTGTCGGTGTTTAATCTCCTCTTCTCAGAAGGACACTAGTCTTACTGGATGAGGCCCACTGTAGAGCCTCATTTCACCATAGTTAACTTTTTAAAGGCCTTGTCTCCCCATGCAGCCACATTCTGAGGTCCTGGGCGATTAGGACTTCAACCTGCGAATTTGGGCAGACACCATCCAACCCATAACACTCCATCCTCTGGTCCCACAAGATGTACGTTCTTCTCACATATAAAATACACTCACCTCATCCTAACAGCCTCTAAATTCTTAATCCATTCCAGCACCAACTCTAAGTTCAAAATCTCATCTGAATATAGACCCCATGGACTGTAACCCACCAGAATCCTCCATCCATGGAATTCTCCAGGCAAGAATACTGAAGTGGGTTGACATGCCCTCCTCAAGTGGATCTTCCCAACCCAGGGACTGAACCCAGGTCTCCCACATTGCAGGCAGATTCTTTACCATCTGAGCCACCAGGAAAACCCAAGAATACCAGAGTGGGTAGCCTATTCCTTCTGCAGAGGATCTTCCAGACCCAGGAATCGAACCGGGGTCTCCTGCATTTCCAGATGTAAGTGTTGCTGCTGCAGCTAAATCGCTTCAGTCATGTCCGACTCTGTGTGACCCCATAGACAGCAGCCCACCAGGCTCCCCCGTCCCTGGGATTCTCCAGGCAAGAACACTGGAATGGGTTGCCATTTCCTTCTCCAATGCGTGAAAGTGAAGTCACTCAGTCATGTCCAACTCTTCGCGACTCCATAGACTGCAGCCTACCAGGCTCCTCCGCCCATGGAATTCTCCAGGCAAGAGTACTGGAGTGGGTTGCCATTGCCTTCTCCGAGATGTAAGTGTTAACCTCATCTAAAAAATATTTTCACAGGACCATCTGAAATAACATTTAACCAAATACCCAAGTACTGTGGTCTAGGCAAGTTGACACATAAAATTAACCTGGACAGTGACCCATGTTATGTATTTCCTAGTCCTCATACTAAACTCATTCTAAGGGCCAGAGGTGAACTTGAGCCCAGAAATGAGGAAAAAACATGGAATCCTGAAAAGAGTCCTGAATTTGGAGTCAACAGAGATATGTCTCTACTAATTGAATGGCTATATGATGCATCTGCTGTCCATTTTTTAATTTATGAAATGGGATTAAAAATTAAAAAACCCTCATCAGGGATCAAATGTGATAATCAAGTATGAAACACTTCAAAGTGTTGTTTATTAATGATAATATTAATTGATATTATCAGGAGATTACCGCCTCACTCTTTAAATGGAGAAATACAAAGTCTGGAAGGCATAAAACTTGGGTGTCTACCTTGGTCAACACCATGACGCCTTGTATGGGTAGTTAGGTGCCATCTTTTTGCTCTTTCCCCTCTTTGAAGCCCAACCTCAAGGTATCACCGTGGACATTGAAGTTCTGCAGCAGTAAAGGCTTTCTTAAAGCTAAGTATGAGCAGAAGGAAATGTCAAGTCCTCCTTGGCTAGTGATGCTGCTTCTGTTCTGACGACATTGGACCAGCTCCACTGACAGGCAGTAGGTTTGAGAAAAATGGTCTCCAACATGGAGATTCTATAAAATGTAATCAAAGTCACATATGTGGAAAGAGAGACCATCATTGCTAGTAAATAGTCTCTTTTTAAGTGAGGGAAAAACTTTTCCCTGCTCCACAGTTTGTGATGTGAGGTAGAAATCATAATTTAACTCTGTCTTCTGACATCAGTGAGATAGTGATCTAGGTAGGGCATTTTTATATAGTTTTAACCTTCTGGAGATCAGTCCTGGGTGTTCATTGAAAGGACTGATGCTGAAGCTGAAACTCCAGTACTTTGGCCACCTCATGCGAAGAGTTGACTCATTGGAAAAGACTTTGATGCTGGGAGGGATTGGGGGCAGGAGGAGAAGGGGACGCCAGAGGATGAGATGGCTGGATGGCATCACCGGCTCGATGGACATGAGTTTGGGTAAACTCCAGGAGTTGGTGATGGACAGGGAGGCCTGGCGTGTTGTGATTCATGGGGTCGCAAAGAGTCGGACACGACTAAGCGACTGAACTGAACTGAACTGAACTGAACCCTCTGGAAAGAAAAGAACAGAACTAACTAATCAGCTGCCTCACTCTGGGCTCTCTTACCATATATTGTCTCTCACTTAACCATTCCCCAAATCCTACAGCACAGAAATGATCTCTACAAGGGAAAGCTATAGGGGTTGCCAACAATTTGGAAATTAGAGAATAAATAGCAGAATTAGTAATAGCACTGCAAATACCAGGTCAGAGCTGGGATGTTGAAAGATAACTGGGAAAAAATAGAATGGCTTATAAGCCAAGGTATTAATAACTGGTGACATTAATATAATTCAAGTTAAGCAGAGGAGCACTCGGTCATTCCTGGAAGTGGAGAGTCACAGGGTAGTAATGACCAGGGGAGATGGAATCCAGGTCTAAGGGTCAGTCTGTCCAACCTCTGTGCCAAAAGTTAGCCCCTTTATGATAATGGGGGCCAGAGGCCACTAGAGTCCAAGGCCATGGGACACTTGCATTGCATAACTACCTAATCATACTCTGTATTTTCATCAAGGAACCTTCCAATTATAATTTATTTTCCAGTGTAACTTGCCAACAAGAAGAGAAGGTACCATTTGGGTCACTGCAAGTATTTTGGCCATTGTGTGAGGTGTGACTCCCATTCCCACTTAATACATTGACACCATGGTGTTTTACATAAGCCTTTATAAGTTTGGTTAATGTGAGTCTGCCCCAAGAGATGGTGCATAATCTTGGTGAATTGATTCAACCAGAAAGCTAAAGGTTATACCTTAAGCCATAAAAATTGGGCCTCAACACTAATCACCTTGTGAAACATCTCAGCAGCCTGACGATAGCTTCCATTCAGTCTTTTCAGGCACAATCCCATTTGAAAGTTCTGCATGCTCACCCACTTACTTTCCTTGAGCCTGACTTTTCCTTTCTGCAAAATAGGGCTATGCTCGCCACAAATTAAATCAGACAGTGTGTCATGTCTGATTCTTTGTCACCCCATGGACTGTAGCCCACCTGGCTCCTCTGTCCATGGAATTCTCCAGGCAAGAATACTGGAGTGGGTATCCATTTCCTTCTTCAGGGAATCTTCCCAACCCAGGAACTGAACCCTCTCCTTGCACTGAAGGCAGACTCTTTACCTTCTGAGTCACCAGGGAAGCCCCAATGTAAATAAAGTAGATAGCAAAGGCCACGAACATATGAACTCGACTGCAGGAACTCAGTTAGTGTTAATCCTTTTTTCTTCTGGCCCCATGAAGGCATTTTTCTGGAAGCTGAAATTAGGGAACACACTCTCCAAAGACTCTCATTCCTCTACATCAAAAGTGCTCCACTTTCTAAGGAAGGCATCTTCATTCAATCCAAAGTTACCAATGGTCAGAACTTCTCCCTTATCTGGAATTCCCCCTAAAGAAATATAGGACATATCGGTGTACAGTTAGTGACTAGCAGCACTTATGAGTTTAACAAATGTGAGAGAGGCAGAAGCAGTGTGAGTCCTGAGACCAAGGAGACTGATTCATAATAATGATATGGACATCAAGGGAACTGCCAGTGGGTCTGCAGGGTCTGGAAGAGATCCACTGGCTCCAGGCAGAGGACTTCACACAGTGAAGTGCTGAAGGCATATGGTCTGGGGATCGTGATAGTTGGGAATACCCTGGGATCAGAGACGCTCTCAGGGCCATAGAAGGCATTCCTGTCCTCTTGGTCATCAACTCAATAATAAAATGGGTTATTGCTGCTCTGGACAGATTTGGAGGTGAGGACATGGTGAAAAGCAAGGAAAACCTCCAAGGCCACTTCCTCCCGGGGTATATGCTTTGACGTCCAAGTTGGCCAGGTTGATGGAATAGCAACCCTTGAAGCATGCTGTCTGTGACACGGATGAACTCCTCCTTCACTTCTTGAATGTTTCAAGATGTATCTTTATAGCAACAAACTAAAATGAAGATTAATGGGCAGAGGGAAACCCAGAGCCAAATCTAACCCCAACAGGAACCAAGCAGCAGAGCACGGAGGAGCCGCCCTGAGAGCTCAGCTGGGAGGCTGCCCAGATGATCAGTCAGCAATGGAAAGAATCCATCTCCCCTGGCAGGAACTGCCTCCCTCTCACCTCCGGAGAAAGAGATACATTTCCTAGAATAGAGGCAAAATCTCCCCAGGTCCAAGGTCACAGACACCTCTGTCCAACTTTGCTTCCGTTTACACACAAGGAAATAAGGACACTGACGCAGTCTAACTGAAGATGAAATGGAGGTGGTCCAAGTGTAAGTTTGGGCCATGAAGGTTCTTTCCAAATCTGGTCTCAGAGTTTCGGGTTTCTCCACTAATTTAGCCCAAGTTCTCAATGAAAACAAGCCTGGAGGTGGGCGAGGTGGAAAATTAGAGATGAAGTGGGCAGAGTATAAGACGAGACTCAAGAGAGCAAGCTTTGCAGTCAGACGACACAGGCTTCAGAACCCGGATGCGCTGATAATGACTATGTGATCTTAAGCGAGTAACTTAACCTCTCTGAGCCTCAGTCTCCCGTGCAGCAAGAGCAAGCCCGACATTCGCTTCCCCACCAAGCTGTTGTGCAGATTACATGAGATAACATATGCAAAGGTGCATAACACAGCCAAGTGTTAGTCTCCTTCCTTTTCCAAATTACCTTTTTAGAACTGCTGAAGGCATTCACATCGAACAGCACTGCTGAGATGGGTGTCTTCAATTATCCTTTATAGAGAATTTAAAACATATGGGAGGAAGATATTGATCCCCATCTGCCAAAATTATTTTTGTGGAAGGAAAATCCAGACTCACTCCAGACCCATACTGCCCTCTCAGCTGCGGGTGTGCGTACAAGACTTTGACGCCGTTAACCTGAGTATATTCATTAGGACATAAATAGACTTCGGGGAGCCACTTCATTCAGGTCAGAGCTATGAGTGGCACCCTCTTCGGCAGAATCACTCCACTGGGTATGTATCAACACGTTGGAAAATGTCAGACTGAGGAGAGGAAGTTTTCTGTCTGGAATGTGAACACCTGGTGTGAGAAAATCGAACAGAAAGGTGATGGCAGAGAAAGAGACTAATTCTAATTCTTTCTGGATAATATAATCAAGTGACACTGAGCAAAGCAATAGATCTTCCTTTTAATGTTTTTATTTGATACATATTAAATGGCCTTTCATAATAATCTGTGGGGCATATTTGCACTGAAATGTTTTCTCAGATGCGCATAAGTAAAGAACATTAAAAAACCCCTACCATCATGCAACTCTGTCTGTAGAGAGACTGTGAAGTCACAGTGGGGTCAGAGAGAAAATCAGTAATTACTGACTTTCTATTCTGTGCCTGCCACAGTGTTGGCTCTTAGAGATGTGTCACTTGAACTTCACGGTACCTTTGAAACCGTTTACCACAGATTGGGAATTGAACCCACGTGCTGGACTCAAGAACCCAACCAAAATCCAGTCTGGGACTTGAATCCACTATGGTTGGCACTCAGTCAGTTCAGTTCAGTCACTCAGTCATGTCCGACTCTTTGCAACTCCATGGACTGCAGCACACCAGGCCTCCCTGTCCATCACCCAGTCCCACAGCCTGTTCAAACTGATGTCATTTGAGCCAGTGATGCCATCCAACCATCTCATCCTCTGTCGTCCCCTTCTCCTCCTGCCTTCAATCTTTCTCAGAATCAAGGTCTTTTCCAAGAAGTCAGATCTTCACATCAGGTGGCCAAAGTATGGGAGTTTCAGCTTCAGCATCAGTCCTTCCAATGAATTTTCAGGACTGATTTCTTTTACAATGGACTGGTTGGATCTCTTTGTAGTCCAAGGGACTCCCAAGAGTCTTCTCCAACACCACAGTTTAAAAGTATCAATGCTTTGGCACTCAGCTGTCTTTATAGTCCAACTCTTATATGTGCACATGACTACTGGAAAAACAATAGCTTTAAATAGACAGGCCTTTGTCAGCAAAGTAATGTCTCTGCTTTTTAATATGCTGTCTAGGTTGGTTGTAGCTTTTCTTCCAAGGAGCAAGCATCTTTTAATTTCATGGCTTCAGTCACCATCTGCAATGATTTTGGAGCCCCCAAAAATAAAGTCTGTCACTATTTCCATTGTTTGCCCATATATTTGCCATGAAGTGATGGGACTTGATGCCATGATCTTAGTTTTTTGAATGTTGAATTTTAAGCCAGCTTTTTCACTCTGCTCTTTCACTTTCATCAAGAGGCTCTTCAGTTCCTCTCCAATTTTCTGCCATAAGGGTGATGTCATCTGTGTATCTGAGGTTATTGATATTTCTCCCTTCAATTTTGATTTCAGCCTGTGCTTCATCCAGCCTGGCATTTTGTATGATGTACTCCTCACGTAAGTTAAATAAGCAGGGTGACAATATACAGTTTTGATGTATGTTGATATAAAGCAGGAAAGGAAAGATATACCCATTTGAATGCTGAGTTCCAAAGAATAGCAAGGAGAGATAAGAAAGCCTTCCTCAGCGATCAATGCAAAGAAATAGAGGAAAACAATAGTATGGGAAAGACTAGAAATCTCTTCAAGAAAATTAGAGATACCAGGGGAACATTTCATGCAAAGATGGGCACAATAAAGGACAGAAATGGTATGGACCTAACAGAAGCAGAAGATATTAAGAAGAGGTGGCAAGAATACACAGAAGAACTACACAAAAAAAGATCTTCATGACCCAGATAACTACAAGGGTATGATCACTCACCTAGAGCCAGACATCCTGGCATGTGAAGTCAAGTGAGCCTCAGGAAACATCACTATGAATAAAGCTAGTGGAGGTGATGGAATTCCAGCTGAGCTATTTCAAATCCTAAAAGATGATGCTGTGAAAGTGCTGCACTCAATATGCCAGCAAATTTGGAAAACTCAGCAGTGGCCACAGGACTGGAAAAGGTCAGTTTTCATTTCAATCCCAAAGATGGGCAATGCCAAAGAATGCTCAAACTACAACACAATTGCACTCATTTCACATGCTAGCAAAGTAATGCTCAAAATTCTCCAAGCCAGGCTTCAACAGTAGGTGAACCATGAACTTCCAGATGTTCAAACTGGATTTAGAAAAGGCAGAGGAACCAGAGATCAAATTGCCAACATCCTTCGGATCATCAAAAACGCAAGAGAATTCCAGAAAAACACCTGCTGCTGCGGCTGCTGCTAAGTCACATCAGTCGTGTCCGACTCTGTGCGACCCCATAGACGGCAGCCCACCAGGCTTCCCCGTCCCTGGGATTCTCCAGGCAAGAGCACTGGAGTGGGTTGCCATTTCCTTCTCCAATGCATGAAAGTGAAAAGTGAAAGTGAAGTCGCTCAGTCATATCCAACTCAGCGACCCCATGGACTGCAGCCTACCAGGCTCCTCTGTCCACAGGATTTTCCAGGCAAGAGTATTGGAGTGGGTTGCCATTGCCTTCTCCAGAAAAACACCTACTCCTGGTTTATTGATTACACCAAAGCCTTTGACTGTATAGATCACAACAAGCTGTGGAAAATTCTTCGGGAGATGGGAATACCAGACCACCATACCTGCCTCCTGAGAAATCTGTATGCAGGTCAAGAAGCAACAGTTAGAACCAGACATGGAACAACAGACTGGTTCCAAATTAGCTGGGACTCAAACCCAGCCAAAACCCATGTTACCTGATTTCAGGACCTAATGAAGTTCAGGTTCCAGATGTCTCATCACAGAAGGAATTCAGTGAAAGACAAAGTGATAAGTAAGAAGTGGATTTATTCAGATCAGAGAGAAGCACACTCCACAGACAAAGTATGGGCCATCACAGAGGGCAAGAGCCATGAAATGTGTCGTGGTTAGTTTTTATAGGCTGGCTAATTTGATATGCTAATGAGTGGGAGGATTATTCCAACTTTTTTTTGGAAGGGGGCAGAGATTTCCAGGATTTGGGCCACCACCCACTCCTTGGTCTTTTAACAGTGCCTTGGAACTGTCATGGCACCTCTGGGTGAGTCATTTCATTTGCTGATTGAGAATCAAGGTCTAGTCTTTGTCTGTCATCTTGGTCCCATTTGATTCTAATCAGTTCATGTTATATTCTTGGGCTATGTTATTCTTTCAAAAGTTGTGCCCTGCCCCTTTCTCTCCTGCTACACCTTGTGAGGTCAGGGTTACCATTTCATTTGAGAGATAAGGAATCCAATGAGAGTAACTAAGCAGGAAATTACAAGAATCAGATCCGAGTCCACATGTGTCTAACTCGGAAGTCTAGCCTTTTCCACTGTTGCACACTGTCAATCCAAGAATCTCTGCTGCTGCTGCTGCTGCTGCTAAGTCACTTCAGTCATGTCCAACTCTGTGTGATCCCATAGACAGCAGCCCACCAGGCTCCCCCGTCCCTGGGATTCTCCAGGCAAAAACACTAGAATGGGTTGCCATTTCCTTCTCCAATGCATGAAAGTGAAAAGTAAAAGTGAAGTTGCTCAGTTTGTGTCCAACTCTTCGCGACCCCATGGACTGCACCCTACCAGGCTCCTCCGTCCATGGGATTTTCCAGGCAAGAGTACTGGAGTGGGGTGCCATCACTTTCTCTGTCCAAAGACCTCACATGGGTCTAATTCACCCTTTTCCTCATGTTAGGGTCTTCCCTCGTGGCTCAGACAGTAAAGCATCTGCCTGCAATGTGGGAGACCAAGGTACAGTCCCTGGGTCGGGAAGATCCCCGGAGAAGGAAATGCCAAGCCACTTCAGTACTCTTGCCTGGAAAATTCTATGGATGGAGGAGCCTGGTGGGCTACAGTCCATGGGGTCACAAAGAGTTGGACACAACTCCATGACTTCACTTTCACTCACATTATGGCTGAAAATGGAGAAGGAAATGGTAACCCACTCCTGTATTCTTGCCTAGAGAATCCTGTGGACAGAGGAGCCTGGTGGGCTGCTGTCCATAGGGTCACACAGAGTTGGACATGACTGAGGAGACTTAGCATGTATGCATTGGAGAAGAAAATGGCAACCTACTCCGGTATTCTTGCCTGGAGAATCCCGTGGACAGAGGAGCCTGGTGGGCTGCCTTCTATGGGGTCACACAGAGTTGGATACAACTGAAGCAACTTAGCAGCAGCAGCAGCAGAAGCATAGCTGAAAAATCCCCAGCGAACTCCTCTTGAAAGTGGAAGGAGAATCCCAGCCCTCTGAGGTTGGTACAGTTCATCCTCACCTGCATATGCCTAGTTCGAAAGGCTACTGGATGCTCCTGGATGTGGGCATCACAAACCTGCTCTTCCGCAGAGATCCCAGCACAATAAAGAGAAGCTCCATTCATCTACATGCTTCAAAAAACCTGGAGTCCTCTTTCTGCCACATGCTCCATCTGATCCTGCTGTATATCCTGTCCCTACACCCCCCACACCCCAATGCTTCCACTGCCCCAAGCCTCTAGCAGCTCCTACCTGTCTCTTGTCACCTCTTAACTCCTCCCTCAGCTTCTATCCCCCACTCCCAATGTCCCATCCTCAACATAGCAGCTGCAAGAGCATCCCCTTCACTCTCTAACTCATTCTGTCATTCCACAAATATTTGAGCGCTTATTGTGAGATGGGCTTCCCAGGTGACTCAGTGGATCTGCAGAGTGGGAGATGCTGGAGGCGCATGTCCGATTCCCTGGAGGGCAGGGCAGATCCCTGGAGGATCTGAGAAGATCCCCTGGAGGAGGGCAGGGCAACCCACTCCAGTATTCCTGCCAGGGGAATCCCATGGACAGAGGAACCTGGTGAGCTACAGTTCATGGAGTCTCCAAGAGTCAGATATGACTAAGCATGCAGGTACACTGTGTGTCGGGCACTGTTTTCAGTGAGAATCCAGTAGAAATAAAACAGGATTCCATCCCTGGCCTCTAAAAGCCGACATTTTAAGAGGGAAACAGGCAAGTATGAATAACCAGAAAAACATGTGAAATGTCTGGTAAGTTACCTTGTGATAAATTCAGGGAGAAAAATAAAGCAGGGCGGGTGGGGTGGTGGTAGAGAGTTTACACAGGGTGTCAGCGAGGCTTCTCTAAGAAGGTCGTGAATACCTGGAGGAAGTGAGGGGTGAGCCTTGTGTGTCTGGGAGAAGGTTGCTCTGGGCTGGGGGAGTGTTACTGAAGACAAAACAGGAGGCACCTTTGTGGGGTTACTCAGGGCCAGGGTTACCACTGGCTGAGACCCACAGCAGAGCAAACGTTCTAGTGGACTCTGTGCAATTACTGACTTCTAATTCTCATCCATCGACCATCCTTAAAATATCCTGTTTTTAAATGAAGACAGTTCAGCAGCATGCCCAAGGTCACAGACAGCCAGTCTTATCCATCTTCCCTGTGTTCCAGCGGCCCCATTGCTGATCTGGGTTTGTGCTGCACTGCTAAGTCAGGACATGCTGTCAGTGAGAGCTCAGTAGAGCTAAGATCAACCATAAGTCCAAAAGCTGAGCCTGGACCACTGCCAACATTGGGTTCTGCACCCCAGTGAAGCTGAAACACACAGAGGTCAACTTCCAGGGACCTGAGATTCCCCACATGAAATGACACTGGACATCACCAACTGGTTTCTGGGTTAAAAGGGCCCATGCATGCTAAGTCACTTCAGTCATGTCCAACTCTTTAAGACTGTATGGACTATAGACCACCAGATTCCTCTGTCCATGGGATTCTCCAGCCAAGAATACTAGAGTGGGTTGCTGTGCTCCCCTCCAGTGGATCTTCCTGACCCAGGGATTGAACCCACATCTTTTATGTCCCATGCATTAGCAGGTGGGGGTTCTTTATCACCAGCACTGCCTGGGAAGCCTTAGAGGCCATGCAACCCACTCCGGTATTCTTGCCTGAGAAATCCTGTGGGCAGTGGAGCCTGATGGGCTGCAGTCCGTGGGATTGTAAAGAGTTAAACACGAGTGAGTGACTAAAACATGCAGTCCTACATCCATATTTGCAGTGGGTGAGATAGTCTCAAAGAGGGGCATGACCAGCCCCCTAGGTCACCTGGGGTGGGGCGGGGGGGTGTCAAAGACAGAGAGAGCTGGGACTCCTGGCCCAGTGCTTGCTACCAGGAACACACACCTCTTCCTATGGAGCATGTGAATTCCTCTGCCTGGACTTTGAGGCATCAAAATGCAGGGAAGGAATGAAAGCTGGGGCAGGGTTCCTGTTGACCCCGGAAGGAACCTTCCCCACCCTGACATGATGCTCAGTCCCTCCTCACACTAGAGAGTGGGCTGAATGGTGCCTCCCAAAATAACATGTCCACACTCTAATCCTAGGACCACTAAGTAACACTTTCTATGGCTAAAGAGAGACTATCACTTCATATGGCAAAGGAAGGGATTAAGCTCAGGATCACAAGAGCAAAAGCTCCCTTTGGATCATCACAATGGGTCCCCCATGCTATCACATAACTCCTTATATTATAAGAGAGAAACAGGGAATTTTGAGAACAACACGGGGATGGCCACTTGATCATGGAGGCAGAGAATATAGTGATGAGACCATAAGCCAAGAAGTGCCTGGGGCCACCAGAAGCTGGAAGATATAAGAACTGGCTTCTCCCCAGGACCTCCAAATGGAGCAGGGCCCTGTCTACACTTTGACTTAAGTTCAGCTCAGTGAACATGATTTCAGACTCTAGACTCCAGAAATATGAGAACACATTTCTGTTGTTTTGTGCTAACATGTTACAGCAGCCCAAGGAAGCCAACAGCCCCTTAACTGCAAGCTTGTCGCTGTCTTCACAGCTCTTCCCTGACTCTGCCCTTGATGGCCTCAGACCCTCCTACTCCTGCATGCATCCTCCTTCCCACCCTTCAGCTCTGCCCTCAGCTCAGACACCCCTTCTGCTCACATGTTCTTCCCTCCTCCTTTCTGCTCATCCTTCCCAGGTCTTCCCATGCCCAGAATCTCCCTTCGCATAAGCCTCCCCTCAGGACACTCCCCCACCATCTGCTGGGACCACAAGGGGCTGAAGCCTCTCCCAGCAGCACCACAAATCTTCATTAGGACCCTAATGATCATTTCTGTCTGGAACCACAGCAGTTCTTCAGCCTGCCTCAGGAGTGGCCTTGATGGATGACACCCAGCTGCCTCCCCATGTGCCATCACCTCCTTGGGCTGAGTGTTTTGAATGAAAGAAAGTGTGAGGGAATTGTCAGTGGGAGGAACCTGGGCTTGGCCAGAGTCGGGTCCGAGGCTCCCCTTTTTAGAGTCAGCAAGCCACAACAAACCTAGACAGTGTATTAAAAAGCAGAGACATCATTTTGCCAACAAAGGCCCTATAGTCAAAGCTATGGTTTTCCCAGTAGTCATGTATAGATGTGAGAGTTGATAAAAAAAAAAAAAGCTGAGCACCAAAGAATTGATGCCTTTGAACTCTAGTGCTGGAGAAGACTCTTGAGAGCTCCTTGGACAGCAAGGAGATCAAACCAGTCAACCCTAAAGGAAATCAACCCTGAATATTCACTGGAAGGACTGATGCCGAAGTTGAAGCTCCAATCCTCTGGCCACCTGATGCAAAGAGGTGACTCACTGGAAATGACTCTGATGCGGGGAAAGATTGAGGGCAGGAGGAGAAGGGGGCAACAGAGGATGAGATGGTTAGGTAGACTCAGTGGGCATGAATTTGAGTAAACTCCAGGAGATAGTGGAGGACGGAGGAGACAGTCATGCTGTAGTACATGGGGTCACAAAGAGTTGGACACTACTTAGACACTGAACAACACAAGAGCTGTTTCTAGCTACTGGGAGGAGGCACTCTCATTAGCAAAGTCATTCTGTCCAAGCAAATCAGGCCAGAGGGACCCGGACAGGCTCACCAAGAAAACACAGGACACCCAGCTAATTTCGAATCATAGATAAACAACAAATCAGTATGCCCCAAGCAATATTTGACACATCTCCATGTGTGCTCTGTCGCTCAGTTGTGTCCAATTCTTTGCAACTCCATGGACTATACCCACCAGGTTCCTCTGTCCATGAAATTTTCCAGGCAAGAATACTGGAATAGGTTGCCATTTCTTTCTCCAGAGGGTCTTCCCAACCCAGCGATCGAACCTACATCTCTTGCATGTACTGCATGGCAGGTATATTCTTTACCACTGTGCCCCCTGGGAAGCCCTTTGACATATAGTGATACTAAAAATGTATTCATTTTATTATCTTAAATTCAGATTTTAACTGTGTGCACTGTATTTTTATTTGCTAAATCCGGCAACCCTCAACCTGGCCTGGGTCTCCAACTGGTAGCTCTGGACAGTGTCCTTTGCTTGTGACGTCACAGCCTCTGTCCAGGTCACTGAGAGCTGTCCTTGGATAGAAGCCACATAGTCTCTGGCATTCCAGGTCCTTGCCAGAGTTCTAGGAACCTCAGGCAGAGCAAAAGAACTGGTTTGCTGAAGTCGAAGAGGTGCTGAAGATGGCTCAGAGAAGCAATGGATTCAATTCAGCCCACACATGCTCTGCCAGGCGCTGCCAGTGCAGAGCTGAGAAAAGCACAGCCTCTGTCCTGAGGGTGCAAATGAGGAAACTACGGGATTTTCCTAATTTCCTACCCTAATTACCTGGGCTCACCCCCGGTCACCGCTGCTTAGTCTTCCCTGCACCTCCTCCCAACTCCTGAAACAGCTACTAATCCCTGACCCTCCCTCACCTGCGGCATCCCACTTGCCAATCAGCACTTCCCCTTGCTGCTCTCTGCATCCTGCCCTCATCATGTCCACTCTGGACCAGTGCCCTATAGAAACTCACTCTATTTCAGGTCACATGCCACCCCACCACCACCTTTCTGGATCTGAGTCATCGAAGACATCAGAGACATGGAGCAGCTCTGCTTGCTGCTTTGCCTGTCTCCCCTTTGCCTACCCAGTAAAGACTGAACCCATCAGAGGGCCCTGAGAAACTTCTGAGGTCTGCCTGGTCCTGCCTTGCCTCCCACCAGCCTGCACTAAGAATCCAGTGCTGCAGGAATGAGGGATGCCGAGCTGTCTTGTAGAAATTTAGATTCCTTCCTCCTACTTGTCTGTCTTTGGAATCTGGGACTCAGAAAACTGAGAAGGAAAAAGCTTAGGTAACCTTTCATTTGGCTTCCCTGGGGGCTCAGATGGTAAAGAATCCACCTGCAATACAGAGACCCAGGTTCAATCTCTGGGTTGGGAAGACCCTCTGGAGAAGGGAGTGGCAACCCACTGCAGTATTCTTGCCTGGAAAATCCCATGGACAGAGGGGCCTGGTGGGCTACAGTCCATGGGGCTGCACACCTGAGTGACTCACACACATACACACCACCTTTCGCTAACCAGCTTAGTTCCCCCTTTATCTCTAGGGGGTGTCTATGATGCATACACCCCCAGATGTTTCTCCCCAACAACCAAGATTTCAGGGCTTTGATCCTACCTGGATGAGCCAGTGCTGGGCAAAGTGGAGCCCCCAGGACAGCTTGGGGCTGAGTAGCAAAGCTGAGCAACCCAACCCTGGAGCTTGTGCCTTCAGTTCCTCCACTCTCCAGAGCCCTTAGTGATCCTTACCAGGGATGTCTGTGTACAGAGGAGGATCCGCAGAAGAATCCACATTCTGCTTCCTAAGGCTATTGTTATATGTCTCCCCTTTCTCTGAGATTATACTGAAGCTCTGCAGACCCCGAATCTTCCCAGGGTTCCCATCAATCTCCTCGTCTTCCCACCAGTATTAAGGTAAGCCAACTGCTGTCAGTTACAAACCTATCCTAATCTCTCTGGCTTAACCCCGTGAGGGTCCGTTTATTGCTTATTTCCATCTGGAGAACTGCCATGCAGTCATTCAGGGACCCCAAACTTCTCATCTTGTGGCTCTGCCCTTTCCTAGGTCCTTCAATTCTTTCCATACAGAAGGTAAACAAGGTGATGATTGTATGTGCAAGGTTTTTATGAGCCAGGATTGCAAATGGCTTAGGTAATAAACATTGGGCTATCCCCTCCAGCACCCCCACCAAGACTGAAGGATATACAGTAAGTCCCCTACTTGAAGGAATCTTCAAGTTGCAAACTGCCAAAGATGCAAATGTGTGCTGCTATGTCCTATCCCGTATGTTGGTTCACATGTCCAGCGTGCTTTGTCACACTCGTACAAGTGGATGTGCTTTTGTGTACTTTCCAGTACCATGTAGAGTGCAGTAGTACTGTGCCGACCAGCACCCCCAGTATCTCCACAAGGAAATGCCCTCCTCTCTTGACACAGTGCTTCTGCCCAGCGAGGAGCCCTGTTGTGATGGTGGGTTCACTTGGAAGTAGAAGCAGAGGATGTATTTGAACCTGAGAGCATGACTGCAAAGCACTGGACTTACCACTTTCTAGGTTCCATAAAATGTTTTTTATCTTCCTTCTTCTATAAACTTCATGCCCAAATCTATAAAGTGTGGCCAAAAATATTGGACCATACAAAGCATTTGTGAGATTAATAAGAGAATCTATGCAAAATCAACTACCCCAGGATCTGGTGTGGAAAATTTCCTCACTTGGTGCTGGGCAGGTCCAAGTCTGTCTCTGGCGTCTGCTTGATCCATGTAAAAACACTGACTTCTTTGACTATAAATTTGTGGGCTGGGACACTCAGACATGACATCCTATCAAGAATTGGTCAAATAGGAATGAATTAGCAAGCTGGAGAATTCAATACCATCACTGTTTTACTTTCTCTCTAAGAAAACTTTGGAAATGTTTTCCTTTAGTATTAAGCCACTTGATCTCGACTCAGAATTCCATGGCCTCAATCACCCTGGACTTGTGTGGTTTGCATGAGTTGGACCAGGATCTGATACTGGGATCTGGCATTTCCTTGAGGTGGGCCTTTGAAGGCTGAATGAGACTTGGCTGGCTTCAGCTGGAGGTTCTTCCAGGCTTGGGCGTCCCACTAAAGGCACAGCTCTTGTGAGCAGAGGTTAACTGGGCAGGAAAAGAGATGGGATGGGTTTGAGACTCCTGTCTCCTGCCTCACAATCTGAAACCAAACCAGTATAAACCTACAATATAATCGGAGCACTAAGAGGCTCTCAGAGTTGAATCCAATCTATCCAGACTCAGGAAGGAGGGCTGGGAGGTCAGACGGGTCATTGTAAATGCTACCTAGTCCTCAGCTCAGGTCCCTGAACCCCATCCTGGGATGCAGGACAGGAGTCAGTGGGGAATAATACGATTGTGTGCACAGCAGTGAAGATCATGGGTTCTGCAGAAAGCACATCAGCACTGAAATTCTGGTTTGCTCATTCTTTGCTGAGTGAATGGATGCAAGCTGTTTATCTAACCCTTCTGTGAGTATTTCCATCTTTAAAATGGAGATCAAAAAAGGACCTACATCATCATATTACTGTGAGGATTAGATGAAAGAAAGCAGCTGAACAACAACAAAAGCTGTGGGTGAGGTCAGCTACTGACCAAACCTGCAGCCACGTGACTACCACACTTTTTTAGCCCACAGAGAATTGGGGTGGCTAATGGAGGAGACACACAAGCCCCGGGGATCCCTATGTGAAAGGAGAGGAGGTGGGAGGTAGAGTTTGAATGGCTTGCATGGTGAGGAGGTCCAGTGGTGATCAGCACTCAGGACAGAGATCCTGGGGTCCTCTCTGCTACCACCACGCACCTGCCTATCCTCAGACAGTGGAACAAGAATACTAGATTCTCAAGACTGGGAGGCTTGGATTTCCCTGATGGTCCAGTGGTTAAGAATCCACCTGCCAAGCAGGGGACATGGGTTTGATACCTGGTCCAGGAAGATTCCATATGCTGCAGGGCAACTAAGCCGATGCTCCAGAACTACTGAGCCTGTGCTACAACTGTGGAAGCCCGTGAGCCCTGGAGCCTGTGAGCCCTGGAGCCCATGCTCTGCAACAAGAGAACCCACTGCAATGAGAAGCCCGCATACCACAACTGGAGAGTAGCCCCCACTCACCACAACGAGAGAAAAGCCCTAGAGCAGCAACAAAGAGCCCATGTAACAAAGCAAAGACCCAGCATGGCCAAAAATAAACTAATGAATTAATTTAAAAAATCACTTCATGGCAAATAGATGGGGAAACAATGGAAACAAATGATAGATTTTATTTTCTTGGGCTCCAAAATCACTGCAGATGATGACTGCTGCCATGAAATTAAAAGACGCTTGCTCTTTGGAAGAAAAGCTATGATCAACCTAGATAGCGTATTTAAAAGCAGAGACATTGCTTTGCCAGCAAAGGTCTGTACAGTCAAAACTATGATTTTTCCAGTAGTCATGCATGGATGAGAGAGTTGGACCAGAAAGAAGGCTGAACACTGAAGAATTGATGTTTTGAGCTGTGGTATGGGAGAAAACTCCTGAGAGTCCCTTGGACTGCAAGGAGATCAAACCAATCCTAAAAAAAAATCAGTCCTGAATATTCATTGGAAGGACTGATGCTGAAGCTGAATCTCCCATACTTTGGCCACCTGATGTGAAGATCTGACTCCTTAGAAAAGACCTGATGCTGGGAAAGATTTAGGGCAGGAGGAGAAGGGGATGACAGAGGATGAGATGATTAGATAGCATCAGTGACTCAATAGACATGAGTCTGAGCAAGCTCCAGGAGATGGAAATGGACAGGGAAGCCTGGTGTGCTGAAGTCCATGGGGTCACAAAGAGTTGGACATGACTGAGCAACTCAAAAACAGCAAATTAATAAAAACAAAGTGGCTGTACAATTAAAAACAGAAAAGACTAAAAGGCACCTGCAAGGAGGAAGTAGGGTGTCCTGGGTGGGCTCTAAAGTAGCATCATTTTGTTTTCGAAACCAAGGTCTCCCACATACAAGCTGTGCAACTTTGGAAAGGCATCTTACCTCTCTGAAACTCATTTTTTATGTATAAAATGAGAGTAATAATACCTATGCCATAACTTGTGACAATTGCATTGGACAACGTTTTTCCCCACACCTGATTCCACACCACAAATAATAATCAGCATCCACCAAAAGACATGATGCAGCAAGAAAAATAAGAAGGGAAACCATGAACAAGAAGGAAAGAGAAAATGTAGGGAAAGGTCAGTCCATATAACTGCATTCTGTATGATCCTGGACAAGAGGTAAGCTACAGTTTTTGTTCTGCGTTCTCTAGCAGCCAAGGCAAAGAGAGAAACCTGAGCAGTGACAGGATTGAAGTGAAAAAGTGAAGTCGCTCAGTCGTGTCCGACTCTTCGTGACCCCATGGACTGTAGCCTAACAGGTTCCTCCGTCCATGGGATTTTCCAGGCAAGAGTGCTGGAGTGGGTTGCCATTTCCTTCTCCAGGGGATCTTCCCATAGGTGCCCATAAGATGAAAATAGGCCTGTTGTTCACAAATAGCTCTCAGCTTCTATTAAAAAATGTTTGCAGCTACTATGAACTGCTACCACTGTGTAGCTTCCATCACCATCACCACCACCACCACCATCAGCAGCACCATCATCATCACCACCACCACCATCATCACCACCACCATCATCACCATCACCACCACCACCACCATCAGCAGCACCACCATCATCACCACCACATCAGCAGCACCATCATCATCAGCACCATCATCATCACCACCACCACCACCACCACCCTCATCACCACCACCATCATTAGCGCCACCATCACCACCACCACCACCACCATCACCACCACCATCATCACCACCACCATCAGCAGCACCATCATCACCACCATCATCACCACCACCACCATCATCACCACCACCATCATCACCACCATCATCACCACCACCATCATCACCACCACCATCAGCAGCACCACCATCATCACCACCACCATCATCACCACCACCACCATCACCACCACCATCACCACCACCACCATCATCACCACCATCATCACCACCACCATCAGCAGCACCACCATCACCACCATCATCACCACCACCATCATCACCACCACCACCATCACCACCATCATCACCACCACCATCATCACCACCACCACCATCACCACCATCATCACCACCACCATCATCACCACCACCACCATCACCACCACCATCATCACCACCACCATCAGCAGCACCATCAGCAGCACCATCATCACCACCATCATCACCACCACCACCATCACCACCACCACCATCATCACCACCATCATCACCACCATCATCACCACCACCATCACCACCACCACCATCATCACCACCATCACCACCACCATCATCACCACCACCACCATCACCACCATCATCACCACCACCATCATCACCACCACCACCATCACCACCACCATCATCACCACCACCATCAGCAGCACCATCATCACCACCATCACCACCACCACCACCACCACCACCATCATCACCACCATCACCACCACCATCATCACCACCACCACCATCATCACCACCACCATCAGCAGCACCACCACCATCATCACCACCATCATCACCACCACCACCATCATCACCACCATCACCACCACCACCATCAGCAGCACCACCATCATCGCCACCACCACCATCACCACCACCATCAGCAGCACCACCATCATCACCACCACCACCATCACCACCACCATCACCACCATTACCATCACTGTCACCAGCAACACATCATGGTCAATCATCATCAAGATCAGCTTACACTGTGTTTTTCAAAGTAAATGTGAGCTCAATATCATGGTCATGTATAGAATAAAACAAAACAGTTGGGGTATGATGACTTGTATTCAAGCATTTAACAGATTGTACCAAAGGAAAGGGGGTAAAGTGGAGTGATGGAAAAACCACAGACTTTGAACTTAGACCTGAGTTTGAAATTGACCATCTTATTGCTGTATGGCCTTAGGTATGCTATTAACCTCTCTGATGCTCAATTTACTTAAATATTAAAATGGAAAAAATAGTACCTAACTTTAACCTTTTTGATCCTCAAGTACCTAACTTGAAGGATGCTAATGAAAATTAAAAGAGAAAATCGGTAAAGTGCCTGGCACATGACTGGTCTCATCTAAATTCAGTAGTTATTACTCTTGTTCATCTAGGAGACACTTAAAGCATAAGTAGAACCAATGGCTGGAAGTTGCAGGAGAAAGCTCTCTGTGTAATGGGCATTTAGTCAACTGGAATGGCTCAAAAACAGAAGAGTCTGCCTTCTACAGAGTAAACTTCTACTTGGAAAGAGGCAGAACAGTGTAAGGGAAAGATCATCAGAATTATTTGCGAGAATCTTGCTCCCTTTTCCAAGCTGGATGAGCCAAAGAAGTTTTCCTCATTCCTTCATCGAGCTTCTCCTCCCTGACTCCAGGGTAACCAACACCTAGACTCCTCTCACCATAAATTACTGTTGCTGTTTTTAAACTCTACTAAATGGAACCATACAGCATGTAATCTTTCGAGTTTGGCATCTTTTACTCAGCATGTAGTTTATGAAATATTCTTATATGTAAGTGTAGTTTATTCTCAATACATCTTTTTTTTTTTCATTTAGTTTGTGAGTTGCCACCTTGAAACAAAATGGCTCTCAGAACAAAATTTCCAAATGGCTAAACTTCTGTGATCACACCAAATGATGGCTGCGGTTCAAAAAAACCACTGGTCTGGTATTTTTGAATCACAAGATGATTCACTAAGTTGCCCCGGAGCAGAATACATAAAATGTGCATATCCTTTATAATAAATGAAATAAACTGAGCGGTAGCAGCCAACAGCTCACATAAAGGCAGGCATATATCAAAGCCTTAGAGGACTCTAGGAAGAAAGATTCAATTCAAATAAGGAGAGAATAAACATTGCCTATGCAAATAGGTGAAAAAAGAACAGAGACTTCCTCTAGAGTCACCAACAGAGTTGTTAGAAACACTCAGGCGTGAAATAGTGAGAAGAATGCAGAAGTTCACATCTTACAGAACTGGTACTGAACTGCTAGTCTGTGGCTCGTTAACAGTGTGATCTTGAAAGTATTACTTCACTCTCTGAGTCTCAATTTCTTTATCTGCAAAATTAAAATAGCACCTATCTCTTAGGCTTGGTTTAAAGATAAAATTCAATTCAATAATTGTGTGAGACAGAAAGTAGGTGCTTGTATGATTAAGAAATGAAAACGCCACCTCATATTCCTGACTCCAAACAAACTTTTTTTTGTTTCTACGTAAAGGATACTAGGAGGGCTTCCCTGGTGGCTCAGTGGTTAAGGATCCACCTGCCAATGCAGGAAATACAGGAGACTCAGATTCGATCCATGGGTTGAGACGATCCTCTGGAGGAGGACACAGCAATCCACTCCAGTATTCTTTCCTGGAGAATCCCGTGGACAGAGGAGCCTGGCAGGGTATAGTCCATAGGGTCGCAAAGAGTCAGACATGACTGAAGTGACCGAGCACACTCACAAAGGGTGCTAGGAGCTTTCTGGGGGTAGGATATGAACTTTATTTATCTAACAGTCCCAAGTGCCTAGCAGTTTGTACAAGAAATATATATCGATTTGAAGCTTATTTATCACAAGGTAGATGCATGGTTGTGCTTATGCTTATGTACTTGGAAGGAAGACAGTGACACTAATAAACACGAGTTCTCAAAGTGACTGGCATCATGGCTCATGATGTCAGCCATGATGCCAGACACTTTGCCGATGGTAATGGACTATGACTTAATCTTTATAATAATTTTATGAAACAGAGTTTTACAGACCCAAAATAAAACTCAGAAAAATTAAGGTCATATATCCAGCTAGTTTAGGATCAAGGTTGGGATCAGGTCCATCTATTTCCAAATGCCGGGTTCCTTCCACTCACCATAGTTTCTTACTGTTTCTCACCATCTTCTGGACCCATTCATTAATTTAGTTATTTATTGCTTCATTCATTGACTCAATCCATCAACAAATATTTATCAAGTACCCACCATGTACCAGACTCTCTTTGTAGGCATTTGCAATATTCTGACAAATCTGGGGCCTCTACCCTCATGATGATTACATCCTAGTTGAGAGAGGGTAATAAATAAATAAATAGGATTCAAATGGTTGATCTATGACATATATAAATAGAGAAATACAATTCAGGGGCGGGAGCCTTCCTACAGAGGTGTCATCTGAACTGGGGCCTGAAAAACGTCCTCTTAAATGATCCAGATGACATTTCCTCCTGCCCTTTCACATATCCTCTTTCAGAAATTGACCCACAAAGTATTCTAAGACATCCTCAGGCCTCCCATGGGGAGCAGTTTTTAAAGCTGGATTTACAGATCAGTAGGAATGGATCCCTGGAGAAGGAAATGGCAACCCACTCCAGTATTCTTGCCTGGAGAACTCCAGGGGTGGGGAAGCCTGGTGGGCAGCCGTCTATGGGGTCACACAGAGTTGGACATGACTGAAGCGACTTAGCAGCAGCAGGAATGGATCCCAGCTTGCCTCCCCGCCAAAGTCCCGTCAGCACTGATAGACGGTTCCCATGGATTACTGCCTTTCTCTCTGTCTGGGAGGGGGTTTCCCACCCAAGGGGGCAGACAATCTACCAGAGGTGGGTGATTACAAAGAATTGTCCAAACATTTTATGCAGCAACTGGCTCCTGTGGTTTTCACCCCATGGGAATCCTTGGCTTACACTGTTTTGTCTTGCAACTTCTCTGTCCCATTAGGGAAAAGAGCCACCAGTGACAGGGGATCTACCGTACTCCAAGCCCGGCCCTTTACATACTTATCTGAAAACGTCTTTATATATGAGACTCTGCACCTCATTTCCTTCTGTTTGGTGGTGCCATCTTACATTTGTTCACAAAGATAGCAGCTGACCTTTTCTCTAGGGAAGTATTCATTTGTAGATGAAGAGTTGGGTCCATCACAGATACATTCAAGACAGCCCTCTCCCTACTAAGCTTGAGAAGGAAATGGCAACCCACTCCACTATGCTTACCTGGAAAATCCTATGGACAAAGGAGCCTGGCGGGCTACAGTCCATGGGGTTGCAAGAGCCGGACACAAGTTAGCAACTAAACCAACCTCCCTACTAAGCATGCAATGTTGGGCTGTAGAAGAGAACTACTGGGTCCAAACAAGGAGATGTAAGTATCTGGTCAAGGAGAAATAGCATGAGCTTTGAAGTCAAACAGACCTGGATTCTAAACCTACCATCTTAACATTGTGATCTTTAAGGAATCACTTAATTTCTCCATCTGAAAAATGAGGTTATTGAAATCTAGACAGGTTTGGAAGGAAAACCTTCCAAAGGAAAAGGGCTGGTCCTAGCCAAAGCATACAATGTGAAAAATGTGTCCAAAGAAAAGAATGGAATCAGTTTTGTGACAATAATGACATGATTTTTTTCACCACCAAATGTCCACCCATCTCTCAAGATGGAGTCACATGGACCAAGCTCACTATAGTGATGAAAAAAACAGAATACCAACTTTGAAAATGGTAAGGAGGATTAGAATTATGATAAAAACCTCAAGGTCATATCAGCATGACTAACACTTTCCCCCAATGGAAAGCACAGGGGAAGCCACATCATAATCACGAGGTTGACTGGTGAAAATGAAGTCAGAACAAGAATTAGATGAAACGCCTGTTTCGAAGCATCAGGACACTAAAACCAAAATATTCACAGCCCCTCTCCCAGGAGAGTGCCTGTATAGGCACTGGTGAAGTTTACCTCCACACCTTCTGCTTCCTGGGGTCCTTTGTGATGGCCTCATTTTTTCCCTTAGAAATACTCACATGCTCAGTTGAGTTTCTTCAAATCCCTTAGACCCAAGGAACATTTTTCTGCTGAAAGTAGTTTTGCATTGCCCTGTTCTGATCTCCTGAGGTTGATTTTATAATTCAGCTTTCTGAAAGCAATCTCAGTTGTATCCACAATATTTATCCATAGATTTTCTAGAAATAGTAAATGTCGTAGATTTTGTATAGCATTTGGAACGCAACAGAGGTTGGAGAAATTTTGATGATTTCATGTACTGGTCAGAACACACTTGGGCTCCAGATCAGGGAATATATCAAAAGAAACAGCAGGAAATGTAAAGGACGGGGGGGATGGGTGAATCACAGATCATGGTCATTTCTTGATTCCTTCCGCAAACAGTAAATCCTATCTCTTTACCATGAGACTGGGCATGTGACTCAAGCTGAACTAGCCATAGGACCCGAGTCCTATAGTCACAGAGACTGGCACAGAAGTGAGGCATACATCCAAAAGCAGCCTAAAGGTGCCCTTTGCAAGTCCTTGTAAGACGGATATGCTGTTGTGCTCTGGTGTTTTGCACTGGCTCAGAGTATAGGAAGATTGGCTTCCCTCATAGATCAGCTGGTAAAGAATCTGCCTGCAATGCAGGAGACCCCAGTTTGATTCCTGGACCAGGAAGATCCACTGGAGAAGGGATAGGCTACCCACTGCAGTATTCTTGGGCTTCCCTTATGGCTCAGCTGGTAAAGAATCCACCTTCAGTGCCGGAGAACTGGGTTCAATCCCTGGGTTGGGAAGATGCCCTGGAAAAGGGAATGGCTATCCACTCCAGTATTCTGGCCTGGAGAATTCCATGGACTATACAGTCCAGGGGGTTGCAAAGAGTCAGACACAACTGAGCAACTTTCACTTTCAGAGTATAGGAAGAGGCCACATCCCTGTGGGTAAAAGACAGAGAATCTCTTAATAGAAGAGAAAATTCCCACCATCCTGAGATGATGTAGATCATATAGCAGGAAATAGGGATGCAGAAAATGGGAGCATGGAATTTCTTCTCATTCCTGGGGTTTCTCCTTGGGTCAATACTCTGAGGAGATACATATATGCAGGGTGCTCCTGATGGGAAGTGAAACAGTGGTTGCTGCTACATCCAATTATCCAGAGCCAGACAGACAGACAAAAACAGTCTGGAAAAATCCATGTGGATGGTCCAGGGTCTGTATGCTGAGAGAGCAGGCATGGTACCTATTTGTGATCTACTCTGAAACTCCCTAATTTTATTCCAGCATTCACCTGTGCTCTGAAAAAAATGGGGAGGGTTTGTAACCACCCAGAGCAGCAGAAATGTCTAAGTACGTTCAGGCTTCTATAACAAAGACCATAGGCATGGCTTATAAGCAACAGAAAGTCATTTCTCATGGTTCTGGAGTTTGGAATCTGAGATCACGGGGCCAGCATGGTCAAGTTCTCATGAGAGCCCTCTTTAGAGTCCCAGACTGTTGACTTATGATGCTCCCATGACAGACAGAAGAGAGCACAAGCTCTCTTGTGACTCATAAAGGCATTAATCCCATTCACAAGGGCCCTGCCCTGGTTCAGTTCGGTTCAGTTCAGTCACTCAGTTGTGTGCCACTCTTTGTGACCCCATGGACTGCAGCACACCAGGCCTCCCTGTCCATCACCAACTCCCAGAGTCTACTCAAACTCATGCTCATTGAGTCGGTGATGCCATCCAACCATCTCATCCTCTGTCATCCCCTTCTCCTCCTGCCTTCAATCTTTCCCAGCATCAGAGTCTTTTCAAATGAGTCAGTTCTTTGCATCAGGTGGCCAAAGTATGGGAGTTTCAGCTTCAACATCAGTCCTTCCAAAGAACATCCAGGACTGATTTCCTTTAGGATGGACTGGTTGGATCTCCTTGCTGTCCAAGGGATTCCCAAGAGTCTTCTCCAATACTACAGTTCAAAAGCATCAATTCTTTGGCACTCAGCTTTTTTATAGTCCAACTGTCACATCCATACATGACCACTGGAAAAACCATTGTCTTGACTAGACGGACCTTTGTTGACAAAGTAAATTCTCTGCTTTTGAATATGCTGTCTAGGTTGGTCATAACTTTCCTTCCAAGGAGTAAGTGTCTTTTAATTTCATGGCTGCAATCACCATCTGCAGTGATTTTGGAGCCCAGAAAAATAAAGTCAGCCACTGTTTCCCCTGTTTCCCCATCTATTTGCCATGAAGTGATGAGACCAGATGCCATGGTCTTAGTTTCCTGAATGTTGAGCTTTAAGCCAACTTTTTCACTCTCCACTTTCACTTTCATCAAGAGGCTCTTTAGTTCTTCACTTTCTGCCAGAAGGGTGGTGTCATCTGCATATCTGAGGTTATTGATATTTCTCCCAGCAATCTTGATTCCAGCTGTGCTTCCTCCAGCCCAGCGTTTCTCATGATGTACTCTGCATATAAGTTAAATAAGCAGGGTGACAATATACAGCCTTGATGTACTCCTTTTCCTATTTGGAACCAGTCTGTTCTTCCATGTCCAGTTCTAACTGTTGCTTCTTGACCTGCATATAGATTTTCCTGTCCTGGTAATCCCATCTAATCCTAATTACCTCCTACAGCCTCACTTCCTAATACCTTCTCATGGGGGTGAAGGGAGTAAATTTCAACATATGAATTTTCAAGGAAGACAAACATTCTATTCATAACAATGAGTAAAGAGTAAGCAGCAGCCTCGAGGCAGCCTTGAAGCTTTAGCAATCGGGATTAGCCACTGGTTGAGTGGCTCAGACAGAAAAAGATCTCCCTGCACTGCAGAAGATGCAAGTTCAACCCCTGGGTCTGGAAGATCCCCTGGAGAAGGGAATGGCTACCCACTCCAGCATTCTTGCCTGGAGAATTCCATAGACAGAAAAGCCTTGCAGACTACAGTCCATGGGGTCACAAAGAGTTGGACATGACTGAGTGACTAACACTTTCCAAGGGGAAAGTGTATCTTCACACCAGTGGTGTGAACACCAAGGGCTGGCCTCACCCTCCAACCCTGAGCACCTCCATCTGCTGTCACAGGCAGGCATAGATTCACCCTCCACTGTCAACCTCAAAGGACTTGATGTTATGAAGCACGTGACATCTCTCTTCTCCAGTTGCCTTATGTATGATGACATTCAATACATTTATGCAGACTGATTTGTGGCTCTGGCTCTCCCTTTCTATATGGAATTTGGGGGCTGCTGATCTGCATGTCCTAAAGGAAATCAGTCCTAAATATTCACTGGAAGGACTGATGCTGAAGCTGAAGCTCCAATACTTTGGCCACCTGATGTGAAGAATTGACTCATTGGAAAAGACCCTGATGCTGGGAAAGATTGAAGGTGGGAGGAGAAGGGGACGACAGAGGATGAGATGGTTGGATGGTATCACCAACTCAATGAATATGAGTTTGAGCAATCTCCAGGAGATGGTGTGAAGGATGGGGAAGCCTGGCATTCTGCAGTCCATGGGGTCGCAAAGAGTCGGACACGACCAAGCAACTGAAATGATATGGATGTCACAGCCTAAAAGCAGACAGAACCTATGAGCCTAGAAACGAATCCTGATACAATCTCATTACACTGGGAAAGGCAAAGTCTTTCTTTAAGTAAAGAGGATGTAATAAGGAGCAGAATTACTTTCCAAAAATGTTCAAAGAGCTCACGATGGGAGAGAAAAATCCCACATGTGTTCTATGGGGTCCAAAGGAGGAGAATTAGAACCAATGAGTAGAAATTCTACCAAGATGGATTTTTAGTTCATCTCAAGGGGGAAAATGTGCAGATCCTTATATTTGATAATGAAGAGCAAAGGATGACTCCCATTTTCCTTCCCAACTCACTTTTAGTTCCTCCAAAATGCTCTAAAGAGCACAAACATAGGCTTATGAAGCTAACACAACCATACAGGGAACAGCACCACTAAGGGCAGCTGTTATCCTGGGTAGGTACCTGCTAAGATCTTTACAGACCTCATCTCACTTTATCTCCACAAGGACCCAAAGAGGTAGATACCATTATTGGCCTAATTTAGGATGAGGAAACAAACTTAAAAAGGTTAAATAACTTGGCAAATCAACTCTAGTCTTAACTAGTAAATCATATTTTATACATGTTTTCTAAGGTTGTTTTCAGTGTATACAGCCACTTAATGACACACTACATGAAAAGGATTTGCTACAGAGGATCACCAGGCTGTATTGTCCTGGGATGCACCAGGAGTGCTGAGTGATCCTCACCCAAGTGCAATGGGCGTCAGGCTTCACGGAAGTCCCTCCACCGACTTCCAGGTATATTTCTTGTCAAACGTTTGCTTTGTTGCTTTGCGCACTCATGTCCATAAGAATCTTGAACTGGAATTTTTTCGGAGATGGAATGAGAAAAGCAGAGCAAGAGAGAAATATGCAGAAAAGTCCTTGGCAGGACATTGGAAGCTGCTAAAAGTTGGATAGAGAGGTGATGAGCAGAAATGTCTGAAGGTACAATTTGAGTCCAGATGGCCAGCTAGATTTTTCACATGAGAGTAACTATTTTGGGAGAGGCAGAAGTTCTACAAAGACTTTTTTTTTTTTCTGTCACATCCCTCTAAATAGAGGCAGTTACTCTTCTGGGACAAAACGTCACACATTGTATGCCAAAGTCATACTCAGTACAGAGAATTTGGTATTGTCTGCTCACAAAATTTTAGTATCTTCCAATAGCTTTCAACATAAAGTTTGAAATGTCTTAATTTGACACACACAACCCACATGTCTGGCCCCTGTGGCAGCATCTCTCATTCCTTCCACATATACACACTTGGTCCCAGAAACACTGAGTTGCCTGTAGTTCTAGAAACAAACCTGCTGTTTCATGACTTTCTGTTTCTGCCTTTAAAGTCTTCCTGCTCTTTTCCTTAAATCTTATTTATTCAAGACTCAGGTCAGCTGCCCATGGGCCTCCCCAGGTCTGCTTCCCTTCTTTGCCTGCATGGTATAATGTCATTCTTCCCTCTGCATGCATTCATGCTGAGTCTCTTCAGTCATGTCTGACTGTCTGCAACCCTATGGACTGTAGCCCAGCAGGCTCTTCTGTCCTTGGGATTCTCCACGCAAGAATACTGGTGGGGGTTGCCATGCCTTCCTTCAGGGGATCTTCCTGACCCAGGAATCAAACCTGAGTTGCTTAAGTCTCCTGCATTGGCAGATGATCTCTTAAGTGTCCAGCACTAGCGCCACCTAGGAAGCCCCTGTCTGTGCTCTTGTGTTGTTATAACAACATAACATCTCTCATAAACATCCTATACCATCTGCATCAATTTATAACTCACAGTGAGTTCTGTCCATTGTCTCCCAGCACTGCTTCCATCACCATCAGACAGTAAGTAGAGGGAAAGGATTTCATTGATTTCATAGCCACAGAAGGTTAGCACTGTGAATGATTTAAAAACTAAACGATTTTGGGTGGTCCAGTGGTTAAGAATCCACCTTGCAATGCAGGGGACACCCGTTCAATCCCTGGTCCACTAAACTCCCATATGCCACAGAGGAACTTAGCCCATGTGTCAAAACTACCAGGCTCCAGAGCCTGAAAACTGCAAGTACTAAGTCCACTTGCCTGCAACAAGAGAAGTCACTGCAATGAGAAGCCTGCATAATGTAACAAAGAGTAGTCCCCAGTCAACTCAACTAGAGAAAGCCCACATAAAGCAACAAAGACCCAGTGCAGTCAGAAACAAAAATAAACATTTTTTTAAAAAATGCTCCACAGTAAACACATCTTTTTAAAAGAATTTTTAAATAAAAAATAAATGTGTTTTCAGTTCCATGTAAGCTAAAGTCAGTGCACAAAAACCAATCAGATTTCTATGTACTACCAGTGAACAACTAGAGACAAACAAAAATTTGCAATAGCTCCCCACAAAATGAAGCACGGGGAGGTATAAGCTAACAAGTCATCTCCATCAGAAGCCAGAAAATTTGATAGAAAGGGCCAGAGAGATTTTAGGCTTTAAGAGCTATTAGAGTGTCAGCTACATATTCCTCTTTGCTTTTTCTTGTCTTGCCTTGCTTTTGTTTTTTGTTTTATAACCCATTATAGACAGCATATTAAAAAGCAGAGACATCACTTTGCCAATAAAGGTCCATATAGTCAAAGGTATGGTTTTCCCAGTAGTCGTGTACAGATATTAGAGTTGGATTGTAAAGAAGGCTGATGGCTGAAGAATTGATGTCTTTGAACTGTGGTGCTAGAGAAGACTCTTGAGAATCTCTTGGACTGCAAGGAGATCAAACTAGTCAACCCTAAAGGAACTCAACCCTGAATATTCATTGGAAGAACTGATGCTGAAACTGAAGCTCCAATACTTTGGCCACCCCGATACAAAGAGCCAACTCACTGTGAAAGACCTTGATGCTAGAAAACATTGAGGGCAAAAGGAGAAGGGGGTGATAGAGGATGAGATTATTGGATGGCATCATTGACTCAATGAACATGAGTTTGAGCAAACTTGGGGAGATGGTGAAGGACAGGGAGGCCTGGGGCACTGCAGTCCATGCAGTTGCAACAAGTCAGACACAACTGAGCGACTGAACAACAAAAATGTAAAAACCCTTCTTAGCTCACTAGTCTTACAAAATAAGCCATAAGCCAGATTTGGCTCACAGGTCGTACTTTACAGATCCCTACAAAATCCTAATGAAAGACATAAAAAACTAAAAAAAAAAAAAAAAAAAAATGGGAAGACACAGTGAATTCATAGATTGAAAAGTGAAAGTGAAAGTTAGTCGCACAATCGTGTCCAACTCTTTACAATCCCACAAACTGTAGCCCACCAGGTTCCTCTGTCCATGGAATTCTCCAGGCAAGAATACTGGAGTGAGTTATCATTTCTTTTTCCAAGGGATCTTCCCAACCCAAGGATTGAACCTGGGTCTCCTGCACTGCAGGCAGATTCTTTACCAAATGAGCTACTAGGGAAGTCCTATTCATAGATTAAAAGACTCAGTATAGTAAAGATGACCAATTGATCTATAAACTCAATGTAACATCAATCAAAATCCCAGGACTTTTTTGGTAGATATGGACAAGCTAATTCTAAAGTTTATACAGAAAGGCTAAGAAGCTAGAAAAGCCAAAATCATTTTGGGGAAAAAAAAATTAAGTTAGAAAAATTATACTAATTAATATTAAGACATTACAAGGCTATAATAATCAGAGTAGTGTGATGTATATTGGTGAAGGAATAGACACAGAGATCTTGGGATAGAGCGACCCATAAATATGTCCATTGAATTTTAGATAGAGGTATGAAAACAACTCAATGGAGAAAGAGTAGTCTTTTCAACAGATAGTTTTAGAACAATTGGATAATCCATATGCAAAAAAAATTTATGCATGCCTTATGCAAAAGTTAACTGAAACATATTAGTTCAGTCGCTGAGTTCTGACCAACTCTTTGCGACCCCACGCACTGCAGCACACCAGGATTCCCTGCCCATCACCAACTCCCGGATGTCCATCGAGTCAGTAATGCCGTGCAACCGCCTCATCCTCTGTTGTCCCCTTCTCCTCCTGCCTTCAATCTTTCCCAGCATCAGGGTCTTATCCAGTGAGTCAGTTCTTCACATCAGGTGGCCCAAGTATTAGAGCTTCAGCTTCGGCATCAGTTCTTCCAATGAATATTCAGGACTGATTTCTTTTAGGATTGACAGGTTTGATCTTGTAGTCCAAGGGACTCTCAAGAGTATTCTCCAACTTCACAGTTCAAAAGCATCAGTTCTTTGGCACTCAGCTTTCTTTATGGTCCAACTCTCACATCCATACATGACTACCAGAAAAACCATAGCTTAAAACATATTAACTTAAATATAAAAACCAAAAATTATAAAGCCTTTGGAATAAACATAACAGAAAATACTTGTGGCCATACACCAAGAACACAGTCTGTAAAAGAAAAACTTGACAAATTAGAGTCACCAAAATGAAAACTTTTGCTCTAAAGAGTTTTCTTTGGCATCATTTTATTAAAGAAAAGGGATGTTTACAGAGATTTAAATGAGTAGATGCCAGTGCCTTTCTGCTCATTGTCATATATTCCTTGGTTATATATTCTTAATACAGACAGCCAGACATTTACCTTGAGTTGAATAATGACTAGAACTATACACTCATTCTAGAACCATCATCAGATGCGACCCTTTCTCTTGTGCGGTCTGCAGCAACTCACCCATTTTCTCAAAAAAAGGCAAAAATTAGAAAGCCATGTAGAGGAGAAACAAAATTAATCATTACATTTTTATAATGACATTTTCCAGTATTATTTCCTCCTGGAAACCTTCCTCTCTGAAACTCCTCCTGTTGGACATCAATTTAAAATACCACCACAGTATTTCTCTGTCAGGGCATTTCCTTTGAAGAGACTTTTCTAAACCTTGGTCAACAGGCTATCTCTCATTCAGGATGAATGCCATACATGATGAACATCCTTGATATCATTCCTGCTAAGGGGAAGCAGTCTCCTTTAAGTTTCACAGTAAATTGGGAAAAGATGTGCACTTTGCTGTGTTTTCTTCCAAGTTGTAAGAGAAGACTTAAAAGGGGGGTATACACCTCATAAATGATTTTTTTCTTCCCTCATTTCTGACCTCAGTTTATTTTTACCATGTCCAGCACATCACATTTCAAAGCTTCAATATACTCCTTAAATATTCGAGTTATTCAACTCACAGCTTCTCAAATATCACGTGATCTGGATCCACTGGCTAGTTCATCTCCTTCTGCTTTAGGCTCTGCTTGACCTAACTGGTTTCTTTTTAACTTTTCTTCTTTGCAACTTGATTAGACTGAAGAGGAAATAAAAGGGGAGGAAGAAAGTTCAATAGAGGGTTAAGTGAGAGGTAGGAAAATGGAAGGACAAATGATAGTTTAAAAGAGGAGAGAATCTTTAACCCAAATGTATTTTAATCACACAGTTTGGGAACTTTTGTCCCTGTGAAGCTGTAGGGACATGTGCTCTAGAGCGAAGTTTTGTAGCAATGGTCATGGGGAGATGCACAAGAATGGACAGGGCTGCTTTGTAATGAACTTTTTATGAGTTCTCTCTGGTTGCTAGGTATGTGTGAAACATTCTTTCCTTGGGTCAGAGATTTTATTACCTTCCCAATGGCCAGGATTTCACTGCAATAACTGATGGAAAACATTTGTGCAGTATTCCAAGGGCTGAATAACCAGCTCATAACAGCAAGCCACATCTATGGGGAGAAATTGGAGCAGTCACTCCAGTCCAAAAAGCCCAGACAGTCCGGAAGAGAGTTCTTAAACAGCAGAATAAGGATGCTATTCCTGGCGGGGAGTGGAGAAGGGTGTGGGGGTGGGGAAGTTGCAGGGGGGAGGTGGGGCAGGGGACTCAGGACCACCCACCACAAAAGCCAAAATACCCAAGAGAGAGTTTATCCCAAGATGCCCTGTCCTGAAACCTTCAGCTACAAGTAAAGACAGAAGTGTCCTAAATTCTGGGAGAGCCAAAGAATGTGACTTGACCAAACTTAAGGTGTCATGGTTAATCTTGTTTGTCTTTGCCTAAAGCAACTAACTACAGTTCAAGGGTGGACGTTATTGAATTTTAAGTTGAGAACAAAAGGCCTGGACAAGCTTTGCCACACTAGCCATGAAGAAACAAGGAGAAAAAGCAAAATGTAACAGGAAGAAAAAAGAGAGGAAAGGAAAAAGCTACTGATCATTAACGCTTAGTAAGTGCTTGCCCATGTCCTAAGGACTTTACGACATCTCATTGTCGTGGTCAAAACAACACTGACTGCATGCTGTTCTCTTCTGACTTCTCTTAGAAGAGAGGGGTCGTTCAAACTAAAGGGACCTTAACAATGGAGTGATTTTAACGTTGTTTTTCAGCAGAAGCAGAAACGGCGAGGGTGGGATGATTTGGGAGAATGGCACTGAAACATGTATATTATCATATACGAAACGAATCACCAGTCCAGGTTTGATGCATGATACAGGGTGCTCAGGGCTGGTGCACTGGGATGACCCAGAGGGATGGGATGGGGAGGGAGGTGGGAGGGGGTTCAGGATGGGGAACACATGTACACTCATGGCGGATTCATGTCAATGTATGGCAAAACCAATACAATATTGTAAAGGAATTGGCCTCCAATTAAAATAAATAAATTTATATTTAAAAAAAGAAACCTTTGTTCAAATGAAATTATCAGAAAACTCACTATACAAAATCAGATAAAAACTGAACTAAGATCTGAAAGGACTTGAGTTTCCTAAACAAGAGAGTTGATGATAAACCCAGGCAAGAGCTTGGGTCTCTTTCTTAGTCCATGTTCTTCCCATCAACTCACAATCATCTCTTTATGGAAAAAGCCTGATAGACATTCTTGAATTCATGTCTCATCCCTTCAAAAGGATCACAAGTCTTAAAGGCATATTTCAAGTCTCAAAGGCATATTTCAAGTCTCACATCCTTCTTTTTATCCTTCATTCCATGTAGACAGGGACTGACACACACCAAGACTCAATATGTATCTGTAGACAAAGTCTGGGGAATTTTTCAGTCATGCATATATATGCAGACCAACTTTAAAGCTTATAAAGAAGTCGTATTGGTGAGGGGGCATTTTATGCCTCTATCTGGGTAACCCTACCTCTTTTCAAGTGTGTCCTGAACAACCACAGGTACAGGTAAGGACACAGGCTGTGAGGTCTTACAGTCCTCTCAAACAAGTTTATTCCAAGTGGTGTATCCATGAAGGTACAACCCCAGAGTAGATAGGCAAGCTTCAAGATGAAGGAAAATATAAATTGCATGTGTCTGAAGCTGTGAAAACACAAAATTGGAGGATGAGCAATGATTAGAGAGCCAAGAGGTCCAAGTAGGTCATGATGCTAATTCTGCTAAGATTGAGGAATTTGTTCATTAAAAATTGAAGTATTCAAATATTGTTATTATTGTTAATTATATAAGCATATCTAGGAAGAGAATGACCATTTGGATTCTTAACTCCCTGTCCTCTCGCTTTCCTGCCATATAAGGTGATTAGGCCAGATGGAGGCCCATGAGACACACAGGGCTCAGTTCAGTCCACACTTACTGTATATAAATGGTGAGGATGATGTGGAGAAAAGGTATACTGATTGCAGGAATGTAAACTGGTACAGCCACCGTGGAAAACAGTATAGAGGTTTCTCAAAAACCTAAAAATAGAACTACCATATGACTCAGCATTTCCACTCCTGAGTAGATACCCAAAAAAAAAACTAAAACCACCAATTCGAAGAGATATATGCACCCCAATGTTCATCGCAGCATCATTCACAATTGCCAAGATATGGAAGTATCCTGGAAGTAATCCATCAACAGATGAATGGAAAAAGATTTGGTATATATATACAGTGGAATATTACTCAGCCATAAAAAGTGTGAAATTTTGCCATTTTCAGCAACATGGATGGACTTGAAAAGCATTATGCTAAGTGAAATAAGTCAGACAGAGGAAGATAACTACTGTATGATATCAGTTATTGAGGAATCTTAAAAATACAACAAATACAATATAACAAAAAGTAAGCAAGCTCACAGATATAGAGAACAAACTAGTGGTTACCAATGGTGGGGGAGCAGCAAAAAAGGAGTGGACAAATCGGAGATACAAACTGTTGGGTGTATTGTACAGGGACATATTGAACACAGGGAATATAGTCAATATTGTGTGATAAATGTAAATGGAGTGTAACCTTTAAATTTTTATATTAATAAAAAATAAAAAATTTGAAATAGCATGACAGTCCCTTGCACTACAAGGAGATCAAACCAGTCAGTCCTAAAGGAAATCAATTCTAAATATTCATTGGAGGGACTAATGCTGAGGCTGAAGCTTCAATATTTTGGCCACCTAATGAGAAGAGCCAACTGGTTGGAAAACACTCTGATGCTGGGAAAGATTGAAGGCAGGAGGAGAAGGGGAGGACAGAGGATGAAATAGTTGGATGGCATCACTGACTCAATGGAGATGAGTTTGAGCAAGCTCCAGGAGATGGTGAAGGACAGGGAAGCCTGGCATGCTGCAGTCCATGAGGTCACAACGAGTCTGACACAACTGAGCAACTGAACAACAATAATCATAATTTTTTTTAAAAAACATTTACTGTATGTTAGGTACTTTGTGAAGAGAAAGAGTATCAATTTCCTTAGCTTCAAAAACAAATAGCTGCTCCTTTCCTTCAAGAATGAGAAAAACACAACCTGCCTTCAAGAAGCAAATAGTCTCTCCAAAAATGTTTGGGTAAGTTCAGTGCAGGGGACAGTGCTTAACGTGGTGTCTGGTGCCCAATGGATGCTCATACTTGATGGAGTGAGCAAAGGAAGGCTAGAGGTGCCACTGGGGTGGTGTGGAAGCACAGAGGAGGGAAAATGAACGCAGACTAAAGTGAGAGGTGGGTGTCAGAAAATCATTTGATAAAAATGTAACAAGTGCAAAAGGAATGAACATTTTAGAGTACTCTGCATTTTACAAGATACTTTTGCAGGAAGCAGCTCATTTGTATTCACATTCCCCATTAAAGAAGGTATAATTCTCCTTTGATTTCCAGATAAGCCAATAAAGAAATAAGAAGCTGGCTGAGATCACTCAGCTGGTGAGAGCCAAAGTTGAGACCTAGCCCCACAGCTTTCAGCTCTAAAGTGGATGTGTTTTCCAGGGGGCTGTGCTGCTACCAAGAATTGCCAAGTCTCAGCTCTCTCCAGGGTACTTAACACTTAAGGTGTATTTCCACTTCCACTACAGTTGGACCCTAAGGAGTCATTTCAACCTCAAAATGGGAGAGTGGGGAACCTTACTTTCAAAATTTTTGGATCCAACACCTTGGGTATGATGGGTTTTCCCTTTTCTTTCCCTTGCCTCATCCCATAGAAAAATAATGGTGAAAAGGAAAATGACATTAGTATAACTCTTTGCAACCTGTAGCCTACCAGGCTCCTCTGTCCATGGAATTCTCCAGGCAAGAATATTGGAGTGAGTTGCCATTTCCTTCTCCTTGGGGATCTTCCTGACCCAGGGATTGAACTTAGGCCTCCTGCATTGCAGGCAGATTCTTTACCATCTGAGTCACCAGGAAAACCCAGGAATAAGATAATTTTAATAAAATAGTAGGCCATGATCCTTAACAAAAACTCATAAAATGGATGCAAAAGGGTCAGTCTTAAGCACAGGAAGGTGTTTTTAACAAAAGAATATTACCTCTGTAAAAAATTAAACTACTTTTTGCAGCTCTCTGTGAGCACCAGGTTCCTGTACTTTCTTGCATGCAAATGAGAAATAACTCAGGCTGTTAATGAGAATTCAACATAAAGGTAGCACCAAAGCATGGTGCTGCATTATGAAATGGCTATTTACATTTGTTTAATTATCTGATTAATTACAGGATCATAAAATCAGAATGAACTGGGGAGAGAAAGGGATAGCAAAGAAAATGCAATTGATCATCTCCTATTCCTTATCAAATCAAGGTTCGCCTGCACAAAATTGCTCCTCGAAGCTTGCTCCCTATTGCATATCTTGTCAAATCTAAATGAATCTGAAGGCCCCTGAGACCTCATTCCTCCTTTGGGGGTGGCAGAATGAACAGTGGGCCAGAGGTGTGGCTAGAAGTCTGACTTCACCTTGAAGAAGTCCCCAGGCTTCCTCTTTCTCTTCCTTCTCCTGTCCCACATCAATCCTCCCAGGGCACCCCATTCACAGTCTTCCAGCAAGAGGCAGAACAATCACCCCAACACTCCCTCTCCTGTACCAGAATACTCCACTCATCACCCCATCCAGCCCAGTCCACCTCCTTATCACAGCCAATCCATCACCTCCTCTCCAGCTCAGGACCATGGCCAGGGCTTACCTCTCAACTGAGCTGTGTGTGATGCTCAGTAGTGTCTGACTCTTTGCAGCCCCATGGACTGTAGCCTGCCAGGCTCCTCTTGCATGCAATTCTCCAGGCAAGGATACTGGATGGGGTGCCACTTCCTACTCCAGGGGATCTTCCTGACCGAGAGATAGAACCTGCATCTCTTGCCTCTCCTGCATTGGCAGGCGGATTCATTACCACTAGTGCCACCTGGGCAGCGCCACCTAGGCTGTGGACATCTCCTAACAGGCCTCCCTCGGCCTCCCTCTCTCTGGCCTCCATCCCCTAACTGAGCCATCTTGTACTGCCAGAGTAATGCTCTACATCACAAATCGGAGCGATTCGGTCTCTCAGCAAAAACCCTTTACTGTTTTGCATCACCCTTGGGGACAACGAGAAACAAGGTTGTTCACCCTTGACACTTACCACACTTCTTTAATCTGAAAATGCACCATAAATAACAAAATAACAAGCATTATATTACAACAGCAATCTAGTATTTTTGAAATTGGACTTTCTAATACTTAATATGTACCAACAATGGAGTACAAGTTTATTTTTCCCTGAAAAAAAAAATGGCATTATTTAATTGACAGTGTATTTTAGAATCAAGGAAATGAGGTATGAAGGGAAAACAAATAGGAAAAAATTTGCTTCAACTATTGGGGAAAAGGGAGAATATTTTGAAAACCAAAACATCCCCACAATAGCTTTATTATCATTTTCCTTAAAGAACATGAACTTGAAGACAGATGAGCCTGAATTTTGCACCAATTCTGAAACTTTTTGGACCTCTGATCTTGGGAAAGGTATTTAACTTACTGACCTTCATTCTCCTCCTTTGTAAATTGGATAGACTATCTACCAATCAGTTTCATCAAAGGATGAAACTATATAAGCTGAGTTACACACTCAGGACATTCATAAAGCAAAGAGCTAATAAATACAGCACTATAATGAGAATGGATATCACCAGAATCACTTTTCCCTCCCATCACAAAAATATATCCTAAATATCACATCTCTTTTTTCCTCCATTGATATTAGGTGTGGCAACTGTAGAAAAATAAATATATATAGTTGAATGAAACATCAACAAAATTCTGGCTGTTTATAACATGAAAATATATTTTTAAAATTCCTACTTTAAAAGAAAATCTGTACCCTAGCCTATCACCTTCATTTCAAGTAATTATAGAAATTTCAAATTCACTTTTGTAAGGAAAATGTTTAGATGATCCATCAGAAATGAACACGATGGAACTGGATGCTGTGTTTAATGTGGTTAAGCATCAGAATGAAGGACATAACTGTGTTGCATATATTAAATTTAATAATAATAATTTTCATCATTAAATCCTGTATTCCCAAGCTAGTGGACAAGGAGCAGTTGAAACTCTTCCCAAGCTTGCCCTATACCACTCGACTACTTCAACATGCAAGACAGAACTGGCTGCATAAGCTATCCACGGTACAATGGGTGTTACTTGTACAATCTACGCAAGGAATCCTGGAGACAGTGTGGTATCCTCTCAGTCGATCATGGCTTGGGTCCAAAAGATTTTGTCACTGTAAATTAATCAGCCCATTCTCCCCTCACACTATCTGGGCCAAATATGAGCAGAAGCAGGAAAAGGAGAAAGGAGTGCCTGTCCTGTTGAGTGGACACTGCAGAAATGCGACCATCGCAGTCAAGTTGTGTGCAGTGCCTGACGCTTACAACCTTGGGACTACGGGCACAAGGACAGAATGAGGAAACTTCATTACAGCGCGTTCAAGCAGCTCGGGGAGCTGCCTGGGGAGGGAGACATAATGGGTGTCAACACAATTAAGGATCTTCACACACATTTGAAAATAACAGACTGTGACACAGGCTCAATGGCCATGTTGTCATCCCATCTTCACGGTGATTTGACATCCCGGATATCAGTGCAGAATTGAATTAGAGGAAGAGATGGCATAGTAATTTCCCATTCTGGCTTTTCAATTTCTGTTAGCCAAGGCACAGCAAGCCCCACAGTCATTCTGGCAGCCCAGCCTCCCTCACCCCACCCAAGTCCAGGTTCCTGCCTCAAAAAAAAAAAAAAAAAAAAAGGCAGGATATGGTTCCCCATTAGTTCCTTGGCTGCCAACATTTAAGAGGCTTAGAAGAAATGCAGAAGCTGGAAATGATGGAGTGCATATGCTGAACACCCCCTAAAGAGTTGTGCCCCCAGGACATCCTCTGTCGGCCCTCTCCCCCAACCTCATTCTCCTAATCCCTTCAGGAGATCTACTTGCTGCCTGGCCTGGCAACTCACTTTTCCTGAATCTCAGTCTCTTCATTTCTGAATGGGATTAGGCCAGATTAGAATCACCTAGAAAATGCTTTTAAAATGTAGATTCATTTCCCCTATTGAATTGGCTTCCTCAGAATATGAAACCCAGGAATGTGTACTTTTAACAAGTTCTCCAGCACCTGAGGCAACCAGCCTTGTACCAGTCATCCAATTAGAAAGCTAGAGAGGACCAGGTGATCTAGAAAGGGTTGTTTTAGTTCTGCAGCTTGTCAAGCTATTCTTCTGATCTTCGTAATGCACCTGGATCACTATCAGTTACCAGCCGACACTGTGTATTTACACATAAAGTAAAAGTGAAGTCGCTCAGTCATGGCCGACTCTTTGCGACCCCATGGGTTGTAGCCTACCAGGCTTCTCCGTCTGTAGGATTTTCCAGGCGAGAGTACTGGAGTGGGTTGCCATTTCCTTCTCCAGGGGATCTTACTGACCCAGGGATCAAACCTGAGTCTCCCACATTGTAGGAAGACACTTTTACCGTCTGAGCCACCAGGGAAGTCACATAATGGTATGTCATATTGTGCGGATTGAATGACCTGGCATTCACCCCAGATCAGGATCTTTGTCCTGGCTTTTACATCATCACAGCATCACACTGTTTACTTGTCCATCTTCCCCAAGGAGCTGGGGACCTTGTCTGTCTTGCTCACAGCTCTATCTCCAGGGCTGACACACACACAAGTGCTTAATCAATTTTGGTTAAGTGATCATATTAAGGATGTTGAAACTGATGCTCAGAAAGGTTAAGTAACTAACGCAAGATCATAAGAATTTGAAACCAGAGCTGTCAAACTCATGAGCTAGTGCTATTCTTAATATCTGTATCCAAGTGGCTGGCTTCCTCTTTGCAAAAAACTTGACAAGTATCTTTGCTCAGAATTCCAACCCTAGATCTCTTTATAAGTCAAAAGACAGCTGTCCTGAGACCAGCCCACTCAGGCCTTAGATGGAAGTTGGCCAACGTGATCAAATAAAACCAAGTGCTCAGAGAGGTCCCACCCATTGGGGGAGACTGTCTTCCTTACCCAGCTCACAAGGGTGCCTCTCCGCAGTTCCCAGCCGTTGGTGTGCGCGCTTTCTCCTTAACAGTCCTAACAGTCCCATGAGATAAAGATGACAATCCTCATTCTATCAATGAGAAAATCCAGGCTCAGAGGAGTTCAATACCCAATAGGGTGCCACAGCTGGTGAGCAGTGTCATATGACCTGGGTTCACCTCTTCCCCCAGCAAAGAAATATGTGGCATGTCGTCAAGAGTTTCACTTCCAATCTCATTTAGGTGAAAATTACCTAGAGTTAAATGGAATTTTAATTACATGCTAGAAAATGATGTTATTTATTTACTGACATGATGTTAGCTTATGATAAAGAATTGTGTCATTCTTGGCCCTTCTAAACTTAAACTTCTCCATCAATATTAACTTTGCTATTGGTTTGCTCGATTTAGAAGACAGTTATCATGTCTTTTTTTTTATCTTGTGGCTTTTGATTGGGTCATTATTCAAGTTCATTAGAAAATTCCATCAGTAGTGGGATTTCAGCTGTATGTATTCAATACATATGCTGCTGTGCACATGGTCAACAGAAACAACAACCCCAAAAGAGCACTGGTCCTGCTGCTGGTGGTATTGTGCAGTTTCACTTCCCCTTTTCACGTCCTTGGTGTAAAATGTTTTGTTTTGTTTTTTTCCAGTGATTGAGATACTGATGAAAAAATAGTCTTTCCCTTGGAAATTAGAAGCTCTAAATAAATCATATTTGCATCTGCTTCTGTCCAGGTGTTAAGCAGTTTTAGCAAAAACCTACCGTGTAGCAAGAAGGATGCTCACTGTTGGTACAGAGCACAGGGAATGGATGACAACAGAGGACGTGCCTTGGCGGGAGAATCAGATGACCTGAGCTCAAATCTCACCTAAGTGTCACCCCTGAGAAGGGGTAGAAAGTCACCTAGCCTGCTGTTAAGGGTGACACCAGCACCTATCTCAAATAACTCAGGGGAAAGGATTAAATGAAGTCCTTATAGGAAGCACCCTAGCAACTGCCTAGTATAAAGTAAGCATTCAATAACACAGAGACCTTGAATTGTTTTCTTTATTGAGAAACCCAGCCAGTGCCATTCATATTTGTCCACCAGACCTTTCTCTGGCCTTCTTATCTTCAATGGCTTTGCTTGTGTGCTCTGTTCCCACGCATGTGTATCCCTCCCATGGGCAGTCCTCTTCTCCCCTCTCTTTCATTTCCCTCCGTGGCATCAGTCCATAGTCAGGCCATGTATCTTTCATGAGCTAAGACTCACTCTTGGGGAACAAAGACCTAACTAGTGAAATGGGAGAAGAAGACATCCCTGAAAAACAACCTCTTTTTTTGCACTTCAGAGTGACCCCAGCCACCAGCTTCCCTGGTGGCTCAGATGGTAAAGAGTCTGCCTGCAGTGTGGGAAACACAGGTTCGATTCCTGGGTTGGGAAGGTCCCCTGGAGAAGGAAATGGCAAACCACTCCAGTATTCTTGCCTGGAAAATCCCATGGACGAAGAAGCCTGGCAGTCTACAGCCCATGGGGTCCCAAAGAGTTGGACACAACTGAGCGACTTCACTTTCACTTTCCAGCCACCAGATCAAAAGGAAAGAAAGTCCGACAGTCTTTCACCAAAGGTTCCCTCCATCCCACAGACGGGCACCTCCCGGCGACACGGCACTTTCAATGCGTGGTCACCACTGCTATTCACCATGCGTGAGCTCCCACCACTCTTCCTTCAGATACGGATCCTTGGAAACTCGGTCTGAAATCTTTCTTACCCACAACTTTTGGTTTATGCTGTTTCTGTCTAAATGACAAGAACTATGGGGGAGTCAGTTATAAGATTAGTCACTGAAGCTTGGGGAAAGGGCTCTGAAAGCTGGGAAAACAATCCAGGACCAGAAACTACATAGCCTTGGAGCAAGCCTCCCTCAATGGAAACCGCAGACCAGACCACAGCAGGTCCCCACCCAACAAAGCCCTGCAGACCAGAAGCTCTCAGATGCACAGAGAAGCAGGTGTCTATCTCATTATGAATTATGAATCTTTCCTGAAATCAATCACCAGGTACTAAATTTAATTTTTAATAAGCAATATGCATTTTTGTAAACCCTGTGGAAAAGTCAGACCATACAAGGTAAAAAAAAAAAGCCTATAATCTCACAACCACCAGTAACATCAGTAAGCATTTTTTTAATATTTAGCATCAGTAAGCATTTTTATATAAAAATTTTTATATTTATAAAATTTTATATTTATATTTAAAATTATATATATAAATTTTGTATGTGTGTAATTTTATTTATAAATTATCAAAACATTTAAGAGGACATTCATAAGAAAAATATTTATAATATCAAAAAGTATATTGGAATTTAAATATTTATGAATATATGTATATTCTAGTATAATAGTTATATATAATTTTTATTATTTTATATTTTATTTTATTTTATTTTATATTAAACATATAAGCATATATTTGTATATTATACATTTTGTATTTATATATTATATACATGATAATGTTTTTTTATATAATTTACAAGTATGTATGATATATAAGGTATATGCATGTGTTAGTCACTCGGTCATGTCTGACTCTTTGCGACCCCACGGACTGTAGCCTGCCAGGCTCCTCTATCCATGGAATTCTCCAGGCAAGAATACTGTAGTGGGTAGCCATTCCTTTCTCCAGGGGATCTTCCTGACCCAGGGATCGAACCCGTGTCTCCAGCACTGCAGGCAGATTCTTTACCATCTAAGCCACCAGGGAAGCCCATATAAGATATACGGATATATATATCTCATGTAAGTATATTATATATACTTAGATTTCTAAGTTTAATATAAACAGCCTCACTTTTGACATTATAAATAATACTGTCATGCATGTCTTATTACAAAATCATTGTCTTGCTGAGGATTCACTTCCCTGGTGTTGGATAGGGATTAATAATCCATTGCTCTCAAGGTCCCTAGAGTAGGAAAGGGCAACTCACTCCAGTACTCTTGCCTGGAAAATTCCATAGAAAGGGGAGCCTGGAGGGCCACAGTGCATGGGGTCAGACAGGACTGAGTGAGCGAGCACGCACACATGCAGCCCCAAGGTGCGAGAAATACAGCATCATTTTCTCAGTATCAGCTGAAGTCCCATGTAAGCCCCTCATTTGCCGAGGCTGGCCAGAAAGCCATCTGCAGTCATCTTCTGTGGTCCCTCTGCCCTGGGTGGTGCCAGAACCGGGAAAAGAAAGGCAGGCCCTGGGCTTGGTTCAGGTTGCTCACCAGGGCTGTTGCTCTAGGACCATCCTAGGTCTCTAGATTCCCCTGGCAGAGCCTCACCCTCTGCTGGGCCCACCCAGAGGCTACAGCTGCCTGGGTCCAGCACTTGCTGCCCAAACTCCCCATGGCTGCCTGCATCACAAATGAAGGGCTCTAGCCTGTGGTTGAGGCTCCACCTCGGCTCAGCACAGGCTTTAACGTGTGATGTGTTTGCACTGCCACACATAGGATACTAGGTCAAGTGCTCTGTATATATTTCTAAGACTTTTTAAAAGTCCTTTTAAATTATTTCTCATGAAAATATCATATACACAAAAACACAGGAAATGCATCGACACAGTACACAGGATTATAAAATAAATATATCCAGGATCCAAGTGAAGAAATGGATCCTTAAAATTCCCTTTAGATCCTCTCTCCCTTTCCCTAAGTGAAAGTGAAGCTCGCTCAGACGTGTCCAACTCTTTGAGACCCCGTGGACTGCTGTCTGCCAGGCTCCTCTATACATGGAATTCTCCAGGCAAGAATACTGGAATGGATAGTCATTCTCTTCTCCAGGGGATCTTCCCAACCCAGGAATCAAACCAAGGTCTCCTGCATTGCAGGTGGATTCCTTACCTTCTGAGCCACCAAGGAAGACCCATAATATTGAATTTTGAGTTTATTAGTGCCTTGCTTTCACAAGTTTTATTTTCTCAGTCGTGTTCAACTCTTTGTGATCCCATGAACTGTAACCTCCCAGGCTCCTCTGTCCGTGGGATTTCCCAGGCAAGAATACTGGAATGGGTAACCATTCATGGGTAACCATTCCCTTTTCCAGAGGATCTTCCTGACCCAGGGATCGAACCCAGGTCTCCCGCACTGCAGGCATTCTTTACTATCTGAGCCACAAGGAAGTAGCTTTCACAAAAGTGTAACTAAATAATAACTCTCTAAACTTGGTAAGGTTTTGTATTCTCGAGGACTCTGTACAAATAGTATCACACTCTTCAAGTTCTTCAGAAACTGACTTTTATCATTCGACTTCAAGTTCTTTGAAGATTCACTGTGGTTAATGCATGAAGCCATGGTTAATTCATTTTGCCAAAGCATAGTGTTCCAACAGAGGAATGACCACAATTTATTCATGCATTCTCCTCTTGATAAATATCTAGGATGTTTCCAGCTTTTTGCTGTTCCAAGCAATACCACTTAGAACACATCTTTGCAACTCTCCTGGTGTACACAAACAGGAATGCATTCAGTCTATATACCTGAGAGGAAATGCTGAGTCAGATGCATTGCCTCGCTTCACCTGAAAAGAGATAATGTCCATTTGTCTAACATGTTCACACACATCTCACACTTCCCCCAGCACTCTGTCAAGTTCTGTTTTCTCTACCCTTCTTCAGTATATACATTCTGCCAATCTTGTAGGGATGAAATGGTATCTGTCATTTTAATCTGCATTTCTCTGATTTCACACAAGAAAGAACATCTTTGCATATGTTTATGGGCCATTTCCTATTTCCTTTTCTCTGAAATGCTTGCTCTGTCTCTTGTCCAATTTCTTTTTTTCCTGTTTGGTTTGTCTTTCTCATTTTGATCTTTAGATATTAAACCATTATTGATTACGGTGTTCCCTGAGATGTTTCCATTTTTAATTGGAAACAATATCCTCTTCTTAAAGTATAATTTACATACAACAGATTCCACAAATTTACATGCATAGTTTGAAGAGTTTTGACAAGCATTTCACAGTAAGCAATCACCTAAAGAACATGGTTTACATTAGGTTCACTCTTTGTGTTTACGTTCTTATGTTTGAACAAAGGTCTAATGACAGATGTATACCATTAGAGTACCATACAGATTATTCTCACTGCCCTAAACATCCTCTGTGCTCTGCCTATTCATGCTTCTCTGCCCTCAATCCTTATTCACAAATGATCTTGTTACTGTCTCCATGATTTTGCCTTTCCTGGAATGTCATACAGTCAATCATATAGTATCGATGTGTTAACTTTTCACATTGGCGTCTTTCTCTTAGTAATATGCATTTAAGATCTCGTCACGTATTTTCATAGCTTGATAGCTCATTTCTTTTCAGCTCTGAATAATCTTCCATTGTCTGGGTGTACCGTAGTCTACCCATTCACCAAAGAAGGCCATCTTGGTTGCTTCCAAGTTTGGGCAATTATAAAAAACACTACTAAAAACACCCACGTGCTTGATTTTGTATTGACAGAAGTTTTTAACTCCTTTTGGTAAATACTGAGGAGCACAGTTGCTGGATTGTGTGATAAAAATATGTTTAGTTTTGTGAGAAACTGCCAACCAGTCTTCCAAAATAGCTGTACCATTTTGCATCCCACCAGCAACAAACGAAAGTTCCTGTCTCTCCACATCCTCACCAGCTGCGGTGTCATCGGTGTTTGATTTTGTGTAGTGGGAGATCGTGGTTGTTTTCATTTGCATTTCCCTAGATATAGGATGAGGAACATTTCTTCATAGGCTAATTTGCCACTTGTGTATCATCTCTGGGGAGATCTTTGTTAAGATCTTTGGCCCAGGTTGTTTGTTTTCTTATTGTTGAGTTTTGAGTTCTTTGTATATCATAGGTAATAGTTCTTTATCAGATATGTCTTTCTCAAGTATTTTCTCTCCATCTGTGGTTTGTGCTTTTATTCTGTTGATGGGGTCTTTCACAGAGAAGACACTTTTAATTTTAATGAAGACCAGTTTATCAATTCTTTCACAGATCATGCTTTTGTGTTATACACAAGTCACTGCCAAACCCTAGATCATATAAAATTTCTATGCCGTCTTCTAGCAGTTTGATTGTTTCGCATTTTACATTTAAGTCTGTGACCCATTTGAGTTAATGTTTGTGAAAACTGTAAGATCTGTGTCTAGATTCTTTTTTTATATGTGGACGTCCAGCTTTTCCAGCACCATTCGTTAAAAATATACCATGGCTCCATTGTATTGCCCTTGCTCTTTTGTCAAAGATCAGTTGGCTATATTTATGAGGGTCTTGGTTGTATAATCCTTTTAGCGCATGGCTGCTTGCGGTTTGCTGATATTTTGTTGAAGATTTTTACAGCTATATTGATGAGAAAGATTGATGTGTAGATTCTTTTCTTATAATGTTTTTGGTTTTGGTATCTGTAGGAAGATTTTCCCTGTGAGATAGATAGATCGGGAGATAGATATGACTATTCAGACATTTTGTTTTGTCTTCAATTCATTTGGTAAGTTGTATTTTCTAAAGAATCTAAGTTATTAACTTTATTGGCATACAGTTCTTTTTAATATTCCCTAAAATGTGCAGTGATTTCTTCTCTTTCAGTCCTAATGTTTATAATGCATGTTCTTTTTTTCTTGACTAGCCTTACTCAGGGTTTATCAATTTTGGTCATCTTTTCAAATAACCAACTTTTGACTGAGTTAATTTTCTCTAGGGTTTCCTGATATCTATTTTATTTATTTCTTCTCTTATCTTTATTACTGCTTTCCTCCAACTTACTTTTGTTTTAATCTGTACCTTTAACTATATTCTTAATATATAAATCTGTGTCATTAATTTTAAACTTTTCTAGTATAGGCATAGTGGGACATGGAAACTCTCATCACCAGTGATAGAAGCCGAAGTTGGTCCTCCCACTTTAGAAAAGAGTTTGGTCTAACCTAAATCAGTTAATCACGGATATAAACTGCAACTCAGAAATTCATTCCAAGTTATATACTCTGGAGAACCTCTTGCCCATTTGTTTCTGTAAAAATATTTATAGAAACATTACTCATTATGTCAAGAAACTGGAAATAACTCAAATGCTATACTAAAATAGTATAAATCAATACTAGAACATTAGCATGGATAAGTAAACAGAATGCAATGGGATATTACAGAGGAGAAAAATGAATGAACCATAGCCTCATTCACCAACATGAATTAATCTGTATTCATGCTATAAATCTAAATAATAATGTTGCATGAAAAAGGGAGGCCACAGACTACTGCAAACAAAATCAATCAAATCATTTAAAGTTCAAAAACAGCAAAGCAGGAAAACCATTTCTTATATAAGAAAAACAAGAGACTGATTAACACAAGGTTCAGGATTGCTATTTCCTTTCAAGGTGGCAGAGCTGAAAGTAAACAGAAGAACTCAGAAGGGCAGACAGAGGATTTCTAAACTCCGGGTCATGTCCTGTCTCTTAATCTGGGTAGCTGGTACATGGTTTCCAATTTATTATCACTAACTAATCTTCACACACACTTTTTATTTTCTTTATTATAAATTATGTATTTCATCCAAAAATAAAATGCTCCACAAAAAAATGAAAAATGATTTTAAACTGAAAATTCTGAGGTGTAGTTATGGCAAGGTCAGGTCTACCGGTGATTGACTTAACAACAAGCATTCTCTCATCACCAGCTCCATTCCAGGCATTGTGTTGTGCACTAGAGACATAGAGATGAATAGGTTTGTCCTCAGAGTTCCTAGAAGAGACTGATACCTACATGAGTGTAACCTCAGAGGGCAGAATAAGATACAGAGTTTGTGAAGCCACAGAAAATGGTTTAGAAAGACAGCTTAGCATCATTGCAATATCCTGTAACCAATAAGAAAAGAGGCAACTCAGAGTTTTGCAAAAGGGGTGCCAGGATCAGAGTCTTTTCTTGGGATATCTAATGGGGCAAAATATGCTGAATGCCTTGCAGCAGGCAGAGACCAGGGACAGGAAGCAGAAGTCTATAGACACTAGAGTAAGAGCCCAGCCTGAACCAGGACAGTGAAATCAGGATGGAGAAACAGGAGATGTTGACGTGTATATGGCAATGGAGGCAGGAAGAGCATTGTTGAGAGACAGGGACAGTTGTCTGTCAAAAAGATGGAGAAGTCAAAGATGACCCTAAGAGAGGTCTAGCCCAGATGATGGGAGGATGGAAGGAGAATGGAGGTGGAGAAACACAAGCCAAGGAGAGGTTGCAGGGGCCAGGGAAGGAAGGGAAGAGAGCCTAGAGAGTTCACTGTCAGGAAATGCACAGGCAAAGGTCAGGGTGGGCATCCCAAGAAAGACCTCCTGTAGGAAGTAGGGAAATGTACGTCAATTCCTAACTCCTCTCACTCCCAGTGATTTTTCCCCCTTTGGGTCAGATGATTCTCTGCAGCTTCATGATCATCCATTTGCTGACCTGCCTGATAGATTTTGAGAAAGAAATTCCTACCCATATCAGACCAATTCCCATTTGCCTCTTTCCCACAGTTAAGTAGGGTCTGCAGTGAAATGTACACTTTTCATCAAGGTTCACCTGTGGACCATGGGCTGCACCCACATGGTAGAAGAAGCCTTAATTCCAAACTTGGAAGCTGACCAACTTTGGTTTGGACCTCCATTTCTTTCTAGCTCTGTGACACTGCACAGTCCACTCAGTCTTTTTGAGCCTCAAATTCTCTCATCTCTGTAATGTCGACAGGAGCTTCCCAGGTGGCTGAGTGGTAAAGAATCCGCCTGCAATGCAGGAGATGCGGGTTCAATCCCTGGGTTGGGAAGATCCCCTGGAGAAAGAAATGGCAACCCACTCCAGTGTTCTTGCTTAGGAAATCCCACGGTCAGAGGACCCTGGCGGACTACAGTCCATGGGGTCAGAAAACAGTCGGACATGACTTAGTGACTAAACAGCAACAAAGGTAATGTCGACAAAAATACATGCACCAGTTGTTTCACAGAGCCATCAAGTAAGGAGACAGGAGAGAACTTTCCTGTATGTAATGAGAACCTTTGCTAAGAGCAGGATATGCAAGGGATCAGAAGCACCGGTCACCACAATGAGGAAATAAAAACAGAAAACCAACTGCATGAACTTTTCCCTATTTCATCTGCTGTTCTGGTTTTTTTCAATACTTCCAATGTGTGAGCTTCTAAAACCCATCTTGGGTTCTGGATGGAAGTGATACAGCAAGAGATCCACAGAACATGATCAAGTTAAATGACAACCAACTAAAGGGGAAACCACACACTCTTCTTTAAAAGCGATTCCAGAAACAGCATTTTCTCAACATAAGCCCAAAAACTTAAGATGAGGGAGGGGATGCCAGAGGGAGGGGAGGAGGGAAGGGAGATGGGATGCTGCTTGCAATAAGCATTTTCCCTGCGCCTGGAGCTGTGCTAAAGATTTACACACACATTTCCCCATTTATTCTTCACCACCTAGCTCAGCTGGTAAAAGATCCATCTGCAATGCAGGAGACCCTGTTTTGATCCCTGGGTCAGGAAGATCCCCTGGAAGAGGGCATAGCAACCCACTTCAGTATTCTTGGGCTTCCCTGGTGGCTCAGTTGGTAAAGAAGCTGCCTGTAATGTGGGAGTCCTGGGTTCGATCCCCAGGTTGGGAAGATCATTTGGAGGAGGGCATAGCAACCCACTCCAGTATTCTTGCTTGGAGAATCCCCATGGACAGAGGAGCCTCGTGGGCTGCAGCCCATGGGGTCACAAAGAGTAGGACACAACTGAGCGACTAAGCACAGCACTGCTCTGCAGTGTAGGTATAATTTCCTAATTCAATAGATGAAAAAATTGAGGCTCTTCAGATGCTAAGTTGCTTAAGAGCCTGTAGTTAGGCAGAGTTAAAGTTGAGATTCAAACCCTGGTCTGAGTCAAAGCTGTTGTGCCCTTATGCCACGTGGTCTCCCAAGCTGAACCCGAACAAGCCGCCACTGAAGGATTCCACGCCCTGCGCTAATTATTTACAATTTTATCCTCAGTTCTTCCAGTTGTAGGAGGGAAGGCTTGCATGTAATTAACTTAAGGATGAGTTCTCCATAAATTATACTTCAATCTGGTTCTATATTTGAATAATTAAGTTTAAAACAGAAAGACTAATGAAACTAATGGTTACCAAATTACTAGATTTTGAAAATCATTGATTTTCTCATTTGCCTGCTAAAATTAATTGATCTCATTTACACATACAGATTGCATTTTGCTTTAGCTTTGAGAATGTTTATCTTCCAAGTTTCTCCACCAAAGTTTCAAAATACATTTGCAAAAAATGCAACTCTATTTCAATTATGCTCATTTGCATGGAAACCAAAGCGTTATTTCTCTTCCAGTTAATACTATTATGATTGTTCCTTTCATTAGAATACAATGCCCTTGTAACTTAAAGAATAGATTTTTAACCCAGCCAAGCAACTTTAAAAATACATATGGAAATGATCACTGTGCTGTAATGCAATTTCTTCTGCTAAATAAGAGAAATAAAAGCATTTTCTCCTGTTACAAAACACAAAAAACTTTACAAAATACATTTTTAACAATATCTACAACACAAAATCCTAAGATATTATAACCAAGTAATGTTGAATGTTTAAATCTCACATGATTAGCAGGCATCTCTTGGAATGATTATTAATCAGACAAAATTTCTAAGAAATGCAGAAACAAAAGGATCCAATGTCTTGCAAAAGAGCTAAAAGTCTTTTAATTCACTGGTTTTTCAAAGAGAAAGGCACCACCTACAAAACTGGTGGGTTACAAATTAGCATTTTTATATCTTATATTAGCATATATGTTTTATAATAAAATATAAGTTGAATAAAAACATTAGAAAGAGCAACTATAGTTTTGTGAAACTTTTGTGTCTGCTTTAAATTTTTCTATGGGGGTATAGAAATATGTGTTTGAGCCAATCTGTGTGTGTGCGTGTTGTGCTGTGTATCTGTGCGTGCATGTGTTTGTCTGCGCAGGGAAGGAGTGACGGCCTGTGTCATTGCCATGACATAAAAATGTACTTCTTACTGCAGATTAAGGTCAAGAAGTTCAAAAACAACTCATCTGGTGGATCCCCTTTGTACAGGAGCGTTTTGAAGGGCTGATATTTCTAAGATAATAAATAACTGGCTTCAGCAATGGATAGCGTGCATTCAAACCTTGGCAAGTAACTTCATCTCCCTACATCTCAGTCTCCTTATGTGTAAAATAGAGATAATAATAGTAATATGCCACCAGTTTGTTTTGAAGATTAAGACAAATAATATATGTAAAGTGTTTAGCACAGGGCCTGGCATATAATAAGCAATAAACATTGGCCATCTGTATTTTCCTGAAAAGCTGAAGAGCTTCTTGTCTCTGATTAAATATATCTACTTCTAGCTGTGTCCATTTCCCATCAGTCCACACACATATTGAGCCTTTCCTCACCTCCAGGCCATTTTCCAGGGGGAAAGACGAAGGAATGAAGGAAAGGGACATACGTCCATGAACCCCAGTCTTACCCTACTTTCAAAAAGTGCTGAATCACCTCAGAGTCCCTCAGGACACCTGGATCCTTCATCTATCATACTTGCTTCCTTCAGTTTACTTCCTTCAGTTTACTGCCAGAGTATGAAATGGGAAAAAAGAAAAATCATTTTAAAAGACTGTAATAACCTACAAGGGAAAAGAATCTGAAAAGGGGCATATATATATACATATATACATATATATATATATACACACACATGCACACATATGTATATCACTGAATCACTGCACTGTACACATGAAATGAACACAATATTATAAATCAACTATACTTCAATAAATATATATATAAATATTTGAAAAAAAGTAGACAGCCCAAATATTGATGATCCTAGAATAATGATGTTTAGGGGCACTAAAGCATGGAAAATGTATAAGGTACATGCTAGAGACTAGATTGAAATATCATCTATTTAGAGGAATCTATAAGGCAAGCTAAGGGCTTTGAACTTTATGAAAGTGAAAGCTGCTCAGTCATGTCCGACTCTTTGTGACCCCATGGACTACACAGTCCATGGAATTCTCCAGGCCAGAATACTGGAGTGGGTAGCCTTTCCCTTCTCCAGGGGATCTTCCCAACCCAGGGATAGAACCCAGGTTCCCTTCATTGCAGGCAGATTCTTTACCAGCTGAACCACAAGGGAAGCCCATAGTATAATAATAAAAATGGGCAACAATTGCCAAGTTCTTACCCTGCCTGGTGTCAACTGCCTCACACACATTATCTGAACTAAACTTCATGACACCCACGAAACAGATTTTCTGGTTCTTCTCAAACCCATGGGAAATCATGGGAAAGCTAAAAAGTCAAGAGCCTGAGAAATGTCTTACATGGTGACGTTGAGATTCACATCCCAGACAGCTAACTCTGGAGCCAACATTTTTCAAGTTATCCTGCCTTCCTAGGGCCACAGGGAGCCGTCAGAGGCCGGACAAGAAGAGACCAGCATTTTCTCTGTTTTTTCTGTAAACTGAGAACATGTCAAAGCTGGGAGATTTGGAGCCTGGAAGCCCCCTGGGAGGCTGCCAGCTAATCCAACGGCACAGGCAGAGGGTGAAAAAGAAAGGAAAGATGCTGTTTTCAGGGTGGAGGACTGGAGACAGACGGGAGAGATCGGATTGATACACATCAGCAACTGTTTAAATGTGAGGCCGGGGTGACCAGCAGGGACCAAGAACAACTCTTGGGTTTCCAGCCCTCATGGATGAATGCAAAGAGCCTGCACCCCTAAATGTCACAGGAGGCAGTCTGGGAGGCTAGAGCATGAATTCCGTGTGGGGCACGTTCACTGCAGTTCAAGTGGAACAATGGGGAAGGCAAAGCAAATTTGCATACAAAGAGGCAACTGAGCACAGGAGGAGGCTGGAACCAGACTGCCTGGCAATGAATCTTTATCCTGACACTTAAAAGCCATGTGACTGAAGAAAAAGTCAGCTAATATATGTAAAACACTGCCTGACACATAGAAAGGAAGTGGGGAGTTTTAGCTATTAGTATGATTATACAACCATATGAAATAAAAAACAGGAGAGGCAAAAAGTTCCTCGGGAATCACCGCTTTCTCCTTTTCCCCCATCCCTGTACCATGTCTTAGGCGCCACTTTGAGGTGCTGGGGACAGCAGAGGAGCCAGAAGGCATTAGAGAAGAACCTACACAAAAGGGGTCCCTTCCAGGTTGTTCCTAAGGTCAGTCCCATTCCTAATCAGGCCACAGGAGCAGAACAGCCTCTACGCTCATCCTTTGTTATTTGCTGACTCTGCCCAGGTGGGTGACCATGCTGTACTTGAAGCTGGGTCTGACTCCTTTCAGAGACTTTGTAGATGTGACTGCGTCAGCCCTGCCTTCATCAATGGGAAAACAGAACCTCCTGAACAACCAGATTTTACTGACTTATGTTCTCCATGGGAAAGGGGCAAAGGTGGAGAATTAAGTTTATTAAGAGTTTACAGGGGAGAGACATTGCCCAGAGCGAGCCAGAGGGGCGCAGACAGATCCAGAAACAGCATGTACTCACCCATCCCCCAGAGCTCTCCGTTCCCACCGACCGTGAAGCTCCCTGGCCTGCACATATGGAGGGTGGAGAAGCTGAAGCCAGTGCCTGTGGCCCCTGAGAACTACGGCATTTTCTTCTCAGGAGACTCCTACCTGGTGCTGCACAATGGCCCAGAAGAGCTCTCCCACCTGCACCTGTGGATCGGCCAGCAGTCGTCCCGGGATGAGCAGGGGGGCTGCGCCATACTGGCCGTGCACCTCAACACCCTGCTCGGAGAGCGGCCTGTGCAGCACCGAGAGTCACAGGGCAATGAGTCCGACCTCTTCATGAGCTACTTCCCCCACGGCCTCAAGTACCAGGAAGGCGGCGTGGAGTCGGCGTTTCACAAGACCTCCCCAGGAACCACCCTGGCTGCCATCAAGAAACTCTACCAGGTGAAGGGCAAGAAGAACATTCGTGCCACTGAGCGGATGCTGAGCTGGGACAGTTTCAACACAGGGGACTGCTTCATCCTGGACCTGGGCCAGAACATCTTTGCCTGGTGTGGTGCGAAGTCCAACATACTGGAGCAGAACAAGGCACGGGACCTGGCGCTGGCCATCCGGGATGGCGAGCGGCAGGGCAAGGCCCACGTGGAGATCGTCACCGATGGGGAGGAGCCTGCCAACATGATCCAGGTCTTGGGTCCCAAGCCCTCTCTGAAGGAGGGTAACCCTGAGGAAGACCTCACAGCTGACCGGACAAACGCACAGGCCGCGGCTCTGTATAAGGTCTCTGACGCCACTGGACAGATGAACCTGACCAAGCTGGCTGATTCCAGCCCCTTTGCCCTTGAGCTGCTGATACCCGATGACTGCTTTGTGCTGGACAACGGACTCTGTGGCAAGATCTACATCTGGAAGGGGCGCAAAGCTAATGAGAGGGAGCGGCAGGCGGCCCTCCAAGTGGCCGAGGACTTTATCACCCGCATGCGGTATGCCCCAAACACTCAGGTGGAGATTCTGCCCCAGGGCCGCGAGAGTGCCATCTTCAAGCAATTCTTCAAGGACTGGAAGTGAGGGCAGGCGTCTCCCTGCCCCTACCTCCTACCCACATGCTCCTCCTCTGACCTCCTGGTCAGTGCTGAGGTGCCCCTGCCCATGGTCAATAAAGGAGACCAGTACTTTTCTTGCAAAAAAAAAAAAAAAGAGTTTACAGGGGCTTCCCTAGTAGTCCAGTGGTTAAGAATCCAACTTCCAATGTAGGGCACTCGGGTTTGATCCCTGATCAGGGAACTAAGATCCCACGTGCCATGCGGCAACTGTGCACTACAACAAGAGAAGTCCACGCACTGCAGCAGCGCCCAGTGCAGCCCAAATAAAGAGTGTGAGCTGACTCTGTGAAGAGCGCTTTGTACACATCGGCTCATCTATTCTTCATAGCGGACCTGTAAGGTAGGCAGTAAGGTAAAGAAACTGAGGCACGCAGGGATTCAATAGCCCTTCCAAGTCTCAGAGCCAGCTGGTGGCCAATCAGGGCTCTAACCCAGGTTCCCTGAGTCCATCACTCCTTGCGGTTTGTCATCAGGGACAAGGCGAGGTCCAGAGAGCTGACTGTTGTTGTTGCTGGTTAGTCCCTAAGTTGTGTCCGTTTTTTGCAACCCCATGGACTGTAGCCCGCTAGGCTCCTCTGTCAATGGGATTTCCCAGGCAAGAATACTGGGGTGGATTGCCATTTCTTTCTCTAGGGGATCTTCCCGACCCAGGGATCAAACCTGTGTCTCCTGCATTGGCAGGTGGATTCTTTACCACTGAGCCACCAGGGAAGGCAAGAGAACTGATTAACCTATCCTGAAGTGTTATGTCACATTTCCAGCACTTTCCATAAAACAGAATGCTTCCTAAAGGGCAAAAGGCCCAGCAGACTAGTTTCCTCATACCTAAAGCACTGAACTGGGGAGGCAGCTCACCAACCACCAGTTAAGCTCACTGGGGTCCCTTCCCTCAGCACCCCTCAAGGTTTTCTATGTTTCAGGCCCTGCAATAAAATAACTGAAAATTATGACAAACTTAAAACATAGAACATAGAACAGTATGCAAAGAGATACAACCACACAGATACAAGTAACCATCTTATTAAAAAAAAAAAAAACTTTTTAAATTAAATATTGACTAAATTTAATTAGGTTTCCCTTACCAGGGATTCTCTCATATTTGCCCCGGTGTCTTGATTCTTGTGTGTCCCATAAGCTTTTCCAGGCCTTGACACAGTGGTGGCAAGACAATTAGCCTGGTGTCCTTCCCATGAAATAAGACCAGTTCCCATGTCCTCACCTCAGTCCAAACAAGCCAACGCCATAGCATTGACCACTCAATGAATCTGACTCTCTCATCCTTTGTCAGCTCTTAATAACCGTGACATCTCTTCATTCCCTGAGCTCTGTGCTCCTCCCTTGGTCTTTGAGAGCTGTGTGTGTATAATGTAAGTTTCTTTCTTGCTGTCTATTGTTTAGACTAGATGCTTAAGTCAACCAGTTTCTTAAAGGGACTGATACTTTTTTCCTACTTGAACATTTCCAGATTTCCACTTCCAGCAAAACAATCCTCTTTCCAAGACAACAAAAAAAGCTAGACAAATATATATATATATATATATATATATATATATATATATATATAGTATATATCTGAAGATATTGGAAGACCAAAGGGACCAAGGATTTCAGGGGCTAATAAGCCTGAAAAAAAGAGAAACCAAGAGAGGTGATTCCCACATTTGACACATTTTTGTTCTTGATCAGAAAGCCAGTAATGAGAAAAGCTGCAGAGATAACAACAGTTCTGAGCAGAAAAGGCCTACTAACACCCAGGCTTCCTGGTGGAACCCCAGGACAAGAATGAGCAAAACCCAAGGCCATGCTACACCATGCTAACACTAAGGAAAAGAAAGATCACTCACTAACAATTGTAAAACAATGTATCTTTGGCTAGAAAGGGGGAAAAATACCCAGAAATAAGGATGAAGAGGGTATACAGAATAAAATATAGAAACTCTTGAGTCTGCAATGCCCTGTATCAGTCAGGGTTCATACAGAAGCGAGAGGTCATGCCAGAAAGTGGAGCAGGGAAAATTCCATATGTGGAGTTGTCAATTAAGTGAAAACTGGTGATCTGCCAATGGGTGAAGAGGGGCAGATGGATCCACAGAGCTGAGAAATGAGCTTGGGGAAGAGTCTGGAGTTCAGGTTTAGATTCCCAGGCCGAGGAGGAGTCTGTGGAACCACCACAGGTCCACCTGGACCTGCTCTCAACTCTGAGATTTACTGAGATGACGGTATCCCCCATGGGCCCTACCAAAATACATATACAATTCGTAGGAAGAATGATGTTTCCTGGGACTCCCCTGGTTGTCCAATGGTTAAGACTTTGCCTTCTGATGTGTGCGTATGTAGGGGAGGTCAGGTATGGGTTCAATTCCTGGTCAGGGAGCTAAGACGGCATATGCCTCAAGGCCAGAAAACCAAAACATAAAACATAAACAATATTGTAACAAATTCAACGAGACTTTTTTTTTTAATTTTACATAATTGTATTAGTTTTGCCAAATATCAAAATGAATCCGCCACAGGTATACATGTGTTCTTTTTAATTTATTTATTTTCTTTTCAGTTCAGTTCAGTCACTCAGTCATGTCCGACTCTTTGCGACCCCATGAATCGAAGCACGCCAGGCCTCCCTGTCCATCACCAACTCCCGGAGTTCACTCAGACTCACATCCATCAAGTCAGTGATGCCATCCAGCCATCTCATCCTCTGTCATCCCCTTCTCCTCTTGCCCCCAATCCCTCCCAGCATCAGAGTCTTTTCCAGTGAGTCAACTCTTCGCATGAGGTGGCCAAAGTACTGGAGTTTCAGCTTTAGCATCATTCCTTCCAAAGAAATCCCAGGGCTGATCTCCTTTACAATGGACTGGTTGGATCTCCTTGCAGTCCAAGGGACTCTCAAGAGTCTTCTCCAACACCACAGTTCAAAGGCATCAATTCTTCGGTGCTCAGCCTTCTTCACAGTCCAACTCTCACATCCATACATGACCACAGGAAAAACCATAGCCTTGACTAGTCGGACCTTTGTTGGCAAAGTAATGTCTCTGCTTTTGAATATGCTATCTAGGTTGGTCATAACTTTCCTTCCAAGGAGTAAGCATCTTTTAATTTCATGGCTGCATTACTTTATAATGTTATAGTGGTTTTTGCCATACATTGATATGAATCAGCCATGGGTTTACATGTGTTCCTCATCCTGAACCCCCCTCCTACCTACCTCCCCATCCCATCCCTCTGGGTCATCCCAGTGCACCAGCCCTGAGCACCCTGTCTCATGCATCAAACCTGAACTGGCGATCTGTTTCACATGTGATAATATACATGTTTCAATGCTATTCTCTCAGATCATCCCACCCTTGCCTTCTCCCACAGAGTACAAAAGACTGTTCTATACATCTGTGTCTCTTTTGCTGTCTTGCATACAGGGTTATCGTTACCATCTTTCTAAATTCCATATATATGCATTGCTGCTGCTGCTGCTGCTGCTGCTGCTGCTAAGTCACTTCACTCGTGTCCAACTCTGTGCGACCCCATAGATGGCAGCCCACCAGGCTTCCCTGTTCCTGAGATTCTCCAGGCAAGAACACTGGAGTGGGTTGCCATTTCCTTCTCCAATGCACTAAGTAAAAAGTAAAAGTGAAGTCGCTCAGTCATGTCCAACTCTTAGCGACCCCAAGGACTGCGGCCTACCAGGCTCCTCCGTCCATGGATTTTTCCAGGCAAGAGTACTGGAGTGGGGTGCCATTGCATTAGTATACTGTATTGGTATTTTCCTTTCTGGCTTACGTCACTCTGTATAATAGGCTCCAGTTTCATCCACCTCATCAGAACTGATTCAAATATATTCTTTTCAATGGCTAAGTAATATTCCATTGTGTATATGTACCACAGCTTTCTTATCCATTTGTCTGCTGATGGAAATCTAGGTTGCTTCCATGTCCTGGCTATTGTAAACAGTGCTGCGATGAACATTGGGGTACACGTGTCTCTTTCAATTCTGGTTTCCTTAGTGTGTATGTCCAGCAGTGGGATTGCTGGGTCATAAGGCACTTCTATTTCCAGTTTTTAAGGAATCTCCACACTGTTCTCCATAGTGGCTGTACTAGTTTGCGTTCCCACCAACAGTATAAGAGGATTCCCTTTTCTCCACACCCTCTCCAGCATTTATTGTTTGTAGATTTTTGGATAGCAGCCATTCTGACCGGGCGTAAGATGGTACCTCATTGTGGTTTTGATTTGCATTTCTCTGATAATGAGTGACTTTGAGCATCTTTTTATGTGTTTGTTAGCCATCTGTATGTCTTCTTTGGAGAACTGTCTGTTTAGTTCTTTGGCCCACTTTTTGATTGGGTCATTTATTTTTCTGGAATGGAGCTTCAGGAGTTGCTTGTATATTTTTGAGATTAACTCTTTGTCAGTAGCTTCATTTGCTATTATTTTCTCCCATTCTGAAGGCTGTCTTTTCACTTTGCTTATAGTTTCCTTCATTCAACAAGACTTTTAAATGGTCCATATTTAAAAAAAAAAAAAAAAAACTTAAAAAAAAAGAATAATATTTTCTGGAATTTAGTCAAGAATTCATCCTAAAAGCTGGACTCCTTTCCTCTTTAAATTCTGTCACATTTCCTTCCTGAGAAGATCCTGACAAAACATCAGTACTTTGAGAACCATTCCTCCAGAGATTCACTTCCTTTTCCTTTTTCTTACTCTCAGTCACCAAGACTTTCCCAGGGTATCATCATCTCACATAGGACCACAGGGATTGTCCCCACCGTCCTCACAAAGCTGGTCCGAATGATAACTGCATGCAAAGCACTGGGGACCAAATGAACTGTGTGCAGAACTCAGGACGAGAGAACTGAGCTGGAACTCCAGCTCACAACCTCTCCAGAACCATCAGCAGCTTGAAAACAGCCTAAGCAAGGGGGTCCCTGCCTGAGCTCACACACACCAGCTCCTCTGATGTCAGCCGGAACTCTGGGTGCAGACAAGCAGGTTGAATTGGCCTCCATGCCTTAATCACAATGCTATGTTTCTCTCTGGAGTTCAATTCTGTGCTTGGCATCTTTTATGCAATTCTTCTCAGCTTCCATACTACCTTTGGAAATCTCCCCACCTCTGGCTTAGATCCCCCAGGGTTATTTGAATATCTTAAAAGATGGAATGATCACTGGAGAACTGATGCTTTCGTAATTGTGGCGCTGGAGAAGACTCTTGAGAGTCCCTTGGACTGCAAGGAGATCAAACCAGTCAATTCTAAAGGAAATCGATCCTGAATATTCATTGGAAAGACTGACACTGAAGTTGAAGCTCCTGAAGCTCCTTTAGCCACCTGATGTGAAGAGTCAACTCATTGGAAAAGATCCTGATGCTGGGAAAGATTGAGGGTAGGGGAAGAAGGGGACAACAGAGTATGAGATGGTTGGATGACATCATCCAGTGTTGACATCATCACTGACTCAATGGACGTGAGTTTGAGCAAACTCTAGGAGATAGTGAAGAACAGGAAAGCCTGATGTGCTGCAGTCCATGTGGCTGTAAAGAGTCAGATATGACTTAGTGACTGAACAACAAAAGATGGACAAGGCCTAGAAAACTCTCAGAGAGCTTCTGCCAAGATGCTAGAAAACAAGCATCTTGGGGTCCTGCGTGAGGGGCGGGTCCCTCGACATCCATTCAACCGTCCACTCCGACAGGAGGAACAGACACCTGGGGTAGAGGCACACTTTTTTTCACTTCTCCGCCATGGCTTCTTTCCATGTTTGACAAAAGAAACTGAAAAGTAGGTTCTTGGAACTGTTCTTCCCAGTAGGTGGCTGCCAAGGCATCTGCTTTGAATGCTTTCCGGTCTCAAATACCACCCTCACCATCCCGCACGGATGCCAGAACTCCCACCATTAGAAACCCTTCATTCTGGCCTTGGAAACTGTTGGTTTCCAGATTCTCTGTTCAAACCCAAAGAGCCTAACACTCTGAGACAGCATTTCCCAAAGTGTTTTCCTAAGAATGTTCTTCAAAATTTCTTAGAAAAATAGCCCCATGATCTAAAAAGGGACAAAATAAAAAAGAAGGGACATATTACATGTCTTTCCTGAGGGTCATAATGCAAATTAACATGTTGAAGGCGCTAAAGATCCCACAGTAAATAAAATCATTTCATTATGTTCAACAGTGTTTCCCAAAAAGATCTCCTCATGAAACCCTGTGTTGTTTTTCTTCCATCTATAAACATCCCCCCCAAAGAGACAGAGATTTCTTTGGAAAACCCTGACTTAAGCCATCAATTTACAATTAACAGCGTGTCCAGATCACCAGACTCAAAGTCAGGAAAATGTGGTCTTCTGTTACCAGTATACACTCCCACCAAACCACCATTTCATCACTTGGTTGTTACAAACCTTCTCTGGCCTCTTTCAGCTCTTTCCACACCCCTGTCAAATAACCTTTTCAAATCACAGCAGATAACCTTTTCAAATACTTCATTGCGAAAACTGCAACAACCAGAAATGAACAGCCTCAAATTCCTGCCCCATCTTTGAAACCGTTTCTATGAGTTTCCTCCCACCCCTCTGTCTTTTCTCCTGATTCAGAGGAGGTGGTGTCACCCTCTACAAAATGAACCCCTTTATCCACACCATGAGATTATGTAGTCACCTCTCTTCTGAATATTTCTCCTCTGCTGATCTTTGAAGGCCCATGTCTGTTCCAAGTTGAGTTTTTTAAAAACTCGTTCAACAAATAATCAGTACACACACCATGCCTTCATGGTCTAGAGGGCATGTGAACAGGCTGTCACTTTAGTTGTGTCCAGCTCTTTGTGACCCTATGGACTATAGCCCACCAGGCCCTTCTGTCCATGGAATTTCCAAGTAGGACTACTGGAGTGGGTTGCTGTGCCCTTCTCCAGGGGATCTTCCTGACCCAGGGATCCAACCTGGGTCTCTTGCATCTACTGCATTGGCAGGCAGGTTCTTTACCATTGGCACCACCAGGGAAGCCCCAGGAAGGCTTGGAGGTGATATAATAAGTCTCACGGGTATGTGGTACAGATTTCAAAGGTGTCTTCACACTCTTTATTCCACCCGCTTATATCCATCCATGTGAAAGGCCGATAGTATTATTTCCATCTTATTTGGCAGATGAGGAAGTAATCGGTAAACCTTATAAAGCACTCATTCACTAAGCATTTGACAAAAGTTTATCTCTTCTAATCCCTATCACAACCCAAGGAGGCAGGAAACCACTTTTATCCTCCTTTTATAGATAGGAATTGCGATAGAGAGAGGTTAAGCAATTTGCCCTGCTAATCAATGGAGAGCTAGATTTAAAATACAGGCAGTGTCTTTTTTGAATTGTGATATTTTTTTTCAGGGCATATGGTCAGTAGTGGGATTGCTGGGTCATATGGTAGTTCTATTTTTAGTTTTTTAAGGAACCTCTATACTGCTCTCCATAGTGACTCTATCAATTTACATCCCCACCATGGGATTAACATATATACCCTGCCATGTAGATAGCTAATGGGAGCCTGCTGTTAGTGCAGGGAACTCAGCTTGGCACTCTGTGATGACCTAGAGGAAGGGAATGGGGGTGAAGGGAAAGCCAAGAAGGAGGGGATATACACATACATATAATTAATTCACTTCATTGAACAGCAGAGAACTAATACAACGTTGTAAAGCAACTATCAGTTGAGTTCAGTCCCTCAGTCGTGTCCGATTCTTTGCAGCCCCATGGACGGCAGTGCGCCAGGCCTCCCTGTCCATCACCAACTCCCAGAATTTTCTCAAACTCACATTCACTGAGTTGGTGATGCCATCCAACCATCTCATCCTCTGTAGTCCCCTTCTCCTCCTGCCTTCAATCTTTCCCAGCATCGGAGTCTTTTCCAATGAATCAGTTCTTCTCATCAGGTGGCCGAAGTATTGGAGTTTCAGCTTCAGCATCAGTCCTTCCAATGAATATTCAGGACTGATTTCCTTTAGGATGGACTGGTTGGATCTCCTTGCAGTCCCCAATTTAAAAATACAAAACAGGCAATGTGATGCCAGGGGCTGGATCCTGGGGGAGAGCTTGGCACTGCCTCTCAGGAGCATTTCCCTCAAGGACAGGAGGAGACTGGGAAGAGGCAAATCCTGCACAAAAACCTAGATACTCAGTCTGAAAGCCCAGCGCTATGGCCACTCATTCTGAGATACAGTTCTCAGAGACTCTGAAAAACCTGGAACCATCAGAAGGGAGAGGGAGGGTGGAAGCACAGCAACTTTGGCTGGGCGCCTATTTCTGTGCCTGTACAGCAGCATCACAAACGTTATCCCCTTTATTCTTATCCTGCAAGGCTGTGCACGTGAATCCTTCCCATCTTCCCAAAGGCGATCTGATTGGAGAGGAGGAGTGATTGGCAGCCCAGGCCCCACCTCTTGCAGACAGTGCCCACTGAGGTCGACCCCTACCTGCTGACCCGGACAGTGGGCTCTTGCAGCTTCTCCATTCATTGCCCAAGTAGACGCTCCGCCCTGGTCCCTGTGGGCAACCGTGCCCCCCAGAAGGGCCGTCGGGCGCCCCATGCTGGGAAACTGATGAAGCCTGGTGTCTGCCCTGGAGGAGGACTTCAGGCTCTCCATAACTCCGTGCCTCTAGCTGGCGCCCAGGGACCTTACGCATATCCTCCCCTGCTTTGCAACCAGTCCCAGGAAGGCTGCGTGTATTTCATATACTGAGAGGGGACAAGAGCCGTCCGTGTGCTCCCCCCCATAGTCAATGCTCGCCACTTCCAAAGTGTGTCGTGCACGTGATGAGAATACGCTTAACGAGACGTGGAGGGAAACGGTTCTGCCTAGCTTCTCCGGGACAGGGGGAGCTCAATTCTGTTGTGGGTTGTTTGGGCAGAACCCACCCCCCAAACCAACCCTCCCCCCAGTCCAGGATGAAGATGACCACTGCCCTTGACAGAAGGAGCTCGTCCACCCAGCCAGTGACGCAGGACACGAGACCAGAACTACACTCACGTTTCAAGACAGTGCTAGCTGGAGCTGCAAATATTTCCTTCCTTTTCAAGAACAGGAGTCAGCCAAACCGAAAAGAGGTTTAGAAGAGGAACCCAAGGCGAACAGATTGTACTCCTGGGAGGCCCAGTGCGTCAGACTTGGCAATTCATTAGTTTAACTAGACTTGAGGACCTCGGAAATTTTGTGGAGCTACCCCTGGTGGATGGTTTGCCACTTGGAGAATGTTTCGATGGCCGCACCCCCAGCACGCTTGTGCCCCTCAATAAAAATAAGCATGGTTCAGACTCCATTCCAGAAAGACTGCACTGGACACTTCAGCATCCCAGTCTGGTACTGGTCTCCATTCATATGGCTCCTGACTGGCTCCTTTAACAAGTTCTGGAAGGCTCCCTTGTTGACTTAAGATGTTAATGCATTAGGGATCCCCATTAAGCACTGCTCTGAAAAGGTTACTCTAAGTCATGTGTGGTGCTAGATACTTCATAGATATTATTTGATTTCATCATCATCAGAAGCTTTTTTTCAGCCCTAGAAACAGGCTTAAAAACTTGCCCCAAGTTAATGCAACCAGTAATTCTCTTAACACTAAGCAGCTAATTTTAACATCACTACAGACAATGCACATATCATTCAATACACAGAAGGTTTCTTTCATACCCCCACCTACCACAGCCCCCAGCAGAGAACAGAGAGTCTCAGCATGTGACCTGACTTCTACCAACTCTCCTCACTTACTTTTGTACCACCCCTACTTCTCCGGGGGTCTCTTCCCACCTGGTCTCCGCCACAGCAGCCCCACCCTCCAACACTGATCACACAAGATGAACATATGAAGTACTGAGTTGCAAACAGCAACACTTCTGTGTTCCGGCCACTTTTGTCCCAAATTCTCTGATCCAGCATTGTCCAGCACTTAGAATCAAAGACAGACTGTCTTCACCATGCGTAGGCTGCCTCTTGCGAGTTGATGCATAACTATCTGCTGTGATACATAGAATATTTTTACTCTCATTTTATAAATAATGAAATTGGGATTCAAGGAAGACCCTTGATAGACAAAGTGCAAGCTGTGGGACCACAAAAACAGGGCTTTTAATTCCCATCCTTCCTGTGTATTTAGTTGCCTCCAGTCTCAAGTTCTTCCTCTGTAAAAATGAGACTAATCTACCAGGTCATTGAGAAAACTGAATTAAGCAGCATGAAAAATACAAATCCCTACCAAGAAATAGGAGAGAGAAGAAGTGCTAATAAGTAGGGCAGCCATGCAGCACTGATGAAGGTGAAATGAGCCCCTTGTTCCAGGCCGAACGAGCTTGTATGTGTGTGCTCAGTCGCTCAGTCGTCTCCAACTCCTTTCGACCTCGTGGACTGTAGCCCGCCAAGCTCCTGTGTCCATGGAATTTTCCAGGCATGACTGAGCTTAATCCTTGCAGAAAGCCTTGGGTCCAGAACCTCATTCTGAGTTCAAAGGGATCAGGAAACTGGAATCAGATTGTTAATATGAAATGATTTTGAGAGCATCACACCTCTTTAAAAAAAAAAAAAAAAGACTTCTCAACTCAGTCAATCAGTGAGTACATCTCAAGTTCCTCAGGAGCAGAAGCAAAATCCAGTCCCTGCTCTCAGATGCGTCAGGCTTTACTGAGAAGCTAAACTCACATGAGAGAAACAACTGAAAACCAAAGCTGAAATGTGCATACTACAAAGGCAGGCTGGATGGGGGGAGTCAGGTAGGAGGAAGGAGAGGCTTGAATTTGGAGGTAAAGATAGGGTGGGAAATTTCTACTCCAGGTTGTTAAGACTGAAATATATCAGAATGTGAGTATGACCCAAATTTCTTGGACAAAAATAATGGTGAAAACTTTCACTGAATGCCTAGTACATGCTGAGGATTCTCACATAAAGTGAGAAATGTGAAACTATTTTTATGGATCACAAAACTGAGACCCAAAGAGTGAAATCCCTTGACAGACGGCAAACAACTAGTAAATAGCAAAGCTGGGAGTCAAATTCCGACCTGATGGATTCTCTCTATGGAGATACAAGGAGGCTCACACAGAGAAAATCTCAAAGATCAGAAGAAGAGGAGACTTCTTCATTTTGAGAGGAAGCCTAATGGACCATGAGTGAGAGTGGAGGAGAGCTGAGAGTGTGCTGCTAAGCTATGGTCCTGAAGTGTTTGAGATGTGTCTTCCCCAGCCATTGGGCACACATTACTTGGATGGGAAAGATGGTTTTAGAGACGAGGTAGCTGGTGGGGAAGGATGCTTTTGAACATTAGAAGAAAAGGGATGAATGAAGTCTGAAGTGTTCATGGAAAATCCATGAAGTGTTCATCCCGAAAGAGCTGGGTAGGTTCCAGTTCACACCCTTCAGTGTTATAAGACCTGAAGCCTCCTCCAGACATTCAAGAGGACACCTGGGCTGTTTTATCTTCCTATACTTTCCGCTTGGCGTGCATGTGTGCCAAGTCACTTAGGTCATGTCTGACTCTTTGTGATCCTATGGACTGTAGCCTGCCAAACTCCTCTGTCTGCAGGGTTTCCCAGGCAAGAATCCTGGAGTGGATGGCCATGCCCTCCTCCAGGGGGTCTTCCTGACCCCATGATCAAACCAGCATCTCGTGTGGCTCCTGCATTGCAGGCAGATTCTTTACCACTGAGCCCCCAGGGAAGCTCGTACTTTCCACTTGGGGCACTTCTATTTTACAAACTAGCGCAGTAACAAGATAACATTTTTTACGACCTAACATAGGCTACCTCTTTTGTTGACTTTATCTTCTCAATGTCCTCAGGGTTTGGTGAAACTACAGGCACTACTGAAAATCAGTACCCCTCTTTTAGGCATAAATGAGGCGTTATTTGGGTTGATAACTATTTATTGAGTGTTTTCCGTAGTCAAGCACTGCAGTGGACACTAAAGATACAAAGCAAAATACAAGTCACTGATTTTACAGAACTCAAGAGCTAGTGGGGAAAAGAGAAAAAGGAAACAGGAACTCAGACTGCTAAGCCATTTGCACAAGGCACCACTCACAGGGAGTCAAAGAATTTGCTGTCAGTTTACCCAGTAAGTCTATTTCTGGCACCTGATATGTAATACACAAATATGCTCCTGAAGCCCAAGTTTTAATCATTGAAAGCAATACATATGCCCAAGAATTTGAACCATTAAATAATTCATAGTACATCTATTCAGTAAAGAATTTTCCTTCTATTTTTTAAAATGATGCTTATAAGTTTTTTTTAATTCTAGAAGGAAATGCTTGTGTTGCTATGTTAAATGAATAAAATAAATACATTCCACTCTGTTTAAAATATGTATCTTTTTAAAAGACTAGAAGACAATATCCAGGTGAATACTGACAAAAATTTAGTCAGCAAAAAATAAAACAGCTTTGGTGTGTAGTCTGTGCCCGTCACTGTGATGTGAATATCCCCACCATGCTATTTCGAGCTGCCAATGTGATATCACTATGTGTTTGAAATGAAATGGGGAAAAAATGCACCTGGTTGGCACCCAGGCTGATCCCAGCCAGTTTCAGCACTACAAGCTGTAAGCTCAAGATGCCGACAGTGGTTTGAAGGATGCGATTATGAGCAATATTACAGTTTTATTTATATTTTCCAAATTTTCTATTACGCAGTGAAAGGAAAGCACATTGAATTTGTAAAGCTCGTTTCCCCAAAGAAACGGTCTCTAGGCATGGCCATTAACTGAGGATCCAATTTAAACAATACTGGTAGGCTTTTTCTTTGCACACCAAGCTAAAGAAATTCTTATGATCTGGTTTTGCATTCCATGCAGTGAAAAAATGTCAGGAGTTTGAACGAACCAGAGACAACAGACCCTTCTTGGTCCTGATACAAGCCACCCAGCAATGATGCAGGCCACCCTTGAAATGATTCAGGCAAGGAGGACCCTGACGACTGAGCAGAAAGAAAGGAATCATCACAAAATTAGACTACAGCCTACTGGAACCCTGACCAATGGTCCAGTGTAGTCAACTGAGACAAAACCTTTTTCACCCCCATGGGTTATGCAATTTTTTTCTTAATGAAACTAGAACTCAGCATTAGCCTCTAAGAAGTATAAAAGCATATAAGTGAGTCCTTAAGCAAGTGATTTATCTTCTCCAACCCTCAGTTTGTTCGTAGTGATGCTTTCTAAGGCCCACTTGACTTCACATTCCAGGATGTCTGGCTCTAGGTGAGTGATCATACCATCGTGATTATCTTGGTCATGAAGATCTTTTTTGTACAGTTCTTCTGTGTATTCTTGCCACCTCTTCTTAATATCTTCTGCTTCTGTTGGGTCCATACCATTTCTGTCCTTTATCAAGCCGATCTTTGCATGAAGTGTTCCCTTGGTATCTCTAATTTTCTTGAAAAGATCTCTAGTCTTTCACATTCTGTTGTTTTCCTCTATTTCTTTGCATTAATCGCTGAGGAAGCCTTTCTTATTGTCACCCTGCTATTTAACTTATATGCAGAGTACATCATGAGAAACACTGGAATCAAGATTGCCGGGAGAAATATCAATAACCTCAGATATGCAGATGGCACCACCCTTATGGCAGAAAGTGAAGAGGAACTAAAAAGTCTTTTGATGAAAGTGAAAGAGGAGAGTGAAAAAGTTGGCTTAAAGCTCAACATTCAGAAAACGAGGATCATGGCATCTGGTCCCATCACTTCATGGGAAATAGATGGGGAAACAGTGGAAACAGCATCAGATTTTATTTTTGGGGGCTCCAAAATCACTGCAGATGGTGACTGCAGCCGTGAAATTAAAAGACGCTTACTCCTTGGAAGAAAAGTTATGATGCTTACTCCTTGGAAGAAAAGTTATGACCAATCTAGATAACATATTGAAAAGCAGAGACATTACTTTGCCAACAAAGGTCCGACTAGTCAAGGCTATGGTTTTTCCAGTGGTCATGTATGGACGTGAGAGCTGGACTGTGAAAAAAGCTGAGCACCAAAGAATTGATGCTTTTGAACTGTGGTTTAGGAGAAGACTCTTGAGAGTCCCTTGGACTGCAAGGAGATCCAACCAGCCCATTCTAAAGGAGATTTTTCTTTGGAAGGAATGATGCTGAAGCTGAAACTCCAGTACTTTGGCCACCTTGTACGAAGAGTTGACTCATTGGATAAGACTGATGCTGGGAGGGATTGGGGGCAGGAGGAGAAGGGGACAACAGAGGATGAGATGGCTGGATGGCATCACTGACTCGATGGACGTGAGTCTGAGTGAACTCCGGGAGTTGGTGATGAACAGGGAGGCCTGGCGTGCTGTGATTCATGGGGTCACAAAGAGCTGGACACGACTGAGTGACTGAACTGAACTGAACCCTCAGTTTTCTCATCTATAAAATGGGGGCATTAGTACACACTGGTCACCACGTCACAGCTACGACGTGCTTGATAGCATATAATGGAGATGTGCATTCTTATTTGCCTTCTTTTGCTCATTCTGCTGCCTTAGGAAGGAAAGGAAAGATCCAAAGAAAAGTTTGCCAACGGTAAAGGGATTACTCATAAATAAGAAGCTCATGGCCTCACAAATGGCCCCATAGGCTTCAGAACAGCAGTAGCACATGTGTTTCCTATCTGCAAACACATGAAACCACACGCTTGTGCTTTTTAAAAAGCCTCCAACAGCTTTGCCCTAAACACACAGCTATCATATAGCAAGGGAAAAAAATAAAGCTTTTTAGAAAGTCAAATTTATTTTGCATCTAAACCTGCGGCTCAGACAACAAGACATGATTTCAGAGAAGAAAAAACACAGGTTTCCTGCCTGTAATCATAAGAGCCACTTCCAGCCGTCATCTTCCCACCAAGAGATAAAGAGTTTAGTCAGAATGGGTGGCAAAATTGCTAAGTGCAATTCCAGGTGGCACACACATAAAGGTATACCCCTTGACTGCATTCACAGAAATTCCATTCCACTTTCAGAAAGCATAAGGGCTCATCTCTTACAACACTAAGTGCAAACAGATACCAGAACCAAGAGCTTCAGACCCTCCAAATGGCCAGCCAAACTGGCTTTCGCTTTCTCACCTGGGAGGACTGAACTCATCACAGCTTCTGGCACCAAAGGAGAGAAAACTCGACTTGCTCTGGAGCATAATGGAGCCTGGTGCTCAGCAGCTTTCAACAGATGCCAGATTCCAACACGATGCACCCCTCTGGAGACACAACAACCAGTCTTCTCTGGCTCTTTTCTCCTACTCTGGCCAGAGTGTGGGCAGCAGATTGATTTCATGTTTGGATTTCATTTTAAACCCTTCTCTATATATTTAGCCTTTTTTTTTTTTTTTTTCTATCCTGGGATTGGAAGGCACTGGGGATTTTAAAAAAAGATGATTAAAAACAAACCACTTGTGATGGTTAATTTTATGTGTTAACTTGGCTAGATTATGGTGTCCTGTTTGGTCAAATAGCAGTCTAGATGGTGCAATGGAAATATGCTTTGGATGTGATTATTATAAACAGCCTCAGATATGCAGATGATACCACTCTAATGGCAGAAAGGGAAGAGGAACTAACGAGCCTCTTGATAAGGGTGAAAGAAGAGAGTGAAAAACCTGCTTAAAACTCAACTTTCAAAAAACTAAGATCATGGCATGCAGTCCCATCACTTCATGGCAAATAGAGAAGAAAAAAGTGAAAACAGTAACAGATTTTATTTTTGTGGGCTCCAAAATCACTGTGGCCAATGACTGTAGCCTTGAAATTAAAAGACGCTTACTCCTTGGAAGAAAAGCTATGACAAAACTAGACAGCATATGAAAAAGCAGAGATATCACTTTGCCAACAAAGGCCCATATAGTCAAAGCTATAGTTTTTCCAGTAAGTCATGTGCAGATATGAGAGTTGGACCATAAAGAAGGCTGAGCACTGAAGAACTGATGCTTTTGAACTGTGGTGCTGGAGAAGACACTTGAGAGTCCCTTGGACAGCAAGGAGATCCAACCAGTCCATCCTAAAGGATATCAGCCCTGAATATTCATTGGAAGGACTGATGTTAAAGCTGAAACTCCAACACTTTGGCCACCTGATGCGAAGAGCTGACTCATTGGAAAAGACCCTGATGCTGGGAAAGATTGAAGGCAGGAGGAGAAGGGGACGACAGAGAATGAAATGGTGGGATGGCATCACTGACTTGATGGACATGAGTTTGAGCAAACTCTAGAGACAATGAAGGACAGGGAACCTGGGCATGCTGCAGTCCATGGGGTCGCAAAGAGTTGGACACAACTTAGTGTCTGAACAGCAACAACAACATTTATATCAGTGAACTTTGTGTAAAACAGATCACCTTTCATCATGTGGATGGACCTCATCCTATCAGTGAAAGACCTTAAAGACAAAGGCTGAGGTTTCTCAAAGAAGAAGGACTTTTGCCTCAAGACTGCAAGGTAGAAATTCTGCCTGCTTTCCAGCCTTCAAACTCAAGACTTTTACCTGAATCTCCAACCCGCTGTATGCCCTACAGATTCGAGACTTGACAGCCCTCACAATTACCTGAACCAGTTGCAGTGGTTTTCAAACTTGAAGTTTGCAAAAACATCCCCTCCAGAGATTGCTAGGAAATGCAGTTTCTGAAGCTCCAACAGGAAGAGTTGGTAATTACCCCAGGTAATTCTAATACAGGTGTCGTGTGGCCCACAAATGGAGGCTATTATCTTAGCAAGGCCAACAGCTTGTCAATACATAGGTGAGAAGAGAGTGAGTCCCCTTCACCCTACTCCCTGCTTCAGTTCAGTCAGCTCCAGAGATGCTGGACATGGAGGATGGTCATGCGTGAAAAGTATAAAGCGAAAGTTTATTCGCTCTTTGGGAATCAGACTGTAGCCTACCAGGCTCCTCCATCCACAGGATTTTCCAGGCAAGAATACAGGAGTGGGTTGCCAATTCCTTCTCCAGAGGATCTTCCTGACCCAAGGACTGAACCCAGATCTCCCACATCGTAAGCCGATGCTTTACTCTCTGAGCCACCAGGGAAGTCCTATGGTCATGCATGGGAAGGGGCAAAGTCATTCCAGCCTGCCATCTCTTTCTGACTCAGCTGGTAGAAGGAGAAGTCGGCTGGGACAGGGACGGAAGACAGGGCCCATGTTGCTTCTCAAGGGAGTGTTGGCTTAGCTTGAAACTTTGAAGAAGAAAAAACTAAGGCTTGCTGGTGCCATGAGTCAAAGGTTAATTGGAAATGAAATTAGCATTGAACTGACATTCATTTTCTCTCCTCCATCAGCAGAAACATGATAAAGAAAATGTCATTAGTCAACACAAGGAGCTGGAGAAAAAGAACCCACATCCACCTTCTACTTCCATATTTGAGCACAAGGATCTCAAACGATTCCCTCCAGGCAGTAACCTTCTCAGTAGCAGCACTTGACCAGCTCCCTCCTCCTGTGCATGTTCAGTGTCTCACCCCTTCCTTCATTTCTATGTTAATGAGCCATCTCTGAATCACCCCATTCCCTTTCCTGACCCCCGTCCCTGCTGACTTGCTTACAGCCGGCAGAGGCCTCCTCTGCGAGAAGCATTACCCAACCATCTTAATTACTCCTTCCTTTCTCCTCTGTGACCTGACCGGAGGCTGAAACACCACCCATATTTCTCCATCAGTCATTTTAACTATTCCGCAGTTGCTCATAACTGTCCTCTGCTCCGTTCATCACTAAAGTGCCCGGGCCTTCCTGAATAGCACATAAAGCCAACCACACTTGGGCATGAAGGATGGTGAAGCATTCCACTTCATAACCTTTATCTATAATAAGAATGCTCAGAATTACAAAGGGCAGAGCTGGAGGTTAGAGAGAGGGATGGGAAGAGGTGGCTGATTACAGGATGGTTTTAGGAACTTCAGGAAAGATAAGAGAGCATGTCTGTCTGGAGGAGGAGAGAAGAGAGCTGCAGGAGGGAATAGGGAACCAGGCAGAGGGTCGGGAAAAGCCCTGGCCTTGGTTGCAAGGAGTCAGCACAGCATTGTTAAAGCCTGGCACATCAAGTTTGCAAGAGGGGATGAGGGTTGTTTGGGAGGAAATTCGTGCCTTAGGGTTTTCTCCAGTAGCTAAGCCAAACTCAGTGAGTTAATAAGTTATATAACATTCTTCACCCTAGGAGCCAAGTGATTCTGTGTCTGCATAGTCACGAGGCATCTGAGAGGCAGTCATCACGGAGCTCATGTGGAAATGTGTGTTATGAAGCAGCTATTGGACTCGAATATGTCGAGACATGAAGGCCTTTGTTATAGTCCACAGCTAGATATTACATGTGATGGATCATTGTCTTTAAGGCCACACGGAATCCCACCACCAGTTATACAAACTCTTGTGTGGGCTCCTCCCACGTTGGCTGCAGGCTTGGTCATGTGACTGACTTTGGCCAATAGGAGATCAGGAAAAGTAATATAAACAGGGCACTTCCCAAGTGGCATAGTGGTAAAGAATCTGCCTGCCAATGCAGGAGACATGGGTTAGGTCCCTGGGTGGGGAAGATCCCCTGGAGGAGGAAATGACAACCTGCTCCAGTATTCTTGCCTGGGAAATCTCAGGGACAAAGAAGCCCAGCAGGTTACAGTCCATGGAGTCACAAAGAGTCAGACACGATTGAGCGACTGAGAGGGTGCTTGTGCACGTGTGCATACACACACACACAACACAAGCAGAGACTTGATAGGCTCGTTAGGGCTTGTCCTGGAAGACTATGCCATGATGCAAAAAGCTGGACCATCCTCCTTGCAAGGCCATGTGGAGAACAGAGACATCCTGGCTGACAGCCCTAGCTAATAGCCGGAAATGAGGGTGAGGTCACCTTGAGCCATCTCATGCCCACAGAACAGCCAAATGACATGAGTGGCCCGAGATCAAACTAGCTCCCTGGCCAAATTGCAACATATGAGCAAATGAATTATTGCTATTCAGAACTACCGAGTTTGAAAGGATTTGTTATAGCCTGCAGCCGTTCAGAGAAAATATTAAAATACTTTATAAAATCCAACAGTTGTGCATGACTAAAAACTTATCATCAAGCAGTAACAAAGAATCTTCATAACTTAATAGAGAATCTGGCAAAGCCTCACACACAAAATATATATATATATATATATATATATATATATGATGGAGAAATAGCCAAGGCATTTCTACTAAAATAGGAGCACTCCCTGCTACCATGGTGTCCTCTATCCTTGTGTTAGAAGTCTCAGATAATCCAACAGGCAAAAGTAAGAAAAAATATATATATATAAGAATTGAAAACAAAGACAGAACAACAACCAAAAAAAACATACCAGGACTTCCTGGTGATTGGGTGGTTAAGACTCTGAGCTTCCACTGCAGGGGGTGCTGGTTCAGTCCCTGCATGTCCCATCTCATGGCCAAAACAAACAAAGAAAAACTATACCTATTTACAAACAATGTAATTGTCTGAGGGTGGCTAACCAGTCCTGAAGAGAAGCCCCCAGCCCATTCCCAATGATCTTACACCCATGCCTTAGCGTCACCAAATTCTCACTCCTCTCCCACGTACCTTACATTTTCAAGCCTCAACATTTCTTTGCTGTTGATCCTCCATTTTGCAAGGCACAAAGGAGTACGTCAAGGCTGTATATTGTCACCCTGCTTATTTAACTTCTATGCAGAGTACATCATGAGAAACACTGGGCTGGAAGAAGCACAAGCTGGAATCAAGATTGCCGGGAGAAATATCAATAACCTCAGATATGCAGATGACACCACCCTTATGGCAGAAAGTGAAGAAGAACTAAAAAGCCTCTTGATGAAAGTGAAAGAGGAGCATGAAAAAGTTGGCTTAAAGCTCAACATTCAGAAAACGAAGATCATGGCATCTGGTCCCATCACTTCATGGGAAATAGATGGGGAAACAGTGGAAACAGTGTCAGACTTTATTTTGGGGGGCTCCAAAATCACTGCAGATGGTGATTGCAGCCATGAAATTAAAAGACACTTACTCCTTGGAAGGAAAGTTATGACCAACCTAGATAGCATATTCAAAAGCAGAGACATTACTTTGCCAACAAAGGTCCGACTAGTCAAGGCTATGGTTTTTCCAGTGGTCATGTATGGATGTGAGAGCTGGACTGTGAAGAAAGATGAGCACCGAAGAATTGATGCCTTTGAACTGTGATGTTGGAGAAGACTCTTGAGAGTCCCTTGGACTGCAAGGAGATCCAACCAGTCCATTGTAAAGGAGATCAGCCCTGGGATTTCTTTGGAAGGAATGATGCTAAAGCTGAAACTCCAGTACTTTGGCCACCTCATGCGAAGAGTTGACTCATTGGAAAAGACTCTGATGCTGGGAGGGATTGGGGGCAGGAGGAGAAGGGGATGACAGAGGATGAGATGGCTGGATGGCATCACCGACTCGATGGATGTGAGTCTAAGTGAACTCCGGGAGTTGGTGATGGACAGGGAGGCCTGGCGTGCTGCGATTCATGGGGTCGCAAAGAGTCGGACACGACTGAGCGACTGAACTGAACTTATCCCTGCTCATAAGCTAATGCCCCACAGTCTTTTCAAGTGAAGTTATCTTTGTGAAACTTTTCCCAGCTTCCCAAAGAAAAGACGTGTCCCCCTCTTCAACGCTCCCATAGAAGTTCAGTCACAGAGAAGTCATGTTGTGTGGCCTGTGTCTGTCTGTCTATCTCTCCTTCCAGCCTGTGGACCCCAGAGGACTCAGTCAGTATCTGATTCATCTTTCTCCCCAGCACACACTGCAATATAGAAGGCCTCAGTAGATGTTAAATAAATGTATGTCAAGTGGAAAGTGAATGAGATATGAATGATGATGAAAACCAAAATACTGTGAAGTTAGTCAGTTATAATGTTCAACAGGAACTATGGTAAATGATAATAAAACCTAAGACTTACATTTGGTATAAACCATTGTGTCATCCAAACAGTACATCCCAGATTTATTAAATATTGCACAAATAAGGAAAGGCATCAAAAAGGCAAATAATTACAGCCAAGCTACATGCAGAGCCTGTTAATTTGTTATGTTTGTTGAAAGAGTGTCTCCATGTAAACACATATTTTCAGAAACATGCTTCATGGAACTGGTGAGTTATAAACATGCCTTGAAAGTTAAACTCTGAAAATTGGGTGATTTCCCTGAGTACAGATTTATATAAGACTTCCATTCGTGATACAACTCATCCTTCTCCCTCTAGGAACATTTAGTTAATAATTTTAAAGATTTCTGCTTCAAATCTAAGCATTCTTAAACCACATTAATCCATGCATACTAATTACATATTTCTTTACCAAAAAAAAAATGAGATAGAAATTAAAGGATAGCTTCTGCTTTGCAGTGTTCACAGATAAAATATCTGCTCATCAAATGAGTAGGAGTAATGCTATCACAGGAAGAATTTTAAGCCTGTAAGTAATCTCCCATTTTCTTGCTTAAATCCACTTGCTTTACACAATATGGTAGCTACTAGTGGCAGGTGGTTAATGGTCACCTGAACTGTGGCTAGGACAACTAAAGAACTGCATTGTCAATTTGATGTGATTTTCGATTAATTAAAAATTAAATTTAAATAGCCACATTTCAATGTAGCCAGTCACTACCATACCAAAGACAGCAAATACAGAATATTTCCATCCCCTCAGAAAGTTCTACTGGATAGCATTGCTTGTATTGACTTGGCCAAAAAGTTCATTTGGGTTTTTCAAAAACCCCAGTGAACTTTATGGCCAACCCAATACTAAGCTGTAGATGGCCAAAATACAATGAATACAAATGAAATTAACAAACAATGACCAGTTCAATCAAAATATAAATTCTGACACTAAGACATATAAAGAGGAGGAATATCCTCTGCCTTCAAAGAGACAGATGTGTAAATAGTAAAATAAAGGGTCATCCCTACAGCAGATACGCACAAAAAATGACATAAAAGAGAATGATATCTAGTAGATCAAGGAAAGCTTCAACAGAAGATGTGCTATTTGAGCCCATTCATCTGGGAAGGGAAAATCTGAACTAGGGCCAGGGCAGGAATAGAGGACCATCAAGCCAAAGGAGCAGATGTAGGAAAGGTACAGAAGAGCATCCTTGAAAGAGCATGATGTCGGGTGGCCAGCTCACAGCTTGGTGAGCCCAGGATGTGCAAAGTGAGTGGAGACCGGGCAAGTGGCAGCTCAGTGGGGAGGCACAAAGGCCTGGGAAGCCATGTGCTGAATTTCACAACTGTCCTGGGGACAACAGACTGGATTCTGTTTCAAGCAGAAAGGTGACATGGCCAGATCTGTCTTGTGGAAAGGTCATTCCTGACTGTGGAGAGGAAAATGGACCAGATAGAGATAAATTAGAGATGAGGAGACCCAGGAGGAGACTGTGGACATAAAACAGAAGAGAAGTGACCAAGCTGAGCCAGGACAAAGCAGGTGAGGCCGGAGAGGAAACAAGGGAGGTGAGCATTATTTACTTGCAATAGATGAGTATTTATTTTTAAAAGACTTTTTTTTGAAAAGACAGCAAGTGTGAGACGTGTGATCATTTTGACATCCCAATAGCATATGTTACAAGAGAAGGTGTTGCAGCGATTTTTATGATGGGCTTGGGTGAAAGCTTGCGAAACCACTTCAAAATGCTCAGCACGCAGCCAACCTGAGTAAGCCCTCCGCTGGTGCTGAGGTCAGGCAGCCAGGGTGCAATTGAGTCATGGATTTCTCAAAATGAAAGGAGATACCAGCCATGCCCAGGGAACAGGACATGGGGCACAGGCAGCTGGCAGCGTATTGTTTTGGCTGCACTAACAAACTAATACATAGGCTTACCACAAAATCACAATTTTGAGATGAGGAAATGGCCTGAGTTTATACAGCAAATACTTGAATTTAAACATGGACTTGCTGTGGAAACTCATTCCCCTTCATGGTTTCCCCTTTTGCAAAGCAAGTTAGGTTTTAGGCGTATCTTGTAAAATTATTACTTTTTTAAATAAGTTTACATGAAGATACTCTGGAGTGAGTTCCAGTTTCATCTTGCATCTCCAAGTGGTTCCCTAATCCCCACTTGAAATGAGGACTTTTTTCCAAATACATTAAACACCCACTATGCCGTGAAACCTAACTGCAACTCTAGTTACGGTTTACTAAATTCACTTTCCTATAACCCAAATAAAGCAATACAGAAAGGAAAGAAAACTTAGAGCCTTTATATATACCATTCTCCATGTACTACACTAATAATTATAACTTTTTCCAATGTATCCAGACAGAACCTAGGGTGGTGTGTGGAATAAATATGAAGAAAGTTGGAGAAGGGTGGCAAGAACATAAAGCTGGATCAGGCTAAACTGTGGCCTGTGAAACCACTACCCACAGAAATTCCAGGTTTAATGTTATATTTTGGTGGCAAGGTTGGGTAGGTTAGGATTTGTTCTGTCAGTTGGTTGGCTGAAACATGGACCAAAGGTAGCCTATATTAAATAAAATTGATATGCCAGAACTATTAATATCTTGGTTACTACACAAAATACTATATGAATTTTGTTTATTAACATAAGATCATCTGAATCTATCTTCCTGTCTTTCCCTTTTTAAGTCAGAGAAGATCAGTAATTGTAAAAATTTCCAAAACCCTAGGCTAGAGAAAACCAGGTTATATAGAGTAGTTTTATAGTGGTCACAAAAGCAAAGACTTACTGATGCAATTCTCTAGAGTCCCTGCTCTAAACCAACCTGGATGGAGGAAACCCGTCATCCTGCAGGTCTCAGAGGCATGGATTCATCAGGCAATCGTGACCCTTCTAGGCCCTCATGGGGCTTCAGAGTCAGAAAATTATCAGACAGAATTTCTCTTCCATTTCCTCTCATGGCAGAGGGCTGCCAGGTCCCTCCTCTTCTCTGAACTCCACCTCTACTGAGAAGGATGGGGCCATCCTCCTGTGCCCATCATCGGTGCTGGAGTCCATCAGGCTGTCCCAGGGACCACCCCCAACCAGGGCCAACCACATATCAGAATGGCGACACTGTTGCCATGGATTGTGCCAGCATCTCCTCTGAATTTAAGTCTCCCCTGAGAACACTCTAGACAACATTAAGAGTCCAGTCTCTCTTCTCCACACTTTCAATGCCCATTGCTCTGCACCAATTATGGCCTGTTTGGAAGCAAAGACCTACATTCCAGTGTTTGGGCCCTGCACCTAACATTCGTCCCTTATGAAAACAACAGATAGGAAAACAAAAGTGTGAAAGTAAAAGTCAAAAGCTCCCCCCAGACTTAACCCATCCCTCACTGTAAAACCGTTGGCACGTATTTGCTCAGAAATGTGTCTGGGATCGTACCCCAAAGCAGAAGAGCACACACTGGGGGCACACCTGGCACACAGCCCCCGCCCCAGAGGAATGAGCACAGGGCAGGTCCAGGTGACTGAGCGCCGAGGATGCAGGTGGGTGGGATGCTGCTGCAGGGCTGGGTCGCCAAGCCCCGCGTCGTCCAGTCCCCTCTGTGCCCTCCCAGGTCTGGAAAGTGCCCTGCACAAGCAGGACTCAACCAGATGTTGGCATGATCCATGGCAACAGCATTGCCACTCTGATATGCAGTTGACCCTGGATGGTGGTGATCTCTGGGACAGCCCGATGGTCTGCAAGTGAACAAAGGGCAACCCCCACCCCCGGGAGCCAGAGGATGGGACAGGATCGTCGAAGCCCCACGGAAAGTCACTCAAACGCTGTTCCGAATCCTGAGGCTGTCCCGGCAGGAAGGCGGTGACGGAAGCGATGCTCATTACAAGGCAGTGGGAAACAGACACAGACAAGGTGCAGAGCACCCTGGTCTTACGCTGGGTGGGGTGGAGGTGGACAGCAGTACTGTGCAAGGCTCTCTTCTCCGGGGGTAGAGAGTGATTTACACCGAATCCCTCACATGCCTCCCGCATGCTTTGCTGGGGTCTCCTGTAGGCAGGAGAAAGCAGCCCCCTATAGGGCTTCATGGAGCCCGCATCAGCACGGGACAGCTCTTGAGATGGCTCGGCCATCCTTCCCAGGCACAGGGAATGGAAACCCGCTGGGATCAGTGAAGGGCAGAGGCCTGGGGAACTGGCTCAGCCTCTGAATTTGATCCTGGTTTACTCAGCACCTCTCAGCTGGGTGGTCTCGAGTCCTAACCCCTCTACCTGCAGTTTCCTCTCCGTTACAATGGAGATAGTAAGAACCTTCTCTAGGGTTTTGTGAGAATAGAGTGAGGACACATACATAAAGCGCTCAGCCCAAGGCTGTCACCTAGTAAGAGCAGTGACAGTGACATTTACGAGCCTGGCGCATTTACGAGCGTTGCTCGAAGCACTTTGTGCGTCACCTTGCTCATCCCTCCTAACAGCTCTAGGAGACAGATATGATTAAGATCCCCGTATCTGGAAACCAAAGCACAGAGAGGCTGCGTATCACCTCTTTGTTGCCCAAGGTGACACAACTAGGAGGCAGGTGAAGCTGGACTCTGAACCCAGGCCACCTGAGCCCAGGACCTGCGGCCTCAGTCACTGGTGAGAGTGGCTCACCAGGCGGGAGAGGTCGTGATGGTTTTGCCGTTTTGACAGCCTTGTAATGGAGAAGGCAATGGCAACCCACTCCAGTACTCTTGCCTGGAAAATCCCATGGACGGAGGAGCCTGGTGGGCTTCAGTCCATGGGGTTGCAAAGGACAGGGAAGCCTGGCGTGCTGCAGTCCATGGGGTCGCAAAGAGTTGGACAGGAGTGACTAAACAACCCATATGAAATGTGCAGCATGGGAAATAGAGTGAATAATATTGTGGTGACTTTGCATGGTTACAAATGGTAACTGGACTTACCATGGTGACCCATTTGTAATGTATAAAAACATCAGGTCACTATGTTGTACACGAGGAACTAATATAGTGCCATTGATCAACACTTAAAAAAAAAAAATCTGTCACAGTTACGGAACCAGTAGCTGGCCTCAGAGTTGTTCCCAGTAATCACCTCCTCCCCAGGGTAAACCTCCCACTCCTTTGTTATGGTTCCTCAACTCCTTTGAGTTATGGTTAATGGCACTGGATCAGCACCATTAACCCCTCTGAAATCAACTTGTTTAATCACTATTTGCCAGACACCATAGTAGGTACTGAGAACAGACCTGTGAAAAGATAAATGAGATTTCTGCACTAGTGGAGCTAACGTTCCAGTGAAGGACACATGCACAAAATATAATGATAATAATACATAATTTCAGATAATGAAAAGTTCTATGAAAAAAAATTAACCAGAATTACTAGATAGAGGCTGAGAGTGGTCTTAGAGGACAGTGACCTTTGAGATGTACATCTATATCCTCAAGCCTAAGTCCAATTGGCTAACATGAAACAGTCTTCAACATATGTTGAAAGGAGGATGAACAGTAGATGAACAGATGGATGAATGATGAGTGGACAGCTGGGTGGATGGATGGATGGATGGATGGATTGGTAGATGGATGAATGGATCAACAGACACTGGATCCTACCTGGCACTTCTTGTCACTGCCTCTTCACCACCTTTACTCTCTCTGGCCCATTGGGGCCAAGAAAGGTCCCAGAGAGAAGACCCAGTTCCCTTTCCATATCTGGTGAGCCACCCCTGAGACCTCACTTAAGTGTCTTCTCCACAGATTCAGTGGCCGGGATATCTCAGCTGTCTGAGGTTACCAAAGGGCTTGCCTATCTCCTGAAACGCTTGCTCTGTATTGGGATAAAGTCGACAGAACTGGTGCTGCCCACTGTCCTTTTGGAGGAAGTCAGACCCACTGTTTCTGAGTGTGTTTTGGTGCAGGTTGTGAAAGGGCTGTAAACAAACATGGGAAATTGCCAACTCTAATCCCACCCTTCCCAGATTTCCCCAAGCAAGATCAGCAGGTTCACTGTCCCACAACTGTGGCTGCTCACCAAAATGTGTTGGATACCCGGGCACTTCATGTGCATCTACTTGTCACAGTAACTCACTGCCTCACTCTACTGAGAAGGCAAGTGATTTTCTTAAGGTCGCTGGTATAGAATGGCAGGGTCACCACTCAGAGCCAGTTCCACTGAAGCAACATCAGTCAGTTCAGTCATTCAGTCGTATCCGACTCTTTGTGACCCCATGGACTGCAGCACACCAGGCTTCCCTGTCCATCAGCAACTCCTGGAGCTTGTTCAAACTCGTGTCCATCGAGTCGGTGATGCCATCCAACCATCTCATCCTCTGTCATCCCCTTCTCCTCCTGAAGCAACGTGGAGGAACAGAAATCAAACAGGCCTTCCTAGCCCAACAGACATGGGTTTAAATCCACATTCAGCATTTCTTAGCCCTGTAACCGGGACACACCGGAGTAGAGTTCAGCGTAACCCTGGCAATTCAAATCCTGGAATCCAGCAAATTCCATGAAGTCAGAAGTTTTTACAACCGTGTCCCAGCAGAGGGAGCTCATGCTGGTGGCTTACATTTTTCTTTTTAAAATACGTACTGAAGTGACTGATAAAGTATATTTATAACCCTGAACAAAGTAATAAAAAGTACCAATCTTCCAAGTCCTGTATGCCTACAAACAAACAAAAAAAAAATCAGCTTAAATGACACCTCTCCCTCAGAGGGGGCTTCCCAGGTGGCGCAGTGGTAAAGAATCTGCCTGCCAATGCAGGAGACTCAAGAGACACTGGGTTGGGAAGATCTCCTGGAGAAGGAAACAGCAACCCACTCCAGTATTCTTGCCTGAAGAATTCCATGGACACAGGAGCCTGGCGGGCTACAGTCCATGGGGTCACAAAGAGTCAAACGACTGAGCACGCGTGCACACACTCCCTCATAAGATGCTGTGGCCCATCAGACACCATCTCCAGGAATGCTCTCTGCTCGGGATGCGGGGCCTGGTGCTTCCTGGGGAGCCTCTTCCCTGAGCCTCTCTCTGCTGGAAGATGGAGAAATTTAAGGCGGACGTGAAATTGGAGGAAGTAGGTGGGAGGAAGGGTCTTTGAGCCATTCTCTGGAACAATCCATAGTATGGAAGTTACTTTTAATTTGTTCCATATGAATTGTGAAAAACATGAAACATTCAAGAGGTTTATCATAATTCTCAATGAGATAAATACTGTGTTCATGCAATAAAATTTTTTTTAAGTAAAATATGTATTTAGTCCAAAAGCTTCATTTTTAAAAAGTTAACATAAGGAAATGATTTCCCAAAGAGTCTTTCTGTCTGAGACGAGAGACGGACTCAACCGTCTTAAGGACACAGATCAGATTTATCACTCTGGTTACGTCCCTTGACTACGACAGGCTTGAGCCAGGAGTTTTCTAAGCAGCAAGACTAAATTCTGAAGAACTCAAGCATGTGCTGCTCCACTGTGCCGTGTGTGCTAAGCCTTGCTCAATCCAGGTTGTACGCTCCCACCTACCCTACTTCAACATTACTAGCTGTGCAACCCTGGGCCAGTCACTGAATGTCTCTGAACGTCAGTTTTCCTATTATTGTAATAACTACCTCCCACGGTAGATGAGAAGATAGAATGAAATAATAGAGCTTTGTTTGGTGAACCATCTAACATGTATAGGTGTTAGCTACTATTGCAGCCTGGAGAGAAGGAAGTCCAGAAACATGCTCAAGTACATGCTGTGGGTTGAATTGTGTTCTCCCCTCTCCCAAAATTCTGGTGTTAAAGCCCTAACCTTCAGATGCTCCAAACATGACCTTATTTGAAAGCACAGTCCTAATTAGCTAAGGTGAGATCACACTGGAGTAGTGTGGGCCCCACATGCAACATGACTGGTGTCCTTATTCAAAGGGGAATTGTGGCAACAGACACACGCAGGGAGGACATCAGGGGAAGATGAAAACAGATTGAGATGATGCTTCTACAAGCCAGTGATGCCAAAGATTACCAGCCAACCAGCAGAAGCTCGGAGCAAGCACTGAACAGATTCTGCCTCACAGAGGGAACCAAGCCTGCCAACGCTTTAATCTTGGACTCTGGGCCTCCAGAACCCTGAAGCAACAAATGTATGTTGTTGAAGCCACTCCATTTGTGGCACAGTCAGCCCTCCAGATCCACGGGTTCTAAATCCTTGGATTCAACCAACCCCGTATCAAAAATATTGGGGAAAAAAATCCAGAAAGCTCCAAAAAGCAAATCTGAATTACCATGCACTGCCAACCACTGACATAGCATTTACATGGCATTAGGTATTTAAAGTCGGAGAAGGCGATGGCAGCCCACTCCAGTACTCTTGCCTGGAAAATCCCATGGACGGAGGAGCCTGGTAGGTTGCAGTCCATGGGGTCGCTAAGAGTTGGACATGACTGAGCGACTTCACTTTCACTTTTCACTTTCATGCATTGGAGAAGGAAATGGCAACCCACTCCAGTGTTCTTGCCTGGAGAATCCCAGGGACGGGGGAGCCTGGTGGGCTGCCGTCTGTGGGGTCACACAGAGTCGAACACGACTGAAGCAACTTAGCAGCAGCAGCAGAGATGATTTAAAATATACAAGAGGATACGGGTAGGTCATAAGCAAATACCACATCATATTATATAAGGACCTGAGCATCGGTGGACTTTGGTATCATGGGGATCCTGGAACTGATGCCCCACAGATACTGGCGGACCACTGTACGTGGTAACAGCAGCCCTACTGTACTTTGTACTTGGCGCTAGTCGTAAAGAACCCCCATGTCCATGCAGGGATTCAGGTTCAATCCCTGGGTTGGAAAGATCCCCTGGAAGGAGCGCATGGCAACCCACTCCAGTGTTCTTGCCTGGAGAATCCCATGGACAGAGGAGTCCAGTGGGCTACAGTCCATAGAGTCTCAAAGAGTTGGACAGGACTGAAGCAACTTAGCATGCACGCACAGTACTTTACTGTACTTTGTAAATATCCCAACCTCTCACTCCAGGGTCATAAAGGACTTAAGAAAGTAGTGTAGCCTGTGTGTTGAGTCGCTCAGACATGTCCGACTCTTTGCCACACCATGGACCGCAGCCCACCAGGCTCCCCTGTCCATGGGATTCTCCAGGCAAGAACACAGGAGTGGGTGGCCATTTCCTTCTAGGGCTGAAAGAACCAAAGAGAGGATTTGAGGTAGAAAAGGGGCCTGAAAGTCGTTCTGGGCAGAGGAAAGAGGAACAAACCACAGGATGAAGACATTCCCAACAAGCCCCCGCTTGCTTTCCTGAGTATCTTTCCTCTTTCTCCTGGAGAAAGAGGGAGCTGACTGTCTCATTGGCACACAGACCCAGAATTAGGAAGGTCTTTGGAGATGTAGAATAAATCTCTGGTTTTACAAACAGGAACAAAGAGGAGAAGGGAGGGGAAAGAAGCCACCCAGGGTCACCTGGGGAGCAGAGCCCAGCCAGAACTAGAACCTGGGACTCCACCCCACCAGGTGCCTTCTGCTTCCAGCATTGCTGTAACTGACGCAAAATGGGCTCTGATTAAGTACAGTTGTGGTTGTTTAGTGGCTGAGTCCTGACTCTTCTGCAACCCCATGGACTGTAGCCCATCAAGGAAGCCTGATTAAATGCAGATTTCTCTTTAAGTCAAGGCTCACTAGAAGGAAAAACATATATATATCCATGGCTTTTGTTGGTATAATACAAAATGTTCTGTTTTCCAGGATAATCAATATATAAACTTGGACTAGTGTGAGATTTGGGTTTCCCAGATGGCTCAGCAGTAAAGCATCTACCTGCAACTCAGGAGACGCGGGTTCAATCCCTGGGCCAGAAAGATCCCCTGGAGGAGGAAATGGCAATCCACTTCAGTACTCTTGCCCGGAGAACTCCATGGACAGAGGAGTCTGGCGGGCTACAGTACCTCGGAGTCACAAAGAGTCAGACACAACTGAGCGACTAAACCAGCACCCTCAGAGTGAGATTCTTACAGGAGAATCTCAGGCCTGGTACTACCGGGGAGGCTGTAACCTGGGAAAAGGGAGCTGTTTCTACGAGGAATTCCCCCCAGCAAAGGGGTTCTCACCTCTCTAGGGCTGTCCTGTCCTGGACCAGGTGGGAAATCACATGTGGTATTTCCCAGCTGCAGGCCAGATCACTTTAACAAGTTCTTTTTTCAGAGGCCACAGGGGACTCACTCTTCTTCTAACCAGATTTAGGGAGCAATGTTGTTGTAAAAGACCCTGATGCTGGGAAAGATTGACAGCAGGAGGAGAAGGGGACAAGAGAGGATGAGATGGTTGGATGGCATCACCGACTAGAAGGACATGAGTTTGAGTAAACTCAACTCATGGACTGCCGTGCTTCAGTCCATGGGGTTGCAAAGAGTCGGACATGACTGAGCGACTGAACCAAACTGAACTTGTAAAAGTCATAGGGAGGTTGGACATGGAAGGTTCCAAGTCCTGCGTGGGTTCACCGGGCTCCCCCATCTGGAGACCACGAGTCCTGGGCCACCCTGAGCCAGGCAATATGGGGTCTGCCAAGAGGGTCCTGTCCTCCAGACACTGAGAGGAAGAACTCAGAATTCACCCTGGAATTCTGACCCCAGTCTCTCCTCTCCCAGGCTGGGTGATGTAGGACAAGCCCAACTTCACGAAAGGCAGCTCAGTGACTTCACATGGATGAAGGCAGAGCGCTGGCCAAGCAACCGTGACATTCCTCCCACTCTAAAGTGCTGTGCTCATTTACAAAGATAAATATTAGGATTAAAGATCAAAGTAGGCTTGCATGTGGGAGCCGCTGACATAAGCTCCCTTGATTTCCTTCCTCTCTGCCTGTCTCCTCTGTGACCTTCGTCTTTCTCTCTTCCTTTGCTTCAGAGTGAATCCCCTCCTCCGGGAAAGGGGAGAGGACGGCACCAGCGTGTGTGTCCCTCCTGCTTGGTCCCAGGCCCCTGGCTCTGGACTGAGCCTTTGTGCAGTATTATCACCTCATTTAATTCTCAGAACTCTAGGAGTGGCTACAGTTGTGCCCAGTTTACACACTTGAAAACTGAGGCTCACAGAGGTAAAGCAGCTTGAGGTCTGGGTCTTGATCTCCAAACTTGCTCATCTTCTTTTCTAACTTAACCCTGCATCACACAGTACCAATTCTTTGGCCCCCTGATGTAAAGAATCGCTTCATTAGAAAAGACCTTGATGCTGGGAAAGGTTGAGGGCAAGAAGAGAAGGGGACAACAGAGGATGAGATGGTTGGATGGCATCACCAACTCAACGGACATGACTTTGAGCAAACTCCAGGAGATTGTAAGGACAGGAAGGCTGGCGTGCTGCAGTCCATGGGGTCGCAGAGAGTCAGACACGACTGAGCGACTGAACAACAACAATCACAGTAGCAAGCTTACCTGGGAGTCCTAAATCTGTCCCCTTCTCCTTCCCAAGGGTCAGGTTCAGGCCTCCATCCACCCTTTTTTTTTTTTTAACCTGAAACACCAGATCTTTGATCCTCGCTGTGGCATGCAGCCTCTCTGAGTTGTGGCATTTGGGATCATAGTTGTGGCATGTGGGATCTAGTTTCCTGACCAGGGATCAAACAAAGGCCCCCTGCATTGGGAGCACAGAGTCTTACCGACTGGACCACCAGGGAAATCACCCCTCTCTTCACTGTTTCAATCTCACCCATCTCCCTAAGTCATGCCACCCTGCCTCTCCCATCTCCACAAGTTCCCTTGTTTTCCAGAAGGTCTGTCTCAATGGCCTTTCCTCCAGTCAGTGAATTCACACATCAACACATTCCCCAGTCTCAGGACACTGGAGGCGTTGTTTACAGGTGACTATTTCCCACGTGCTTCTAACTAGTTCTCCTCAGCCTCTTTCACTCGGGAGTATCAGGGGGCAAACATGGGCTGCGAGGTTCTGGGCTCGTCCCTGGTCAGCTACTTTCAGGCCTCACTGATCATTTTTCTCCTAAATCTTTCTCTGATTCTGCCTATTCCCTGCCCAAACCTTCCACGCTTCCCCATAAACTACCACCCTGCTGGAAATAACACCATCATGCAAGCTATCTTCCAGACACAGGGGACGGATGCAAGTATTTTGTGGATTCATCGCAATGCACTTCCAAGGGAAAATAAAAATCAGGTCATCTTGCTTTCTTAAGAATGCTGATCTGAATGCAGAATTCAGATGCCACAGAATTGCACTGTTTATTCAGATAGATGCCAAGAAGAAAGCTTAACCCTTCCTACCTCAAAATAAATTTCCATAAGCTAGAAAAGGGATCTCTTTGTAAGGGTCTGGAATATGTATGCTTTACCAAGAGTAAATCAACATCTGTGAATAGGAGATATCTGATAGGGGCACTAGAGCTCTAAATTTGGAATGTGGTGTTACACAATAAACTAACATCTAGAATAGAGAAGATTCTCTGTTGCAAAGTGGGAAGGATAGCAGGAGATTCAGCTTCCAGTTCTGGGCACTCCACACTATAAAAATATCTTCTCTTTCTTCTCACATTCTCCTAAATAAAGTAAGGAAAAAAATTTTTAAACACCTTAGCCAGGAATGCTTAGAATTTGTCATAGCCAGAGTATGAACAGTTAACAAGAAAGATGAGAAAGGACAGAGGCAGCAGGGTGGTGCTAATCGTATATTGACAATTAAAGGATGAACCAAAGCATCATATACAGAAAAATTAAGTCCAAATTAACAAAAGCAGAATTCAGCTCTAATGAAAACCCACTGACCGCTACCTCTAATAACACAACTTTCATGCAAAAAGAGGTATGAAGGTGTTCTCCAAACTTTGAAGAGCTCAGATCATTGCCTTGTTTTCTGTTTCATCACTCCCAAGATGAGGGTGATAATTCCATCAAAAGTTTGTTGAAAGAAAGAAGTGATGTCATGAATATACCCAATCTGCCTTAGAGCTTG